>NC_044988.1:93359093-93959093 GCF_008728515.1 Papio anubis | reverse complement strand
GCAGCAGCAGTACTGAGGCTCAGTCTTTTTTTTTTTTTTTTTTTTTTTTGAGACGGAGTCTTGCTCTGTCACCCAGGCTGGAGTGCAGTGGCGCAGTCTCGGCTCATTGCAAGCTCCGCCTCCTGGGTTCACGCCATTCTCCTGCCTCAGCCTCCCGAGTAGCTGGGACTACAGGCGCCCGCCACCATGCCTGGCTAATTTGTATTTTTAGTAGAGACAGGGTTTCACCGTGTTAGCCAGGATGGTCTCGATCTCCTGACCTCATGATCCACCCGCCTCGGCCTCCCAAAGTGCTGGGATTACAGGCATGAGCCACCATGCCCAGCCTGAGGCTCAGTCTTGATACCTGCCATGCCAACCATCCTTCTCTTCCCCCACCTTCATAGGAGGTAGTTTATGTAATGGGAAGTCAATCTTTGGAAGAATAGTAAGGTTAAAACTCAGTTCCATCACTGATTTGCTGTGTCCTTGGGTGAATCACTTTGCTTTTCTAACCCTGGGCAAGTCACTTAATTTTTTTCTTAATAAAAATAAAATAACAGAAAAATATACAAATGTTTAACTTGTCTTACTTTTCATGAAAGTTTTTATTTGGAAAGCATGGCTTGATTACATGATTACATTTCATTCTCCTCTTACAAGACTGTTTCTATGTTTCTTTTTTTTTTCTTTTTTTTTTTTTTTTTTGAGATGGAATCTTGTTCTGCCAGGCTAAAGTGCAGTGGCGCCATCTCGGCTCACTGCAACCTCCGCCTCCCGAGTTCAAACAATTCTCTTGCCTCAGCCTCCAAAGTAGCTGAGATTACAGGCACATGCCACCACGCCCAGCTAATTTTTGTATTTTTAGTAGAGATGGGGTTTCACCGTGTCAGCGAGGATAGTCTCAATCTCTTGACCTCGTGATCTGCCCGCCCCGGCCTCCCAAAGTTCTGGGATTACAGGCCTGGCCTGTTTGCCTGGCCTGTTTGTCTTTTTTAAATGCATATGATTCTCTACTAGTTAAAAAAAAAAGACAGCAAATTTTTAAAAAGCATCTGCTTGAATCTGTTGCTGCCTCCTACAAAATGTATTTTCTCTATCACTCCGAATGGATCATGATGTATAGCTAATTATATTATTTCTTTACCACTCACTTTTAACTCAGTATGATTTTTGTCCTAACTGGTTCACCGAAGTGGTTCTCAGTAGTGACCTTTGAGCCTTTTTTATTCTGAACACTTTTTTTGTTTGTTTGTTTTTTCTTTTGGTGGAGAGCAGGGTCTCATTGTCTTGACTAGAGTGGTCTCCGACTCCTGGGCTCAAGCTATCCTCCTGCTCCTGCCTCCCCTGAGTACTGGGATTACAGGTGTGAGCTATCACACCTGGCCCTCATATGTTTTGATGTTGCATTTGACAGTGAGTCTTCTTCGTGGAATCCTTTTGTCCCTTATATTTCTGATAATCATGGATTTACATTCTATCCTTTTCTTCTTTGACCATGTCATCTCACTTTACTTCCCTAAGAGCTTGCCTTCCCCTCTCTGTTTTATCCTACTGCTGCTTCTCCACATTCTCCGACCCCCAACCCCCACCCCTTGGAGTTCTGATCTGTTGCCATAGCTTCAACTGTTCTATGTGTTGAGGACTCCCAGATTCTTCATTTTAGCCCTGACCATTGTCCCCTAAGTAGTTGCCTTTAGAATATTCCCACTTGACTCGCCCATCATGCTCTCTTTAAACTAAAGCCATTAATTTTGCCCCGCGCTCAGCTTTTACTTTCCAATTTTCTGTTAGTGTTGCCGCATTTCTCACAGCCACCTTGGTTTAGAACTTTTGTTCCTCTCTGCCACTTTCCTATCCCCTTCTCTCTTCATCTCTCCTCTGTGGTCCAGTCAGTCAACAAGCCCTTTCTAGGCTCCATTCAAACATCTCAGTAGCCTTCTGTCAGCCGGATAATATCGATTGCAGTCTATTCCAAACCAGTTTTCAAGATATATTTCCCACCATTCCTCCATAAGATCTCTCTATGCAACATCAGTATCCTATGCAATTCTCTCAAATACACCTTGCGTTTGTTTTCCTTCCTTTTGCCATTGCTGATATAATTTCCCTTTCTTGGAGTGCTCTGCCATGTTGTGTTTTATTTTTAGCCTTTTATTATGAAATATTAATACTTAAAGATAAATGGATAAAATACAAATGTACAGCTTAATGACTTACTGTAAAGCAACCGCCCACTTCAAGATACAGAACACTGCGAGGATCCAGAAGCTTCTCCCCACCACGGTACTGTTAACACTGTATGTCTCTTTCCCTTCTTTGCCTGTTTTATTTTAAGCTTAATACAAATGGAATCCTATAGTATTTATTCTTTGCTTTCGCACTTCTTTCACCCATTGTTTGTACAAGTCATCTGTGTTGTTGCAGTAGTTCAGATATATTTATTGCTGTATAGTATTTCATTGTTGAATGCATACCATCTGTAGTAATGTCGATGAACATTTGGGTTATTTTAAATTCAGGGCTTTTATAAAGCATGCTGATGTGAACATCCTTGAACTTGCCTCCTGATATGCATGTATATGCATTTTTATTGGGTATATTCCTGGGAATGAATCATAGGATAGATGTCCCTTCCACTTAATAATGACATGCCGTTTTCCATGGTGATTGTATAAACAAACAGTCCTACCAACAATATATGAAATTTAGTTTTTCTACATTGCCGTCACAACATGAAGTCTTTTTACGTTTCAGTCATTTTGATGGCTATGTAATATCTTATTGTGGTTTTAATTTGCATGTCCTTGATCACTAGTAAGTTTGAACATCTTTTCATAAGTTTATTGATTATGTGGCTTAGCCTCCTTTGTGGCACGCCTGTTCAAGTCTCACATATTTTTCTACTGGGTTGCCTTTTTCTTATTCTTACATAGGAGTTTTATGTATTTTGGAATATGAGCTCTTTGTAGGTCGTGTATTACATATATCTTCTCCCATGCTGTGTCTTGCCTTTTCACTCTATTATATTTTGTTACTTTAATGCAGTTTTATCAATGTTTTCTTCTATGGTTAATGCTTCTTCTGACTTACTTTTTCTTGTTGTTGTTTGTTTGTTTGTTTGTTTTTGAGACGCAGTCTCGTTCTATCACCCAGGCTGGAGTGCAATGGCACGATCTCGGCTCACTGCAACCCCTGCCTCCTGGGTTCAAGCAATTCTCATGCCTCAGCCTCCCGGGCATCTGGGACTACAGGTGCCTGCCACCACACCCAGCTAATTTTTGTGTTTTTAGTAGAGGTGGGGTTTCACCATGTTAGCCAGGATGGTCTCGATCCCCTGACCTCATGATCTGCCCGTCCCCGCCTCCCAAAGTGCTGGGATTACAGGTGTGAGCCACCGCACCTGGCCTTCTGACTTCTTTTTAAACATCTCTTTATAACTCAAGGTCGTGAAGATATTCTTCTTTATTATCTTCTGAGAGATATATTATTTTGCCTTTGATATTTGGGTCTTAAATTAGAGTACAGTAGAATCGGGGTTCACTTTTTCTCATATAGATATCAACTTGCCCCATCACAATTCATTGAAAAGCCTTGTCTTTTTCTCAGTGCTCTGCAGTGCCATCTTTATAAATTAAATATTCGTATATGCATGGCTATGTTGTAGGGTTCTCCATTCCATGCCTTCGGTCTCTTTATTTGTCTTTGAGCCAGTAAAACATTTTAATTACTATAGCTTTAAAATAAATGTTGATATATGGTAGATTGTCTTATCTTTTCTCAAGTATCTGTACTAGTTTTATTCTTTTGCATTTCCGTATACATTTCAGAATTAGCTTGTCAAGTTATACACACACACACACAGAGTGGGGATTTTGAATGGGACCTTACTGAATCTATAGACCTTTACCGTAATGACTCTTCCAATCCATGAGTGTCATATATCCCTCCATTTACTTAAAAACCTTCTTTAGTTTATCTTAGAAGTACTTTATATTAAATAAGTATATTACAGTTTCTCCATAGAGATCTTGTATCTCTTTATTAGATTACACCTTGGGTATTTCATATTTATTGGTGCTATTGTAAATGGCATCTTTTAAAATTTTTCACTTCTGTTTGTGTGTGGTATAGAAATATGGTTAATTTTTATGTATTTCTTATTTTGTCTGCACTGGCTGGGACCTTCACTACAGTGTTGAATAAAGATAGAGTACTGATCATAGGCCATCCTTGTCTTATATCCAGTCTCAGAAGAAAAGCACATTTTTGTTTAAACATTTTATGATTCTGTGTAATAGTTGGTATAGGTTTCTTCAGATAGCCTTTATCATATTCAATTTTTTTCTGTTTCTAGTTTGCTAAAAGTTTTATAATGTTGAATTATATCAAAAACTTTTTAAATTAAAGCACTATTTATAGCTTTATTTAAGATGAATTTTTCTTTTTGTTGTTGTTGTTGTTTTTGGTTTTTTTAGAGACAGCGTCTTGCTTTGTCATCCAGGCTGGAGTACAGTGCCACAATCAGAGCTCACTTCAGCTTCAAACTCCTGGTCTCAAGGGATCCTCCCACCTCAGTATCCCAGGTAGCTAGGACCATATAGGTGTGTGCCACCATGCCTGGCTAATTTGTTTATTTTTTGTAGGGATGGGGTCTTGGTGTGTTACCCAGGCTGGTCTAGAACTCCTGGCCTCAAATGATTCTCCCACCTCAACCTGACTGAGAGCAAGGACTTGCTGCTGCCCAGCATTGCAAGAGAGTATCATATCATATATCGCTAGCTTGGGAAAAAGATGAAAATTCAAAATTGGAAGTACTGTTTCTACTGGATACATACCACTTTCACACCATCATAAAGAAGAAAAGTCCTTAAGTTGAACTTTATGTAAGCAGGGGACTGTCTGTTTAGAGTTGTTATGAGGAATGAGTGAGTGATTGATTCAGTGTAACAAATTTAGGACAGAATCTGGTACATAGTAAGCACCATGTTCATGTTCTTACCATCGTGTACTGTATCATTTCATCCCTAGCAACTCTGTATGAGGTGAGTACTAATATCATTTCTATTTTACAGTTAATAGTTAGACTAAGAGAACGGAATTATTTGCCCACAATTATAAAGCTAGCAAGTGGCAGAGCTGGAGTTCATACTATTGTGTCTGAAATGCTAGGCCAATGTGTTTAAAACTTCTTACACTTCTACATACATTGTGATCCAGTACCCCACTGCACACTTGCACATCACAGACACACAAATGCACACACTTTAACTGAAACAGAAGTTTCACAGAATTTTACCCTTTCTTGCTACATATGATGCACTTTGATATTTTCCATTTCATTTTTTTCCAAACATGATGCTATGGGTTATGCCTTGTAATTTGGAAAACACTGCACCAAGCCTTACCATTTGTTCATTTACTGCTCATTCATTCATTCAACAAATTGTGTATCTTCTCTATAGCATTCATTGTGTCAGATTTTACTGTTAACGTCTTTAATCAAAACCTTCCTGCACCATAACCTTGGTTAGGTGTGACTGAGAAGTCCTGCAGCTTTTGTAAAACAAGACCCTAAATTGTACAATTCTGGTCAGATCGATGACTAGATTCATTTATAAATCTCTTTATCCTCATTTACTTTTTGTTCTTGCTAAATGATGTGGAGATAGGCATGTCCATTTATTTGAGCAGACACGTGTTAGTGGTGCTCTGAAGAAATGTTGCTAGGGCTCTGTAGCTGGTTCAGATTGTTACTAATCTTCTAGGCCAACCATATCAGCAGCTTAATTTATCATTTTATTTCCTTTGAATTTGACATTTTTGCCTCTGAAAATATGTGTCCATAGAGACCCTAACTGAGCTCTGGATCTGCTCTTATTTATCAGCAGGAGTTTAAGAAATGAAATTTAATATGATACTTCTGTTACCTATGCTAGAATAATCTCTGACTTAAAAAACTCTTGCCAGGTGCAGTTGTGCATGTCTGTAGTCCCGGCTACTCGGGAGGCGAGGTGTGAGGGTCACTTGAGGTCAGGCGTTCAAGACTGCAGAGTGCTATGATTACAATTGTGAATAGCCACTGCACTCCAGCCTAGGCGACATAAGCCCTCTATCTTAAAGAAAAAACAAAAACAAAAACCACTTTACATTGACCCTAAGGCTTGAAAGTCTATAGCAAAGACCAAGCATGTTACCTTTTTTCTAATAATGCTTGTGTTTAGTTATGGTAACCAGCAATATATAGAATATTTTGCAGGAATAAAACTGTGGGCAGATCATGACTTTTACATACAAAGGGGTAAAACATAGCCTGATATTATATCTGTGGCTACTTCTGTAACAACTCTTCTTGATAGTCTTTCTGAAACTTAGTGAACTATGTCGGCTCTTTTAGAGAGGAATGAGATTCTTCTCAGAGGAAACCCAAGTTGGAGAGGAGTTTTCCAGCACCAAATTTAAGACATGACTTTATATCCCAATTGTTTCTTTGTCTACACCCACTCTTCCACCTTCAGTTGTCTAACTAGTATTTGTACTTCAGAATTCACTTCCTCTAGGAAATCTGTCATTACTTTCCCCTGCTACCAGCCTGACTGGTGCTGATAAATTTTTTAGGCTGGGCACGGTGGCTCACGCCTGTAATCCCAGCACTTTGGGAGGCCGAGCCGGGCGGATCACCAGGTCAGGAGATCGAGACCATCCTGGCTAACACAGTGAAACCCCGTCTCCACTAAAAATACAAAAAATTAGCCAGGTGCGGTGGCGGGCGCCTGTAATCCCAGCTACACGGCAGGCTGAGGCAGGAGAATGGCATGAACCCGGGAGGCGGAGCTTGCAGTGAGCCGAGATTGCACCACTGCACTCCAGCCTGGGCAACAGAGTGAGACTCTGTCTCAAAAAAAAAAAAAAAAAAAAATTTAAAGTGGTGTTTTTTTGTTTGTTTGTTTGTTTTTGTTTTTGAGATGGAGTCTCACTCTGTCACCCAGGCTGGAGTGCAGTGGTGCAATCTCAGCTCACTGCAACCTCCACCTCCCGGGTTCAAGCAATTTTTCTGCCTCAGCCTCCTGAGTAGCTGGGATTACAGGCCCATACCACTATGCGTGGCTGATTCTTGTATTTTTAGTAGAGACAGGTTTCACCGTAAAAGCCAGGCTGGTCTCGAACTCCTGACCTCAAGTAATCTGACCACCTCGGCCTCCAAAAGTGTTAGGATTACAGGTGTGAGCCACCGTGTCCTGCCAATTTTTTTGTCTTTTAGGTTAAAAAAAGAAAAACTATTATTAAGCAACAATTTTGTCTAACCCTTACACTTTGCAAAGCTATTTTATTCTATTACAGACTATGAGGAAGGTAGAGCTGTGTGTCATTTATGGGTAATCTATTGCCTTATTGATTCTCAAACAGTTGTTTTTGTTTGTTTTGTTTTTAGAAATGGGATCTCATTCCATCGTCCCCTAGGCTGGAGTGCAGTGGCATGGTCACAGCTCACTGCATCTTCGACCACCTGGGCTCAGGTGATACTCCTACATCAGCCTCCCCCTGGGTAGCTGGGACTATAGGCGCACCACCATGCCTGGCTAATGTTTTGCATTTTTTGTAGAGACAGGGTTTTGCCATGTTTCCCAGGCTGGTCTTGAAGTGCTGGGATCACAGGCATGAGCCACTGTGGCTGGCCTCACAACAGTTCTTTTGAAAATAATAATATCCACATTCTATTATCTGGAAACTGAGGTACATCTAAATAGGTTAAGAAACTTAAAGACACACTACTAGCAAGTGACAGAGCCTAGATTCTGATTCTAGAACCCAAGTTTTTAATTATTCTGTTCTGTTGCCTGTGTTCCAGAAATTTGTCCCGCCAACTTCTGTCTTTTTTTGAGACAGGGTCTTTCTGTGTTGCCCAGGTTGGAGCACAATGGCAGGAACACGGATCACTGCAGCCTTCACTTCCCAGGCTCAAGTGATCCTCCCACCTCACTTCACAAGAAACTGGGACTGCAGACACACACCACCATGCCTGGCTAATTTTTGTATCTTGGCGGGGAGACAGGGTTTCACCATGTTACCCAGGATGGTCTCGAACTCCTGGCCTCAAGCAGTCCACCCACTTCAGTCTCCCAAAGTGCTGGGACTACAGTGCTCAGCCTGTCATTTTCATTTCTATCCACAAGTTGAGGCTTACCTAGCCATGGGCCCTGAGATCAACTCTACATTGCCACCCAAGCCTGTCCCCTTGATTGCAGTGTATATCTTATATCTATTCACCTAATCCCAGTCTCATCAATTGAAGTTTAAAGTTTGTTAAAAATTGTTTTGGGGGCAAGCACAGTGACTCCTGCCTGTAATCTCAGCACTCTGGGAAGCTGAGACGGGTGGATCACCTGAGGTCAGGAGTTTGCGACCAGCCTGGCCAACATAGTGAAACCCCGTCTCTACTAAAAATACAAAAATTAGCCAGGCATGGTGGCACACGCCTGTAATCCCAGCTACTTGGGAGGCTAAGGCAGGAGAATCACTTGAACCTGGGAGGCTGAGGTTGCAGTGAGCCAAGATTGCGCCATTGCACTCCAGCCTGGGCGACAAGAGCGGAACTCCATCTCAAAAAAGAAAAAATAAAAGACAAAACCAATTGAATAACTATTTCCAGAATGCTAATGGTTAAGTCAGATTAAAGAAAGGACTTCAGTGTTTTGCCCAGAAGGCCACATTGTGTTTAATACTGTTTTAAGGATAGAAATGAAAATAATGTAACACTGACCACACATGTAGACAAGAAGGAGATGGAAGAAATAATATATTAGGTGGCAGGACCCAGATCCCCAAAGATTTCAATAGACCAGAATGGCATGCAGAATTTATTATATAAATCTAAAATGGATCAAGGGCAAATGTAAAGTCCTACCCCTGGGTTCAGCATTCTGCTTCCCAAGAATGGAATAAGAAAGATATCAGTTAGTGGTATGTGTGGCAAATACTTCAGGTTTTAGGTGCCTGTGAAACAGATGTGAATTAAGTATGTATGTGGTTGAGTAGGAGGTGGCAAGGAGGATTGAAAATATAGCAGTCGGCCGGGCGCGGTGGCTCAAGCCTGTAATCCCAGCACTTTGGGAGGCCGAGACGGGCGGATCACGAGGTCAGGAGATCGAGACCATCCTGGCTAACACAGTGAAACCCCGTCTCTACTAAAAATACAAAAAAAAATTAGCCGGGCGTGGTGGCGGCGCCTGTAGTCCCAGCTACTCGGGAGGCTGAGGCAGGAGAATGGCGTAAACCCGGGAGGCGGAGCTTGCAGTGAGCTGAGATCGCGCCACTGCACTCCAGCCTGGGCGACAGAGCGAGACTCCGCCTCAAAAAAAAAAAAAAAAAGAAAGAAAATATAGCAGTCTTAGAATTGGAAGATCATGAATTGCAATTCCAGCTCTTCTCCTGGCTGGTTGTGTAATGAAGATTATTTACCTCTTTCAGCATCAGTTTTTCCCATTATAAAATGTGTGGCATGTCACAGAGATTCAGTCATTGTAAAATGTATGTACTTACTGGTGTTGCTAGCTGCAGAAACATATAAGCAAAATTAATTCAGTCTTAAATGATATTAAGAAAAATCATTCAGTTCTGGATACTTCATTTTAAAAGAGATTTTGATACGATATGAGGTGGGGTTTTTTTTGTTGTTTTGTTTTTGTTTTTGGTTTTTGGTTTTTTTTTGAGACAGAGTCTTGCTCTGTCACCCAGGCTGGAGTGCCGTGGCACGATCTTGGCTCACTTCAAGCTCCACCTCCCAGGTTCACACCATTCTCCTGCTTCAGCCTCCTGAGTAGCTGGGGCTACAGGCGTCCACCACCACTCCCAGCTAATTTATTTATTTTTTTATTTTTTATTTTTAGTGGGGACGGAGTTTCACTGTGTTAGCCAGGATGGTCTCGATCTCCTGACCTCATGATCCGCCCACCTTGGCCTCCCAAAGTGTGCCCCTGGCCTATACTATATAATTCATTAAGACTAAGAAATGAGAAGGAAAAAAATCACAATTGGAAACTCTATTATTATAATTTTTTTAAATTTATTTTTATTTATTTATTTATTTATTTTTAGACCGAGTCTCGCTCAGTTACCAGGCTGGAGTGCAGTGGCGCAGTCTCAACTCACTGCAACCTCCGCCTCCTGGGTTCAAGCAATTCTCCTGCCTCAGCCTCCAGAGTAGCTGGGACTACAGGCGAGCGCCACCACGCTCAGCTAATGTTTGTATTTTTAGTAGAGACAGGGTTTCACCATGTTGCCCAGAATGGTCTCAATCTCTTGACCTCATGATCCGCCCGCCTCGGCCTCCCAAAGTGTTGGAATTACAGGCATGAGCCACCACACGCATCCTCCGTTATTTTATTATTATTATTTTCTTTTTTGATGGAGTCTCATTCTGTCGCCCAGGCTGGAGTTCAGTGGCGCGATCTTGGCTCACTGCAACCTCTGCATCCCGGGTTCAAGTAATTCTCCTGCCTCAGCCTCCCGAGTGGCTGGGATTACAGGCACGTGCCACCATGCCCGGCTAATTTTTTGTATTTTTAGTAGAGATGGGGTTTCGCCATGTTGGCCAGGCGGGTCTTGAACTCCTGACCTCAGGTGATCTACTCTCCTCGGCCTCCCAAAGTGCTGGGCTAACAGGCGTGAGCCACCGCTCCCGGCCTGAAAACTCCATTATTATCTTTACTTTATTTTATTTTATTTTTTTTTGAGACGGAGTCTCGCTCTGTCACCCAGGCTGGAGTACAGTGGCGCAATCTCGGCTCACTGCAAGCTCCGCCTCCCAGGTTCACGCCATTCTCCTGCCTCAGCCTCCTGCGTAGCTGGGACTACAGGCGCCCACCACCACGCCCGGCTGATTTTTTGTATTTTTACTAGAGACGGGGTTTCACCGTGTTAGCCAGGATGGTCTCAATCTCCTGACCTCGTGATCCGCCCGCCTCGGCCTCCCAGTGCTGGGGTTACAGGCGTGAGCTACCGCGCCCGGCCTATTATCTTTAAATCTCTAAATCGTTTATATATGAGTTAGGTTAGATTGTACATTTATTTTTTACCCATGAACACATTATTCAGGGCAGTGGGGGAAGCTTCAGGTTTGGCTCCATGTAAAGAAAAGCCTTTGAACCATTATAACTGTCTAAAAATAGAATGAATGGAATGAAGTGCCTTATGGAGTCACTGGAGATGTGTTAAGTAAGAGGATGGGGCAACTCTTTGTCTTGGAACATTGTGGAGGGAATTCATGCCTTAGGTAAAGATCTCTTCAGGGCAATTTCTAAGGCTCTTTCTAACTCTTAAGATTCCAGATTCAGTAATATAGGAATAATACCTCTCGAAATTACTGCGGTGAATAGTGTATGTAAAAACTTCTTGCACATTGCATGGTACAGAGTTGGTTCTCATTGAATGTTTTTTGCCTTATCTATAAGATAAGAATAACCCTTACCTTGGCCTGATGCCAGCAAGATAATGAATGTAAAGATGCTATAAATACCCTTCAAATCCTTGGCCAATAGGAGGTGCAGAAATCTGTATCTGACATCTGGCCAGGCACGATTAGGGGTATTTACTTCAGTTTGTTCATTTACAAAGGGGGACCTTGGCTTTTTAGGTTGGTTGGTTGGTTGGTTGGTTTTCAGTGGGGAAGGGCCCGACTTACCTGCATGTAGAATGTATAGATTTGCCTTGCTGTGGCCAAAGAATGTAATGGTTAGGAACATAGACTTTTGGGGCTTCCAGCCTTCCCTTACTAGCTGGATGACTATTAGGGAGTGATAGCACCTCATGGGCCTCCATTTCCTGATCTGGAAAATGTTGAGGGCACCTGATTTAGGAATAATTGTGATTATTCAGCACAATAATGTATGTTAAGTGTTTGGCCAGAGCATAGCACCTAAATAGTCAGTTAACAATAGCTGATTCTGTGGTTGTTATTTTTCACATACTGGGAGAGAAGTTTTCCAAATGCTTCTTTGAAGGGCTACTAGATTGATCTGGAGAGAGCCTTTCTTTTTTACCATTGAGAAACTCCCTTTTGAATTAGTTCCTCATCCATGGCATAGACCATTTTTTGAATAAACCGAACATGGCAGGCAGTAAGAATAGCTATAGCGAGACAGAGAAGCAGTCCTAGGGCTCCAGGCTCCTTAAAGAAATATGGCCCTTTAGTCTTTAGTGTGCCCTTTAAAAAGTATATCATGAGAAAAGCAAGCAGTGTTACGAGACATGAGCAGGTTCTTAACAGGTCTGTATTTGATTGTCATTCTGTGGGTTCTTTGCTCTGGATCCAAGTGCTACACAGAATGCCATAGGAATGCTTTATGAAGAGGTTATTGAACTTCAGTTCTGATACTGGTGGTTCAGGGTCAGCCACTTTGTAGGTGGACAAATTGTTTAACCATTTTGGAGCCTCCACTTCATCACTTACAAAAGGGTAATAACAATTGTACCCACCTATATATGGGATTTGAAGATTACATGAGTCAGTGAAGTAAAGCCTACCTAGCTGTGGTGGGTGTTCAGTGAAATCATATCAGTGAAGAAAGGAAGGTGTGGTCCTTGTGGATATATTCATTATAACTGTTTTTAAGTCTATTCTAATAAGGCTCTGGTTTACATTATAATCATACCTAAAAGAACACTGCAGGTTTTAAAATTAGAAAATTTAGATTCTTCTATAGCCAATCATGATTTCCCAACAATTTCATTTCCAGGCCTTTTCAGCGCTCTAGGAAATCCCATCTCAAACATAGTGGGTGCTATTTTTATGCTATTCATTTTGCCTTTTTGGCTTTACCTGTTTTCATTTTTAAAATTTGCTATTGTAACTTTTCTATAATGTTTATCTTGAGCTTTCTTTATGCTTTCAAAAGGAAAAATGAAAGGAATACTCATTACACCAGGGCCATTTTTATAGGGTATCTTTTTTTTCTTAATAGGGTTTTTTGTATTTTGTTTGTTTGTTTGTTTTGCAAACAACAGAAACTCACTTAAGAAAGAAAAGAAGGAGGATTGGCCGGGCGCTGTGGCTCACGCCTGTAATCCCAGAACTTTGGGAGGCCAAGGTGGGTGGATCACGAGGTCAGGAGTTCAAGACCAACCTGGCCAACATGGTGAAACCCCATCTCTACTAAAAATACAAAAATTAGCCGGCCATGGTGGTATGTTCCTGTAATTTCAGCTATTCAGGAGGCTGAGGCAGGAGAATTGCTTGAACTGGAACCTGGGAGGCAGAGGTTGCAGTGAGCAGAGTTTGCACCACTGCACTCCAGCCTGGGCTACAGAGTAAGACTTTGTCTCAGACAAAAGAAAAAGAAAAACCCAAAAGAAAAAAAGGAAGATTATATTATAATAACGTGGTTACTTCAGTTTGTCACTGTGCTGTTTTATCACAGGTAGTGCATACAAGCCTTAGAAAAGTCTGTAACCAAGAACTGTAGAGTCCGCAAGAACCTAGACAGTCTTTCCGTATCTGTTGTTCTCCATTTCCCTGGTTGTATAATCTCATATATTTACTTCTCTGAATACCTGCTGTTTGCCGAGTGACTTTGGACAAGTCATAATATTGCCTGTTTCCCTGTTTGGGGGGGGAGAAAAAAAGGTATATTCGTTTCCTGTGCTGCTATCTAACAAATTACCACAAACTCATGCCTTAAAGCAACAAAAATTTACTCTCTTACTGGAAGAGAAGCCATAAATCCAAAATCAGACTGGGCATGGTGGCTCATGCCTCTAATTCCAGCACTTTGGGAGGCTGAGGTGTGCAGATCACTTGAGGTCAGGAATTCAAGACCAGCCTGGCCAACATGGTAAAACCTTGTCTCTAATAAAAATACAAAAATTAGGGCATAGTGGCAGGTGCCTGTAATCCCAGCTACTTAGGAATCTGAGGCAGGAGAATTGCTTGAACCCAGGAGGTGGAGGTTGCAGTGAGCCGAGATTGAGCCACTGCACGCCAACCTGGGCGACAGAGCAAGACTCCCTCTCAAAAAAAAAAAAAAAAAAAAAAAAAAAATCAGTATTCCTGGGCTGAAATGAAGGTGTTTGCAGAGCCACAATCCTTTCAGTATCTCTAGGGGAGAATTGGTTCCTTGCCTCTTCCAACTTCTGGTGACTGCCATCATTCCTTGGTTGGTAGCCAATTTCTGTCTCTGTCTTCATATGGCCTTCTCTTCTGCATATTATGTGTTTCTTCTTCTCTACTATCTTTATCAGATCTCCCTCTGCCTCTGTCTTATGAAGACACTTGTGATTGTATTTAGGGCCCATCCGTATAATTCAGAATAACCCCCTAAGGCAAGATTCTTAATTTAATCACATCTACAAATACCCTTTTTCCTTTATAAGGTAGCATTTTACAGGTTCCAGGGATTAGGACCTGATATCTGTGGGTCGCAATTATTCTGCTTACTACAGATGGCAGTCATAAAGAATCATCTCAAAAGTTGGCATATAATAAGGGCTCCAGAAATGCAAACCTCCTCCTTTCTCTGCATCCCTCCTATGTATACTACCATGACCCTCCGTTAACATTGCCTTCAAAAGCCTTTCTTTTCAGGAATGTCATTATCACATTAAATGTGTACCTGCTGGGGTAATAATAAAGAAAATAATAGCTGACAGTTATCAAATGTCTGTTACAGCCCACACACTGCAATGAGAACTTTATCCATGGGATATAGGTATTATTATAATCACCATTTAACAGATGAGAGAAATGAAAAAAGTAAAGAAGATCAATTTTTCCCTAGTTCACCCAGCTAGTGTCAGAGCTAGGATTCAAATTAGAATCTCTCTAATTATAAGGGGTCTCTAATTCATGGTATAATGACGCGCCTTTGCTTTTGTTTGTTTTTTAAGAGACATGGTCATGCCGTCACTTAGGCTGGAATGCAGTGGTACAGTCATAGCTCACTGCAGCCTCAAACTCTTAGGCTCAAGCAGTCCTCCTGCTTCAGCCTCCTCAGTAGCTGAGACTACAGGTGTGTGCCATCACGCCTGGCTCTCTAATGACATTCTTGATTATTATACCTTGCCTCTTACTCAGGAGTGAGGTTCAAATATCTGATTTCTTGTCTTGGCCTCTGATCAGAACCTTCCCTGGTGATTTCTTGTACCTGCTGGCATAGCTTCACATCACAGTTCGCAGGGTGCTTTTTTGTCATGTGCCTGCTCTTTAGCAGTTGCTTGGTCCTGAGTAAATGCAGTTTAAAGGAAGAGGAGGTGAAGAGCTATACTCTATTCTGAATTTCCTCCTCAAGTAACTTGTTTGTTGCTAGTCAGTGAGTTCCATGACTCTGGGGATCATGACGATTTATTTATGTCCTAGCACAGGGCCTGGACACAGAATAGATATTCTGCTAGAGTGTAAGCTTCACCAGGGACTTCTGTTCACTGCCATATTCATGCCTTACAGCAGTTCCCGGGATAGAAGAGTTGCACAGTAAATATTTATTGACTGGATGTCTGGCTGACTGGCTTAGTTGGGCATGGTTAGAACTTAATTACAGCTGTCATTTATTGGCTATATATCATGTTTGAGGCACTTACATATATGGTAAGTAATCCTTACCATGCTCTTACAGGGTAGAATTGATGAGTTATAGATGAGCAGGGTGAGGGTGATAGAGGAGTCAAAGATACTTTGTAGGTTTCAGTCTTAGATACTGATCCAAGTGTTGATGAAACCCAGGAGAAAGAGTTTGGGTAGACTGTGTTGTGGTATCTGCAACCATAGATACAGGGACTACTCCTGGGACAAAGCTCCAAAGATGGGCCCCCTATTTGCCCTTTAGCCTGGAGATAGTGGTGGTCTTAATCTACCCAGAAGAGAGTTGCTCACTTTAGGAACTGTAGGCTTAAAACCATTATTTCCACTGTGTTCTAACTCGAACATGATCAGTTTCTGTTCCAGATGATCGGGCTGAACAACGAACCTGTCTCATTTGTGGGGACCGCGCTACAGGCTTGCACTATGGGATCATCTCCTGTGAGGGCTGCAAAGGGTTTTTCAAGCGGAGCATTTGCAACAAACGGGTATATCGATGCAGTCGTGACAAGAACTGTGTCATGTCTCGGAAGCAGAGGAACAGGTGCCAGTACTGCCGCCTGCTCAAATGCCTCCAGATGGGGATGAACCGGAAGGGTGAGTGGTGCTCATGGCGCTGATGGCCCATCCTTCATTCAAAACTTTACCTTTAGTGTCAGCTGTTTAGTTACTTATTTCTCAAGCTTGCACTACATATCAGGCCTTACAGTTTGTACTGATAACCAAAAATGAATCTGGAACCATTCTTGCCTACGAGAACTTCCTAAACTAGGTGGAGGGGAAAAAACTAGTGAGATGTTAAGGATTCTGTGGGAGTGAGTGCACAAGCCCTGTGTGACCAAGAACTCACTTAACAATCAGGTCTTAACTGCCATTAATATACATCACTAATTATTTCAGGAATGATGACAGAAGTAGAAATTTTTGGATGAAAAGGCATGAGGTAGGAGATTTCTGAATGCGGTATCATTTTGTTTGCTAGAACCATGGTGTACTCAGAGGCTAGGCATGCTCAGAAGTCTGTGGCTAGGTTGGTGAGGAGTTTGGGATGTATTGGGAAGCTTTCCAAGAGCCCTTAGCCTGAGATAATAGGAATAAACTGACGTTCTAGTAGGATGAATATGAAGGACTCTTTTGGAGGATTAATTGGGGCAGGGGAAACGGAAAAACCATCTAGAAAGTTTTTAGTAGAGTCTAGAAGGAAATCTAAAGGAACTGAAGGAACGGGGGAAATAATGGCACAGAGAGACGTTGAAGAAACTCACCTGATAGAACTTGGTGACATAGTGAATATTGAGCAGCACCAGAAGTTGAAGTTGAGGATGTGGATTAAGAGTAATGACCTTACTATGGAGGAAAAAATGGGGCGGGGGGGGGAAGTCAAACTAAAAAGCAGGGTGATTTCTCTATAGGACCCTCTGAAAAGAAAGGAAAAGAAAAGAAAAAAAGGATGGGGCAAAATGTTGGCCTTGGCAATACTGAGTTTGAGGTACCTGAGAGGGACACATAAAGATGTCCACCAAGGAAGCTGGTTATATAGGATTGGAACTGACGTGAGAAGCCCTGCCTGCAAACAGGCTTCATGGAGCTGTTGGCACAGAGGTGGTAGTAAAAGTGTAGTCCAGAGGTGAAATCACCCACAGAGAGCTTAGATACATAAGAGAGAAGGGCCGGTGTCAGAAGCCTAGAGTGGTATTCCCATGGAGAGTAGAGAGCAGAATAGAGCAGTGTCATTCAGCAGAAAGAAGAGAGGCTCTAGAGGCAAACAGACTAGCTCTTAGCTCTGTGACCTTAGGAAGTTTGCTTTATATCTCTGATAATTATCTTACCTTTAAGGTAGTATGTTACTTGCCCTTCAGAGTTCTCTACAGGATTAAGTATGATAACATACAAAATACCCAGCAAGGTATTAGGGGTCCATAGCAGCAGTGTTCAGGGATAGGGGGGTTAGTCAGATAAAGTGAACTATTCCAACTGGTTTTATAGCATTATGAATGCAGACATCCGGATGTACTCAGACTGGTTTTATTGTGTATGAGATAGGAAGGACCTTTTAAAAACTTGCCCATCATGAAGAAAAGTAAGAGAGATGTGGAAGGGCATTTAGATAAATTTAGGTGATTTATAATTTATTATAAATACTAATATTGAGCACTTATTTATGTACCCTCCATATATATATTCTACCACTGAATACATACAGCAACCCTGTCATTAACTGTTATCCCCAGTTTACAGATACAGCTTAGGGAGGTAAAATGATTTAGCAGTAGTTAGTTTAGGGGTGGTTGTGTTGACAGTTAATAGTTACTAAATTATAATTTGTTATTAAGCAGAGCTTGTACCTGACCACACGGAAAATGTACTGCTTCACATGTCTACCATGTGGCGTAGTTGTTTACATGTTGGAACGCCCTGTGTTTATTGGATGATGAATGCCATAGTAGGACATTTGAAGTGTTACGAAGTTTGTCCCCTGCCTCTCTTTCTAACTCATTTCTGAATACTGTGCCTCAGGGATGCCTTACAGTGCCTGTACTCAGGTTTTTTCCTCTACTTGGAGATCTTTTTCCTTCCCCACTGTCAGTTTCCTCTTATTGAAATCTTTTCCAGCCACCAATACCAAACACATACTGTCTTGAAGAGTCTGTCAACTTCTTGCCCTCACCCTGTTTTGGTTTTGGCCTCCACATTTCTCGTCTCCCTTTGTTGCCCTCACTGTGAGTATCTTATGAAAGCTTTGTTGTTACGGGTTGTCTTCTTGACTACTGTCTCTGAAGAATCATCCTGCTTATTCAGCTGAAGTGTGAGATTCTGAGGCTTCCAGCAAAACTCACCTGTTTTAGGGAAGAAGAAACTTAACCTTATAACCCCTCTGACCATAGACCAGAAGACACATGGAGTATGAGGGACAGGGAGCTGTCTCCTTAGGACTGTTTGCACGCAGAGCAGGCAGACCCAGTTGCCTGGTGAAGTCTGCGTCAGGGAGAGAAACCCTGCCACCTCCTGGTTGGTGCTGCGAAAGCAGGATTAAAATTGCAGTTGCCATGGGAATATTTTGGGGGTAAGGAATATTCTGTATGGACCTGTGGTGGTTGACACATAATTCTGTGCATTTGTCAAAACCCATAGAACTTTACACCACAAAAAAGTAAATGTTACTACATGTGCAAATTTGTTTAATCAGCTAGGATATTGTAGGGGTTACAGGGCAGAGAGAAAGAATGCACACTGTGACAAATGAATCTAGCTAGTGTTAGAAATGAGTCACATAACCACACTTAAGGGGTCGGAGAAAAAAGGAGCTAACCTTTGAAAAGTGTTTTTACTGTATACTGTAAGGCTAAAAACAAAGAATTACATACAAACAAAGCACTCTATAGTTTGTAAAATTTGTTTCTCTCAAGGTTATGTGTTAGGAATTCTGTCGCTACTTCATTTAGAGTAGAATCGGCAAGTAAATATGTTGTGGACAATGAGAGTCAGGTTTCTCACATCAGAGAAAGAAAGAAGTTATAAATCAGCAAAGGAGAAGGCTAGAATGAATCCCCTGGTGCCAGATTGGAATCAGTGTGTCAATATGTATTCATGTTTTAGATAGATTTAAAAATACATAGATACCGTGTGTGGGTAGGTGAGTTAGTGTACCTATGTATATTTCCAAGCTCTAGCCACTGAGAGGGGCTAGAAGCAGATACCCCAGGAGCAATGAGTACACCCAGCACCCAGATCTTGGCTTCCAAATATCAATGAAAGGAATGAGGACTCATTGGAGAACTGGTTGATTCTAAGGCTGGGATAGGAGAAATATAAAATGATCCTGGAGCATCTTAAGGTGCCAGCAAATTAGAAAGTACTTTCTAAAAAAAGAAAGGAAGCATATCAAAGGGCACAGAAGCCAACCTGAAAGAACTTCTGATGGCCAACGTTGGAACAACTTGAGGAACAATAACTATAGGATTAGTTTATAACCCAAATAATAAAGTAAATATCCATGAGTTCATACTGAAAGAAGTAAGTGAGTAAATAAAGAGAAGTGATCATTCTTCCTTTTAAGTGAATTCTGATTAATAAATGTAGAAGGAGGCCAGGCTTAGTGGCTCACACCTGTCATCCCAGCACTTTGGGAGGCCAAGGCAAGAGGATCACTTGAGCCCTGGAGTTCAAGACCAGCCTGGGCAGCATAGTGAGACTCCATCTCTAAAAATATAAATATAAATGTAGAAGGAATGAGGGAAATAGAAAAAAAATCACCATTAGGGCTGGGCACAGTGGTTCATGCCTATAATCCCAATACTTTGGGAGGCCAGAGCAGGTGGATTGCTTAAGCTCGGGAGTTCAAGACCAGCCTTGGCAACATGCTGAAACCCCGTCTATACAAAAAATATATAAAAATTAGCTGGGCGCGGTGGCATGTGCCTGTAGTCCCAGCTGCTCTGGAGGCTAAGGTAAACCTGGGAGACGGAGGTTGCAGTAAGCCAAGATCACACCATTGTACTCCACCCTGGGTGACAGACCAAAAAAAAAAAAAAAAACCACCATTAGAACACCACAGTAATAATTGCCACAAGCAAGATCTTAATGGATGCTAAGTAAGTGGCATTGGTGTAAACAGAAACAGAATATTTGCATAGTCTGCAAATATATAGTAATTACAAAGGGAAAAATAGTAAGTTTATTTAAAGAATTCTGACAGACATGACTGTAGCCAAATGATCAAGATTAACAGTACCAATAAAACACACCAACATTGTATATACCCCCAATATGAAACACTGAGAAGCGCACACATGTACACACACACACAGGTAAGTTCACTCCCAGTCTAATCCTGAGAAAACAGACAAGCCCATATTGAGGGACGTTCTTCAGAATAACTGACATTTGACAAAATACCCATTTGAAAAGTGTCAGAGTCACAAAAAACAGGGAAAGACTGAGCTGTCACAGATTGGAGAAGACTATGAAGGCAAGACAGCTAAATGTAATGTGGGCCCCTGGATTGTGTTCTGGAACAAAAGATATCAGTGAAACAACTGGAGAAATCATAATAAAGTATGTGCTTTGGTTAATAGTATTGTACCAAAGTTAGTTTCCTAGTTTTGATGACTAGCCATGATTATGTCAAATGTTAAAAGGAGGAGAGTATATGGGAACTCTCCGTACTATTTTTGCAACTCTTGTATAAAGTCTAAACTTACCTTAAAATTAAAAAAATTAACTATTAAAAAAATGCAGCTGCCATTTGTGACTGGGGCTTTTTCACCTATGTGAGAGACAGCTCTCTGTTGTCCTCCATCTTTGGATTTAGAACTGAGTGTCTTTTCAGACCTAGAAGTTGACTGGTCAGAAAAGTCATTAAATTAGCAAAGCAATGAGGAAGATCTAAAGAAGGGTGGTGAATGGAGACTGGGCCCTGTCTGTCCATCCCCACTACTGCACTAGTATCCCCCATGTATGTTTCTTACCCATTTTACGGTCTTCGGGATAAAGTCAGGCTCCTCAAGGTGATTTTCAAGGCCCCTCTGACACTGGCATCAGCCACCTGATCCCTTTCCTTCTCCATTTGGTGTTCCCCACTCACAATCTGCATTCCATCCTAGTTCTTCAAAAACCCAATGATGTTTCCTGTTTTGCACATGTGGTTTCATCTGCCTGAAAGAAGAGAGGGTTTCAGTCACCCTTCTACTCCTGACTTCAAGGTTCAGCGTTTATTTGTAACATCCTCTAAGAATCCTTCTCTGACGCCACCCCCCACCAGATAACCCTCCTGTGCTTCCACAGCTTTTTTGCATGCCCTCTGCCATAACCCTGGTCACCTTTTGTTATCTTTCTCTGTTCACTCGTCTGTTTCCCTCATTATTAGACAATGAGCCCCTCAAGGACCATGATCAAGTCCTACTTCTCTGTTGGTCCCTCAGCAAATAACTCAGTAGTGATAGGATGCTCCCTGGTTAGATGGGTTGACTGTGATGGAGGGCCATGGCAGGAAGTGGGATGGGGAGAATACTGTAAGAGGAGAAATGAAGATACAGTCAGCTTCGTGGTGGGTGGGAATGGGGAGTGGATTTCATATTAGTTAAGTAATTATGTGGAAAAATAAAAAATTTCCTTAACTCTGTGGTCTCATAACTTGCTAACTAGTTCAAAAGTATAAAGGTCAAGGAAAGCTTCTTGGAGGAGGTGATGTTTGCAGAATGGCATTGTGAGACAGTGATCCTATGGCATTGCCATGTCACTTTACCAGGGTAAAAAGTGCCCCAGGACACAACACAGAGGTCTGCATGAAGCACTGAGAAATCTCAAGGAGGGATAACATTTGAGCAGAATCTTAAAGAAATCAAAGTTCGTGTTCCTTACAAACTTTTTTTTTTTTTTTTACATTTCTTACATTTTCCTTGTGAACTTTTTTTTACATTTTTTCTACCAAAAAAATTGTAGAGACGAGTTTTCAGCATGTTGCCCAGGCAGGTCTTGAACTGAGGATCAAATTCAGCTGAGCTGAACTGAGCTCAAGCAATCCTGCCACCTCAGCCTCCCAAAGTGCTGGGATTATAGGCATGAGCATATGCCCGGCCAAAGGTCTGTTTGTTTGTTTTTAAATTAAGACTTTAAAATTTTGCTCTGTTTTATTTTGAAATAATTTCAAGCTTACAGGAAATTTGCAACAGTAGTAAGAATTCTCATATACCCTTTACCCAAATTCACCAATTGCTAACATTTTGCCACATTTGCTTTATCATCCTATTTGTTTTATTATTTTCCCTCCCCCTTCCCCCTTGCTCTTCTTTCTGTCTCTCTCTCTCTCTCTCCCACCTTCCCCACTTCCCACAGGTAAGTAAGTGTGTGTGCGCCTGCATGTGTGTACCTTCTTAGCCATTTAAGAGTGAGGCATAGGCAGTGTTCCTCTTATTTCTAACAATCACAATACTATTATCAAAATCCGGAAATTTAACATGACACAATACTATCTTATTAGCAGATCTTACTCAATTTTTGCCACTCATCCCAGTGTCCTTTATAGCAATTTCATTTTTTTCTGATCTAGAAGCCAATTCAGGAAATCACATTACATTTAGTTTTTATGTCTTTTCAGTTTCTTTTAATCTGAAATAGTTCCTCACTCTTTCTTTGTCTTTATTAACATTGTCGATTTTGAAGCAAATAGGTCATGTATTCATGTATTTTGTAGAATATCCCTTAATTTGGGCTTGTCAGTTTCCTCACAATTACATGCAGGTTATGCATTTTTCACAAGAATGCCATAGAAATGATGTTGTGTCCTTCTTAGTCCATAATATCAAGAGCACATGATGTAAGTGTATACCCATTATTGGTGATATTAACTTAAATCACTTGGTTGTTATGATGTCACTTAGGGAAGGTGGTGTTGCCAGATTTTTCCACTTTAAGTTTCTTTCTGAGTACAGGGAACATACTAAGAGACAGAACTATGTAAAACAGAATAGCGTGTTCAAAGACTAACAAATAGTTCTCTATATGTAGGGTGTAGCATTAGGGTATAGCATTAGGGCATAGCATTTATGCCAGAGATGAGGGTGAGGGGTCCCAGCAGAACCAGATGATAGATGGTCTTGAATGCCATGCTCAGGAGCTTAGATTTGGCCCATGGACCAAAGGCACCACCAACAGGTTTTGAGTGGAACTTTGATGTAGTTAGCTTTGTTATTTGTGGTTTCTGGGTTCTGTTGACTGCCTAGGCCCAAGCGAATGAAGAATGGGAGGCATATGAGTTCCAAAGCAGAAAAAGTATTTGTGGTGCCTTTTGAGAAGATAGAAGCGCCATGGCTAGGGCCATTCTCTTTCTTAGACTTAGATAAGAGTTACAGCAGAACCATTCCTGTAATACTGCACACAGGAGCCATTTGTTCTTTTTAATCAAATCACTGCCAGATAGACTTTAACCCTGCTGAAAAACGTGTTAGTTCAGTGTGGCATCTAGGAACAAGCACAGCTTTAGAATCAGAAGATCTAAATGGAAACTCCAGCTCTGTCAGTTTTTCTCTGAGTAACCTTGAGCAAATCTCTTTACCTCTCTGAGCTCTGTTTTCTCATCTCAAAAATGCGTGGGAGAATAATACACCTTCCAAGGTGGTTGTGAGGATCAAATGAGATAACATACATATGTGCAAGAACATTATAAGTTTGAAACTATGCTCCAAGTTTTTGTTTTTAACAGAGGCACTGTGGCACATTGTATTGATTTCCATACTTCAGGCGGCTTCATGGCATCTTGACCAATTTTATCATCTCTAAATGGGCATTGCTGTTTATATTAGTCTTTCAGTAACTTTTAAAAATCAAAGTTAATTTTTAAAGGCAATTTTTTACCACCTCAGTGAGTTGCACATCAGAATAAATGTATAATTTAAGAATAATTAATAATAATAATGTAAATGAGAATAATTAGTAATTAAGAATGTATAATTAAGAGTTTATGCACCACCTAAAAGTATCTTATGTTTCTCTGAAAGAAGTCTGGTCTTAGAGTCTGATAGCGTGGGTTCCAACCCTGATTCTGCTCTTTAGTTTCTGTCTCTTCCAGCAAAATACTTCATTTCTGTGAGCCTTAGATCCATCTCTTCAATGGGAGTGATACTAATACTTTACTCATGAGTTATTTTACCTCAGAGAACAGTATGTAACACATAGTAGATTTCTATCATTTCTTATTCTGGGTGGGGTCGAGGAAGAAGATGAACTTTTTTTTTGAGATGGAGTTTTGCTCTTGTTGCCCAGGCTGGAGTACAATGGCACCATCTCGGCTCACTGCAACCTCCACCTCCCGGGTTCAAGCCGTTCTCCTGCCTCAGCCTCCTGAGTAGCTGGTATTACAGGCATGTGCCACCATGCCTGGCTGATTTTGAATTTTTAGTGAAACATGGTTTCTCCATGTTGGTCAGGCTGGTCTCAAACTCCCAACCTCAGGTGATCTGCCCTCTCAGCCTCCCAAAGTGCTGGGATTACAAGCGTGAGCCACTGCGCCCGGCCGATGAGCTTTTGAATTTCAGAACAAGAGATTGGCAAGATGTAAATATTTAAGACATGTGGCCCTTTAAATGAAAAGTAAAGTATGTTGCATTATTTTCACACCTCCAGGACAGTGAAAATGAGATAACAGCTGAACTAGTAATATATTTGGTGTCGTATTCCAGTGACAGATCTTTGTTCTCTACCTGTGAACTGAAATAAAGACATGTGAGATGTTGTTATTAGAAATAGAAATATCCAAAGACTGTCATTGACCATGGAATAGCAGAGAAGCGATTGTAAGGATTTTAGGCCTTGAAATTAAATGGAAAGAGACCTCCCAGCCAATAAGGAGCATACATCTAGCTCTAACATAGGCTATGTATGTTTCTTACTCTAAATTCACAACAGCTTTTTATAATGCAGACTGACCATGTTGCCTCCACTTAGCAGATGAAAATATTAAGATTCTAGCAAAGTTGAGAATAGAAACTTGGATTTTTAACTCAAAGAGGCTAGGGAGAGGGAAGGATTAGTTACTAAGTGCTTACTTTACATGCCAGGCCCTAGGGTTGGTGTTTTAGCCATACCGTTTTATGTAATGTAACATAAAACAAGTATCAATATTCCCTCTTTTCATTTCAGTAAACTAAAATCCAGAGAGGCAAAGAAACTTGTTCATAATTATACAGACCAGGAAGAAACAGGATTTGGACCCTAACTTACTTAATTCTGAATTTCCTGTCAGCCTTTTAGTTACCTCAGAAACAGGGTTATACTTGGAGCTCCCACCTTTTGAGGCAATCAGTGCCTGCCTCAGGAACTTTCTAGATTCCTTATGTTAATTTTTTAAAGTGGCAGGTATATCCTGGTAAGGCCTGCTGTTACATAATGTCATTAGCTTATCTTCTGTCATTGTTAACATTAACCCCTTTCAAGCTACCCTCCACAGTGGCTGTCACAAAGATTTTTTTTAAATCCCAATATGACCACAGTGCCCCCTTACATTCCTTCTTGTTCTCAAGCTCCTTAGCTAAAGTTATACCCTAGTCTGGCATTCAAGGCTCTTTATGATCTAAGCCCAATTGGCCTTTCTACCCTTATCTCATGCTACTCTTCCCCCACGTAGGCCACCTTTCCCCCATGCTTTAGCCAGATTAAGCCACTTGGAAGTTTCCAGAAAAAAGAGCTCATTTTTATCTTCAGCTTGCTTTTTTGTACACTGTTCGCTCAATCTGGAGCACTCTTTTCCTAGCTGCCTAAATCCCACTTAACCTTTAATACTCAGTTCAGAAGTTTTCTTTTCTGGAAAGGATTGCCTAATACTGTGGTCCTACTATAATTGCAAATCAGGGGTTCCTCTCTATGCCCCCGTGTTAAGTGTTCCATAAACAGTGATGATAATATTAGTAGTAGTTGTTATTCTTAGTCAGGAGATATTACTTAAAGGATGCTTTTTATACTTAGAAAATGCTCAGTAATCTCCTTCAACTACACAGGTGCTCTACTGACTGCCTTTGCAGGGAGAAACCATTGAGGTCAAAATTCTGATTAATGAAAAAAAAAAAAAACAAAAAACCTGTTCTGATTCTACAAATCAAACCTAATCGTAGGCTGGGAATAAAAACTGTTTTATTTAAAAATGGAAATACTCTGTCCCTCCCCTAGAATTTGTCAAAACCTTAAGATGCATCATCCTGGCGGGATATTTGTAACTGAAGGACTAGTAAACAGTACTATCACCTTTTTTAAACATATTGAATGTATACAGTGTGTGTAATAGGTACAGAATGCCTTGGGGGCCCCAAAATATTGCTGTCTGTGAAGGAACCTGGAATAATAGAAAGAAGTGTGTGCTTTGGGTCCAGAAGGACCTGTGTTTAATCTTGGATTCACTAATTACTCTCTTACGCTTTTGGCCAAGCAAATTCTCTTTTTGTGCTAAAAGTTATATGAGTGTGCTTCTGACTGCCTTTCTTGACTTATGTTTCCTTTCAGCTATCAGAGAAGATGGCATGCCTGGAGGCCGGAATAAGAGCATTGGGCCAGTCCAGGTGAGTTCTAGACCTCAATCCCTGTGGTCCATCCTGGAAGCCCAGGGCTCCAGCTGTTCCTGAAACTGCTCACCTTGATTCCTTCATCTGCTGCTGAGGAGAGCCATCTTTGTTTTCATTTCTGTAAAAGTGCTTTTACAGCCTGGATGTGCAAGTGCTTTGAAAATCTTAAATATGTAAATTAATGATTAAAGCTCTTCTCGTGATCCCTCAGCCTTTTCTAAGGATTTCACAGACAGTGAACCCACTTATAGTTCTGAACCATGCAGAGGATTTTTTGATCAACCCTTAAGGTTATAGATAAGTAAGCCTGGCAGAAATGAGCAGGACTACTTTGCTGTTCGTTTCATCTAAAAAATGTACCAGCAGGGTATTATTGTCTTATTGTAGAGTAGGAATGATATACCCCCATTCAGTCCCACAAACATTTACTGAGTTCCTACTCTTCCAGGCCCTATACTGTGAACTCAGTCTAATGGGAGAGACAGATAGGTAAACAGACATAATAGTAAGGTGAGAGGTAACAGAGGATGCTCAGGGACTACAGAGGGAGGGGCATCTATTCTGCTTGGGCTAGAATAGCCGTGGCTGGGGACTAGAGACACTCAAGAAAATAGACTGTGAAAAGACCCAAAGATGAATCTTTATGACAAGGAGTTTGTTCAGTTAGGCTGGAACATTGGGCACATGTAGTAGAGTGGCAGAAGATAAGGCAGATTCCTTGAATTTGGAATCAGTTCATTAGGGAGTGGCCTTCAACTGTCTTTGACTACAGCTCCTTAGGAAAAGTCTTTGTGGGACCAGCCTACACCACTTGTTCTTACTCATTGTTCTTACTTGCCAGCAGAAGAGCTTCATGAGGGTAGAAAATTGGATATATTTCTGCCCATCAGGTGAATCCCTTGGCACACTAGTAGGCAGAGAGCATGCCTTAGGAATTACTAGTGGCCAGGAGCAGTGACACACGCCTGTAATCCCAGCACTTTGGGTGGCTGAGGCAGGAAGATTGCTTGAGGCCAGGAGTTCAAGACTAGCCTGGGCGACATAGCAAGACAGACCCTGTGTCTACCAAAATAAAATAAAAATTTTAAAAACTATTATTGTTACTGGTATGAGCCAAGAGGCAACTACTAAAAGGTTTTATTTAGATTTGCATTTTAGAAAGATCATTCTGGCAGGTAGAAATGGTTTGTGAGGAGTGAGGTGAGGATGAGTGAAACTGAGGGAGAGAGAAAGCAGTTAGAAGGTTTTTGTTTTTTTTGTTTTTTGTTTTTTGAGACGGAGTCTCGCGCTGTGTCACCCAGGCTGGAGTGCAGTGGCGCGATCTCGGCTCACTGCAAGCTCCGCCTCCCAGGTTCAGGCCATTCTCCTGCCTCAGCCTCCGAGTAGCTGGGACTACAGGCGCCCGCCACCACGCCCGGCTAGTTTTTTGTATTTTTAGTAGAGACGGGGTTTCACCATGTTAGCCAGGATGGTCTCGATCTCCTGACCTCGTGATCCACCCGCCTCGGCCTCCCAAAGTGCTGGGATTACAGGCTTGAGCCACCGCGCCCGGCCAGTTAGAAGGTTTTTACAGAAGTACAGGTGAGAGATACAGATAATAGTTAAAGCAGAGCAATGGCAGTGTAGATTGAGGGGAGATAATAGACTCAAGAGATATTTACTGGGTAAATTTATAGGATTTAGCCAGTTAAATGTGAGGGAATGAAAGAAAGGTGTTCACAGTTGTCTTAAGACATACACTGATGATGTTTGGAGGATTTTCTGTCACATGAGCACAGCATACATTCCGTCAGGCTGTGTGACTCCCAACTCTGCTGTATTTATTCTTTTTTTCTAAAACATTTTTATTCTCGTTTTTCAAGTCAGATATATGTCTTATAAATTCTTTTTGTTTTTTGGTCTGGACTAATAGCTGCTCTTTTTTATTATGGCAGAAGTAAAAACCATATAACATGAAATCTACCTTTTAAACAAAATTTTAATCACATAGTACAGTGTTGTTAACTATATGCACATTCTGATACAGCAAATCTTTAGAACTTTTTCATC
The DNA here is from genome assembly GCF_008728515.1 of Papio anubis. Taxonomy (NCBI): domain Eukaryota; kingdom Metazoa; phylum Chordata; class Mammalia; order Primates; family Cercopithecidae; genus Papio; species Papio anubis. The sequence continues at coordinate 93,930,449 of NC_044988.1, read as the reverse complement.
TTATGTGACTGAAACACTATACCCATTAGACAACAGTTCCTCATTTTCCTCTCCCTTTGCCCATGGCAGCCATCATTCCACTTTCTGCTTATAAGAGTTTGACTACTTTAGATACCTCATAAAGTGGAATCATGCAGTATTTGTGCTTCTGTGACTAGTTTATTTCACTTGGTGTAATGTCATCATGGTTCATCCTTGGTATAGCTTATAATGACTTCCTTCTTTTTTAAGGTGTTTTATGTGTATATCACATTTTCTTATGCATTTCTCTGTCATCGGACACTTACACGTTGTATTCACTTCTTGACTATTTTGAATAATGCTGCAGTGAACGTGGGAGTGCAGTTATCTCTTCACAATCCTGATTTCAGTTCTTTTGGATAAATACCCGTAGATGGGATTGCTGGATCCTATGGTGGTTCTATTTTTACCTTTTTTGGGACCCTCCATGCTGTTTTCCATAGTGGTTGCACCATTTTACATTCCCACTAACGGTGCACAAGGTTTCCATTTCTTCACGTCCTTGCCAGCACTTACTATTTTCTGGACTTTTTTGTTTGTTTGTTTTTGGGTTTTTTTGGTTGTTGTTGTTGTCTTCTTTTGCATATAACAGACATCCTAACAGGTGTGAGTTAATATCTTCAAGTTTTGATTTGTATTTTCCTGATGATAAGTGATGTTGAGCATCTTTTTATATACCTATTGGTCATATGTCTTCTTTGGAGAAATGTCTGCTCAAGTTTCTTGTTCATTTTTCAATGTGTTTTGTTTTGTTTTGTTTTCTGTTACTGAGTTACGGGAGTTCCTTGTATATTGTGGATGTTGACCCCTTATCAAATGTATGGTAATATATTCTCCCATTTCATAGGGTATCTTTTTACCCTGTTGATTGTTTCCTTTGTTGCACAGAAGCTGTTTAGTTTAATGTAGTCACACTTGGCTAGTTTTGTTCTGTTTTCTGTACTTTTGGTGTTGTATCCAAGAAATCACTGCCAAGACCAGTTTTATGAAGATTTTCCCCTGTGTTTTCTCCAAGGAGTTTTATAGTTTTAGGTCTTATATTTAAATATTTAATCTATTTTGAGGTTGACGTCTGTGAACAGTATAAGGGTTCGACGTCTTTTGGGGGGTGGGGGCGGGGCACGTGGATGTAGTTTTCCCAGCACTGTTTGTTGAAGAGAGTATCCAAAATGTGGTGGTAGAAAGCCTCACAAAGGACATGACATTTGGGGTTTTTTTGTTTGGTTTTGTTTTGTCTTCTTTTGAGACAGGGTCTTGCTCTGTCACCCAGGCTGGGGTGGGTTAGTGCGATCATGGCTCACTAGAGCCTCAGTCTTCTGAGCTTAGGCCAGAATCTCCTGCCTCAGTCTCTTGAGTAGCTAGGACTACAGGCATGCACCACCAGGCCCAACTAATTTTTCTATTTTTTGTAGAGATGGGTTTCACCATGTTGCCCAGGCTGGTCTTGAACTTCTGGAACTCCCAAAGTTTTGGGATTACAGGCATGAGCCACCATGCCTGGCAAGAGGTGACATTTGAATTGAATCTTAAAGGACAAGTAGGAGATTGTCATTGAGGAGTGGTGTTTCAGGGTTAGGAAAGAATAGCCTCAAGGACAAAAAGGAGTTGAAAGAACCTCGAGGCTTCATGGCTTGAGAGTAGTATAAATGAGTAGGAGGAAGGCCACGAAGGGCCATGGTGCCAGGAGGAAGGAAGGCATGCTGTCCTAAGATTAGTGAGAGGCCCGGAGTATGGGGATCGAGGAGAGGGAACCTAGGTTTCTGGGAAATACTATGAGATTTAAATAAGCTCTCAGTCCTGAAGAAAGAACAGAGAGTGTCTTGAGCACCCATCTAACATGTCTCAATTCCTTGTCAAAGATATCAGAAGAAGAAATCGAAAGGATCATGTCTGGGCAGGAGTTTGAGGAAGAGGCCAATCACTGGAGCAACCATGGTGATAGTGACCACAGTTCCCCTGGGAACAGGGCTTCGGAGAGCAACCAGCCCTCACCAGGCTCCACACTGTCCTCCAGGTGAGCTTTAAGGCAAACCCATGATCATCATCTAGGGATCCCCCACCAAGGGGAGACCCACAGAAAACCTCTGGCTGAGTGTCCCTGCCAGGCTGTCTCAGCCATTGTACTGTTGCTCCCTCAGACTCTTGGAGTAGGGGTCAGGATGATTGAAAACAGTGTTTCCCAGCCCCTTTTATGCTAAAGACCTTGAAAATGTCAGTGGTCTCTTCTGCAGACTGATAAAGTGCTGTAGCTTCTATCCATGCCCATGTATTCTTCACCTAACAGAATAACATTTTTAATGTAGCCATTTTCTCTCGTTTATTTTATCACTGAAATAAACCTTTTTGACAGTTTTGAATTAAACTCTAGTTTCTCTGCCTCACAAGAGTCAATGTTTTTCACTTATAAATTTTAAGAAACATTGAAGACTTTGTAAGCCAGTCAGATTTGCTGCTATCAGAGAATACAAACTTAGAAACTCTTGGTTCAAGCATATCTTTAGTTAGTTGTCAGGTGTGAAATAGAGCCTTCAGCTATTAGGGAAAGTTTCCTTTCCCCAGAAACCTTTCTTATAGGATATAAATTGACAAACTTTTTCTGCAAAGGCCAGATAGTAAATATTTTCAGCTTTCCGGGCCTAGTGGTTTGGAGCTCAACTTCTCCATTCTGCCTTTGTAGTGTGAAAACAACCATGGCCATGGACAGTATGTGAACCAGTGAGCATGGCTGTGTTCCAAAATAGGCAGTGGGCTGGATTTAGCTTGCAAACCAAAGTTTGCCAGCCCCAATTATAGGAGATACACTTAGGCAAAAGCTGGAGGATTTTTTTTTTCTTAAGAGATGCCAGGCATGGTGGCTCACACCTGTATTCCCAGCACTTTGGGAGGTCAAGGTGGGTAGATTGCTTAAGTCCAGGAGTTCAAGACCAGCCTGGGCAATATGGCAAGACTTTTTTTTTTTTTTTAATTAAATACTTTTTTTAAAAAAAAGAGATGAAGTCTTGCTATGTTGCCCAGGCTTGTCTCAAATTCCTAGCCTTTGTGATCCTCCCACCTCAGCCTCCCAAGTAGCTGAAACTGTAGGTGCACACCACTGTGGCTGGCTTAGTTTTTTTTTTTTTTAATTAGTTGATAGAGTGGTTAGCTTTCTGCAAGAAAGAAAAGGAAGGCAAAAATCTACCTTTCTCTTCATATTTAATTAAAGCTTTTATCCCATTCAGGTGTCCCTTAGTTTGTTCCTTCCTTGGACTATTTAGGGGGTTGTTGCTGCATGCCGGGTTCCTTGCTAGGTGCTGGATTTGTTTTGTAGCCAGGCACTTAGCCTGTCTGTGCCTTAGTTTTCCTAGCAGTAATATATATACCCACTTTGCCATCTGTTAAAAAACTGTCCAGACATGGTACCTATACAAAGAATTCATTCAACCAATATTTATTCATTACCTACTCTGCCATGCACTTAGTGTCCAGTGGTGACCCCGACATTCATATACCCATAGAGTCTTTGTCTCACAGATGGGAATCTAGTTGGAGAGACATGAATTTAACTATTAATTATGCCCCCTGGCTTGATGAAGACCCAGACCTCATGGCCAAAGAATACCTAAAGTCACCTTCTGGCTCACTTCCTTTGAGTAATTACTAGACTTGCCATGGCTCTGTTTGATGCAAGACTTTTCTCTCCAGTAGGTCTGTGGAACTAAATGGATTCATGGCATTCAGGGAACAGTACATGGGAATGTCTGTGCCTCCACATTACCAATACATACCGCACCTTTTTAGCTATTCTGGCCACTCACCGCTTCTGCCCCCACAAGCTCGCAGCCTGGATCCCCAGTCATACAGTCTGATTCACCAGCTGTTATCAGCCGAGGACCTGGAGCCACTGGGCACGCCCATGTTGATCGAAGATGGGTGAGTGAGCTCCGTCCTTCTTGGCCCCTTGCAGTCTCAAAGTGTCCTGACCCCACACCCACTCACGTCCCTGGCTGCTATACCCGTGGCTTCAGAATGAGTTGGGCGAATAATGACTCAAGCATCAGGGGACAAATCTGTGCTAATCTTTGAAACCAGTGATCCCTTATTTTTTCCTTAAGCATCATTTCTCATAGAGTTGAGGTTACTTTCCAGTTCCTGTGGAATTGAGATAGAAGGGCCTTTGTTTCTGCTTGGGCCTAGGTAAGCCAGGTCCTGGCATGGGTCGGAGCACTTCCGTGATAGAGATGAGCAGTAATTTTGGGGATAGTCATATATCCAATATAGGCTCCTTCACAAAGCCCTAGCTGGTTGTAGCCTGTCTGCACCCCTCACCAGCATCCCCATGGCTAGCCTGGTGGCACGTGACCACTTTAGGTGCAGACTCGAGTGGGTGGAAGGAGTATTCTTCCAGTCTTTAGTCAGCCGTATGTGAGGCGATGATAGTTCAGCCTTCGGGCCTACCCATTGCTGCATCCATTACTGCTTGGCCTAGAGCATAAGCGAATGTGTGTTACCAAGCTTAGACCTCCAAGGAACATACACTGAGATTTCTTAAGCTAGTCTCCAGTTTCAGAAGAGGAGATTAAAATATCTACCCACAAGGAGGTCACACAAACCCTTTATAAATCTGGATGTAGGAAACCGGGCGTGGTGGCTCATGCCTGTAATCCCAGCACTTTCGGAGGCCTAGGTGGGCAGATCACAAGGTTACGAGTTCCAGACGAGCCTGGCCAACATGATGAAACCCCATGTGTACTAAAAATACAAAAATTAGCTGGGTATGGTGGCGCGTGCCTGTAATCCCAGCTACTCAGGAAGCTGAGGCAGGAGAATTGCTTGAACCCGGGAAGTGGAGCTTGCAGTGAGCCGAGATTGCACCACTGCACTCCAGTTCTGGGCAGCAGAGCGAAATTCCGTCTCAGAAAAAAAAAAAAATTTAGATGTAGGAGTGTGAGGAAAAGTCTTGGCAAGGGGCCTTGAGAGGAAGGAAGCTGAAACTCTTGGGTCTGTGGGTCTGTGGTCTCAAAGGCCCCTTTTATTCCAGCTTTAGCTTAAAGGAAAGGCTGAGCAATGCTGGTTCCTGAACTCACCACCAGGGGGTGGACTGAGAGCAGAAAAAGCTTCTGAACTTGTTCTGTTCTCTTCAGCAGTCTGGATGTGAGGCTTATTTTTGTCCAGTTCCTTTGTTGGGTGGGCATCAGATCCACCCCATTAGAGTTCCATTGCCAGAACTTGAACGGGAGTGACTGGGATTTTCTCTAAGACATGGAACATTAGAGAACACCAACAATAAAAGTCATATTCCCTGACAATTGGACACGTTTCTCTCTTTTTTTTTTTTTTTTTTTAAAGACAGTCTTGCTCTGTCGCCCAGGCTGGAATGCAGTGGCACGATCTTGGCTTACTGCAACCTCTGCCTCTCAGGTTCAAGTGATTCTTCTGCCTCAGCCTCTCGAGTAGCTGGGATTACAGGCATGTGCCACCACACCCGGCTAAATTTTGTGTTTTCAGTAGAGATGGGGTTTCACCATGTTGGCCAGGCTGGTCTCGAACTCCTGACCTCAAGTGATCCACCTGCCTTGGCCTCCCAAAGTGCTGGGGTTACAGGCATGAGCCATTGCACCCAGCCAATTGCACACATTTCTAAGTCTCCTTTCCCCTCAGCAGCCTTTCCTCATCAGACCCACCTCTCCAGCCCTGAGCTTGCTGTGCGCCTCAGCCCTCCCCCTTTATCAGAAAATCACACTGAATGGAACTGGAGACCTGTGGGCATGGAGCAAGGAGCCCATTGCCAGAGTCCCTTTGTGCCCTTGGGACTACCTTTTCTCTGTACCCTCATCCTCACCCTCTGACCAATGGAAGTGATTTTCCCCTGTCCCTGCCCCTCAGATACGCTGTGACACAGGCAGAACTGTTTGCCCTGCTTTGCCGCCTGGCCGACGAGCTGCTCTTTAGGCAGATTGCCTGGATCAAGAAACTGCCTTTCTTCTGCGAGCTCTCAATCAAGGATTACACGTGCCTCTTGAGCTCCACATGGCAGGAGCTAATCCTGCTGTCCTCCCTCACCGTTTACAGCAAGCAGATCTTTGGGGAACTGGCTGATGTCACTGCCAAGTACTCACCCTCCGATGAAGAATTACACAGGTGAGGGCTCCTGGCTGGGGAGGAAATACCAAACAACCAAACCATTGTCATCTCTGTAAGGCTGAGTTGCCTGGCCCTTCAGAGGATAGAGGATAGGCACTACACCACATAGGCCTGGATTTGAATCCTCACTCTGCCACTCATTAGATTTGTGACCTTAGCCAAGTCTCTGATCCTCAGGTTCTGAACTGGTAAAATGGAGTGATAACGGAATTTCCCCAGTAAGATGGTTGTTAAGAATAAATTTTTTGTATTCAAGCTTAGCAGAATGCTAAGCTGTAGTTTTTTTAAAAATTATTTTTTGAGACAGAGTCTCACTCTGGCACCCAGGCTGGAGTATAGTGGCATGATCTTGGCTCACTGCAACCTCTGCCTCCCTGGTTCAAGTGATTCTCCTGCCTCAGCCTCCCAAGTAGTTGGGATTACAGGTGCCTGCCACCACACCTGGCTAATTTTTGTATTTTTACTAGAGACAGAGTTTCACCATGTTGGCCAGGCTGGTCTCAAACTGCTGACCTCAAGTGATCCACCCGCCTTAGCCTCTCAAAGTGCTGGGATTACAGACATGAGCCACCACACCCAGCTGATCTTTATTATACTTGGATTACTGAGATAACACATCCAGGAAAAACAATGTAAATTCTGCCTACAAGGCAAGAGGGGCTTTGAACTGGAATTTACAATCCAGGAAAAAGACCTAGGGGTCATTTTGGTACCTATAGTGTGCCAGGCACTAGGCTAGATTTGTGTTTTTGAGACAGTGTCTCTGTCACCCAGGCTGGAGGGCAGTGGTGTGATCTTGGCTCACTGCAAGCTCCGCCTCCCAGGTTCACGCCATTCTCCCGCCTTAGCCTCCTGAGTAACTGGGACTACAGGCGCCCACCACCACGCCTGGCTAATTTTTTGTGTATTTAGTAGAGATGGAGTTTCACCGTGTTAGCCAGGATGGTCTCTATCTCGTGACCTCGTGATCCGCCTGCCTCGGCCTCCCAAAGTGCTGGGATTACAGGTGTGAGCCACCGTGCCTGGCTTAGGCTAGATATTTTTAATTGTCTTCTTTCTTTCTCACAGCCTCCAGCCTTATAGGTGGTGGTGTGCCTATTTTATAGATGAGAAAAGTGAAGTTCAGAAAGAGACTTCCCCATAAGGGTTTGGGATTTGAATCCAGAGCCTTAGATTTGAGCATATGCCTGCCTGCCTGAAAAGCTTAGGTTCTTTGAGTCCATATGAGATGTGGTGAGATGTTGAAAGCATAGGACTAGAAGACTGAGCTGTTCTCTTTGTCATTTTCTGGCATAAAATTTTATCTCAGCTGGCCAGTATCCTTATAACCTCCTTGTCCAGAGTGGGTAGTCTCCCTGCTGTTCTGGGGCCTGTCCAAGCACACTTTTTACTCATTTACTCTGCAGACCTGGAGCACAGGGCGACCATATTTTCTGACCCCTAAAATCAAGACAAATGATCTGCTGAGATGACTTTCTGCCTTGTTAATTAATCCATATGAAAAGTCTTATAGCCAGGCATGTGGCTCACACCTGCACATCCCGGCACTTTGAGAGGCCAAGGCAAGTGGATCATCTGAGGTTGGGAGTTCGAGACCTGCCTGACTGACATGGAGAAACCCTGTCTCTACAAAAATTAGCCAGGCATGGTGGCGCATGCCTGTAATCCCAGCTACTCGGGAGGCTGAGGCAGGAGAATTGCTTGAACTTGGGAGGTGGAAGTTGCAGTGAGCCGAGATTGTGCCATTGCACTCCAGCCTGGGCAACAAGAGTGAAACTCCATCTCAGAAAAAAAAAAAAAAAAAAGTCTTATAATGCTTAATTCGTAAATAGACATTTCAATAAATGACCTTTATTGGCTAGTTCAAAAGTCATGGGATTCCAGGGCACCAAGAAGAAAAGAAAAGGTGCCCCTGACTGGGCGCGGTAGCTCACGCCTGTAATCCCAGCACTTTGGGAGGCCGAGGTGGGCGGATCACGAGGTCAGGAGATCGAGACCATCCTGGCTAACACGGTGAAACCCCGTCTCTACTAAAAATACAAAAATTAGCCGGGCGTGGTGGCGGGTGGAGGCTGAGACAGGAGAATGGTGTGAACCCGGGTAGGCAGAGCTTGCAGTGAGTTCGTGCCACTGCACTTCAGCCTGGGTGACAGAGCAAGACTCTGTTTCAAAAAAAAGAAAAAAAGGTGCCCCTATCCATGAAAGCTGGAGAGGGGAAAGTAGCAGCTCTTACACTTTTCTTCACAGAACTGGAGTCCATCTCCCCCTGCCACCCAGTTGTGGCATAAAGACAAACCAAGGCTCAAGCAGAGAACAGTGCTCCAAGACTTGCAAGGGCCCTTTGCACAGCTAGGGGAGGGGGGATTCAGCTTGCTGACCCTCTGTACTTGTTTTCTAATATTTCCTTATTAATGATGCTTACTGGCTTCAGGGTGATCTATAAATGACAGAGTTTTGAACCCAGCTGACACTCTGTCTGGTAAACAGAGCTATCTGATTTTGCAGTTGACCTAACCCCTTGTCCAGAGCCTCTAATTCATTGTTTCCATCAAATTCCTGTCTCCTGCTGCATAACTCTGCTCCATAGGGGTGTTTGGATAGCAGTCAGTCTGCTCTGATGCTGTCAGGGTTTGCAGAGCTGGCCCAAGGAGCCCAGCCTTTCTGGGTGCCTGGAATCTACCAGTTTAGCCTGGGACTACAGGATCAGCCTTTGGACTCCACTCCTGAGTAATGGGTTTGCCCAGGCCCTCTGCAGGCAGGGAAGGGTCACTGGCTTTACAGGGTTCTCTTTGGCTTTGAGCTTCATAAGGCATCCCACTTCACTGTAGCCAGGCCCTTAAGCCCCAAGACCAAGGCAAAAGTCAGTAACAGCAGTAGTAAGGAAACTTCCTTCCTTGGTAGGAATTTTTCTAATCAAGGAGGATCTAAAGCTGTACCGTCCACTATGGTAGCCACTAGCTCATGTGGCTTTTAAAATACAAATTTATTAAAAATAGAAATGTAGTTCTCATTTGCACCAGCCACATTTCAAGTGCTCAATAGCCACGTGGCTAGTGGCTGCTAGTACAAATTAAGATCATTTTTATCATCACATAAAGTTTTATTGAACGTTGCTGTCTTTAGAACGTGTGTTGCTGCTGAGCTGTCAAGTGGGTTCTGAGAAGAGGAAATGGATTTGTTGTTGGACTCTACTGTGGAATCCATCGATGGAAAAATAACAGTTAAACTTCAACACACTAGTTCTGATTCCATGGCCATTTACTGAGTATTGTGTGTTTTGTGGGGAGGAAGCTGGGATCACAGGTGATGCAGACATGGTTTCTGACTCAGAGTCCGTATCGTTGATTTAGGGGACTGGGAGGCAAAAAGAAGCAGATACAACGTACAGTGCAGGGTTGTGTTGGTGGAGATGACGGGGCATCTGAAGAGAACTGTACAAGCATAGACCGAGGAGTGAGTACGTCTGTTCGCAGGGTCGGAGAAAACTTAAGAGAGGAACAGACATTTGAGCTGCACGTTGAAGTGGGTATTTCTAGGTACATTGTAGAGAACAGGAAGGTAGGAGATAACACAAAGTCCTAGAAGTTAGAGATCCTGGATGGTTGCTATGTGCAGGGAATCAAAAGCAATTCTGTGGATTTAGGGTATAAAGAGAATGTATCTAAGACAGAGAAATGAGGGGAGAATTGACTAGAGAGAAAGATACAGGCAAGGCAGGTCATGAAGGTGCTCAAATGTCAATCTAAGTAATTTGGGATTTGTTGTGTAAATAGTATTAAGTCTTGGGAAGTTTTTAAGTGGAGGAATTACACAGGTTGCATTTTAGAAAGATTTCTATGGCAATAAAGTTCAGGATGGATTGGCGTGGACAAGACTGGAGCATCGTGGCTGGGTAGGAAGGAGGCTGTTCCATAGCCCAGGTAAAAGAAAATAAGACCTGGACAAAGCAGCAGTGACTGTGGAGACAGAGAGGGGAGCACAAAGCCAAGAGATGTCAAGGAGATAAAGTCAGTGGGACTTCAGTGAGTGGAAAATGTCAGAGATGACTGCTGAGTTTTTGGACTAGCCAGGCAGGTGGGCACCAATTTTCTTAGCCAGGATGAAGGAGCAGGGAAGAACAGGATGGGAGATGAGTAATGAGTTTGGTTTGGGTGTCTGTGGAGTCTGAGATGCATGTGGAACTGCCTAGGACGTCATAGGAAGTGGAAGAACCTCTGGAGTCAGGTTAACCACTGGAAAGCAGTAACCTCTCTGCTAGAAACCCAGGTTGTGGAGTCTGTAATTGGCCATAGCACTCTCCTACCTTGCCTGCTACTGCCTTGCTCCCACTCCCCCAGATGGCCTTTACTTCTTCACAACTCTTGAGTGCAAGTGAGTTCCTGCTGTCATGGAAAGGCTTTTCCCAGATGATACATGATCACCTCCTTTTTCTCTTCTCAAATATTGAATCAAATTTATGGTGCCCATATTCCTTAATCAGACTGTTATCAGACAGTGAACCGGGTGAATTTGATTTAAAGCAGATTGTAGCACCAGCCAGTGACTGCTCCTGGCCCTAATCAAGACTCCTCTCAAGAGAAGATGCCTTGAGCTAGATGGGCTTTAATGGGCACTTCTATCTCAGCACCAGCTCCATTTCTGCCAGATCTCTGGAAAGTTGCCTCCCAGCTTCCCTGCCTAACTATAAGGCTCAGGAAACAGACTTTTATTTTTGCTACAATAATGGGAGAGATGATGATGGTGCTGTTTGTAGTGATAACAGCTAACAATTATGCCAAATTCTGTCTTAAGTGCCTTACATATATTATCTGTTGAATTCTTACTGCTACCTTGTGTGACTGGCACTAATATTATCCCTGTTCTAGAGATGAGGAGCATGAGGTTGAGAGAGGTGAAAACTAAAGGCTACAAAGCTAGAGAGAGATGGAGCTAAGTTTATCACCTGTGTCTGTTGTGCTCCAATGCCCAGCCTCTTTAACATTGCCTTATACTAAATTCTTATTTTCCCAGAGCATTTTCAGAAGGTTTGACTTTCTGGAATTTGTCCTGAAACTAGTCTTGGTTTTCATCTTGGAGTCTGTACATGGGTGCTGAGATGGCAATTTCTCTAAGGTTGTGGCTGATGGCCACTCCTGGGGGTAGGTGCATTTAGATGAATGAAAAAGAGACAACTGAGTCTCTCAGCCCCCTTAATGGGACATAACTTACATAGTGTCAGTTTGAATTGCTGACTGAATGGTCCAGTGGTTTGGGGGATCCTGGCAGGAATGTTTTCCTTGTCCCAGCATGCTTGTGTAATGGGAACCTAGAAGAAGAATGGGTGTGTTTGTCCAACTTTCTGGCTTTCAATGCTGATAATTTGTAGACAGTGAATACAGGGGCATTAAAACTGGAGTGGGCAGATGTGGAGGAGGCACGGCTACAGGCAAAGGCAGGCCCATGGAACAGAGAACAACTTTGTTTATCAAGGGGTGGGATGCGGGGTGTGGAGGAAAGCTTTGCAGTCAGGCAGTGGAGACTGAGTGGGGGCTGCCGGGCTAGCTGCCAGCCCCCACCACTACTGGGGGTCCATGGTGGCTGCCTGTTGGAGGAATTTTGGAAAAGAGGGATGTGCTGCCCCAAGAGAAAGGGCAGATCAGGGCATATGGACAGGCCAGGCACTTGGGAACTCCTTTGTGTCCCTCAGGTTAAGAGTCAGCCAGGAACAGGTTTGGCACTCCTGGCTAGGGATCTGGCTGATAGCCACACACCTGCAGGGTCTAGAGTGCCAGAGTGAACACTTGGGGTAGGGGGTTGCTGATTAAAGGACAGAGCATTATCTTTGCTTGCTACATACTCCGCCACCAGACAGATGCTGACACTGCCTCTCCCCTTGCGTTCTCCTTTTTTATGCCCTGCCCCATTTCATCCCCACCCCTCCAAGCAGATACTGAAAGAAATTGGCAATAAAGAACTTTTTTTCCCACTCTCAAGAACATAAATATCCAATAGAGTGCTATGATGAGGAGTGGTCTTCACTCCCAGGCATACCGCCTCCTGCAAGTCAGCATCCTGGAGGTACTTGCAGGGACAGTTCTGTGCACTGTAGCAGAACTGACATCCTCCCAGGGCTGGGCCCTGCTCTGAGTTACTGTGGGGACACAACTCCTGAGGTCCCCTGTGGTAGTATGTGGTTAGCCTTTTCCAGGTAGCAGCTAAGAACAAGACAGGATCAAGAGTGGGCAGTGTAGTGCTGAGGAAAGTCGCTATGCTTGGAATTAGAAAACCTAGGTTTGAACATTGGCCTCATCACCACTACCATTTACTTCCCGTGCAACCTTGGGGTAGCCACCTCTTTTTCTGCTTCCTCATCCCTAACATGGTGGTGATACCATGTATCCTTCCAGGTTATCAGCAAGGTAAAGTGTAAGAATGCATATGAAAAGGCCTAATACATAATAGAGACTCAGTAAATAACTCCCTGAGCCTTCATTTCCACATGTGAACAAAGGGGGTTATGATTTGTATCCATTCTGTGAATTTATTGGGAATATCAATAAGATTAAATGTCTGTAGAATACTTAATGTGCCTGGCAGGTAGCAAACACTCAACGAATGGTAGAATGGTAGAAACGGTATTATAGATTGGTGGTTATTGTGGTTATTCAATATGAATCTATCGGCCAGGCTGGGAACATATCAGTAAAGTTGTAAAAGCCATTGGGCCAGGTACAGAGAAACTGAGTCAGCCATAGTAGCTCAGATCAGCTAAAAGAATCCCCAGCTCATACTGGGAGCCATGCCAAGGCCGAAGGTCAGAGTTCCAGATTGCATGTGCAGTCATCTCTCAGTATCCGTGGAGGATTGCTTCCAGGATCCCCATGGATACCAAAATCTACAGATGTTCAAGTCCTTCATATAAAATGGTGCAGTATTTGTGTATAACCTATGCATATCTTCCTGTATATTTTAAATCAGCTCTAGAATCTTTATAATACTGGATGCAATATAAATGATGTAAATGCCATGTAAATAGTTATTACATTGGTTTTTGGTTTGGGAGAGTTTCTTGTTTTTTTTTCTTTTTCGGGTTTTTTAGTTGGTTGGTTTTGTTTTGTTTGTTTGTTTGTTTGTTTTCGTGAGACAGGGTCTCACTCTATCGCCCAGGCTAGTGCAGTGATAACAGTCACAGCTCACTGCAACCTCCCATGTTCAGGTGATCCTCCCACCTCAGCCTCCCAAGTAGCTGGGACCGCAGGCATGCACTACCATGCCCAGCTAATTTTTGTATTTTTTGTAAAGATGGAGTTTTGCCATGTTGCCCAGGCTGGTAGCGAACTTCTGGGCTCAAGCAGTCTTCCTGCCTCAGCCTGTCAAGGTGCTTGGACTACAGGTGTGAGCCACTACACACAGCCATTATACTGTGTTTTAAAAATTTGTCTTTTTTATTGTTGTATTGTTTTTTTAAAAAATATTTTGATGCAGTTGGTGGAACCCAGAGATATAGAACCCATGGATACTGAGAACTAGCTCTACCTGCTGCTGAGGCTCCCCTTGGTGCTTAAAAAGGGCAGGAGCCTCCGGCCCCAACCAGAGCCAGGCTTTCCCCAAGCAAGAGAAAGTGTCCTGCTTGTCCAGGAAGCCAAAGCCTGCAAAGCCTTCAAAGTTAACACAGAAAACAGTAGATTCCAGAAAGCAATAGTTCATCCCCAGGTGTTCTGGGCCCTACCCAGATAGGGCCTTCTTGGCCTGGCACAGGGCTGTATTGCACAGATCTGAAGATGTCACCAGGAAGCAGGCCTGAAACTAAGCTGCTCCTCTTTGTGACTGAGCTGTATCTGAGGCCCATTTGGGACCCACTGCCCACTAGCCAGGCCACTCCTAGAATGACTCAGGCCAGACTTGACTGCGTCTTTTATAAACTCCTGCTTCCTGGTTAAGTGTTTGCCTGCTTGGTTTGATGGTATCTCCATCTCTGGTATGAAGTATACCCAAAACATTAATCCCCTGGGCTGGCCTAGCCTGGGGCTCTGTTGCCTAAAACTTGGACTTTCCCCAGAGAGCTCACTCCTAGACCCAAAGAAAGGAGCATGGGGGCTTTGAGCCCCCTCTGCTAGGATATACCACCTTAGATATTAGAAAAACCAAGGCCTTGGGTTCAGGTTCCAAATTCCTACTCTGTCACCAATTAACTGTGTCTTTGTGGACCAGATCCCTCCCTTCTTTGAACTTCAGTTGCTCATCTGTACAGTGGTGATGATTATCTTACCCACCTCATAGGGTTGAGAGAATTAAATGTGATAATGCTCATGAAGTGCCTAGCACAGAGGATGGCGTGATATGGAAACTCAGTTAACATTTTCCTCCCTCCTGCGAAAGTCAGGGATGCCAATAAAAATTTTCACTATGCAGGTTGGGCACGGTGGCTCATGCCTGTAATCCCAGCACTTTGGGAGGCCAAGGCAGGCGGATCACGAGGTCAGGAGATCAAGACCACCCTGGCTAACATGGTGAAACCCCGTCTCTACTAAAAATACAAAAAAATTAGCTGGATGTGGTGGCAGGTGCCTATAATCCCAGCTACTCGGGAGGCTGAGGGAGAAGAATCGTTTGAACCTAGGAGGCGGAGGTTGCAGTGAGCCGAGATCGCGCCATTGCACTCCAGCCTGGGTGACAGAGCAAGACTCCATCTCAAAAAAAAAAAAAAAAAAAAAAAAAAATCGCTATGCATAACCTCAGCTCTGCTGGAAGCAGTTAACATAAGCAAATACAATCAGCAGCTTTTTTTGCAGTGTGGCAGAGTCTCACATAGAGTCACCATGGCAGCTGCCATTGATACCAGAGACTGCATCTCAACAATAGCTGTATCTTAATAATGTTGTGTTTCTCCACATTTATATCCCAGACCTTCTTTGGCCCTTGTTAGCCGAAGAATGCAAGCATTATCATTTTGCAGAGGAGGACCTCAAAGCATAGGGGGGTCAGATGACCTTGCCAAGATCTCATAGCTTGTGTGTGATGGAGCTGGATTTGAACCTAGATTGACTCTACCTGACCTTGGGAAGAGCAGCTTGCATGAGCTACGTTGGCCTGTAGACAAAGCATGGATCTGCCTGTACTTCCCAAATGGCTTTGGATCCCATTTCCTCCAAGCTCAGCCTGTTGAAGGAGCTGTAGGAGCTCTTTGGCTGCCCTTTCCTGGCCCCTACTGGTATGACAACCAACTGTTAACACCTGTGTCTGTTCCCCAGATTTAGTGATGAAGGGATGGAGGTGATCGAGCGGCTCATCTACCTCTATCACAAGTTCCATCAGCTAAAGGTCAGCAATGAGGAATATGCTTGCATGAAAGCAATTAACTTCCTAAATCAAGGTGAGTGGCTGGGGTAGGAAAAGGGACCTTTGCGGGGGCCAGGGGGGTCGATGACATTTGATTTGCCCTCCTGTTTCACCCCTCCTTACCCTCAGGACTGTCACACAGAATCCATCACACCATCTAGGTTTCAATCCAGGAAGACTTGTGCACCCCCTTGTCATCACCCTGACCCTTTATAGTACAGGGAATGCGGGAATGCTTTGGATTTTTTTTTTTCTCCAAACTGAAATGCCACAATCTCTATAACTCATAGAGGAAGGAAGAGGATTCGCTTTGTTTAGTCAGTTTTAATGCATTTGCACACAGACACCAAGGACAGTACGTGCGTCATTTTAAATATGTACCAAGTTTACCAGTGACTGAAGAAGAGCAGAGTGACTGATGAAACTATTGGAGATAAGGCCTCTGTAACAGGCTGGCAGTGGTTCTGACAGCCCCTTCAGGGCAGAGCAGGGGTGCACAAACACACACACACACGCGCATATCAAGCATGACTTTTAATTAAAAGAATGCTGGGCCGGGCGCGGTGGCTCACACCTGTAATCCTAGCACTTTGGGAGGCCGAGGTGGGTGGGTCACAAGGTCAGGAGATCAAGACCATTCTGGCTAACATGGTGAAACCCCGTCTCTATTAAAAATACAAAAATTGGCTGGGTGCAGTGGCTCACGCCTGTAATCCCAGCTACTGGGGAGGCTGAGGCAGGAGAATGGCATGAACCCAGGAGGCGGAGCTTGCAGTGAGCCGAGATTGGGCCACTGCACTCCAGCGTGAGTGACAGAGCGAGACTCCGTCTCAAAAAAAAAAAAAAAAAAAAAAAAAAAGAATGCCGGATGTGATTTATGTGGAATATTACCTGCAAAGGGGCACTTGGCAGCTGCTGGTAAAACCAGTATAGGGAGGAGGGTTGTATTCTCTTTTTTCCAAAGTAGCTAATGTGTACTCTGCTCCCATAGTGGCACTGGATTCTTCTGCTGCCTGTGGCATTGCAAATGCCCTCGTCCTGTGTCCTGTTTCCAGTCCAGAGCTCCTCTTCTCTTGGCCTACTCTCACCCTACATTGGCCAAACCTCTTTGTACTTCTACACCATTCATGCATTTATCTGGTGTTCTGCATGTCTCCCTTAGGCCAAGCCCTGTGCTGAGCATTAAAGACATTGAAAAAACTTAGTCTCCAGGTCTCTGGCCTCAAGAAGTATACATTCTGATGGCACTTGTCATATTACTTGTGCCTCAGATGGGGAGAGAACAGTAGCAACTTCTTGAAGGAGGAGAAATCTGAGCTGAGCCTCAGAGGGTGGGTAAGATTTATATATAGACATATGTAGCTCTCTATATGGGTGGGTAAGATTTATATATATACACATATATAGCTCCCTCTCTCTATATATATAGAGAGAGAAATCTATGTAGAAAAAATGGAGGGGCCAGGCACAGTGGCTCAGGCCTGTAATCCCAACACTTGGAGAGGCCAAGGTAGGAGGATCACTTGAGCCCAGGAGTTTGAGACCAATCCAAGCAACATAGTAAGACCCCATCTCTACAGAGAATTTAAAAAATTAGTTGAGCATGGTGGCACACACCTGTAGTCCTAGCTTCTCAGGAGGCTGAGGTGGAATCATCTATTGAGCCAGGAAGTCGAGGCTACAGTGAGCTGTTGATCGTACCACTGCACTCCAGCCTAGGTGACAGAGTGAGACACTATCTAAAAAAAAATGGAGGGACAGCCCAGGAGGAAGATTAAGAACAGAAGCGCATAGGAGGTGGGGTGTGTGTGTGTGTGTGTGTGTGTGTGTTACAAACCTGAATGTGTAGGTATCAGCAGGGTTTCTGATTGGTTGCAGCAAAGGGCAAATTTAAAGATACTGTAAAGGATTAATTTGGAAAGGTAGGTTATTCAGTCATTTGTTTAGTATTTTCTCGTATTCTCTGGTTGTTTTGGGAGTTTGGTATGAAGTTGAGAGAAGCCCTAGCCCTCGAGGGGCTCTGTCTGCTTACTGTCCTCTGTATTTTTTTCGTCTCTCTCTTATTTCTCTTCCCTTACGCAGAGCTTAGTTCCTCCCTATCAGAGAAGATCCGCTCTTGTGAGTGTTTAGTAACTTAGTTGAAAGATGCACATATTTAAGGAGCTGGTGTTTCTTCCACATTAGAATGCCCGTGCCATTCCCTGTATGTTTTTTTTTCCCACAGATATCAGGGGTCTGACCAGTGCCTCACAGCTGGAACAGCTGAACAAACGATACTGGTACATTTGCCAGGATTTTACTGAATATAAATACACACATCAGCCAAACCGCTTTCCTGATCTCATGATGTGCTTACCTGAGATTCGATATATTGCAGGTAACATTCTGGGTCTTGGGCTTCCAACCCTTCCTTGCTTCTCTTAGCTTGTGAAGGGAATGAGGCAAGCAGTGTTTTCAGGGTGCCCATTCCAGCCCATCACCAGCTGCATGAAAGAGTTCTCACTGTTGCCCTCAAAAAAGGTCTGTTATAATGAGAAGCTTGCATTCTCCCTAGAGAAGAGAAGTTAATTTCCTGAGCTCTTACGATGTGCAGGATACTTTGTGGCCTTATATCATTTAATCTCACACCAGTCTCTGCTGGTGGTTGGTGATATTATAGCCATTCTATGGATAAGGAAACAGAGGCTCAGAGTATCTCAAATTAACTTAATGTCTTGAATTGTGTACTTTAAATGAATTTTATGATACACGAATTATATCTCAGTTTTTAAGATTACCTTCATTTCACAGAATTGCCCATGAGCTTTGAGGGATCATTTATTTAAAGTGGTATCTTTAGCTCGGCACAGTGGCTCATGCCTGTAATCCCAGCTACTCAGGAGGCTGGGGAAAGAGGATCAGTTGAGGCTAGGAGTAAAGACCAGCCTGGGCAACATAGTGAGGCCTCATCTCTTAAAAAATTAAGATAAAATAAGAATAGGAAAAATAAAGTTTAAAATCCTGTATTTGCAGAGGAATTTTATGTATTGGGGGGTGTGTGTATGTATGTATGTTTTTATGTGGTCTTGACCCCTTCTGAGCTTCCTGACATTTAAATAGGTCTATTTCAATATAGAATCCTGGCTTTTCTGGTTGTTGCTTTGCTTCATGTAGTAAATATTCTTGTTCTGGCTGTCCAGCACATACTGAGGGGCAGCTCAGAAATGTGACCTATAGACCAGGATTCTTCCTATAAAATTCAGCAATACAGTTTTTTAATTCAACACAAAAATTCTAGAGAAAGCAATACAATTTTAAAAGAAAAATATTTCAATCTGACAAGGGAATTTTTTTTTCTACTTCTTGGGCCACAAAGCAGTCTAGCAAATGTGATCTGGGCCTAAACTATTGGAATTTTGGCAATATTTTGACAGTTTGTCTCAGTATTTTCTAAGCTAGAGTTTACTACATGAGCTATTAAGCAGGGACTCTGTGAAGTAAAAGGAAGTCAACAATTACACACCACTGTCCTCCATAGAACTGAGTCCTCAGCCTTGGCGACACTTCTAGTCACCTGGAAAACTTAAAAAAAAAAAAAAATCAATGTTTGAGTTGCACCTGGAGATTTTGGTTTAATTGGAATGGGGTGGAGTCTGGAGATCAATCAGTGTTTTCAAACAGTTTCCCAGGTCACTCAGAGGTACGGTTTGGGAGAAGAAACACAGCCTTAAGTATTTACAAATTATATTAGCACACTGAATGCTCTGAGAAGCCCTTCAATCAAGAAATCTGTAAAGCTCTTTTAACCCTGAGTTTCTCAAATGTATTTGGCCTTTTACCCCCACTCTTTTTTCCCCTAGTACTTTTATTAACCTATTAAACCATTCCGAAGTGTAATATTTTATAGAATATTACTTAGAAAATCTACCGGGGCTTGAGGGGGTGAAGAAAACAGGACAGAATTTTCTCAGACTACCTCTCAGTTTCAGATTCCTTGTCTATAAAATGAGGGTAAAAAGCAGTACACAGAAATAGTGTGAGAATTCAATGAGTTAATGCATTTATTTATTTATTTTTTTTTTTTTTGAGATGGTGTCTCGAGACGGAGTCTCGCCCTGTCTCCCAGGCTGGAGTGCAGTGGCACAATCTCGGCTCACTGCAAGCTCCGCCTCCCGGGTTCACGCCATTCTCCTGCCTCAGCCTCCCGAGTAGCTGGGACTACAGGCGCCCACCACTGCGCCCGGCTAATTTTTTTTTCCTATTTTTAGTAGAGACGGGGTTTCACCATGGTCTCGATCTCCTGACCTTGTGATCCGCCCGCCTCGGCCTCCCAAAGTGCTGGGATTACAGGCGTGAGCCACCGCGTCCGGCCTAGTTTTTTGTATTTTTTAGTAGAGACGGGGTTTCACCATGTTTGCCAGGATGGTCTCGATCTCCTGACCTCGTGATCCGCCCGTCTCGGCCTCCCAAAGTGCTGGGATTACAGGCTTGAGCCACCGCGCCCGGCCTGAGTTAATGCATTTAACCACCTAGAACAGAGTAAGTATTCCCTGAGCAGTAGAATGATGATGAGTTGGCACCATTACTAGGCTCCCTAGGGCACCCAAAGGGGTCTGGATGTTAGGATGTTAACACAGTGTGTCTGACCTTTGTGATACTCCTGGCACTTCTCTTGCTCCAGTCACTCAGCAAGGTGATACTCTCCCTCCAGCAGTCCAAGGAGGCTGACTTGCCTGTCCACTAGAGTGACCACTGCTAACTCTTCTTCTCCCCCTTTGTTCCCAGGAAAGATGGTGAATGTGCCCCTGGAGCAGCTGCCCCTCCTCTTTAAGGTGGTGCTGCATTCCTGCAAGACAAGTGTGGGCAAGGAATGACCTGTTCCCAGCGCCCTCCTCAGGCCAACCACAGCGCCTTGGGTGGGCAGGACAGGCTCTGGAGGAAAAAGCCGGAGAGACCAAGATGGAGTCTGTGGAGCAGCATTTCCCATTGCCTCCATAGCAAGAAGAGTTTTTGTTTGTTTGTCTGTTTTTTTAACCTCATTTTTCTATATATTTATTTCACGACAGAGTTGAATGTATGGCCTTCAACATGATGCACATGCTTTTGTGTGAATGCAGCCAATGCATTTTCTTACAGTTTACAGAATGTGAAGATGTTTAATGTTACAGTGTTGTCATTGTTTAGAAATAGTTCTTTTGTATTTTGAGGGAGAGGGTGGGATGGGGCTAAGATGACTATTTCCATAATGTTGACAAAGATTGACTACCTCAATGGAAATGGGGGGTGTGGCCATCCCTACTTTTTCCACATTTTCTCAGCAGACTCACACATTTGTCTGTCAGAGAGCAAATTGCCTTTTTTAGCCACAGAATTGCCAGATAAAAGGGCACACTGTAAAGGGGCAAAGTGTTATTAGGAGATTTACTAAGCAAGGTTGGTGAGACGGCAACAGGGCAGGAAATGAAGATTGAGCCATGTCCTTTCCTTGGAAAGCATGCAAATTAAGAGAGTAGGGCACAGTGACCATATTTAAGGCAGGTATCCTTCCACCTAACAAGTCCTAAGGGCAGAAAAATTTCTGTTCTCACACATTGCTGCCCTGCTTACCCCTGCACCACCATCACCGTCTACCACTGTGAACTTTCCATCTAGGCAAAGTCCTGGCAATCAGTTGATCCACAGGACTCGCCTCCCAGGTCCCTTGGGGCCCCCAGCTACCTAGTTTCCTTACCTGGATCTCCTGAGGCCCACCTTCCTCCTTCCCGCTCCCTTACACATTTGACTTCCTATTGGCCCTTTGAAAAACCAGCTGAGCAGAATGCCATATTCTGAAGCCTGGTGCCCACTACTGATTTATTCTCCTTTCACCTTATTTCCTTCAAAGGGTAGTAGGGCAAGGCCAGACTGCAAAAAGAATAGACACTCCCCTTTTGAAATCTCCTGTTCCTCTCCCCTCCCCTTCCTACCATACCCTCAGGTCTAAATCCAAAAACTTCAGGCTTTTTTAAAAATACAGTGAGAAGGACCATTCATTCACCTGTCTGCTGACCAGAAATGTTGCCCCTAAGTTCTTCTCCAAGTTCTCCTTTTCTCTCCAGAGTGAGACCAGTTTTCCTCAGGGACCCAGAACATAAAGCCCAAGGCCCAGAGTGGCCCAGCTGCCTCTTAGTTCAGCAGTGGACTGGCCAGCCAAGGCCTGGAGGGCTGGAGCCAGAAGCACCTGGAAGGGAAGGGGGGCTTTAAACTACCTCAGGTTCCTAATGGCCCGGCTGCTACCTCTGCAGACATGGCCTGGACTCCTTGATCTCTCACTACCTGCCCCACCTCATCCCAGGACGTGTTCCTTACCCTCTTGACTTTGGCCAGCGCCACACCAGGTCTGTCTTGGAACTCTTTCAGGTGCTTTTCCCCTTTTCGCCTTAATGTAGCAGTTGTCCTGCCTACACCCAGGTACCTTCCACAGCCAGTGTGGCAAGCTGACCACTTAGTTGGCTGCATGCCTGGGTAGGTTGGAGGGGCCCACGGCACCTCCTTCTGCCTATTTAGTCAAAGGCTGTTTGCTCTCTCCCCAACTCAACCTAGTGAAGCTACCCAGGAGGCCACCACGTCGTGTGCATACTGGGTAGTCCATGCCTGATTGTAATTGTTTCTTTCTGGTGAAATGTTACGGGTACCCACAGAGTGATGATTGTGGCCCTTGATGGATCTGAAACTCAGAGCGTGACTCCTCAATGCCGTTTGCCCAGTTGCTCTGAGAAAGAAGAGACATGTTCCTCAGGAAAAGCTCCAGCTAGCATGGTTTTCACGTCAATGGGAAGATTCTTGTGTGTTCGTGTGTATCTGTTTATTTCTAAGTTCATGATACTTGTTCCCCTGAATTTTTTTATCTAACCAACTAGATCACATTCTTTGGCCACAGGTCAGACTCTGAGCTGCTTTCCTCCAGATCAGGAAGGAGACACATATCACAGACCCTTTCTCTAAGACAGCTCCTGTGTACAGCATCATTCTTTGCTGAGGCCTCCATCTGTCCAATTATTATTTTTGAAATTGCTTTTCAAATTTAACATTTTACCCGTTGTGTTGGTGTCAAAAGAAATTGCTCTCTGATGAGGCAAGAACATGTCTCTCCAACAACGTAGTATTGAACAGAGCAAGTTGTTAATTTGTGGAGTAGGGGAAACGTTCTGCAAGTTGCCATTGTACAAATCCAGTTTTACAAATGTTTGCAGCAGATTCCACAGAACAAAGAGCCCATTCATTGCCGAGAGCCCTGCAGAATCTCTGAGCCAAGTGGCCGTGTGTTCCGAGCTGGAGCTTGACCTGTGGACCATCTTTAATGTCTTCTGCACCAGTCCTTTTATGACGTGGGCTTTTTTAAAACAGGGTAAAGTGAATGTGTTGCATTGCAAACTCAGGTATTATGAGGAGAAGGTAGGAGTGTAGCTAGCAGCGTGGAGACATTAGGTCATCCACTAGATGTATTTGTGAATTTGGTTTGAAGGACACAGAGAAAGGTTGGAGGGGGAGGTTTGGTATGTTTATTTTTTGCTTTCTTCCCATAATGTTTGGTTAACAGGTAGCCTTTTTGCTAGTGGAAGGAGAGAAAACTTGTACATGTTTTCTCTAATTTCTCTCTCTGCCCTCTCTCTGATCCCCAGCGAGCAAAAGCACTCACTTGGAGTGAGAATTTTGTTTTGTTTTGTTTTGTTTTGTTTTTTTTGAGACAGAGTCTCGCTCTGTCGCCCAGGCTGGAGTGCATGGCGTGATCTTGGCTCACTGCAAGCTCCGCCTCCCGGGTTCACGCCATTCTCCTGCCTCAGCCTCCCGAGTTGCTGGGACTACAGGCACCCGCCACCACGCCTGGCTAATTTTTTTTTGTATTTTTAGTAGAGACAGGGTTTCACCATGTTAACCAGGATGGTCTCGATCTCCTGAACTCGTGGTCCACCCGCCTCGGCCTCCCAAAGTCCTGGGATTACAGGCGTGAGCCACCGCGCCCGGCCGAGTGAGAATTTTTATGCCATAAAAATACGACTCTGAAAGCTACGTGGAAAAGGAGAATCTCACCTCCTTACACTACGTTGAAACATGCAAGCCTTTTCCTCCCTGTCCTTTTTGATGTTTTCTTGTCCCAAGACAAAAGTTTGGCATCTTGGAACTTATTCATGCTCTCTGGCCGCCTTTGTAGACTTTTGGAGTCCCTTGCAAGGTTTGGTGGTCTTGCCCTTAATCTGGAGAAATTCCCCAGAATCTGTCTCAAAGGGCTCAACCTGGCTCAGAGGACACCCAGCCCCTATGCCCCACTCACAAAAGAGAGGTGGGCAAACCCCCAGGGATAGGAGGAAGTAGGCAGGATCCTCCCTATCCTGTTCCCCAGAACCAGAGCAAGGAACGAGGAATCCTAAGGGTTTCTGTGGCGTCACTGAATGTCACCCAGTCCACATCAGCCTGCCTGTCACCTGCCACCCTTTTTCAGGGAGGTGAGTACCTGCCGTGGTCAACCGTCACCAGATCCTTAAAATCCTGGGCTCAGTCTGAGCTAGCTGTGTTGCTCTGTTAACCATTTCCTACATTTGTTTGTTCATTCTGGATTTCCTGGGGGAATGGGACTGATGGAGACAGACAAACCCACTGTGGGCAGCGTCTAAGGCATGTCCAAGGTTGGTCGAATTAAGGGAACCCTATCCTCTCAGCAGGACAGAAAGCTGAGCTGTGGTTCCAGGCCCTCCTCTCTGGGCCCCTGGTATATATCTTTTTTCCTTGTTGCTTTTGAAATTTTTGCAATTGTTTTAAGAATCCAGTCTTTCAGACCAGCCCTTTTATTAAGCTTTGAATTTTTTAATTGATTTTTTTAAGTAAAAAACAAAAAAACAAAAAATTTAACCAAAAAAAAAAAAAAAAAGCTACTCTTACTCCCCTGCCTCCCCCTACCCCAGCCCATGAGAGTTCCCTTGCACTCCCCTCTGCCTTTGCAGTTGATCATCCTCCCTTTCTGCTTGGCTTGAAGCATCTATGTCCAGTGTCTGTGAAATCATGTTTTATCTGTGTGTCAGGATGAGAAACGGCAGTCATTCCACCACGTGTTGGAAACTAGTTAGCCTGGAGACAAGGGTTTCTGGGGCCACAGCTCAGGGATGTGTATTTAATTACAGGATCCCCAGAAACTCCTCTCTAGGCTGCCACAGCAACATTTTTTCTGGGCTTGGGAGCCATACCTGAACTGTTTCCTCCAAGGCGGGAGCTCCAGAGAGCCTGCCAAGTCTGGAGCAAGCTGGGGCTTCCGCTTTGGCCAGACCTGGGCCACCATGAGATTGAAGCCTTCTAGCTGTCCTACGACATGAGCCACGGTGGCCCTGCCTCTTCCCACTCATAGAAGCCTGGTCCCTCTGTCTAGCCCAGTCCCCATCTAGCATCCATCTCCTGGGCCTGAAGCCCTAAATGGGCCACAGCCTGCATAGGAATCAACTGTAGGCTCAAAGGGAGGCGGTGAGTAAGGTCAGAGCCTGCTCCAAGCCCAAGAACAAAAGTTGTGTTACTGGTGGAGGCTGGTCCCCAGATCTAGCCCTGCTGTCTTTGCCCTTTGATGACCATTGTTTTCTTTCTCTAAAATGTCTTGTAATAGATGATAATGTTGTTGACTCAAATTTCCATGAAAAAGAAAAAAAAAACTACCTCTTAAGCGACATCCTGGTCGATTCCTCTCTGAGCAATCCTGTGGGAAAAGAATACTGTAGCTCCTGCTCTGTTTACTTGTTTCTGTCGGGAAAGAAGCCCCGCCTGCCCTGGGCTGTTGGTGTTTTTGTCTGTGTTGCCATCCCAGGTCTGCCATAGGGGCTGGTGGCTGCATTGTAATGTCTGGTCTATGTCTGGGGATTCCTTCCCACCTACCCAGCCAGGGACTGGTCACCCCCGTGAAGAGGCCTCCATTTCCTTCCTGTGCTCCAGGGCATAGGGAGCACCACTCCCATAGACACTACCTTTAGGGGCTCTGGTGGCACACACATCTACGAGCCTACCCCCGGGTTACCTGCCCTAGGTCCACCTCCACCCACAGTCCTGTGTGTAGGAATCGAGGAAACGGGATGTCCCTGAGCCCTTGTCCCCAAAGGGCCGGCCAAGGGCTGCCTGCCAGCCTGACTCCATCAACCCTGCATGACCAAATGATAGCTGGTGGGCTCTGCAGGCTACCCAGGCCCTCTGCTACCTCCCACCCTGCCAGCTGGCAAGGGATGGGCCCTGTTCTGTGAATTGACTACCTGTGGAAATGTGACCAATTAGTGTGAAATGCATGTTTAGCAAGTGTTAGGTACTGTATTTGAACCAATAAATGTGAATCCTTCTGCACATGGCATCTGTCTTATGAAGCTTGTCTGGGGTTCTGGGGAGGGATGATGGCGTGTCCTGAGGTGCCGGCTTGTGCCTTCAGACCTGTGGCTCTTGCTCATAGCTGACACCCACCTCAATTACTGTTGCTGAGGCTCTGGCAGGGGGCGGTGTCTCAGAACTGCCTGAATCAATGAACCAGCACTGACTGAAGTGCCCACCTTGTGTCCCAGGCACCATATTGAACTTCAAGGATTATTACTTCTATTTTGTAAGTGAAGAAACTACAGTTGAGGGAGGTGAAAAGACTCTCCCGGGGTGAGTGGCACAACCAGAGAAGTGAGCCTAGTGGAAAGGCAGATACAGACCGCAGTGCAGGGGGGATGAGGTTGTCATTAGGAATGTATGTGGGGTTGTAAGGGCCTGGAGAAGGAGTGGCTTGTTCTATGCAGGATAGTCAGGAAGAGCTTCACAGATGAGTGTTGTTGAAGGTGGCCCTTGAAGAAAGTCACGAGGCAAAGGGATCCACAGGTAGGCCAGGTGGAGGGATCCATGTCCAAAGGGCTGGCTGTATCAGAAAGACGGGAGTGTTCCAGTATAACAAGGGACTGCCATGACTGGAATGGTGGCAGGTGGGAGGGATTAGCAAGAGTTGAGGCTGGAGAAGCAATTGGGAGCCTTGGATGCCACATTCAGGAGTGTGGGGAAAGAAGGCCGTCAGCTGAGTCTTGGGCAAGAGGGCAGCATCATAGTGCATGAGAGGCCAATGGATGGTCTAGGATGCACTGTGCTCTAACAAAGTGATACTGTCTTTCCAGAAAATAGGTGAGATCTATTAATAGCTTTTCTAGAGCTAAAAAATGGAGGCTCTAAGAGATCAAGGGATGTGGCCAAAATCACACAGGAGTGTTAAGTTCGTACTTGAACCCAGATCTACCCAACTGTCTGTAGGCCTGCTCATATGATCAGAGAAGTGGCAGAGTTTGGGTTGAGGGTGTATGAAGACAGATGGGAGAGATGAAGGCTTCTCAGGCTGGGAAGATAAAGGCTGAGGAGGGTTTGATCAAAGTCTATTAATCCTCTTGTGTGAAATGAGGGAAGCCCAGCTGCCTTCCCATTCCTCAGCCTCCAGCACAAGAAACCAGAGAGCCCTTGAGTTTTGAAAGAGATGGGTTTAGAACAAAGGAAATGCTGCAGAACGAATTAATAGACTGTCTTCCTTGCCCCACAAGAGGGAACAGATACACAGAGGTGCCGGGAGGAGAAGGGACGCATTGGCCCACCGCCTCGAGAGTCCAGGCACTGTGATTGGTGCTTCGCGCGTGTCACCTCAGTAATCTTCCTGACGGCCTTGCAAGGGGTAGGTGTCAGCCCCGTTTTTCTAATAAGCAAATTGAGGCTCAAGGAAGTTAAGCCTTTTGCTTCAGATGACACGTGAGTCAGTGGCAGAATTGGCTTTTGAATCCAGGTCTATCTGATACTAAAGTTGCAACAGGCTTCCTCCCTGCTCAGTCTTAGCAATTCAGTAGTGCTGAATGTGGGTGTCCAGAGTTTGTAGCAAAGCTCAGTAATGGCCTTTGGGTGAACCTTTTCCATACAAAAATAAATAAAAATGAAAAACATTAATAAAAGATTAATTCTGTAAGAGGTGGATGAACAGACCCAACCAAAGTGAGCTGAAAAGCAGTGCTGTCCAAACATGTAGAATACTGCAGGTGCTACCGTTCGTATGGCTTCTCAGAACACAACCCCCCCCCCTTCACCCCGAGATGGTTCCATGGAAAAAGCCAGAATTCTGTTGCCAAAAATATGGGAAGTGCTGCACTTGCTCTATCGTCCTCATTGATTCTCAGCCCTTATTGGCATACTAAAGGCTCTGAGAAGTCCCACCTGAAGAAAACTAACGTTTAACCCAGGTTCTACCAAAAGCATTTGAGCATTGGACTTTTTTGCCTCCTGTTAAAATTCTGCTGGGATAATATTCCATGGAATAAAAGGACACTGCTCTAAATACATAAATTGCTGCTTATGTGACACTGAGTTTTTAGTTTCCTGGGTGCCAGCCAATAATACAGAGCAATAATAAAGTAACATCTAGAAAACAAAGCAAAGCTCTGTGCTAAATATTTTGTGTGCATTAGAGTACTACTGATTCCCCAGGGCAACCCAGTGAGATTAATGCTATAATGATCCCATATTACAGATAAGAAAACTGAGGCCCAGAAAGAGTAAGTCATTTGCTTGAGGTTACATAACTGGCGAGATGTCAGGAATGAATATAAACCAAATGTCAGGAATAAATATAAACTGGCATCATTGAGCGCGTACTATTTGATAGAATCTGTGCTGCGATTCTTATCCTTGTGCAAACCCTCAGAGGTACGTAAAACCATCTACATACCTGAAGAAACAGGGAAATCTGGCTACTCCAAATTAAGTCAGAGTCTGAAGACAGACGCCCCTGGAAATGATGGCAAGGGAGAGTCCTGGGATGAGGTTGGGTCTGACTACACAGAGCTCTTTCCAGGGGTCATTTCCTTCATGCGGTCTATGAGACAGCAGGCACATCAACCAGAGATCTCACCAGCTAGTCACTGTTGGAGCTGAGACCTGAATCCAGGGCTTCTGACTCAGGAACCCATGCTTTTCCTGCAACTCCTCGTTCCAGTTCTTGCCCTTCCTGGTTGTATGTGACCTTGACCCAGACAGATGCTTCTCCGATCCTCAATTTCCCTGTCAGACAAATGGGGGTGATGGTACCTGTGTTCTGGAGGACAGGGGCAGGGTTAAGGAAGAGTGAGTGTGTCTGGCTTAATGTTGGGTCTCAGTGAAGTCAATACCTGAAAGGAGGCTGGGTACGGGGAGCTGTCGCCCCTACACCCCAACAGCAGAAACTCAGCAGAGCCAGGAGCCTTGGCCTGGCTGCCCATCAGGGTTTTAGGTCCACAGTGGTAATCAGTCTCTGAGATCCTATGGCAAAAGTGCCCAACTGCCAGACCCGGGGCTCTTGGAGTCTTGTTCCCTTGGCAACAAGTCTCACCATGGAGACCACAGCCCCATCTTGCCCTCCCTGCATGCTGCCTCTCCACAAACCTTCCTTGTTCAACACCCAGTCCTGGGAGCAGTGTAGGTACTGAGGAGTGCTTCCAGGAGGCACTTCCTCAGATGAGGAGTTGGAGGCAAAAGGATCTCCCATTTTTTGAGTGTCCACTTTATGTGTGGCAAGGTCGAAAGGAATCTGCTACATACGTCATCTCGTTCAGGTTAAAAGCCAGGCGCTCACCCTGTTTTCCGTAAGTGGAAACTGAGGCTCAGGGAGGCAAAATGGACCAGCCCAAAGTCTCACAGCTAGTCAGTGTTCGAGCTGAGACCTGAATCCAGGGCTTCTGACTCAGGAACCCATGCTTTTTCTGCAACTCCCCATTCCCACCCATATTCCCACGAAGCCTCCAGCCACAATCTGAGGAGGGTTGGCTACCTGGGCCTCTGCGGGCAGCACGAGCAGCCAGCCAGCAGCGCTCTGAGGTCTGGGCTGGGCCCAGCAGCATTACAGGAGGAACTGCACTATTTTAAGCCAGGGCCGGAGGGCCCCATGTGGGCACAGGGAGGGTGGCCTCGGGCCCTTGGCCAGCTTCCCGGAAGTCCCCATGGCCTCCCTCCTCTCCCGCTAGCAGGTTTCTGAGGCAGTGACTTCCCTACAAACAGGAAGGAGGCTCTCAGGCTGGGAGACCTCCAGCCCCAGCTTCCTCCCCGTTGCTACCACCCCCAGGCTTCTCCACTAAATGGCGGAGCCCTCCAGCGCCAAGCCCTATCAGTGTCCATCATCCAGGCTGACTCCTAGCCGTGGGTGGGAGGGGGCCTGAATTTGGGCTCCTTGGGCTGCCCCAGCTCACCCACTACAGTTCCAAGGTCCCTACTTTCTGAGCCCCTTTGTCCCTCACCCGAGCCCAAGTTCTCACAGACATTCCCACCCGGCTGGCCACTGTGAGCTAGAAAGAAGAGTGTCAGTATCCTTAGATGTGGCCCCATTCAAGGACCCCAGAGAGAGAAAAGAAAAACAGACTAAGAGGCTGAAAATAGCAGAGAGAAACAAGTTAGAACATGATTAAGATACCGACAGTGACAGATTCATCGTGACAGAGGTGAAAGCAGAGACAAGCGAAGAGACACCAGAGATGGCTGTGCAGGGCTGGAGCCCAGCAGGGGGTGGTTCAGCGCGATGGCTCCTGACCACCCTCCAAGCACAGGCCCTTTCTCGGGGCTGTGGGGGGCCCACCGGCTGCGTGGCTGAAGTGGAATGTGGGGAGCAAGGCTGGGTCACCCCTTGAGGGCCAAGCGTGTGCACCGAGAGATAAGCTACTCCAAGCTGGGGGCCCCAGCTGCACTGCACGCTCCAGGAGCCTGGTGGAGAGGCCAGACCCAAGGCTGGAGCCCAGCTCTGCCAGATGCCACCTTCTGCACATCCTACGGGGGCTCCCCCAGGCCTCATGTTCTTTTTTTTTTTTTTTTTTTTTGAGACGGAGTCTCGCGCTGTCGCCCAGGCTGGAGTGCAGTGGCGCGATCTCGGCTCACTGCAAGCTCCGCCTCCCGGGTTCACGCCATTCTCCTGCCTCAGCCTCCTGAGTAGCTGGGACTACAGGCGCCCACCACCGCGCCCGGCTAATTTTTTGTATTTTTAGTAGAGACGGGGTTTCACTGTGGTCTCGATCTCCTGACCTTGTGATCCGCCCGCCTCGGCCTCCCAAAGTGCTGGGATTACAGGCGTGAGCCACCGCGCCCGGCCCTCCAGGCCTCATGTTCTAAGGGTCCCAGGTCCTCTGCCCAGCCCTGGGGGCAGCAGATTCCGGGCACATCCAGTTCATAGAAGAGCAGTGTGGGCCCCAGGAATAGTATCAGCCACAAAGAGGCCCCTGCCTCGCTTCTCCAGCGTGGGTTGCAGTCCTGGGTCAGGTGAGGGGTTGAGGGGTAGGGCCCTAAGCTGAACACGCAGAGCAGGGGCTCCAGCAGGCTGTGGGGTACTGCGGAATGCCGTGGGGGGCGCAGCTCTTCACTGCACTCTGTGAGCTGTCCCCATGTGGCACTGTGCACTCATGTGCCTGAGTGTGTGTCCACGTGTTTTCTCGAATGTGCAAAGACGTACGTGTCCACGTGTTGCCAGGAGCCCCACTCTGCCTCCACAAGTCCCTGCTCTCAGTCTAGAGAAGTGGCCCCAGAGGCACCTGGTCTTCCCCATCCCCATGAGGTGGTCCAGCCCAGAGAGCCACCAGGCAGAGGGGGAAGAGCGAGAAGGTCTATTGCAGGCCCCTAGCCCCCCTCCCCACACTGCAGCTGAGGCTCCCGCCGGCCACGGCCTTGACCCAGCACTATGGACTTCTCTGACATTGGCATCGGATCTGAACATCTGGCAGCAGGCTGATAAGGGGTGCAGCGGAAACAGCCTCTGCTGCCGCCAGCAGGCCCGCCCCCTCTGCTGCCCTGCACGGGGTCTCCACATCCACCCTCCCTCCGCCTCCAGCTCTCCGGGTCCCAGCCCTTCCCACTTCTCATTCTCTGCCTCAGTCTCCCTCTGTCTGTCTGAATCTGTCTCATCCCTACTCTCTCTCTCTCCCTCATTTCTTCTCGCTCTCGCTTCTTCTCTCCCCAACCCTCACCACTCTGAATTTCTCTGTCATCCTCCCTCCCTCCCCGACTGGGTCTCCCCCTTCTCTCTCTCTTCGTATTTTCTGCCCAAGTCTCTGCAGCTTCTCTCTCTTTTCCTGGCCACCTTTCCCGCTCTGCAGCCTGATGACTCGGTCCCTCTCCTCTGTGTGTCAGTTTCTGGGCCTCTGGTTTGTTTCTTCCTTATCCCACCTCCAGGAAATGGGTCTGGCACTATGGGAAAGTCCCCACTTAGGAGAGAGACCCTGGGCTTTGTTCGCCTGGGGAGGGAGGTTGGGGGCGCCTGAGTCAGGACTACACCCCTCCTTGGCTTTCCCCTCCGGGTGGATGCAGTAGCCTGGGACCACCAGGGCTGGGGCTTGAAGGAAAGGACAGACAGGCCACCCAGGGGCTCTGG
This sequence comes from Papio anubis, assembly GCF_008728515.1. NCBI lineage: Eukaryota > Metazoa > Chordata > Mammalia > Primates > Cercopithecidae > Papio > Papio anubis. The sequence goes on along the minus strand of NC_044988.1, from coordinate 93,898,630 downwards.
CAGGGTGGAGAGGAGTCAGCCTGCAGGCCTGGGCTCTGGACTTCACTGCCGGGATTTGAACGCTGGTCCCATCACACCCTCGCCTAGTGACTTTGGGAAGGTGCCTGGTCTCTCTGAGCCTGACTTTCCTCCTCTCTTAACTGCTGCTGTCGGAGGTTGAGCGGGAATTACTACCTACCTCCCAGAATGCTGGGGAGATTCGAGACTGACTGCAGGTGCGGAGGGGTTAGGTGGGGACCTGGCACGTAGGGGACACTTCTGAGTTGGGGCCTTGCCATTCCCAGCACACTGGTAACCCCTGGCTGTCCCCGTCCCCATAGAGCACCCAGTTTAGCTGAGGGTAGGAGGGGACAGCTCAGAGGAAGGGGTTATCAGTGACTGTGGCCAGGGTTGGTTAGGGCATGAGGAACACCCAGCCTTGAGTGATGACAAGTGACAGCTGATGCCGACAGAAGAGACAGGACCCAAGGAGCAGGCAGCAGAGCTCTACCTACAAGTGCAGGGGAAAGTGGTCATTCAGCAAGTTCCAACGCTTGCTCCGTGCAGGCTGCTGTGGACCCAGAGATAAATCAGGCCTTTCCTGGAGGGTTCCCCAGGCTGGGGTGAGGCGTGCATCACAGAAGGGCAAACAATGTCCATGATGATGTTGCAATCTCAGACTCAACTGGGAAAGGGCCTCTGAGGACAGATCAGCGAGCCCTTCAGCTGGTTGTTTGTGTTTTGCTGACACTTATTGAGCACACATGACATACCAGTCAGCCACTGAATACGCTACACGTGTTGTCTCCTTTCATCCCCATTTTACAGAGAAGACGGAAGGCCCAGAGAGGGGAGGTGACTGGTCCCAGGTCACACAGCTAGAAAGTGGTAGAACTGGGATTCAATCCAGAGATTCTGCCAGCAATTCTCCTTCTCAGGGCTCAAGGGTTCACCAGGAGACTATGACAAAGCCAGGCTGGTTCCTTCTATGGCATCATGGGGTGGAGAGAGACCTGTTTGTCTTGTTCAAGAAGGCGGACAAAACAGACCCCACTTCATAAGGTCACTCATCAAACGAGGTGCAAAGATTCATGATTTTGTTGTTGTTACATGTATGTGACATGTTAGTGATGGGTATTTGCTGGGAGATATATATATATTTTCTTTTTTTTTTTTTTTTTTTTGAGACAGAGTCTTGCTCTGTCGCCCAGGCTGGAGTGCAGTGGCCGGATCTCAGCTCACTGCAAGCTCCGCCTCCCGGGTTCACACCATTCTCCTGCCTCAGCCTCCCGAGTAGCTGGGACTACAGGCGTCTGCCACATTGCCCGGCTAGTTTTTTGCTATTTTTTAGTAGAGATGGGGTTTCACCATGTAAGCCAGGATGGTCTCGATCTCCTGACCTCGTGATCCACCCGTCTCGGCCTCCCAAAGTGCTGGGATTACAGGCTTGAGCCACTGCGCCCGGCCAATATATATATATATATATATATATATTTATTTTTTTTTTTTTTCTTTTTTTTTGAGATGGAGTCTCGCTCTGTTGCCCACGCTGGCGTGCAGTGGCACTGTCTTGGCTCACTGCAAGCTCCGCCTCCCGGGTTCGCACCATTCTCCTGCCTCAGCCTCCTGAGTAGCTGGGACTGCAGGCGCCTGCCACCAAGCCCGGCTGATTTTTGTATTTTTAGTAGAGCCGGGGTCTCACTGTGTTAGCCAGGATGGTCTCGATCTCCTGACCTCGTGATCTGCCCACCTCGGCCTCCCAAAGTGCTGGGATTACAGGCGTAAGCCACCGTGCCCAGCCTTGCTGGAATATTTCTTATTAAATTCAGAGGGCGAGTGATATTAGTTCAGAAACAAAATCATTGCATTAAAATAGGGACACTAGGCTGGGTGCAGTGGCTCATGCCTGTAATCCCAGCACTTTGGGAGGCTGAGGCAGGTGGATCACCTGAGGTCAGGAGGTCGAGACCAGCCTAACCAATATGGTGAAACCCCATCTCTACTAAAAATACAAAAATTAGCTGGGTGCGGTGGCAGATGCCTGTAATCCCAGCTACTTGGGAGGCTGAGACAGGATAATTGCTTGAACCCTGGAGGCAGAGGTTGCAGTGAGCTGAAACCATGCCACTGCACTCCAACCTGGGCAAGAGAGTGAGACTCCATCTCAAAAATAAATAAATAAATAGGGACACTAAGGCCAGGTGCTGTGGCTCACGCCAGTAATCTCAGCACTTTGGGAGGCCGAGGCAGCTGATTGCTTGAGCCCAGGAGTTTAAGACTAGCCTGGGCAGCACGGCGAAATCCCATCTCTACAAAAGAAAACACAAAACTTAGCCAGGTGTGGTGCCATGTGCCTGTAGTCTCAGCTATTCAGGAAACTGAGACAGGAGGATCGCTTGAGCCCAGGAGATCAAGGCTACAGTGAGCTATGATGGTACCACTGTACTCCAGCCTGAGTGACAGAGCAAGACCCTGTCTCGAAAGACATAAAACAAAATAGGAACACTAAAAAGAAGAATATTAAAATAGGGAGACTAGTTAGGTCCAGCCATATGCAAGAGAAGTATATCTTGTAAGATCTTCTCTAGGTGAAAAAGACGTAATTACAAGGTCATGCACATTGAGAAATGAGTTGTCTGTTATGTTGTAGGTGGACTATATTTGATCAGTTAGCCATGACTGTCGGTGAAATTATATTACAAAAATTATTATTATTGAATTAATGATTATTAATTATTAAAACTCTATTGCCCAGGCTAGAATACAGTGGCACAATCACAGCTCACTGCAGCTCAAACTCCTGGGTTCAAACCATCCTCCTGCCTCAGCCTCCTGAGTAGCCAGGACTACAGGCTATCAGTATTATTATTGTATGTTCACACACAATTTTAAGTGGCATAATGAGGAAAACACACAGTAGGTTTTATTTTATTTTATTTGAGACGGAATCTCACACTGTCACCCAGGCTGGACTGCAGTGGCGCAATCTTGGCTCACTGCAACCTCTGCCTCCCAGGTTCAATCGATCCTCCTGCCTCAGTCTCCCAAGCAGCTGGGACTGCAGGCACAAGCCACCACACCAGGTTAATTTTTGTATTTTTAGTATAGATGGGGTTCTGCCATGTTGGCCAGCCTTGTCTTGAACTCCTGACCTCAGGTGATCCACCCACCTTGGCCTCCCAAAGTGCTGGGGTTACAGATGTGAGAAACGGTGCCTGGCTGGAAAACACACAGTAGGTTTTAAATATAGTTGGTGTTTCTACTTTTTCAGTGACTTTCCATGAAAAAAAAAATATATATATATACACACACACACACACACACACACACACACACACAGAGAGAGAGTTTGCTTCACTTATCCAGAAAAGTCCCTCTTGTTCCAGATAAGTGAGGTGTTGGGTGTGATTTGCTTATTTCCTCCAATGAAGGGACATGTGGGAGGAGGGGTGGTTCTCAACAGTGACTGCCCCATAGTTGCCCTGTGCCCCTCCCTACACTCCCAAGATGAAAGGCAGGGAGGTAAATCCTCTGAGGACAGAGACTTTTCTTCTCTTTCACATGGGATCCCTGGTGCCTGGAACAGTGCCTGACCCCTACGTGTGCGCTCAGTAAATATGAGATGAACAGAGGAACACACGAAAGATCCAGTCACCGTGGGAGCAGCACAGGGCCCTGCAACCCACGCCCTACAGGACCAGGGTATTTCAGAGCCCATCTGGACCCAGAGATTGGATGGGGATGTCCCAGGCTGTCTAGGGAGGCCTAGCCTTCTAGATAAAGCCCACCCCACCCTTCCCGCTACCCTGTCCTGTCCTGGCCTAGCTTCATACTTGGTTCAACCTGGGGCCACAGTAGCCACCACTTGGCCTCAGAGGCAGTCTCGGCTCAGCCTCAGTTTTTCCAGCCATCGACTGGGAACAGCAGCAGCCCACAGCAGATGGGGACTTTCAGAGGCCACTGTGGCATGCATGCACCCACCACGTGTCCAGGCCACTTACCTGCTCGCCTTCTGGCCCCCCTCTTCCTCCACCTGACGGAAGAGTGAAAAGACAGGTGGAAGCAGCAGGCCGCCTGGTCAAGTCACCATGGCGTTGCCTCCGCACCAGCCTGTCCTGACTCCACTCCAATGTCCGGGCCGGGCCAGATCATGCCAGGCCAGGCCCCAGGGAGGTAGCCATTCACAAGGAGAGAGGCCAGGCGGCAGGCCGGGTGGGGGAGCAGCCCATAAATCAGGCCCCACTCCCACCCGGTCGCTAACAAGCAGGGCTGCCTACCCGCCTCTGTGGGGTCCCTGCCTCTGGGCTCCCACAGCGGGCCTGGAACAGCCAGCTGGCCAAGGCCTCCGCAGTGCCTTGGCCTCCGCCCCCACCCTCGGCCCCCAGATAGATAGGGGTATTTTTTTTCTTTTAGGAGAAGAAGAAAAAAATAGACGTAAATGAAGAGAAACACCAACAAAGAAGGCGAGAGGCCTGCAGAGTCACGTGGGGGCAGAGACCAATTGGGCCTCCGGTGGCCCCCCCACCAGGGCGGGGAGGAGGAGGAGGACGGACGGACAGGGCCAGCCTGCCGTCCGGCTGCCGCCCGCCGTGGTGTGAGGGGGTTTCTGCGAACCCACAGTTGCCACCGCCCCACCTGGGCTGCCGGAACCTCCCCCTGGACCCCTGGTGCCCACTGCCACCCTCATCCGGCGTGAGAGCGCTGCTTCCGCTCCGTAAGTGAGGGCCTCGGCCCAGGCCTCTAATGACCAGCCTCCCTCTGCAGTGCCTCCCTGCAGCCTTGGCCGGCCACCGCCTGCTCTGCTCAGTGACCAGTGCCCCCTACTCTGGGCAGGGAAGGGGCCAGGGGTCTCCCAGACTCACCCTCCCACCATGCTAGCCCCTCTTCTTCCCTGGGCTGCCGATGGGAGGAGCCAGGCCTGTGACCACAAGCCCCATGGAGGTTCGCTGGTGTCCCGCTGTCGCTGACCAGGCATCCACCAGGCTGTGTGGGTCTGAGCCTAGAGGTCTGTGAGTGTGTCCGGAGGGCTCTGGGCCTGTCTTGGGGCTCTGTACCCTGCCTGAGGGTCTGGGTTGTCTCTGTGGCTGTCTCTGAGTCTTGCTGTGTATCGGCGTGTCTGTCTCCGGGGTTCATCTGTCAGCCTGGGTTCTGCCGCCAGGCCAGGTCTGGGTCGGCAGGTCTAGATTTGCCTCCCTGAGTGGGTGGATGAGGGACTGGAACTCCCCAGGTGGTGGGCTGGAACCTGGAACCTGTGGGGGTGGGTGCCTCGGGGCCTGGAGTGTGGAGGAGCCATGGGCTCCCAGCCGGTGAGAGTACAAACCCTGGGAGAGAGGGAGTTGGAGATAGAGGGAGAAGGGCCTGAGCCCAGCCCCCACCCCACCCCATCCGGGCGGCTGGGGCCTGTGCTTCCAGCACCAGGATTCCAGGAGACCTCGGGTGGGCTCTACCTTAGAACAGCTGACTGGGGCACCCCAACCCATCATCCACCAGCACCCTTTGCTCCTACAGTCACTGTCTGAGGGCTCCACTGTGGTGGGGAGCTGTTCAGAGACAGCAGGGACCCCCACCTCCAGCTCGGGCAGATGCTCTTGTTTCTCAGGGGTTTGGCGGTGCAGGCGGTACCTATAACAGGGTCTCTGGCTCTTTCCTCCCTCCTCATCCAAGATTTTTGCATGGAAACCGCAGTACCCCATCTGTAAAACCAACATTTTCCACTTTATGCACGGAGAAACTGAGGCTCAGAGAGGCGAAGTGACTTGCCAGAGCTTGCACAGCTAATCTGCGGGTTCTGCTCCTTCTGTGGGGTGAGCCAGCTGAGTGGGGTCTGCGCGGGGGTCTCTGGCCACAGTTCGCAGGCCCCAGGCTCAGCTCCGACCGAAGCCCGAGGCCTCTAGGCGGGCGGGAGCCCAGAGGGAGCCTTTTGGTGGGTTGCGCCGCTGTCAATGCAAAATTGCGGTATTTTCCTGCTTGAAGATCGCCGCTTTTTGGCCTCATGGTCCTGAAACTCTCTCCGACCCCAGGTGCCAGGGGTGGGGGGAGGCAGGATGCGGGCAGGCCCCTTCCTCTCGGGTCAGTTTCTCCAACTGAAAAACAGTGGCCCCACGGATAGTTCCTAGCCCAGAGCAACTGCTCGGCCCGTCGGCCGGGAACCCCTTTGTCCCCAAGGCCGCCCAGCGCTTTCTTCCTTGCCCCACCCATCGTGAGAGCTCCGAAGGGAGCAGCGGGGCCCTGCCTCCGGCCTCCTCTCCCAGCTCCTGCGCCCGTAAAGGCTTTGGGTCCTCCCTAGGCCTCAGGCATTCGTAAAATGGGATTTCCACGATTCCCATTTCCAGCCCAGCGAACTGAGGCTGGTGAGCAGAAGGGTTTCGCCTCAGATCTCCCCAGCGGGGCGCCACTGAGCGCTTCCACCAGGCCACGCGCGTGCTTTGCCCCTACTGCTTGGGTTCATCCTCACGACCCACCCTTAGCGAGGAAGAGCGGTCATCTACCCACTTCACAGATGCGGCAACTGAAGACGCAACGGGCAGAGAGCTGCCGCAGGCTCGAGTGAGCAGACTTGGCGGGGCCCATGGGAGAATCTGGCTTCCACCCGTGAACCTGAGCCTCGGCCACTGTAGCCACTCGCCCTTACCCGCTTCCACGCTGCAGTGCGACCAGCAACCCGCGTGGCATTCGCCACGACCCAGCTGGGTTCGCAGACAGGAGCTGCCTCTTCCCACTGCAGGCGGGTGACCCGAGGCCCCCAGAGCCGAACACCTGCCCAGATCGCGGGGCACTCGGGCTCCGCAGCTCTCTGGCCGCGCTTGGGGTCCGGGGAACAGGACAGGGGCTGGGGGGCGGGGAGGATGAGAGCGAAGACTGGAGCCGGGCTGCGGAGAGGGTGCCCGGCGCGGGCCGGGCTTGGGGGGAGGACGCGGCCGGGCCTCCGCCCCCGGATACCGCAAGCGCCGATATAGAGGGGCCGGCCCCCGGCCCCGGCGCGGCGGGTTGGCTTGGGGCGCGGTGGCGGCGTAGGGGCACGGGTTGGGTGCGCCTCGGGCGGTCCCGGCGGCTGGTGGGGACGGGCAGGAGGGGGCAGGGAGGCGGGAGGGGGAGCTGAGGCCCACGCGCCGCCAGCCCAGCGCCCCCGCCTCCCGGCCCCCGGCCCGAGCGGCCGTCATCGCGGGCCGGCGGCGCTGCGCCCGGGTGCGGCTCCTCGCCGGCGGCGGCGGCGCGGCCGGGAGGTGCGGGCTCCGCACGGGCGGGACGCGGGGCGCTGCTGGCGGGAGCGACCAGGTGGGCGTCGGGCCGGCCGCGGCCGCCGTCGCTCCCACTCTCGCGTCCCGGGCCCTGGCTCCGGTCGCTTCCCTCCTCAGGACTTCGCCTCTCCGCCCGAGGTCGCTCCCCCGCCTCGGGCTCGGCTTCCCGGAGCCCGCCGACCCCCGCCCGAGGTCTCCCCGCCCGACGTCCCGGTGGCAGCGGCGGCTCGGGCTGTGCCTCCTGTTGCCGTCGCTGCCGCGGCTTTGTCTCTCCCGGCGCGGGGGCCCCCGGCGGCTCCGCGTTTTCGGGCTCTTGGTCCCGGCGCCGTCGTTTTCCGCCTCCTGCGGCCCGGGCCCCCGTCCGGGTCCGACCCCGCGGGGCCTCGCCTCGGCGCTTGGGCTCCCGCGCGTCCCCTGTCCCCGACCCTCGGGCTGGGCACCTCCGCCTCCAGGTTTTCTCTCCGTGTTTCTATCGCTCTCCGGCCTCGTCTCTCCCGGGCTCCTCTCGTCTCGGCGTCTCTGTCTCTCGTCTATCGTTGTGTCTCTGGCTCTGCGTGGGTCTCTCTTGAGTTTTCTCCTTGGGCCTCCGCTGTCTCTCCGAGTATCTGATCCGATCCCCCACCCCTCGTTTCTCTCTCTCTCTCCCTCTCTCCCCCCCCCCCCCCCCCCCGCATCCCTCCCAGTGTCTCGTCCCCGCCGGGTTCTCTCCAGCTCGGCGTCTCTGTGTCTGTGTCTCTGGCACTCTCGGACTGGCCTCCTGTCTGCGCCCCGCGGAGTCGGTCGTTGTCTCTTGTCAGGGTTTCCGCCCATCTCTGTCTCGCCCGGACTCTGTCTCTGCCTCCTTCGTCTCTGTCGGGTTCCCAGAACACCCGGGCCGGGCGCCCTACCGCTCCCTGGTCCCCTGGCGTCTTCCCCGCGGCTGAGCCCATCTCCTTTTCTCAGAATCGGGGTTTTGTTCTCAGACAAACGAATCCGAATCGAAGCGCATCGAATCCGAGGGCCCCAGATCCGGCGCGACGGGGTCCGCGCGGGAGGAGCCCCCAGGCGGGGCGGGAGCGCGGGGCCTGGGCGGGGAAGGCCGGGCGCGGGGACTGCACCGGGCCCACCCCGGGACGCTGCGCGGGGCGCTCGGTGGGTGCCGGCGGCAGCGCCTGGGCGCAGCGAGGGGATTATGCGACGGACCAGCGACAGCCGCTGGGGCGGTGGCCGCGGGGACCCCAAGCTGCCGGTCTCCGCCGGCCCGCCCTGACCGCTGTCCCTCCGCAGGCGGACGCCGCGGGCATGGACTATTCCTACGACGAGGACCTGGACGAGCTGTGTCCCGTGTGCGGGGACAAGGTGTCCGGCTACCACTACGGATTGCTCACGTGTGAGAGCTGCAAGGTGAGCCGCGGGCTCGAGGCAGGGTTGCGGCGGACGGGCGCGGCGGGGCCCCGCTGACTCTCAGCTCCCGCAGGGCTTCTTCAAGCGCACGGTGCAGAACAACAAGCACTACACGTGCACCGAGAGCCAGAGCTGCAAGATCGACAAGACGCAGCGCAAGCGCTGTCCCTTCTGCCGCTTCCAGAAGTGCCTGACGGTGGGGATGCGCCTGGAAGGTGCGCGCCGCGCGGGCCTGGATCCCTGACCCCTGACAGCCTGAGCGGGTAGGGGGTGGGGGTGGGAGAGGGGCTGAGGGGATAGCACCATTGGCCTTCGCGAAGGCCCCTCGTGCAACATTAGGGCCCAGTCGCTGCAAGGGAACCGGGCGCTGGCGCTGGCGCTGGGTGGACCTCCGGCCGGGAAGGGACTCTGGCAAGGCCAACCTGGGTTGGGCTGAGAAGTATCCAAAAGTGAACCCTATGGAGATGACCCTTTCCCCAGCCCCTGCCAGGGCCCCAGCACAGGATCTGCAGAGCTCCTCCCTCTGTGAGAAGGTCCCCATCCTCCCAACAATACCAAACCCTAGCCAGCAGAGGCCAAGTCCCAGTGCCAGCACAGCACTGTCAGTCAGGCTGGGTGACATTGGGCAAAATCCTTAACCTCTCTAAACTGCAGATTCCCCATCTGAAACATGGGCTTGGCGGGATGCAGTGGCTCATGCCTGTAATTCCAGCATTTGGGAGGCTGAGGCAAGAGGATCACTTGAGCCCAGGAGTTTTAAGACCAGCCTGGGCAACATGGAGAAACCTTGTCTCTATAAAATACAAAAAAGTAACTGGGCATGGTGGCATGTGCCTGTAGTCCTAGCTCTCAGGAGGCTGAGGCGGGAGGATCACTTGAGCCTGGAAAGTCGAGGCTGCAGTGAGCTATGATCACACCACTGCACTCCAGCCTGGGCAAGAGGGAAAACCCTGTCTCAAAAAATAAAGACATCAAAATAAAAAAGAAAGAAAAGAAAAGGCAGAAAGAGAAAGAAAGAAAAGAAAAATGGGCTTAACGGCACTGCCTTCCTCCAGCTAGCGAGTGTGGGGATTGGTGTAGGAAAGCTGAAGGTGTCTGGGCGTTCATCCACAGGCTAGCTGTCAGGCCCATGACGCTTTCCATTAGGATCTGCCCACCACCGCTGCCCAGCCCCCACACATTCAGCTGCCCATCTGTTTGTCTGTCTGTCCATCCGAAGGGCTCTCTGGTTTATTCACTCAGCCAGTGAGATTCCTTCCCGTCATGTTCTTAGCCAGGCCTTGAGGGGGCTGGGCAGTGGGGGACACTTGAATTGCCCCTAAGGAACGCAGGCCCCTCTTTGCCTCCCTACCCTCAACCCCAGCTCTCAGTCCAGAGAGGAGGAGAGAAATTTCGGCAGGAAAGATTTGAGCTTCTGGAGGTGGCTGGCCATTGGACTGTGTGCTGAACAGGCAGTGGTTGATTAAGGTTTTGGAACAGTGTAGAAAGCCCCAGGTGGCTCTGAGAGTGGCAGACCACATGCCCTGCCACCTGGAGGAAGGACCCCTGGATGGGAGGGGGACATCCTATCCTGTCCCCAGAGCCCATGCCCCTAGCGCCAGGTCCCGAGGGGCCAGAGATCTGGCTGCTGTGGGCAGCAGAAACTCCCATGCAGCCTGGGAGCGGCACAGCGCTGCTCACCCCAGGGGGAAGGAAGATTGGCCAGGTGGCCCCCCAGCCATCATCCCTGCTGAGCACCACCCCCTCTCTCCTGCTCTTTCCCTTCACCCAGAGCCCAGGGTGGGGCTCTGTCTGAGCAGGCGCTGGGGGCACACTCCAGCCGCAGAGATGCACCTGTTGGTTCTGGCTGATGACACATTCCCAACCAGGTGGAGGAGCTTCTAGTTGGCAAGAGAGGTCCCCTCCCCCAGCACAGAGCCTTGGCCAGCTCTAAACTCGGCTTCACATTCACAACCAGTGAAGGACACTTGAGTCATTTTGCAGCTGGAGCTCAGCAGTCAGGCAGTCAGTCAACAAACAGCTGGACCCTGGGGTCAGTGGTGAACAAAGCTGACCAGGGTCCCCTTCCGGTCACCATCTCCCTGCCAGGCCTTGCGCTAGGCACCTGAGCCCAGAACTGAGCCCGCAGGAGCACATGGCATGATCCACTCAGCGTGATAAGAGTGGGCAAGGACAGGGCACCTGGGGCAAGGACAGTAGAGTCCGTCTGGGTGAATCCAGGAGTGCTTCCTGGAAGCAGTGACATTGAGGCTGGGTGTTCAGCAAGCTCAGGAGAAAAAAATGTTTTTTGAGTCAGAAGGAAAATGAAAGCAGGGTGGAGGAGGAAGGAGATGTGTCAAACAGAGGAGTGGAGGTGAGTTAGGTGGAGTGGAAGGAGAGGGGTCTTAGCACGGATCGCCTGAAAAGCTGATCAGGGCCTTGAATGCCAGGCAAAGGAGACTGAGTTCCCTTGTGGTCAGTGGGAGCTATGAAAGGATGTTGAGCAGGGGAGAGAGCGGTCAGATTTGTTCGGAAAGAATCTGTGGTGGGACAGTATGGGAGGTGGCTTGGAGAGGGTGAACCTGACCCTCTGCCCCTGCCCACAGCCGTGCGCGCTGACCGTATGAGGGGTGGCCGGAACAAGTTTGGGCCGATGTACAAGCGGGACCGGGCCCTGAAACAGCAGAAGAAGGCACAGATTCGGGCCAATGGCTTCAAGCTGGAAACAGGGCCCCCGATGGGGGTGCCCCCACCACCCCCTCCTGCACCGGACTATGTGCTGCCTCCCAGCCTGCATGCGCCTGAGCCCAAGGGCCTGGCCGCCGGTCCACCTACTGGGCCACTGGGCGACTTTGGGGCCCCAGCACTGCCCATGGCTGTGCCCGGTGCCCATGGGCCACTGGCTGGCTACCTCTACCCTGCCTTTCCTGGCCGTGCCATCAAGTCTGAGTACCCAGAGCCTTACGCCAGCCCCCCACAGCCTGGGCTGCCATACGGCTATCCAGAGCCCTTCTCTGGAGGGCCCAATGTGCCTGAGCTTATCCTGCAGCTGCTGCAGCTGGAGCCAGATGAGGACCAGGTGCGGGCCCGCATCTTGGGCTGCCTGCAGGAGCCCACCAAAAGCCGCCCCGACCAGCCGGCGGCCTTTGGCCTCCTGTGCAGAATGGCCGACCAGACCTTCATCTCCATCGTGGACTGGGCACGCAGGTGCATGGTCTTCAAGGAGCTGGAGGTGAGTCTCTCCTCCCGCCTGGCTGGCCCTGCATCATGGTCCTCCCGGCTGCCCAAGCCTTAGCCCAACTGTCCTTCGGATAGGGCCATCCTGCCCACTGGCTTCAGGCAGTAGCTGGGGACCCGGAGGCCACCCTGGGGACATTAAGGAGCATTTCCACTCCATCACAGCCTCCTGGGTCTCCGCTCCCTCCCTGTCCTTCTCTCCTCCTTGAGCCTCTCACAGCTGCTGCTGCTTTGATCTCTGCCTGTGTCTCTTCCTACTGTCTCTCTCCCTGATGGGTTGTCTCTCGGCTTCTTGGTGTCTCTGCAGCTCCTTCATTCTCTGGGGCTCCCTGTTCTGGGGCTCTCTAGGTACGCATTTTCCTCGTTCTCTGAGACGCTGGGCTCCCTCAAAGGACTAGCTGAGTCCTTGGGAGACTGTCTTGTCTCCCCAGCCTTCAGCCCAGTGTTAGGAAGGGGATCCGGCCCATCCTGTCCTCCCATTCAGGGAGGCTGCCAATCCTTGCCAGCCTCCAACGTCACACACAGATGGGGGCTCTTAGTGTTTTAGCGTTTGGGACATTTGTGGGCCCTTCTCCTTCACAGCTGAGGTGAAAGATCCTCCTGCCTTTGCAAATCTTGTGTTTGCTGGATGGTCGTGTGTGTGTGTGTGTGTGTGTGCGCGTATGTGTGTGTTCAGGGAGCTAGGTGGGTAGGTGGGTGAGGGATTCCAGGGTCTGCCACTGATCTTCCCTGGCAAGGCAGCCTTCCTCTATGGCATGGCCTTCTTTCCCCCGGGTTGAGGTACCCGAAGCTACAGTAATCAGGAAAGCAGCAGGAGAAACTGAGGCCAGACATAGGAAAGAACTTCCCAGTCTTCCCACCTAGTGGCTTGAAGAGCCTGAGGCCCCAGAACTGCCCCTCCAGTGCCCTGGCTCTCTGAGACCTCCCCAGGGGCCCCTCCAGCTGGCCAAGGCCTGCCCCTTCCTGGCCTGGATTCAGGCACTCTTTCACCCAGGGCTATCGGTGTTTGGTTTACCCAGGCTGCCCCCCTGGCTGTTCTGGGGCTGGGTGTAAACAGCAGAGCCCATTGCCCCCCCTGCTGGGGCCACTGCAGCCTTGAGCAGCATTGTCAGTGCTGACGCCACTTGGGCCTGGGCTTCCTCCAGGGGCATGAGGCCGGATGGGCTGGGGGCACTGCCTGCCCTGGCTGGTAGGTCGGGGGTGGGTGCTCCGAGCCCTAGGGGCATCACGGGACTGGGGCCTGGGCCATCTGGGAGTTGAGGATTGATGGTGGTGGCTACTGTTTCCACTGTGGAGGGCCTGTCATGGCTGAGGCCTGGGGATGTACCATGTGTCTGTCATGGGGTGGGTTTCTCATCCCAGCCCCTTCTCACCACTGCCTCCTCTCTGGTCCAACCTAATGGATGAGGCAAAAGGCAGGGTCTTGAACACTCCCACCTGCCTTCTGCTCATGGTTGGAGGTCCTGGTGGGGATGAGGACCCCAAGCCCCTTAGGTTGGTTGCTAGCTTCCCTCCAGACTTCCCATGCACCCCCTTGCAGAGGGGAGGAGGAGGAGCAGGGCATTCCCGGCCTTCCAGAACCCTGGATTGAGGGGCAGGGCACTTCCTCTGGCCGCCTTCCTAGTCTCCCGGGGATTTTCACGCAGGATGGGAAGGGCTTTTGTCCCAGCTTTGCTGAGTGTTTTTTCCTGCTTCTGGCTTCTCCGTGGTCCAAACCTTCCTGCTTCCCCTTCCCAAAGTCTTTGAATTGAGCCCGGGATTATGAACAGTGGTCACCAGCTTCTGTAAAGGGGCCTTGCAGATAAGTACCAGCCCAGCCCTTAGAGCGCCTCTCGTCAACCATGTGGAAGTTCTTTTCCACTGGTCCAGTGGGCCCTGGGCTGGTGTCTCTTTGCAAAGCCCAGAGGTGAGGAGGCAGAAAAGTGGGAGGGGTGTGTGTGACTCTGGTGTCCCTTCTGGCTGATCATTCATTTCCCCACCTCCAGACAGGGCACATCTTAGCAGACAGAAGAGGGGGCTCTCTGGCTCTGAGAGTGGAGCAACCCTTGGGCTGGACACTGGGGACATTAAAATCATCTGGACCCAGGAAGCTGCCAACCTGGAGTAGAAGTCAGACATGTACCGAGATAATGCCAGTGTGAGGTGCCCAGGGCTCTGAGAGCCACAGAAGAGGCAGAGGGAACCCCGGGGGCAGAGCAAACAGCTCTAAGGAAGTCAAAGAACAGTTCTGTGCCTTTCTAGAAAGTAGAGAAGGTTCAGGGGATTCCAGGCAGTGGGCACAGCAGAGGCGAAGGCCCCAAAATGTGAAGAGGCATCATGTTCTGGGAGTTCCAATGGGCCTGTGAAGCAGGGCTGGAGATGTTGGCAGGGCCAGAGCAGAGCTTGGACCAGGAGTGGGTCCTTGGGCAGTGGGTGATGGATGGCCTGTCAGGGCTGGCTGGGGCTCCAGGTTCTGGGTCGGGGAGGGGCTCCCCTGACAGAGCCTGGACTCTGAGCAGAGGCCCACTCAGCCCTCTGATGCTGATGACATCTTGCTGCTCGGGAGGAGTCCTAGAGTCTCAGCTGAGCTCTCAGGGGTGCCAGGGGCCCAGTTGTGTCTGATGCTGGGCTCTAAATGCCCTCTTGGGATCCTCCCACATCTTCTTTCCCGACTGGGATGGGGGTCCCTCTGTCTCCATTTTTCCATCGCACACAATCCCAGCATGTTAGATCCGATAGTGGCACAGAAGTGACTATCAAAGACTAGAATCAGAGAAGCCTGTTGTCAACTTCCAGCTCTGTCGCTTACATGCTGTATGGTTTTGGGCAAGTGACTTCACTCCTCCGGGCCTCAGTTTCCTCATCTTGAAAATGGGAGGAGTTGAAATAATGTCCACCCCATTGGGCTGTTGTAAGGGGTTAGTGAGCCAGGACAGGGGAAGCACTGAGCGCGGGCAGTTTACGAAGTGGGGTCGCAGCGTCCTTCCTCTCTTCCCCTTAGCCACACTGTTTAATGCAGGCCTGGGCGGGGAGGCAGCAGGGAGAGACACATTGGACCCAAGCTCCTCTGAGCGCACGATTGTTCCGGGACCGTCTTGGGGCCACTTTGTCCTGCGCTTATAAAGCAACTTTTTCCCTGCAAGGTGGCAGAAACTCACCTGTACCTGCTGCTTGGTGGGCAGCAGTGTCCAGGGCCCAGGCAGTCAGCCTGTCTGATCACTTACCGAGAAGGACAGGCTGGGAGGATGCAAGGCAGGACCCGGGGGGGCGGTGGGGGCCAGGAGTGCCCAGTGACCCATCTTGACATCCGTTCACCCTCAACATCCAGCTCCGAGGCCCCCACTGACAGCAGATTTAACTGCCCAGATAGACGGTTTCATTTAAGCGGCAGTAACTGTCAGTCTTGGGCTGACAAATAACACCTCACTGACCACTCGGCCGGCAGAGCACGGCGGCCAGCCCGCGGTGTGTCAGCCACCAGAGAATTACACAGCCTGCCGGCCTTCACAGCCAGACCGATCGGACCCCAGGGGGCTCCAGAGGGGCCCTGCTTGGGGGGAGGTCAGCTTGGCACCCATAAATACGTGGTCTTCGAGGCAGCCTGCAGAGCGCCAAGGCTCCAGGAAGATTTGTGGCAGTCTGGCAGGAGGGATGGATGGCTGATGGGCCCAGCAGACAGGCCAGGCTGGTGGAGACCCCAGGGCTGGGGCTGCAAATGTCCTTGTTCCCAGGGTGGCAAGGAGGCCTGAGGGTAGAGGAGCCTTTAGCGTAGGGAGGGACCTTCGGAAAGTGAAAACCAACCCTCTCTGGTTAAAGGAACCTCTTAGCCACCTGCTTTCTCTTGCAGAGGTGCTGGCAACTATGGCCCTGTGGTTTTCTTTTAAATAAAAAGAGGTGTGTGTGTATGTGTGTGCATGCGTGTGTGCGCGTTCTCATCTGTGTGGGGGGTGTTTTGGAGTTTGGTGTCTTTGTGCATCCATCTGTCCACCCAAGGAAAGCAGTGAGTCAAGACCTGCTTGGCCAAGGGGCAGGTGGGATCCCAGCCAGGGAGCATCCACGGAAGAACCAACAGCAGGTCCACCAGTTCCCACACAGCCCAACGTGTGTTCTTATGTTTTAACCAAAAAGAAGAGAAATTATATTTCCTTCTTCCCAGAACAGGAAATTAGGGTGGAGGATGCATGGTGGATGACGCATGGCCGGATGGGGACTTGAACACAGGGCATGGGGCACCAAAGCCTCAGGGACCATATTGTGGCTCTCTGCCCCTGGCACCCCTATCAGCCCCACCGGGCAGGCCTGCCCCATCCAGGGTCTAAGGTCTGGGTACAGAGTCTGCTCCCAGGGCTGGGCCAGCCGGGTCACCGTGACCCATCTGCTTTTGGCCTGAAGCGTGGCTTATCTCCTCATTCTACCCCTTATCGCTCCTCCGCCACCTCCCCACCCCCTTGTGCCTTCATTCTGGGCGCAAGGGTGTCTGCTCCTGTGGGCCTGCGAGGGGTGGGGTGCCAAGCCTGGCCCTGTGCGACCACCTGGGTGCCCAAGGTGGGCCTGAGTTTTTCCTGCTGCCAGTGTGACCCCTGGGCAGGCCCCTCCTACCCGGGTCTCAGGAGGTTCCCAGGGTCCCCAGAAGTCCTGGCCGGTAGGAACCTCTGGGCAGAGCCCAGCGCCTGAAGCCTGAGTGTCACCTCCGGCAAGGCTGTGTTTCCTTATCTGTAATGTGGGCAGAATGTCGGCAGGGCAGGGGTGAGGTGTCCTGTACCGCACTGGGCACCGTGTCTGGTAATAGGTGCTCTCTGAGCCTTGGCTCCCTCCTGGAAACCGCAGCTCCATGGGGGCCGGCACTTCCGTGGAGAGATACGGAGAGATGGCTGAGTCAGCCCCTGCCCAGGCCTCAGTCTCTCCTGGACCCAGCCAGGACTGAGCCTGGGGGCCCATGGTAGGGGCTCTGGGAAGAAACTTTTGCTGGGAGCCGGAGGGAGCTCTGGACCCAGAGGTGAGGTGGGGATGGAGGGAACGGACATAGACCTCCCTCTTCTCCACCACGTGGGCCCGCAGGCCGGTCTGTGTGCCAATTCCTGACTTTTCCCTCTCCTTTTCTCCCCCTCTGTCTGCCTGAGGACACAGGCCCCAGGGAGGCCCCAGGAGAGAAGGGGAACAGAGAGGAGGGGGGAGGCTTCTATCTCCTGTTCATTAGGCTTGGGCCAGCTCCCCTCTGACTGGGAGCCACCCCTAGGTGGGGAGTGGCCCCTCTGAGCCTCTGGCCCCAGGTGGGGAGTGGTCTCTGTTTGCCTTTCATCCCAGGTGGGGAGTGGCCCCTCTGAGTCCCTGACCCTAGGTAGGGAGTGATCCCTCTGCACTCTGTGCTTGTCTTGGGGAGAACTTTGCCATTCATCAGCCACTCTAACCCCTGCTCTGGGGCCCAGAGAAGAGCTGGACACCAGTTCTGCCTCCCCAGATCTCACAGGTATTGGCGAAGACAGAGGCATTTAACTGACGTCATGAGATGCTGCAGATTCTGCAACCAGAGAGTGGGGAGGGCCTCGAGGAAGGAGAGGGATGAGGTAGGGATTTGTAGAGGAGGCAAAGAGCCTGCGAGAGACCAGGAACTCCTGGATGGCAAGGCGGGTGAGTGACAGGTCCTCTTCCACAGCTAGTGGTTAAGAGCGCAGATCTGGAACCAGACAGAGCTGTGTGGCCTCTCTGTTCAGTTTCTTCTCTCTGTCATGCGGGTGGTGACTGGACAAACCTCGCAGGGCTGTAGGGCTGCGGTGGAATGACTGTTAGCTGTCATGGTTTGCATTCGTCAGAGGGCACGGCCCGGGAAGGTGCGCCGGAAGTGTCTGTTGGGTCGCTGGTGGCCAGCTGAGGAGTGGCACAGGCTGAGAGGGATGGGGCTATGTCTGCCCAGGCCCATGTGCAGTGCCCAGTGTGCTTCCGAATACCCAGAAGAGCTCGTTTTGTCACAGTGGAGATTGTGGACCAGGAATGCCAGCCGTGGCCCTGGCCTGGTCCTGCCTCTGTGTGATCCTGGGAGAGTCTCTTGTCCTCTTCGGGTGGCAGATTCTTCAGTTGAAAAATAGGGATTGGGGCCAGAGGATCCCTGGCTCTGCTTCTGAGTCCTGCAGAGTCAAAGGACACTCCAAACAGGGGCTGGCTCTGCCCCTGCACCGAGTGCCTCTGGCCGCAGCCTGGGCATTTGGAATTGGCCCCTTGTCACTGTTCGTTTCTGCTTCAGGTGCCAGGCCATTGCCACCCCCCTGCTCATGCCCTGGGCCTGACCGCAGGCCAGGTGGGACCTCCCTCCTTCTCCTGAGCCTGAGAGCTCTGCGTAGGCCTTGGGGGAAGCGCTTGGTTTCTTCCTCATGGCTTCTGTCTGAGCAGTTGGGGGCTGCCAGAGGTGTAACTGATCACAGGTTTTTAAATGTGGACAATGTTAAAATTAATAATAATCTTGCCATGCATTTGTAGGAGTCCTTTGCAGAGTACCTCCATGGACATTAGTCACATGTATGGCGTACCTAACATGTACCGGACTGTCCGCTCAGTACTTTGCCCACTGTACAGATGAGAAAACTGAGGCACAGAAGGTTACCAGGACTTATGTAAAGTCATACCGAAGACAGAGCTGGGGCCTGAAGCCTGGCCCATTCAAGCCCCAAACACCCCTTTGTTAACTGGCCAGACCCCTGTTGCACTTTGATAGCACAGACATTCGGGTGGATGGGCACAGAGAGGTTAACTCGCCCGGGCCGCGCGCCCAGTTGGGTCTCAGTGGGAGGAGAAGGGGTTAGAGGAAGGTGGCTGGACCTGGACCCTGGCTGGAGCCCAGCCCCCCGCGTGCCTCTTCCTTCCAGGTTGCCGACCAGATGACACTGCTGCAGAACTGCTGGAGCGAGCTGCTGGTGTTCGACCACATCTACCGCCAGGTCCAGCACGGCAAGGAGGGCAGCATCCTGCTGGTCACCGGGCAGGAGGTGACCAGCCCCTGGGCCCCGCCCCACCTCTGGGCCCCGCCCCAGCCCCGCTGTGCACTTCCAGGATTCAGGGCCTCGGAGAGGAGGACCCAGGCCTCTCGGGGCTCGCTCTGGGCACCCTGATTATCAGCCCTTTCCCCACATTCATGGGGCACCCACTGGTCTGACCCCTCTGCGAGCAGCCCTGGTCCAGGCTTGAGAGGCGCCGGCTGCTGGGAGCCCCGCTCTTGGGGAGCAGCTCAGGGGGTGTGGGCATGGTCAGAAGAGGTTCATGGAGGAGGATGTGATGGTGGCCCTGGGTCTGGAAATAATCCACTGGAGCAGGCTGGGGTGAGGGGGGCAGTCCTCACCTCCACCACAGGCTCAGAGAGGGTGGAAGCGTGGAGCCCCCAGGCCCTGCTGGTGCTGGTATGGGGTGGCATGAGGTGACAGACCAGGGAGGCTGGAGGGTTGCTAGGGCTGGGTTAGCGGACAAAACCTTGCAGGCCCTAAATCTTGAATGAATGAATGAATGAATGAATAGGCAAAGGGCTCCTGAGAGCTCAGAGAATTTGGGCCCCTTAGAGCAGGAAATGAGGATCTGGGAAGTAGAAAGTCCAGATGCAGCAGGGGTCCAGGGAGAGCTTTAGGAGGAGGAGGGACATGGCCAGGTAGCATCTGAGGAGGCAGGCAGAGGGGTCAGATGGGAGGTGGGGGCCCGATGGGAGGTGGGGGCCAGGGCGGGGACACAGGGACACAGCCAGGGAGGAGGACTCACCTGGGGAGACGGGCTGTAGGGAAAGAGAGGGAGGGAGGGAGGCAGAGAAGGGGGTTGATGGCAAGGGTCCAGCCTGCTGGCAGGAGCGTCACTCCCAGGTGGGGACACAGGAGGGACCGTGGGGTCGGTGGGTGCTGTGGGGTGGGGGAGACAGACTCTGCTCACTGCTCCAGCGCCCCCAGGCCCCTGCTCCTCATCTCCAGCTCTCGCCTTGGTGTCACAGGCCATCAGGGGCAGGAGGACAGGACGGGCAGCACTGGTCCCAAGAGGGTGTCTCTGGGGCTTCCTGTGGGCGCAGGTGCCTGCAGTCTGCATGCGGTGTGAGTGTCGGCAGGCCGGCTAAGTCTCTGTGGCCATGGGAATGGCCTGTGTGTGTGTGCCTGCCTGTGTTTTATTGTGTAAAATCTCCACACACATCAGTGTGTGGGTGTCACTGTCTTCCCATCAACCCGTAATTGTGAACACATACATGGGCGTGTGTGTTGCTGTAAGTGTGAGCATACAAGGGCGGGTGTGGCCGTGTGCACATGTGTGTGCCTTCACTTCATGGAGTGGGCGACCCCATGACTGCGCTCGTGTGTGTGTGTGTGTGTGTGTGTGTGTGTGTGTGTGTGCGCGCGTGAGACTCTGGGCTGCACTGTGACCCAGTATCTAGGTGTGAATGTAGGGGTTCTGGGCAGCCACGTGGATGCGTCTGTGTGTCCCTGCACAGCCCTGCCTTCCCCTGACCCCTCCCCTCCCAGCGTGTAGAGGGCCCCTCTGAACTGCTGGTGCTACTGGGCCTGGTGCTGGGGTTTGTGTGTGAAGGAGGGGTGGACGCGGGCAGGACGTGGGTACCCTCAGTTCCGGGCCTGGCGGGTTGAGGAGAGCTCGGAAGGGTGGGCCCGGCAGGGTCCCCGGGGCTGCACAGGTGTCACCTGTGCCTGGCTCAGTGCCAAGGCTGGGCCCTCCTGACCCCAGCCCATCTGACCTGCACCTCCAATCCATGCCCTCAGCCCTCTATCCACCATCAGAGAGCCCCCTGCCTGGACCCACGTCCTCTGACTGTCCCCCACCCCGTGCCCTCTGTCCCCAGGTGGAGCTGACCACGGTGGCCGCCCAGGCGGGCTCGCTGCTGCACAGCCTGGTGTTGCGGGCACAGGAACTGGTGCTGCAGCTGCTCGCGCTGCAGCTGGACCGGCAGGAGTTTGTCTGCCTCAAGTTCATCATCCTCTTCAGCCTGGGTGAGTGCGGCTCCAGTGACAGAGAGGCGGAGACAGCCAGGGGCGGGCGGGTGGGAGGGTGGGTGAGGCTGGAAAGGTAGCCCTGCTACGGCCAGAGTGGCCACAAAGGAGCCTCAGGGGAGAAAGGCCCCTCCCTTACTCATTCAGTGAACAAAGGTCTGAGGGCCCCCGGCCAGGGCCTGGCTCTTAAATGGGGACGGCTCCCCATCTGGTGGCCCATGTGACTTTGGGATTGGTATTCCAGGCTCCTGGGGTTCCTGTTTTCTCTAATTCCTGGATCTAGGGGGCCCCAGTTCTGACTGTAGCTCCTTTGCCCATGCACGCATGCATCCATTCATTCACTCTACAAACAGGCACCGAGCAATTGCACCGGAGAAGGCACTGGGAATACCGCTGTGAGCAAAACCCCCAAAGCCCAGCCGTCATGGTGCTGACCTTCTCTAGGGGGGATCATGAGCATAATACGATTAGGAAGACGTAGGTTCCTAACATGATTAGGCAGGCATAGGGGGACAGTTGTGACCAGTACTAAGGAGGAAAAGAAAGTGGAGGAGAGGCAGAGCAGTCCTGGCCCAGTCCAGCCCGGCCACCCACCCCACTCCCCAAGCACCTGGGGGGTGTCTCCCTCCCTTTGCCCTCCTGACCCCAACCCTGCCTGGGCACTCCAGTCTGCACCCTCACTCCCTGGCAAGCCATCACCAATGCCCTCCCCATACCCGGCGATGCTGAGGACATAGTTGTCCCTTGCCAATCGGGAAGAGACCTGCAGCCTGGGTGGTTAGGGCTGAGACAGAGAGATGGGTGTGGCTTAGGGAACCCTGGGTGGGGAGCAAGAGCTCTTTCTGGAAAGCTTCCTGGAGGACGGACATCTGAGCAGGGTTTTGGAGGATGAATAGGAGTTTTCTGGGGGATGAATGATTTTGCAGTGATGCAGATGGGATGGAATAGAGATGAGTGAGTGCTTCATCACCTGGAGAGGGGACAAGATTAAGATATTGTCTTGGTGGCTGGCATTATAGTCACAGTCTGGGAAGGGCGTGCCTGCCAGAGAGAGGGAGGAGTGGGGAGTGTTGCGGAGGCAGAGGGGATTAATGAAAAGTGGGAAGCCCAGTGCTCGGGCGGGATTGGTGACATCTTCCATGCTATGCGGCTGGGTGCGGTGGGCTGGGTCTCCCGACTCTGGCAGAACAGGCTGGTAACTGGAGGGCTTATCTGCAAGGCCACCTTAAGCCACCTCTCAGGACACCAGCCAGGGCTCTGCAGGAGTCATGGCCTGAAATCCTTGCAGGAGCCTCAGGGGCCCAGACCCGGTTGGCTGCAGCTGGGGAAGCTCCCTTCTACCTCTGCTGGCAGCAGCACCTTACCCGCAGCCTGCCAGACTCAGCAGGCTGGCACAGGATAGAGTCACAGACATGCGTGGTGGGGGTCTGTGTGGTTGGGGCATGGAACCTGCAGGAAATACGCGAACGTCTGTCTCTGTTTCCGTGCATGTGTGTGTGCTGGCATGTGCAAACGACGAACTTTCACACGCTTGTGGTTTCTTAAGTGTTAGGCTGTGTGAAGAGTTTGTGTGTGATTGGGGAGGGACCAGGAGATCTGGGAACATAAGGGATTTGTGGCGGAGAGTGGTGCTTGGAGGCACCTAGAATTGGAGTGTGTGTCCGCAGGAGTCTGGGTGGTTTGTAAGGTGAGAGTTCTTGACCTGGCTGCCATCACAAGGCCACTGGGAGGGCCCTAAGGAGGGGTGGGTGGAGGGTGGGCTCTGTCTGTCCTTGGGTGTCCCCTGAAAAGCAGGGACAGTGTCTTGGCCCCCAGCCCCTCTTCCCACCAAGGCCCTGGGCATAGCTCTGGCCGCCACTGGGGGTGAATCCAGGACTCCTCCTTCTCTGGGGCTTAAGGAAGATGGCAGAGCTGATCGCTCTTCTCTTGGGTCCAAGTTTGGGCGTGCAGCAGCTGAGTCCTGAGAGGTGGGAGAGGCTCCAGTGCTGGGCTGGGACAGGCTGAGTTGCGGGGAGAAGGGTGTGTGTGTGCGCATGCGTGCTGTGTGTGTGAGAATCAAGGTGGCGCAGTGCTTAGGAAAGGGAACTAGGTAGGGATGAGGAGTGGATTCTAAATCTGGCCTCTGGTCTCTTTCTGGCTGTGTGCCCTTGGGCAAGTCACTCCCCTCTCTGAGCCTCTATTTCCCCATCTGTAGAGTGACCCTCCTACTAATCCCTAACTTGTTACAAGGATTGAGTAAGAGAATTCCCCAAAGTGCCCAGCGCTTGGCTGAGCCCTGGGAAGTATGTGCCAGAATTGTTTTAATCATAATCACCATTATTAAGTTAGTGTGCATATGCATAAGTGAATGAATGAAGTGAATGAATGCTCACAGTCTCTATCGTTATCACCAGCTGTGTATCTGGCACAGTGCCTTATCTTTCCGCACAGGAACATGAGTCTGGCTGATGTGGGTGGGTGAGCCCTGAGCCCAGCAAGCCAGGAACCTGGTGAGGTTAGGGGTACCAGAGGAGGAACGGGAGGAGATTCCAGGACCCCAGCTGATGGCAAGCAGTGAGAAAGGGGTGTGGGGGGCCGCAGCGGCCTTTGGCTGGCCAGCTCCAGGTTGGAAGAAGAACCCCATCAGTTCAGTGTGATCAGGGTTGGGTCAGAGAGGAGAAACCAGCACCACCTGGCTATCAGGGAAGGCTTCTGGGGGGTGGGGGCTCTGAGCTGGGCTTAGCAGTATGAGTAAGAGCATTCTGGGTGAAAAAAAACAAGCGGCATTAATGGCTTTCCAGACTCAAGGAACAGCTTGTGCAAAGTTCCGGGAATCCTGAAAGTTCTGTGTGGCTGTACGGGTGGGGACGGGGTGGGGAGGAGGCTGGCGAGGGGACAGGAGCTGAGCTGGGCAAAGCCTTGAATGCCAGGGCCTGGTACCTTGAACTTTCTCTTGGGAAGGACTTGAAGCAGGCAGTAACATGATGAAATTTGCATTTTATCAAGATCCTTCTAAGTGCAGCATGGGAAAAGGATGGCAGGCAGGCAGCCCAGAGCGCTGGCAGAGGCTAGACCTGGAGCTGGGCTGGAGCAGATTCCAGGGTCTGGAGCAGAGGGCTCCTCTCCTGATCCCACCCAGACCACCAGAGCTGGGGCTCCAGGGAAACTGGGACCCGGAGAGGGACCGCCGCTTGCCAGCAGACCTGCAGCTGGCGCGCAGGGCGTCCCCTTCGGTGGCGGCTCTGCCCTGGGCCGGACAGCCTGGCTGTGAGTGCTGGTGTCCCTCCACCCGCCCCACCGCCCCACCGCCCCACCGCCCCACCGCTCTGCGGCTCACTCAGCGCCTCCTTCGCGCCTGCCTCTGCATAAGGGTGCCATTTGGTGTCTAAATAGCCGTCTCGGGAGGGCGCGGAGGCAGGTAAGGAGGTTTAATTAAAATTAGTGCCTCTCTCCTGGCAATCACGGTATTTATGAAGATGGGCCCGGCTGGCATTGTTCTGCCGAGGACTTAATCGAAGCTTAATGGATTGACCTAACATTCGATTTCCTGACTTCCATTGAGGCGGCGGCAGCAGCATTCCCTTAAGCGTTTGCAATTTACCCACTGCTCCGCGCCAACAAAAGGCGGCCTGAATAGCAGCCCCACTCGAGGGGCCATTGTGCGCGGGGGCGCCTGCCTGAGTTACCGCTATTGGGACAACATTCTTTATGCCTCGCTGGAATGAAAGGATTATTCAAATATTCAATTAAACCATGAAAAGGGGGCTTTTCTGAGAACCTGGGGGCCCCCAGCTCTGCAGAGCTAGCGGGCTGCTCTCCGAGGTGGGGGCGCCATCTCCCAGCTCCCTCCCACCTCCGCCTCCACGAGTGCTGGGAGCTGAGCGGGCTTGGGGAGCGCAGGCTCCTCTCCAACATGCCCGTCTCCAACCTTCGGGTGCCTGGGGCCCAGAGCTGGGCATGCAGATGAGAGCCAGCCCCTAGCCACCCTGTGAAGCAGAGATGAATTTGCCCCTGTCGTGCAGATGACAGGAAACTGCAGCTCAGAGAGGGGAAGTGACTTGCCCAAGGTCACCCAGCTGGTTGTAAAGCTGGGATCTGAACCTCTGACACATGAAGGGGGCGTCTCCAGGTTTGTTTGACCCCCGCTCCCGTGTCTGCTGGAAGAACGGTATGGTGTTCTGTGGGTTGCTGGCACCGTCACATCTGTTATCTGCTGGAATCTTCACAATGATCTCTTTTAGAGACTGGGAGTCCAGGGAGGCTTGGGGAAAGGGAGTGACTTGTCCAAGGTCTCCAGGTGAGGAGGAAGTCAGGTGTAGAGTCCACAGTAGCCTCTCTGGGGGAAACCTAGGACCCCAGGGGTGGGGGCTCTTGGACAGGACTCATGGATTGCATGGGACATAAAGTTATGTCCAATCCCGCAGGAACAGGCATCCCAGCTTGACCCAGCTCCTGGGCAGGGGGCCCCAGTCCTGCTTGCCTATCCTGGGAGACTTGGACTTTGGTGTCAGAGAGACTTGGGTTTCTTTTTGTTTTCTTTTTTTGAGACGGAGTCTCGCTGTGTTGCCCAGGCTGGAGTGCGGTGGCGCGATCTTGGCTCACTGCAAGCTCTGCCTTCTGGGTTCACGCCATTCTCCCACCTCAGCCTCCGAATAGCTGGGGCTACAGGCGCCCGCCACCGTGCCCGGCTAGTTTTTTTTTGTATTTTTAGTAGAGATGGGGTTTCACCGTGTTAGCCAGGATGGTCTCGATCTCCTGACCTCGTGATCCACCCGCCTCGGCCTCCCAAAGTGCTGGGATTACAGGCTTGAGCCACCGCGCCCGGCCGAGACTTGGGTTTCAATCCAGACTCTAGCACCTTGTGTATCTTCAGGGGTCCTTGGTTCCCTGAGCACTGGGGATGCACTGCCCTGCCTGTCTGGATGTCTGCTGAGATGAACTGAGCTGGGTGCAAGGTGTCTGGGGGGTGCCCAGGAAACTGGATCTGGGCTTCTGGTCTGTAGCCGCTGACGCTCCCTTAGCGACTGTGCTTCCCTCCCCCAGCCCTGTGGCTGACCTCTCTGGGGCAGTGGGGGTTTCCAGTCTGCCAAGAGCTGGGAGGCCAAAGAACTACTGGGGGTGGGGGCGTCCCTGAAACCTGTCCTCCTGCACCCACCCCCGCACCCCGCTTCGGTGTCCCTAGCGCAGTGCTGTTGAGAACAGTAAATCCCGGTAAAGCCGAGGCCCTGGTCTTTCTTCCCCAGCCCCCTCCTGCCCCTGCCCCTACTGCGGCGTCCTGGCCAGTCCTCCCTCCTCCAGCTGCTTCCTCCAGGACCCTTTACTGATGTGTAGCCTTGAGTTGGTCCCTGTCCCTCTCTGGACCCCGATTATGAATTGTCAGAAGAGAATGTCAGGAGACTTGCTCAGCCCGGGACAGTGGGGAGTGAAGGCAGATGGGATGGGGATGGGGCCAGCAGGAGCCCAGCTAGGTGGCATGACTTCCCATGACCTTTGAATATGTCTGGGGCAGGCCGGGCTAGGGAGTAGGGCTGCTCCATACAGTTGGGCAGGTCATTCACTGCACAAGAGCACCTGGGCCAGGAGGCATTGGGGTGGATATAGCAGTATCTCTCTGGACAAGGGGGAACTTCCATGTAGTTGACATAAAGGTGCCTTAAGGGTTAATGGTGACCCTGGGGAACTGATCACTTCAGAAGGGAGGATGAGGAGCTGGGGCTGGGGTGGGAGGATGGAGGCCAGGTCCTGCCATCCGCCCCCAGGCCCAGCTCGGGTTTCCCTAAATCCGACTTTGGACAACACAGGCCTCAGCAGGCGCGCTGGGGGCGGCCAGGGATCAGGGTTGCCAGGAGCATGGCGCTCTCCTGGCGCAGAGGGTGTTAAGGGGGATTAGGGGGCCAGGGCTGCACATGCTGCCTCTGGACACCCCCGCAGCTGCAGGGCTGGTGGTGATGGGGTGGAGGAGAAGTGGGTGGATGACCATTTTCTGAGCCACTGGTCACCCCATCCCAGGCAAGGTCAGGCTTGCATCAGATGATTTTGAGGCCTGGGGACAGATTCTGTGGGTTCCTGCTGACCCAGACTCTCCCTCTCCAGGGAGGAGGAAGGCTGGTCAAGTCAAGTCAGGTCAGGGAGCACTGCACCTCAGCGGCGGCTGGGATTTGAACTCACGTCTGTCTCACTCCAAAGACATTTTGCTTTTTGTCTCTTCACGGCACCTCACCTCGGGTGTGGGGGACACATCAGTTGCACTCCTCTGTTTAATCACTGGTGCACGCAGAGCCACACCCCTCCACCCCTCCCCAAAAGGAGCCCTTCCTTGATGTTTAATGCGGGTCGTCCTGTTTGCCCCTATCTTCCCACAAAGCACATCTGCTTTGTGTACAAGCTTTTTTTTTTTTTTTGAGACGGAGTCTTGCTCTGTCGCCCAGGCTGGAGTGCCGTGGCCGGATCTCAGCTCACTGCAAGCTCCGCCTCCCAGGTTCACGCCATTCTCCCGCCTCAGCCTCCCGAGTAGCTGGGACTACAGGCGCCCACCACCTCGCCCGGCTAGTTTTTTGTATTTTTTAGTAGAGACGGGGTTTCACCGTGTTAGCCAGGATGGTCTCGATCTCCTGACCTCGTGATCCGCCCTTCTCTGCCTCCCAAAGTGCTGGGATTACAGGCTTGAGCCACCGCGCCCGGCACAAGCTTTATTTTATTTGTTTGTTTATTTATTTATTTATTTATTCCTTCAGAGACAGAGTCTCCCTCTGTCGCCCAGGCTGGAATGCAGTGGTGCAATCTTGGCTCACAGCAACCTCCGCCTCCTGGGTTCACATGATTCACCAGCTTAGCCTCCCAAGTAGCTGGGATTACAGGCACGCACCACCATGCTTGGGTAATTTTTTTGTATTTTTAGTAGAGATGGGATTTCACCATGTTGGCCAGGCTGGTCTCAAACTGACCACAAGTGATCCACTTTGGCCTCCCAAAGTGCTGGGGTGACAGTCATGAGCCTCTGCGCCTGGCCAACAAGCATTTCTAGTTTATGTACATGGTTGAGCTTTATTGATCTTGTCCTGACCTCCCTCTGTGATTTTTGTTTTCCACTCAGTCCCAGGCTTTTAAAGACATGTCCCTTTGCCCTGCGTTGTGTGGGCTTCCTGACTTCTGCCTACTGCACGCGACTCCTTGGGGTGCAGCCACCACGTGGCCATCCAGGCCACCTCCTCGCCACCACGAGCAGAGATGGCCCCTGACTCATGAGCTTTGGCTTAGGATTTTTTGACTTTATGGTCCTGCAGAAATCGAAAAACATGCAATCGGCAGAAAGCGTGCTTGGAGTACCCACATAATCCCTTCTGTTTTGCGTTTCAACATGGTGTTCAGTAAACTCCAAGAGATGTTCAACGCTTTATTGTAAAATAGGCTTGTGTCAGATGATTCTGGCAACTCTAGGGTAATGTGGTCTGAGCACATTTAAGGCAGGCCAGGCTATGATGTGCAGCAGGTCAGGCGTAGTAAGTGCTTTTTGACTTATGATATTTTCAGCTTGCAATAGGTTAATCAGGATGTCAACCCATCTGCACTCCTGCAGTGAATGCGCATGTTCCCCCATGGCCCCATGAGAGTCCTTCCCCGGGATACTGGATCCTCTCTATTGGTCATAGGGGAGACTAAAAGAACATGCCAGCTGTCCACTAGAATGGGGCCACCAGTCGTCATGCGTTGCAGCATGAGATGGGATCCTCCCACCCACAGGGCACCTCTGTGGGCGTGGTAGTGATGGGGTGACAGTAGTGATGGTGGCAGAGTGGGGATGCGGATGGCAATGGTCATGGAGATGAGGCATCAGTGATGATGGAGACAAGATGGCTTTGATCGTGCCAGGGGGATGGTGTTGGTTATGGCAGCAATGGTTGGCCATGACGGCGGTGAGAGCAGCTCCCATTGTGATGGCATTATTGTGGTGCCAGCTAACCCAACCCACCGAGCTTCTCACATGCCAGACACTGTTCATCAGAGCACTTTGCACGCAGCCGCTCCCTAAAGTTTCAGGACAATGTTGTGAAGTTGGTACTGTCATCACCCCCATTTTACAGATGGGGAACCGAGAGGTTCAATAACTGCCCAGGGATCCTCCCAGGGAGGCTGGTGATGGGCTTCATGATTCTTGTTCATTGTGACCACAGTGGTGATGATGATGGCAGTGATGGTGGTGACAGGTGACTGTGGGTGGTTGATGGTGGCGGTGGCCACGTTTATGAAAAACACAGGCATGTGGGTATTGGTGACGATGGTGGTGTTTGTCAACCAGGGTGACAACAACGGTGATGCCGACACGGTGACAATGGGGAGACCATGTTGCATGGTTGATGGTGGCAATGCCCGTGTCTTTGGTGGTCGTAGGGAAGGTGGTATTGGTGATGCTGGTGACGGTGTTGGCCCAGTCCTGATGGGCATGGCTGGTGATGTGATGGTGACCGAGAGCCTACCTTTGCAGATTTGAAGTTTCTGAATAACCACACCCTGGTGAAGGAAGCTCAGGAGAAGGCCAACGCCGCCCTGCTCGACTACACCCTGTGCCACTACCCGCACTGCGGGGACAAGTTCCAGCAGCTGCTGCTGTGCCTGGTGGAGGTGCGGGCGCTGAGCATGCAGGCCAAGGAGTACCTGTACCACAAGCACCTGGGCAACGAGATGCCCCGCAACAACCTGCTCATCGAGATGCTGCAAGCCAAGCAGACTTGAGCCTGGGCCGGGGGCGGGGCCGGGACTGGGGGCGGGACTGGGGGCGGGACCGGGGCGGGGCCGCAGCCACTGCCGCTGGCTCCACATGGTTCATTTTCTGATGCCCATGCAGGAACCCCAGCCCCGTCCCAAAGGCCGCTGCCCCTGAGTTCTGACACTGTGTTTGGGAAGGTGGGTGAGGCTGGGCAGGGCTTGGCGGAGGTGGGGTGGCCACTGGCACTTGCCTGCTACTTGGAGTGCCCCAAGGCTGTTAACCACCCCCTCCCCCGCCCCCTGGCTCCCAGCTCTCTCCTGGAGTCTGAAGCCTGCAGGTCCGGGGAGGAGGTTCGGGATTCCCTGGTGGGCCTCGATGTCCCTTGGATCAGAGGTCATCCCTTCCTCCTCTCCTGAAAACAGAGACAGGGAGAAGTTGAGCAGGTATCAACTGGGGGAGGAGAGAGGGTCTCCAATGTTCCCCCCCATAGAGACCAGGAAGGAGATCCTCTGTTTTGTAAACTAAGGATAACCGAGTTTGCTAAATTGAGAGGGGCTATTGGGCCCTAGAGGACACCAGGAGACTGGTTAGGACAACAGGACCTCCCTAGCCCTTCTACCCCAGCTGACCTCTGCAAGAGGGAGCGTTGATACATTATCAGGGAAAAAACTTTGCTCCAGGCATCCCTGATTCCCTCTCCCACCTGGAGAACGTTTGGTACAATCGACATCCTAGCCCCACCCAGAGGTGGCCCTCCCAGGCTGGTATTTATCTGCAAGGTTGTAGTCAAGAGGTTTTTCCCCCCCCTTTTTTTTGTTTTTAAGCTTCTAGACACTCCTTGAAAGGTGTGTGTGATGGAGGGAAGGGGACAGAGTTGAGGACTGAAGCTGGGGCTTGGGGATTGCCACTAAGTACAGCTGATGGTTTCTCCCCAGACACTCGCCTACCAAGTACCCTTGGGGTGGTGCTGGGTCATTACTTCTGAGCCCCAGCCCCAATCCAGAGAAGCGCTGTTGCCCGCCCTCCACCCACCAGGTGAACAGCAGGACGCCCTGTTGGGGGCTTCAAGTCTCTGTGGGTGGGAATGCAAGTGAACTTGGGAGGGGGCATGGGCCTGTAGATCAGGGAAAGCGCTGTTGATCCCCTTTCTGTGGCTCCAACCCGTTGCTGCAAACCCATGAAGCTGGCCCTCAGCTCCCTGGCCTCCTGCCCTAGGTCATGAAAGACACTCCCCAGGGCAAAGCACCAGGGAGAGGCCTCAGTTGTCTCCTGTCCCCGGCTGGGTGCCTGCTGTCTCCTGTCCCCGGCTGGGTGCCTGCTGTCCGTCCCGCTTTCATGTTACTGTTGCAGCTTGTGCTGAGCCTGCCCAGTTGGAGGAGACTGGACACCCCTGCCTCCTGCCTCCTGCCTCCCACCACCCTGTCTCAGTCCCCACCTCTGCCCCCTGAAATGTGTGCCCTTGCCAAGGCCGGAGACCCACAGCCCTGAAACGAGAAGTGCCCTTAAGAATCACCCCAGCCCCCGCAGCCCTGGAATAAATTTTGCAATTAGTTTCCAGCTACTTTTGCCTGTTTACCTTCTGGGGCCAGAGCAGAATGGCTCGGGTGGTTCTGGGTGGTCTAGGGTGGGGCAGCACTCTGACTCGGATGGAGGTGGCATGCAGACCCTCTTTGGTTCAAAACTCTGAGGAGGCAGGTGGGCTGCGGGGCTGGGTGGGGGGACACGAGGCACTGTTGGGGTTTGGGCCCCACCTCATCCCTGGCACCCTGAGGCACTGGGAGACCCAGAGGGTGCTGTGGCTTCTCTACCTGTTGTACCCTGGCCATGCAGGCTCAGCCCCCATCTTGGGGCAGAAGGAGCAGTCATTTAAGGGGCACCTGCTGTGTGTCACCCTCATCTCACTGTCCCTGTTGCATCCCTGTGAGGCAGGGGTTATACTCTAGGAGGGGAAGGCACTTGCCAAGGGCCCATGAGCCACAGACCTGGGAGACCAGACCCCTCAGAGCCCTGCCCTTTCCTGTCTGCCCCACCACATCCCTCACAGATTCCTCCCTGGCCCCACTTGGTGGCGGCAGTGAGCACTGCCACCATCTGAGGCTTCCTCCGCTCCAGGACCCCTGCCCAGCGCTTCCCGCCTCATCTGGTCACACTGACTGCTGTTTGAAGCCACTTCTGTAGGTTACAGATGAGGAAACTGAGGCACAGAGGGCCGAAGCAGCTTGCCCAAGGTCACACAGCTAAGAGGGGCACAGCCACAGTACAAAGCTCCATCGTCCTGATCCACTTTGATCAACTTGACTAGTTCATGTCCAGGGTCACCCTCAGCCTCCCGATGCTTCATGCAAATTAGAAAAGCATGTCCCCTCTAGGGTGATGTAGCCCTAGGCACACAGCTTGGCAGTGGCTTTTATGCAAAGAAAAAGGTGTCCCTCTTCTTCTTGGCACCTGCAGATGCCCTAGTTCCTGCCCTGGGCAATGTCCAGTCTTGTAGGCGGAGACTATCTTAAACTAGACTGCAGTCTGATGTGATACTTCATATGACTGAGACAGACAAGATGAGGAAGTGACTGACCCTGCTCCTGGGAGAGATGGGGGGGTCTTCAGAACAGGAAGACTTTGTAGTAGAGGTGTCATCCAAATTGGGTTTTGAAGGATGCCCAGGAGTTCACCAGCTAGATAGGAGGTGGGGACAGTTCAGGCAGAGGGAACAGTGTGAGCAGGATGGAGGGGTATTAGCGGCTGTGTTTGGGGACCTAGGAGAAGTTACTCTGACTGGAGAGTAAAGAGAGGCTGTGTGTAGGGGACAAGGGGGATATGGAATGGAGGAAGGTGGGGGATGGGAAGGGACCCCTTGGTCCCACATTTGTCCCCTCCCCCACAGCCCATATGATGGGTTTTTGAGGTGACAGGAGCCCATTGAAGGTGAGGGTGCTGAGATGCAGGTGGTTGGGGGGCCACCAAGTGCCCTGCCTGCCTCCTTGCTGCCCCTTCAGGGTCCCGCCCCTTTTGTCCCCGTTGAGGATAGAGTGCTGCACTTGGCCCAGTGTTCCCAGCACATGGCAGGGGCTCTGCTGGCCCCACGAAGCCATGCTGTCTTCTCTCTGGACTGCCTCCCCAGTCTGGCGCCTTCAAGGCCTTGAACCTCCTCTGGGCCACAGGCTCTGGCCCCCACAGCCCAGGCCACAGCTGACTCGGGCCACAGCTGACACTTTCTGAGTGCTTGCTGAGGGCTGTGCCAGGAACCAAGTGCAGGACTGTGCGGACCCCTCGCATGGCCCGTTGGGTGGGTATGATGTCCCCCATTCGACAGAGGACGGATGGGCATGGAGAGGCTATACAACCATCCTCAGCAAGAAGCACCCGGGCCCTGTACCTGTGTGGGTGGGGCCAACACCCTGGACAGATTTTGTCCCAGACTCAACCCAGGCATGGTCCAGCGTGGAAGCTGGAGGCCCCTGGGAGCTATGCATGCCTCACTGGGTCCCATCTGCTTCTCATCCAGCCCTGCCCCACCTCCCGGGAGCTGCTTGGAGGTCCTGGCTATGCCATGTCACCTGTCACCTGGCCCCAGCAGGATGTGAGCCAGGCTGGCGTCAGCAGGACAGTGTTGGCTGCCTGTGTGCCTCCACTCCCAGAGCCTGGGCCCTCATTTCCCTGCCGCCAGCCTTGGGGTCCACCCTGGAACCAGGCCTGGTGCAGAGCCCTCACATCCCTGCTCCCCTCCCTGCCCTGAAACGCATTCTACCGAGAAGAGACCAAGATTCAGAATGACCTTACCCACAGCCACACAACTGTGGTGGCAGGTCCTGGTCCCATGGTGTGACTTGGAGGTGTCCAGACTAGCAACTTACCTGTGAGCTGTCTGCCTAGGTGGCTCCCACTCATACCAACTGTCACCCCTGCCACCTCTGCTACAGGGCCTGGGAGACCCCAGGCCTGAGTGGTCTGAGCCTGTGTCCTCCTCTGCACAGCAGGAGTGACGGTGGCTCAGCACGGCAGTGAGGACCCGTGACTCTGAGGTGGTAAAGGGCTCAGCACCGTCCAGTGATACAGCAAGCGCTCATAAATGCTGGCTGCGCCTACCCTGATGATGAGGCTGATGTCCTGGAGTCCCAAAGCCAAGTGGCAGCTTCTCTGGCTTCCTCCCTCCTCCCAGAGGGCCCGGCGTCCTCTCCCTCTGCCCAGGCCAGGACGACTCCCAGAGGACAGGAGAACCCAACAATTCTATTTATTACCAGACACTGCAGCGCCCCTTGGAACTTCGGGGCAGGTGGGAAGGAGCGGATCACAGACAGGCAAAGACTGGGGGAAAGAGCCTGGGGACCTGGTGGGTTAGGGGAGCAGGGGGCTGAGGCCCACACTCCTTTAGGAAAAGTCAGAGGCTGAGGCCGCCGGAGCAGGGGCCGCTGTTGGCTCTCAGGGACTCCCGCTGCGCCCTTCTGGGGTCTGGGGTCCCAGCAGAGCTGAGCTGGGCAGGGTCTGGCGACGAGTTTCCCAGACACTCCCTAGAAACCTGGTGGGAAAGTGCGCCCTTGGGCTGGGCTGGCAGAGGATCCTGGTGGAGAACCCGGGGATGGATGGGCTCTGGGAACTGAGGCTGGGGGAGACCCTGGCCAGTCCTCGCTGGCTGTGAGTCAGTTTCTCCATCCTCGGAACACCCGCATGCCCCGAGGGCTCCGCGGCCTTTCAGGAGGGGCGGTGGCGGCCCCGTGTGGGACACAGCTTGGCAGCCCCCGCTGCCCCGCGCCTTCACAACTCCGGCCGCTGAGTGGCCTGCGGGGTGGGGTCGGGACTGGAAGTGGAGGCGTCCAGAGAGCCGGGCCGGGTGGGGGGTCCGGAGGGTGGGGCCCAGGTGGAAGCGGCTCCGTTGCTACGAGCGGCCCTAGCAACGCACCCATTCAGCGGAGACAAAGGCGCTGTCACTTGAGCGCAGAGGCGCCGCCGCTCTCTTGTTCCTGCAGCCGCGGCGCCCGCGGGTGGGGGTGGGGCGGGTGGGGGAGGGGCGCT
This sequence comes from Papio anubis, assembly GCF_008728515.1. Classification (NCBI taxonomy): domain Eukaryota; kingdom Metazoa; phylum Chordata; class Mammalia; order Primates; family Cercopithecidae; genus Papio; species Papio anubis. The sequence continues at coordinate 93,864,188 of NC_044988.1, read as the reverse complement.
GGCCCCGGGGGGCGTCTGGGCGGGCCTATGGGGGGCGCCTCCAGCCCATTCTGCAGAAGGGGAAGCTGAGACTCTCCGGGACTGAGATGCCAGCCGGGGATGGGGGCTGGTCGGGGCCTGGGATCCCACGGACCCGGGTTCACGTGGCCCTACGTTTACACCCGTGTGGCTACTGCTGTGCCTGGAGTCCCCCATCCGCGCCAGTGGGGGCCTGGCCCTGGCTCTGTTCAGGTTCTGGCTAGCGGCGGCGCCTTTCTGTGCCTCAACTTCCTCATCCGCGCAATGGGTGGAGAAAGGCACCTCCACTTCCCCCTCACTGGCTCAGAATCAGCAGGTGCCTGGGCTGAGCACTGAGCCTGCCCCTGGGAGGAGCCTGGTAAACAGGGCTCTTGCCTTGACTGGAAACAGTCGCCTGGCCGAGGCTGGGGCCGTGTGGGTTTCAGATGGAAGGAGTGTTCCCTGAGGGAAGCGACCAGCGGGCAGGGTCCCCATGGCTCCCCTGGGCCCAGCTGAGCTCCCCAGGCTTCAGTCCTCTCCCTGAGCCGGACCTGGGGTGTCCTCACCCTCCCACAGTCCCCCCTGCCACTGCCCAGCCCCTGTCATGCCCCCATCAGCTGGTGACCTGCCGCCTTGGAGGAAAGCACTTGTGCCTCAGCGGGTTTGGAAGGCTCTGGGTCCTAGGGCATCAGGCCGGAGCCCTCAGAGGGTGAGGAGGGGTGCTGGACTTGGGGGGCAGAGAGAGGGGAGGACAGAGGGAGGCAGGCTGTGCTCCTTGGCAGCGCCCGCTCAGACTAGGGTTCCATGACCTACTCTCTAACGAAGCTCTCCCAAGGGGTACTGCCTGGTCCCCAACAGGCCCCCAGTGCTCCCAGGGGACCTGTGGAGTGAGGGGAGGGCCTCTGCAATTGTGGGAGGTTGGGTATATTGATTTCAAATCACTTCCATCCTGGTACAGGGGGGCTTAGCGGGTGTCCTGGCCCAAAAAGAAAAGAGGGGACCCGCTGAGGTGGGGACTGTACCTGAAGCTTTGAATGCTGTCAGTTCCACAGCCTGAGGACAGAGGGGCTGTCACAGGGGTGGCTCCCACTCCTTCTGCTGCCCCTTGCCCTGGGGATCCTTGGCTATAGGGGCCTCTGCCAGCTTGCGGCCAGCAGCTCCCCCTCCCTGGGCGCTTCAGCCCAGGAACAGAGAAACAGATCCCAGGGAAGCCCCCATCCCGGCCCTACCCAGGCCCTGTGGCTTCCTGACCCTGCCTGCTGGCCTTGCCAGCCCCCTAGCAGAGCCCTGTGTGACCCACGCTGTCCCAGCCTCACCTGTCTCTCCGGGTTTGCAATGGAGGAGAAGGCTGAGGGGGTTCTAGGGCCATAGGTCCCTAGTGAGGAAAATGCAAACTTTTCAGAGATGAAGGCAGGGAGAGCTCTCTCTGCTCCCCCATCCTGGGAGTGGGGCCCTCAGGATCCAATACTGTAAGAATCCACTCCAAGGTTTACCTCACAGATTTGTAATGAGGCCCAGAGAGGGAAGGGAACTTGCCCAGGGGCACACAGGAGGTGACTGGGAGCTAGGATTGGAACCTCTGGCCTGGCCTCGAAGTCATTCAACCCATGCCCTGCCTCAGAGCCCCGACCTCATTTACTCACCATCTCCAGGAATCCCCCAAACCCTTCTGCATGCAGCCCCAGGGAAGGTCACCCTGGACAAGTCTATGCCTGGGCCAGGCCCCAGGAACCCGGGTTTCCTGGCAGTGGGGAATGAGTGACAGGACATTGCTCAAGCCACAGGGCTGCAGAGTTTCCTGGGCCCTGGTTTCCTTTTTTTCAGATGGACTAAAAGGATCTGCCCTTGTCCTCCCAGCTCTGCCTGAGTGCTGGGGAAACTGAGGCACTGGGCAGCATCCCCACCTGGGTGCTGAGAGTACCTCTGAGAGCCGCGTGTCTCCGGGGTGGAGCCAAGGCTATGGGGCTCCCTCGGGTTGCCTCCCAGGAACCTGGGGGCCTCAGGCTGGTCCCCCAGCTGGCAGGGCTGGCACAGGACTGAAAGGAGAGGATGTGGGGGCTGGGACCTGGCTCTGGGGGCCTCCCGCCCCCACCCACACCCCCAGCGTCCTGAGCACCTCGGCCACCTTCTTCTCAGCCATCCTCTGCAGGGCGCTCCGCACCTGGGGGAACGCTTGGAGGTCAGGTCAGGGACCCTCCCCACCCCTCGGACCCCCCTCCCTGCAGCCGGCGCCCCCAGACTCACCTCCTCATTGCAGGCAGCATAAACCAGGAAGATGTACAGCCCCTGAGGACAGACCCAGCGAGTGGGTGATGCCTCAGCCCTGAGCCCCCGACCCCATCCCCCACAGCCTGGCCTTGCCTGGGGTCCCGGCGCCCCGCAGGGGCAGAGACACTCGCAGAGATACCCAGAGACAGGCTGATGGGCAGTAAGTCGGCCTTGCCCTCGTGTCTGCCTGCGGAGGGGCAGCTGTGGCATTTAGCAGGATGGGGGACCAGAAGGGGTTTTGTCCCATGCAACCCCAACTTTCAGCCTCTGCTCACCAGGCAGCCTGACTCCAGTCCTCTGTGCCCCACCCTGGGCCTGTCCCATCCTCACCGCCTCGCTATGCTGTGCGGTAGGGTTAGGAGGGGGACACCTTCCTGAGGCTCCAAGGCCAAGTCAGGTCCTGGGACAACAGCCCTGGGAGTGCCTTCTCCCTGTGCCTCTAGCTGAGTGGCCTTCACTTCCCTGAGTCTCCGTCTTTTCATCTGGAAAGGGGAGATGAGGCCGGGACTTGGCTCCTGAGGGGATGGGAGGTGCTGCCTGTGAGGGACTCACACAGTGGCTGGGGCAGAGCTGGCTCCCTCTTCCCACACCGTGGGACCAAGAGGCCCTCACCACCCTCCCTGCACCATCACATCTGGGCCCTCACTTGACCCTCGCAGCAAGTCTGTGGCAGGGGTGGATTCATTCTCCGCATTTGATGGAGAGGGACCAGGAGCTGGGGGTGGGGGACAGAGGAATGGGTCCTAAGCTCCAGTGTGGTCCAGCCCTGAGGCTGTCCTGGGATCCCCCCTGGGCAGTGTCACAGGCAGCTGCTCCTGTGCTGCGGCCCAGGCAGGAGGGCATAGGTGGGGGCCTGGAATTCCTTGGGGCCTTCCAGCCTCCCAGGGCTGAAAGCTGGAGCCCAAGAGCCTGGCTGGTCTCCCTGGTGCCCAGGCACCAACTGAGGTGATACCATCACCCCCATTCTCCAAGACAGACCCCAAAGACTCCCAGGTCCCCACGCCCAGCCTGTTCTTTCTCTGTAGCCTCTGCACTGCCTTCTCCATTCCATTTCCTTCTACCCACTCCTCACCACCCAAAGGCACCTTTCCAAATGCCAACCCAAGAACACCAGCACCTGCCTGACACCCTGCATGGCTCCCAACTAGCCCGGGACAAAATTTGAGCTTTTCTTTCTTTCCTTTTCTTTTCTTTTTTTCTTTTCTTTTCTTTTCTTTTTTTTTTTTTTGGACAGAGTTTTCACTCTTCTTGCCCAGGCTGGAATGCAATGGCACAATTTTGGCTCACTGCAACCTCTGCCCTCTTAGTTCAAGCGATTCTCCTGCCTCAGCCTCCCGAGTAGCTGGGACTACAGGCACCCGCTACCACACCCAGCTGATTTTTTGTATGTAGTAGAGACGGGGTTTCACCATATTGGTCAGGCTGGTCTTGAACTCCTGACCTCAGGTGATCCACCTGCCTCGGTCTCCCAAAGTGCTGGGATTAAAGGCGTGAGCCACTGCGCCCGGCCAAGTCTGACCTCTTTACGACAGCTTTGAGGACCCTATGCCGTCTGCCCCCCACACTCCCTCCTGCCCCATTTCTCACCAGCCTTACCCCTCATGTCTCCCAGCCATTTGACCCCACCATGCCCCTCCCCCGGCTTAAAACATTCTTTTCCCCCTCTCCATACAGCTGTCAGGTCTTGGCTGAGAGTGACCCCCTCCAGGTGGCCCATTCTGCCTCTGATGACCTGTTCCTCTGTCCCCACACTGCCTTGACCAAGGCCCGTTTTCTCTCGGCCTCAGTCAGGACACACTGTGGTTGTGTGGTTTTAATGTCTGCCTCTCCCTCAGGCTGAGAATGTCACAGAATTCTTTGGCCCTGGGCATCTCCACGTCCCCCAGCGTGCAGGCCAGCCAGGGCACAGGGAGGTGCTAGGGGAGTGCGTGTTGAACAACTGAACAAAACAATGAGCTCACACTCGTGAGATTCCTAGCACGTGCCAGGTATCGTGCGTAGCCTTGGCAAATGTTATGTCAGCCAAACTCCACGATGATCCCATGAGGCGGGTGGGAATCTGATCCCCTTCAGTTAGATGTAGAAACGGAGGCCTGGTGCCACTTCTCCAGGCCTCACAACAAGGCTCTGTCCACCAGGGCAAGTGTGAGCTACGGCTGGTTATAGAAGTGAGGCTTTGCTCTCCCTGGACACAACCCGGCACAGGGGCCAGAAAGATACAAATGACTTACAAAGAGTGAATGAGGTTGGGCAGAGTTTCATCCCTGAGTCCCAGGCCTCCTCCCTGGTCACTTGGTCACCCTCCTAAGAGTGGGATGTACCCAACTTATGCCCAAGACTGACAGAGAGTGACAGGGGGATAGGGATGGAGGTAGAGTGCGAGGGGAAGACACAGAGGGACCTCGGTGGACACAAGAGAGAGAGACCAAAGGAGAGGTGAAGGGAAAGGCTGTGCCTGGGGAGAGGGACTGAGAGAACAGGGCCCTGAGCCCAAGAGGGTCATGTGACTGTCAGCGGCAGGGCCCAGACCCCACTCCTGCCTTCTGAGCTCCTGCCTAAGGCAGCCGCTCCTTGCCTTCACCAGGTGAGCATCTCAAGGGTGATCTGAGGCTGCCTTAGGCAGGGGCAAGAGAAGGTCATGCACACGGAGATGGAGAGGCAGAGATAAAAAGACCGGTGTCAGAGGGCTGGGCATGGTGGCTCATGCCTGTAATCCTAGCACTTCGGGAGGCCGAGGCGGGAGGATCACTTGAGGTTAGGAGTTCAAGACCAGCCTGGGTAACATGGTGAGACCCCCGTCCCCACTAAAAATACAAAAATTATCCAGGTGTGTAATCCCAGCTACTCAGGAGGCTGAGGCAGGATAATCGCTTGAATCTGGGAGTCAGAGGTTGCAGTGAGCCGAGATTGTGCCACTGCACTCGGAATGAGACTCTAGCTTCAAAAAAAAAGACAAAAAACAAAACCAACCAACAAAAAACAATCCGGTGTCACAGAGACAGAGGAGAGAAGTGGAGAAACATGAAGACAGACCCAGAAAGAGCCAGGTGGGGTCAGTGCCAGAAAAAACATCCACGGCCAGAGGGTGAGAGGGGCACAGGGAGAGGGGGACAGTGACAGAGGGGGAGCCTGAGAGACAGAACCAGAGAAGATTCAGGGACCAAGATTGGGACAGAGAGAGAGGAAAGAATGAGAAGTGACGGGAGGGAGCTGAGACGGTGCGACGGTGGCATTGCCCCATGGCTGTGTCTCTGCCCACCTGAGGGGCACAGGTGAGGACGGAGAGCATCAGGGATCCAACGCCCCATGATGTGGAGAGGGGCACCTGGGAAAGAGCTGGAGGAATCGCCATGGCAACAGGATGCCACCACCTGCCCCACCGTGTGACAGGTGGAGAAGCCTCGCCAGGGGCCAGCCAGACTGAACCCAGCCATGAAGCCCTGGGGGGCGTGGGGCTTGGAAGAGGGCTCCCCTGCCTCGTCCCCTCACTGAACACTTCATTTCTTCATCGTGGCCATGGTTTTTCTGCTCTACCAAGGGCAGCTCCACAAATACAGGGGCTTTTTGCTACCTCGTTCCCTGCTGTGGCCTGGCACCCAGCACAGTGCCTGGCACACCGGGCGAGCTGTGACTAGCACACGGACGAATGAGTAACTGGGTCCAAGCATGCTCCCAGGGACCAGCCAGGACCCATCTGCAGTCAGCTGGATGCCCTGTGGCTGAGAACACAGACTCTGGAGTGGTGTCCTAGCACTGATGCTGCCTCCTGGGGGGCCTTGGGCAGGTGACCCCATGAGGTCTCAGTTTCCCCACTTACAAGGCTTGTTGAGAGATAAAAATAGGAGCCTGGCCTGGGGCTCAGAGGGAGCACCCAGGCACTGTGAGTGGCTGTTACCACCTTGGCTCCCATTCTTCAAGGAAAAGATGGAGGGTCCCCAGCTCGGAGGGCACACGGACCCTGGGTGGAGTTTGCACCTGACTTCCTGAGCCTGGCACAGTCCAGCCTGGGCCCTCACCCACCCACCTTTTGGCCCTGAGAGGGACCCGGGCCGGGAAAGCGGGGAGCAAGAGGGGCAGATGACAGGGAGAGGTGCCTGGCGGAATGGTCCAGGGAGGTCGAGGGAAAGGGAGGGGCCAGGAAGGGCCTCGGTGGGCCCCCCTGACTCCCAGCACCCAGCCCCCTGGCTGTCACTGCAGTTAATGTTCTGGTCCTCCACAGACCTGCCAATCCCCCAAGAGGGACCTAGTTGGCCCCCTCCCTGACACAGGCCCTGAGAGACCCGGGGAGCCCGGGCCCTTTCCTGCAGCCTCATGAACAGGCCTCCTCACCAAACCTCTTCTAAACGGCTATCCCAGCAGGCCGCAGACCCCAAGCGGGAGGTGACTGATGCTCTGCATCCCCTCCCCAGCTTCCTGGCAAGAACTAAGTGGCTCTGGCACCAGCTAAGGGGCTGGAATTTCTGCCAGACCCTGAGTGTCCAAGCACAGTGAGCCTTAACACCCTCTTTCTGGGCCTAAGCCTCCGTAGTGGGCAGAGGGGCCCCAGGAGCCTCCTGCACGAACCGCTGGTTGATTGGAGGTTGCCTGTTCCCCCCCCACACTCAAAACTCCTTCTTAGAGAGAATGTCCCAGTTGCTGTTGAATGTCTCCTATGATGGAGGGCTCACCCCCCGCCCCAGTCCCTGACACCCCGGTCGTCCCCTCCGAGCTTTCATGCATATCAGGGCCTAGTCCCAGAAGATTGGGGCTGGAGGTACCTGAATGGAGTTGAGGCCCACGGCAGCGTAGGCCCAGGCGGGGCTCAGGTGCACCAGGATGCCCACCAGCCAGGTCAGGCCCAGGACGGGCAGCAGGACCAGCACAGGCTTCACCGTGGCCCTGTAGGAGGGCAGGCAGGGCTGACGGGGGTTGGAGGCCTGGGGAGCTCCCCGCAGGGTTCCAAGGATAGCAGCACCTGTAAGTGCCTGGAGTGGGGTGGCAGCTGAGGGCTAGGGCCATGGCTCAGCAGGACTTAGAGGGAGCCAGGACCTTTGACTGGACTTTGTTGCCCCCCTCCTCAGAGACAGAGGTGGCATGAAGTAGGGTAGTGGCACTTGGGAGATGGGGTCCCAGCCCCCAGCCTGGCTGGAAGGAACGGGGTGGTAGCTGTTCAGGGCAGGGGCCGAGGCCTGAGCAGTGGGAGCAGCAGGGATGGGGTCAGGACTCCCTTCTCCCTCTCTAAGGGCCCTGGGGTTCCCTGGCTTTTCGGGGGTCCCCCCAGCTTGGGCTGCCCTGTGCTTGGTGGAGGATGGGTGGGGAAGGAGAAAGCCAGCAAGGAGGTAGGGCTGGGAAAAGAGGCCGGCGGGGTCCCCCTCTTGCAGAGCGTGACCCCGGAGGGCGATGGGGGTCTTTGGCGGGAACAGGGACCCAGGTCCTCACCCTGAACTTGAACTTCTGGAGCTAACCCTGAACGTCTGGGGCTAGCCCTGATTTGAGGGTCTCCCCTACTTTGTCTCCTGTAGGCTATCAGTACCTTCCGTAGACAGTGCACCCCTCGAACAGTGGCTAATGTCCACAGCTCCCTCACACGGATCAGTGACCATCCCCACATGTGACACGCATGGGTGCATGGGTGCATAGGTGCATGCTGACACAAGTTGACATGCCCGAGCATGTGTGACACAGATGCAGGGACACATATGCACCCACATACTCAACACAGACTCGGGCATGGCCACACGGCCACGCTCTGGACACAGACTCGCACGTGCTCTTGCCCGGTGAGCCTCATGCCTGGCGCCGGCTGACCCTGCACTTCCTGCTTCCTCTTGGCCCCCCCGTTCTGGGGCCTCACCATATCTGGGTCCAGATCTGCTCCTGAAGGCAGGGCTGTGGGTTCAACATGCGGGCACGGCGGCGGGTGCTGGACACGGTGACCATCACCACACGGGCCAGGATGCAGGTGTTGGCCTGGAAACCTGGGGTCAGTGGGTGAGAGGCCTTCCCCGTCCCCAACACACCCCTCCCCTGCAGGTCCCCCGCTCACAGTCAGCACGAAGAGCACAGGCCCCACGAAGGCCCAGATGGCATATGTGTGCACGTTGAGCCAGCAATGTCCAGGGGCCACGTAGTCACGGGGGAGCATGGCCAGGGTGACTGCCACAATGCCCACAGGCACGCCTAGGGGAGGGGGAAGGGGGTCTCAAAGCCGGGTCACCTGCTCTTTCTTCTCCAGGACCCAGAACCGCCCCCGCCAAGCTGCAGCTGTCCCCTACTGGAGGTTGTACTTGGGGCACTGGGGAGGTCCAAGGAGCAGGGCTGGGGGCTCTGATACTGTTGGGGTGGCATTGGAGCCACAGTAGTTTGGGAGTGGGGAGAGCTGAGGCTGCTTTGGAAGCTACAGCTGGGCGTCTCCAGAGATGGAGGCTGGGCAACTGGCTGGCTTCAGATTTGGGGAGATAGCACTGTGGATGGAGAGGGGAGGCTGGGAAGTGGAGACGGATTATGAGGAAGGGGCTTGGGTAAATTGGAGGTTAATAGGACTAAGGAAATTGAGGTCATGTCAGAGATGGGTGCTGGGTGTTGCTGGGTGCTGGGTGTTGCTGGGTGCTGGGTGATGCTAAATGCCGGATGCTGAGTGGTGCTGGGTGCTGAGTGCTGAGCGTGGGGCCGTGTTAGATGGCAGGGTCGGCCATGCAAGGTACAGCTGGGGAGAAGAGAGTGCGGGCGCAGAGCAGGCCTCACCCCAGCCTGTGGCGTGGTAGAGCCGCATGCCTGGTCCCGGGTGCATGCTCACAGCTACCACCTTCCTCCACAGCAACAGCCCCTCCACCAGCATCCAGGAGAATGCCGCCAGAAAGAGGAAGTGCATTGCGACTGTGACAGCCACACATGCCACCTGTGGGAGCGGGGGAGGGTGGGGATCCCCACCTAGGTCCGAGGTCAGACGCAGGTGCAGGCCGGCCCCGCAGCCCTGTGCCCAGCCTGGCCTTGCCAACCCAAAGAAGTGTCAGCGGGTGAGGCCTCTGGGCAGCAGCCTGGGCCCCGCTCCACCATTTGGAGCCTTTCCTCCCTGGGGCCCTGCTCCTCCCCAGGGAAGTGGAGCCAAGTGAAAATGGTGGGGGGCAGGGGGTCACCCTAGGAAAACCCACAGGCACTTTCCCAGGCTTCCCTGGGCTTCCGGCCCACCCACTGACCGCCCACCTCATTGGCCTTGGCCCACTCGCTGGTCATGAGGAAGCCCTCTGCACAGGCCAGGGAGAAGGTGAGGTTCTTGTGGACTGTGGTTCGCTCCGACTTGGGGATCCTGGAGAGGACAGAGGAGTCCGTTAACAAGACCACTGCCGGTCCCCACACTCCGCAGGCCCCTGTCCTGCCCGGTCCCCTGTGCCTGGGCAGGTGGAGGGAAAGAAAGCAGCTCCACAGGGGACCCTGCACATCCTAAGGAGAGGCTCAGACCGAGGTTCTGCCGGGACCAAGGGTGGACACCCGACCGATGGGGACATGGAGGCCTGAGCGGGGCGGGGAGGGCCCAGGCAGCCAGGCTACGGTGGTGAACTCTCCTCACCCGGCCGCCACGAAGAGCAAGAAGGTGGTGGTGAGGGCGCAGAAGGACACACCACAGCCAACAAATGAGAGAGTCCTCAGCAGCGACTCCTCCTCAGGGCCTCTCTGTGTGGAGGGACAGAGAAAACCCCCTGGCACCACCCAGACCCGACCCAGGCCAGACCTCGCCCCGCCTGGTGACTGTAAGGCCCCCCCATGCCATATTCACGTCTGCAGTGCAGCAGCAGCCAGCAGGGCCCAGGCCTGCACACAGTAGGCATTTAATAAGCAGGTGTGAGCATGTCCTTCTCTCCTGCTGGCTCTCCCTAGACTGACCCCAACTGGCCCAGATTCCACCAACTGGACAGCTACTAAGAGCGCTGACCGATGTGCTCACGCGGAGGGATCCTAGGGACCATGGAGTGTCGTCAGAATGGGGCTGTGGGTGGATCGTTCGTGATGTGGAAAAGCATCCACGCTCTGACTTTTCTTTTTTCTTTTTTTTTTTTTTTTTGAGTCTCACTCTGTCCCCCAGGCTGGAGTGCAAGTGGCGCAGTCTCAGCTCACTGCAACCTCTGCCTCCTGGGTTCAAGTGATTCTTGTGCCTCAGCCTCCTGAGTAGCTGGGACCACAGGCACGGGCCACCATGCCCAGCTAATTTTTGTATTTTTAGTAGAGATGGGGTTTCACCATGTTGGCCAGGCTGGTCTCCAACTCCTGACCTCAAATGATCCGCCTGCCTTGGCCTCCCAAAGTGGTCGGATTATAGGTGGGAGACACCATGCCTGGCCCTGACTTTACAGGAAAAGTGCATTTGGTAACCTGTTTTTCTAACGTGCCCCTCAACATGCCAGGTGACCCCAGCATTCCTGAGGCTTAGGTCCCATCCCACTTGACTTCTCAGCAAGTGACCACTCAGGGCCCCTTTCCATCTCCAGTGAGTCCAGCCCCTCCTGATGTCCCCTTAGAGTTTCCCCCCAACAAGTTGTTTACAATTTATTATTTACTCATTTATTTTTAGACAGGGTTTTGCTCTATCACCCAGACTGGAATGCAGTGGCATGATCTTGGCTCACTGCAGCTTCGACTTCCTGAGCTCAAGCAATCCTCCTGCCTCAGCCCCCCTGAGTAGTTGGGACTATAGGCGTGAGTCGCCATGCCTGGCTAATGTTTGCATTTTTTGTAGAGATGGGGTTTCGCCATGTTGCCCAGGCTGGTCTTGAACTCCTGGGCTCAAGTGATCAGCCGCCCAAAGTTCTGGGACAACAGGTATGAACTATTGCGCTCAGCCCTGTCCCCCACAATCTATGACAGCTGGCATCCCTCAGAGGCTTCTTCTTACTACCTATTGGCTCTTCTCTTCACCTCCAGCTAAGGACCCCCCTCCTGACACCCCCTTCCCACCGTGCACTCACCTGTACTTCATAGATTTGCAGCAGGACGGCAAAGCTGGTGCTGTGGTTGCAGAAGCAGGCGGTGGAGTCCGGGTACAGGGCAGCCACGGAGCAGCCCGTGGTGGCCCAGGCACCCCCTGTATATGGGCTTGGGGGATGGGGAGGGAACAGAGGGCTCTTGAGATAAGGTGGACAAGGGGGTGAGGGGCCAGGAGCAAGCAGGGGAAAGGCTCTCCCCAAAGCCTGGGGCCCATCACCGCCCTGCCTCTAACCAGCTACGTGATCTTGGGGAGTCACCGCCCCTTCCTGGATCTCAGTTTTTCACCTATAAAATATGCTTGACATTCTTAGGATGGTAGGAGGGCGGGGCTGATACCAGTGATCGCTGTTTATCAACTTCATTAATTACTGAGCCACTGGGACCAAGGTTCCCTACCTCAGCTAAAGATCCAGGGCAGGGAGCCGGGCTAATCCCTGGAGCCTGCTCTGCTCCTTCAAGAGCCCTAGGGCCCTGGCCTCAGATAGATCAAGTTCAACACCCATTTGACAGATGAGTCCCTTCCTAGGCATCTCACAGAGTGAGTGCTTCCTCCTGCACATACTCTCATGACAGGGAGCTCACTACCTGCTGGGTAACACATCCTCCTGCCCCAGCTTGTCCTAGAGCTGGGAGGAGCCTGGAGTCACCCTGAAAGGCAGATGGTGAACAGAGGTCAAAACCATGTGTAAGTCTTGCCTCATCCCCAAGCAGAGTGGACATCTTTTTAAAAAATCATCTTAAAGGCTGGGTTCGGTGGCTCACTGTAATCCTAGCACTTTGGGAGGCCAAGGCGGGTGGATCACCTGAGGTCAGGAGTTCGAGACCAGCCTGGCCATCGTGGCAAAACCCTGTCTCTACTAAAAATACAAAAATTAGTTGGGAGTGATGGCGGGCGCCTGTAATCCCAGCTACTTGAGAGGCTGAGGCAGGAGAATCGCTTGAGGGACATGGAGGTTGTATTGAGCCAAGACTGCACTACTGCACTCCAGCCTGGGCGACAGAGCAAGATTCCATCTCAAACAAAACAAAACAAAAACAAAAAAACCCTGGAAATGGAAACTAACCTGATACTGTAGTTCCAGAAAGCACAGACAGGCTCCACCAGCTTGTGACGGAAGGTCTGGAGGCAGGAGACAGGGACAGGGCAGGTGCATGAGCGTGGATTGAGCAGCACGGTGCAGGTGTGAGTGTGGATGGGAAAGGAGAGAGACCAGGAGAATGGAGGGACGCCAAGGACTCTGCATTTTAGGGACCGGGGGGTTGCCCACCATGCATTGTGGATGAAGGGGCAGAGGGGAGGCAGAGGGAGGAGAGTGCAGACTCTCTGGTGTGGAAGGTGGAAAAACTGGGAACGAGCTAAGCAGCCATCACTGGGGAGTGGTTAAGCAACTGTGCCTCTCCTCTCCTTGGGATACTGCCTCTGGTAAGATGAACACACAGACCTCTGGCTACTGATGTGGAAAGATCTCTGTGATACGTTGTTCAGTAAAGGAAGAATTCACAACATTGGGCACATAAGCCCATTTATTTCACATAAGCCCATTTATGTGAAAAATTAAGGTCTGCATACTTGTGAAAACACACACACACGTACACACATAGCATGTGTGGGAGCAAACACACAGTGAACTTAACAGTGGTTAGGTCTGGGTTTGAATGTGTTATGATGCATGTGTTAGTTCTTTTGTAATTAAACAATGACAAAAATATAGATTTTATAACATGTCATTAAGCAGTGAAGACACATCAAGCGGCTAGTGGTACCAGCCCCAGTCTAGGTAGTGAAGGTAGCCTGAGCTTGGGACTTGGGCCATCTGTCCTGACTGGCGAGGGTGATGGTAATCACACCTCACTTTGTGTCTTGCCAAGCACTTTCATGTCCTTTATTGTAGCTGATCTTCATAGCAACCTAAGAGATAGCTATAAATTCTTGCAATTTCAGATGAGGAAACTGAGGCTCAGAGAGGAGGGTTAACCTGCTCAAGATTTACACAGTGCCATGCTTTGCATGGCTCCACTGAAAGAGCAAGGGCTTTCATTTTGCAAAAGGAAATACATACATATAGTGTTATGTGCCCAGAAAACAGCTTAAGTAAAATGCACCAAAATGTTCATAGCGGTTATCTCTGGGTAATAACATTTTGTCTTTATCCTTCTCTATATTTTCTGAATTTGTCACAATGAGTAACACATTGCTTTTATTTATTTTTATTTTAACATATTTTAAATTATTAATATATAAAAACAATCTCAAAAATTTATCCTTTAGAATATTAAACAAGGCTGGGCGTGGTGGCTCACTTTGGGAGGCTGAGGCAGGGGGATCACTTGGGCCCAGGAGTTTGAGATCAGCTTGGACAACAAAGTTAGATCCTGTCTCTGTGAAAAATACAAAACAAAATTAGCCAGACGTGGTGGTACGGACCTGTAGTACCACCTGCTTGGGAGGGTGAGCTGGAAGGATCGCTTGATCCCAGGAGGTCGAGGCCGCAGTGAGCTGTGGTGGTGCCACTGCACTCCAGCCCGGACGACAGAGGGAGAGACTGCCTCAAAAATAAATAAATAATAAAAATAAAAATATAAGCGAAATTGACAAAGTTCTAGCCAGACTGTCCAAGAATGAAAAAGAAAACATCACTGTAGCATCTACAGATGTGAAAAGGATCATAAGGAAACAGTATAAACAACTCTGTGCTGGAAATTTGACAACCTGGATGAAATGGACACATTCTTTGAAAGGCACAAATTACCAAACCATCTCAAGAAGAAATAAAACACCCAAATAACCTGTATCAATCAAAGAAACAGAACGCACAATTAAAAATCTTTCCACAAAGAACACACGAGGTCCAGAGGAATTCACTGGTGAAGCTGATCAAGCATTCACAGAGGACAGAAGTCTTCCCAACTCATTTTATGAGGCCAGCATTAATCTGACACCCAAACCAGAGGAAGACAGTACAGGAAACTATAGAACACATTATTCATGAACATAAACACAAAAATCATCAACAAAATACTAGCTAATTGAATCCAGCAATATATATAAAAGATATATATATAACCATAATCAAATTACACTGATCTCAAGAATCCAAGGTTGGTTTAACACTTGAAAATCAGTCAGGGCAATTTACTAGATTAATGAAATAAATGAGAAAACCATATGATCATATCAACGTGCAAGAAACATTTGACAAAATTCAAAGGCCATTCATGATAAAAATTCTCAGCAAACCACGAAGAGAAGGGAACTTCATTTGATGGACATCTACAAAAAGCCCAAACATCACACTTAACGGTGAAAGTCTAGATGCCTTCCTTCTAAGATAACGAATGAGACAAGGATGGCTGGCCTCACCATCCAATTCAACATTGATCCAGAGATCCTAGCTGGTGCAACAAGGGAAGAAAAAGAAAGAAAGGAAAGGAAGAAAAGGGAGGAAAGGAAGGAAGGAAGAAGGAAGGCAGGAAGGAAGGAGAGAGAGAGAGAGGAAGGAAGGAAGAAAGAAAGAAAGAAAGAAAGAAAGAAAGAAAGAAAGAAAGAAAGAAAGAAAGAAAGAAAGAAAGAAAGGAAGGAAGGAAGGAAGGAAGGAAGGAAGGAAAGAAAAGAAAGAAAGAAAGGAAGGGAGAGAGAGAGAAAGGAAGAAGGACGGAAGGAAGAAAGGAAGAAAGAAGGAAAGAAGGAAGGAAAGAAAGAAAGAAAAAAAGAAAGGAAGGAAGAGAGAGAGAAAGGAAGGAAGGAAGAAAGGAAGACAGAAAGACATGGATTGGAAAGGAGAAACAAAAACTGCCTTTACTTGCAGACAACATGAGAATGTATGTAGAAAATCCTAGAGATTCAGGAAAAGAGCTACTGTAAGTACTAAGTGAGTTTGGCAAGGTTGCAGAATATAGTATCATTGTACAAAAATCAATTATATTACTGTATACTAGCAATGAACAGTTTAAAATTAAGAAAACAATACCATTTCTGGTAATATCCAAAACTTTGTAATACTTAGGAATATATTTAACAAAATATCTCTAAGATCTGTTCACTGAAAGGTATATATCACTGAGAAAAAAATGTAAAAACTCTAAATAAACGGAAAGCTATGTCTTGATAATGAATTGAAAGACGCCAGTTCTCCCAAATTGATATACAGAGTCAATGCAATGCCAATCAAAATACTAGTAGGTTTTCTATAGACATTTATGAGCTGATTCTAAAATATATATGGAAATGCAAAGAATCTAGAATAGCCAAAGTAACTTTGAAAAAGAACAAGGCTGAGTGTGGTAGCTCGTGCCTGTAATCCCAGCACTTTGGGAGACCAAGGCAGGTGGACTGCTTGAGGTCAGGAGTTTGAGACCAGCCTGGGCAACATGGAAAAATCCTGTCTCTACAAAAAGAAAAAAAAAATAAAAATTAGCCGGGCATGGTAGATCGCCTGTAGTCCCAGCCACTTGAAGGGCTGGGGCTGAGGTGGGAGGAGGATCCCTTGAGCCAGGGAGGTTGAATCTACAGTGAGCTGTGTTCATACCACTGTACTCCAGCCTGGGCAACAAAATGAGACCCTGTCTCAAAAAAAAAAAAAAAGAAAAAGAAAAAGAACAAAATTAAGTCAGGCACGGTGGCTCACACCTATAATCCCAGCACTTTGGGAGGCTGAGGCTGATGGATCGCGTGAGGTCAGGAGTTTAAGACTAGTCTGGCCAACATGGTGAAACCCTGTCTCTACTAAAAATACAAAAAATTGACGGGGCGTGGTGGCGTGTGCCTGTAATCTCAGCTACTGGAGGCTGGGGCAGGAAAATCACTTGAACCTGTGAGGCAGAAACTGCAGTGAGCCGAGATCGCATCACTGCACTCTAGCCTGGGTGACACCCAGAGATCACACCCATCTCAAAAAACGAACAAACAAACAAGCGAAAAGCCCAAAAAACTAAGTTGAAGGATACACTACCTGATTTCAAGGCTTACTATACAGATACATTAATCAGGACAGTATGAAATTAACATAGGGATAGGCATATAGATCACTAGAACAGAACACACAGCCCACAAATAGATCTACACATATACAGACAATTGATTTCAACAAAGATGACAAGAAAATTCAACGGGAGCAAAGAATAATCTTTTCAACAAATAGTGTTGGAACTGGTTGTCTATATGGAAAAAAATGAACTTCAACCTTTTTACCTTCATAATATATGGAACTTAAGTTGAAATAAATTATACACCTACACGTAAAAGCTAAAGTGATAAACTTCCTTGAGAATATCTTTGTGACCTTTGGATTGCCAAAGCTTTCTTAGATAGGATACAAAAAGCATGAGCTATGCAAGACAAAAATTGATAAATTGGACTTCATCACAATTAAAAACTTATCTTCCAAAGATACTATTAAGAACACAAAAAGCAAGCCACAGACTAGAAGAAATTATTCACAAGACATATCTCTAACAAAGGACTTGTATCCAAAATATATAAAGAATTCTTACAACTCAATGATAAAACAAATAATTTAAAAATTGGGGAAAAGATTTGAAGATGCATTTAACAAAGGAAGATATATGACAGCTTAATAAGTGTATAAAGAGATGCCCAGAATCATTGGTTTTCAAGGAATTGCAGCTTAAAACCACAATGAGATATCAATACATGACTATTATAATGAATGACATTTAAAAACACTGACAAGGATGTTGGCAGAGGTGTGGAGCAACTGGAACTCTCCAATGCTGCTAGTGGGAATGTAAAAATGGTTCAACCACTTTAGAAAACAGTTTGACAGTCTCTTAGGAAGTTAAAATACACTTATGCTACAACTCAGCAAGTCTACTTTCAGGAATCTACCTAGTAAAGAGAAATCATTTATCCACAAAAAGACTTGTATATGAGTGTTCATACCAGACTTATTCGTAGTAGCCCAAACTGAAAACAAGTCAAATCTCTGTCAACAGGTAAATGGAAAAACAAATCATGATACATCTATATACCTGAAAACTACTCAGCAGTGAAAAAGGAACGAGCTACTGAAAAGTGCAACAACACGAATGATTCTCAACAATGGGACCTGAGCAAAAGCCAGGCCTCAACACATACTAGATGATTCCATTTACATGAAATCCTAGAAAAGACAGACACAGGGCTGGGCACAGTGGCTCACACCTGCAAATCCCAGCACTTTGGGAGGCCAAGGTGGGTGGATCACCTGAGGTCGGGAGTTCGAGACCAGTCTGACCAACATGGAGAAATCCCATCTCTACTAAAAAAAAAAAAAAAAAAAAAATACAAAATTAGCCAGACGTGGTAGTGCATGCCTGTAGTCCCAGCTGCTCAGGAGGCTGAGGCAGGAGAATCGCTTGAACCCAGGGGGCGGAGGTTGCAGTGAGCCGAGATCGACCATTGCACTCCAGCCTGGGCAACAATGGCGAAACTCCATCTCAAAAAAGAAAAGAAAAGAAAAGAAAAGAAAAGAAAAGAAAAGAAAAGAAAAGACAAGACAGACAATCTATGGTTACAGAAAGCAGGTCAGTGATTTCCTGGGGTAGCAGCATGGAACACTGACTGGGAAGGGGCACAAAGAAGCTTTTTGGGAAGGTAGAAATGTTCTAGACCTTGAGTGGGGCAGTGGTACACATGTATATACACTGGTCCAAACTTGTCAAATTGTATGCTTAACATGGATGCATTTTAGCATATGTAGATTTAGACATTTCAATCAATTTGATTTTTTTTTTTTTTTTTTTTTGAGACGGAGTCTTGCTCTGTTGCCCAGGCTGGAGTGCAGTGGTGTGATCATGGCTCACTGCAGCCTTGAACTCCTGGGCTCAAGCCATCCTCCTGCCTCAGCCTCCTGAGTAGCTGGAACTGCAGATGTTGTGCCACCTTGCCTGGCCAATTTTTCTATTCTTTTGTAGGGATGAGTTCTCATATGTTACCCAGGCTGATCTCAAACTCCTGGCCTCAAGCGATCCACTTGCCTCAGTCTCTCAAAGTGCTGGGATTACAAGCATAAGCTACCACGCCTGGCCTCAATCAATTTGACTTTTTTTTTTTTTTTTTTTTGTCTTGGGAGGATATATACAAGAGACTGATAAGCAGTGGTGTGTGTGTGTGTGTGTGTGTGTGTGTCCAAGATTACTGGTTGTGAGCAAAGAAGATAGCTTTCTCTGAAACATTCCAGTGTTTCAGAAGGGAGAAGAAATTTGTGTATTAAACGTGAAATGAAATTGAACATATCTTGGGGATCTTTCCATGTCAGTTTATACAGAAATATCCCAATCCCTATTCAACTTTCAGTTGACTATTCCATTGCACACTTGGTCCCTATTACCTGCAGGAGATGGGTTCCAGGACCCTTAAGGATACCAAAACCTGCCAAGGCTCAAGTTTTTTATATAAAATGGCATGCTATTTGCATATAACCTACACACATGCTCCTGTATACTTTAAGTCATCTCTAGATTACTTGTAATACCTAATACAACTTAAATGCTATATAAATAGCTGTTATGCTATCTTGCTTAGAAAATAAAATATAAATATATAAATAGCTGTCATACAGACCAAAATAAAAGTCTATAGATGTTCAGTACAGATGCTATTTTTTCTGAATATTTTCCATCCATGGTTGCTTGAATCCTTGGTGGTGAAACCCTCCCATATGGAGAGCTGACCATATGTATCTACAAAACTTTTTTTTGTTTGTTTTTTGAGACAGAATCTTGTTCTGTCGACCAGGCTGGAGGGCAGTGGTGTGACTTCGGCTCACTACAACCTCCGCCTCCTGGGCTCAAGCGATTCTCCTACCTCAGCCTTCCCAGTAGCTGGGACTACAGGTGTGTACCACCATGCCTGGCTAACTTTTATGTATTTTTAGTAGAGATGGGGTTTCACCATGTTGGCCAGGCTGGTTTCGAACTGCTGACCTCAAGTGATCCGCCCTCCTCAGCCTCCCAAAGTGCTGGGATTACAGTCATGAGGCACCGTGCCCAGACCTACAAAACTTTTAAAGTAGTCCCCTACTGATGGACATTTAGGTTATTTTTATTTGTATGAAGCACATTCATATGTGAAGGCCCCTGCACACACACTGCAGAGAGTGAATGAATGAATTCACCGCACACGCCGCAGTGAATGACTCCATGAGAACTAACAGGTTTTCAAGTTATGCAGACCTAAAATGAAATCCCAGCTCTGCCACTTACAAGCTGGGGCCAATCACATTAGCCCTCCCAAGTTGTGGATAAAGTGCACAGTTGGAGGAGTAATGAATGCGCCATTCATTAATGCCACCTGCCATAAGGTGCCCCTGCAGTCAATCGCTTCCCTTCCCATTCCCTTGAGGACAATGGAGGTGACTTGCAGGTACATTTTGTGTGCATTCGTAGGCCTTGGTTGCCCAAGGAATAAATATTGGGGGTTGGGGGAACTGAGCCAGGACACATGCACCAGGATGGCTGCTTCCCAGAAACGCCACCCAGTACCTGGGCCTGGTGCTGCAGATGAAATGTCACCGCTATGCTGACCTCTCCAGTGACGTCCCACACTTCAGAGGAGATGATGGCTGACCCCACCTGGGTGCTTAGGAACCTGTGGGCAGAATGGGAGCTTCCAAGGGTGGCTGTGGAGGAGGGATGGTGCCTGGCTGGGGCACGTCACCCAGGCCCCTACGGTGGAGGTGGCAGCCTCTGTGTCCAAAAAGGTATCAGGAATTCTGGCACCTGGTTCAGTCTTGCCTTGGGGACTTGCTGGTAACTTGGGTAAGTCCCAACACAGAAGCCAGAACCCCAGATGGGAGTTGAGCCGTGTTCACCTCTGGCAGGTGCGGAAGTGTGTGTGTGTCGGGCAGAGGTGGGAAACGGTGGGCCCTGGGCTGCTAAGGACACATGCACCCACCAGAACGCGGGCTCTGGCCTTCCTGGGGAGGGGACACAGGCCCTCACAACCTTCCAGGTGGCGCCTACTCACCTCTGCACCCTGTTTGCTTCCTCTGAGCTGGCAGGGGCCTGGGGCTGTAGGTCCAGCCCCTCTAGGGTATGCTGGAAGACTCTGGAGGTGAACCAGCTGTGGATCGCGGTGACTCCAGAGAGACCTGGCTGAGTGGAAGGGGCACCAAGGCACCACCCGGTGGCTGGGCAAGCACCACCAGCTGGCCCCTAAGGGTGATGCTCTCCCCACTCTACAGATAGGGAAACTGAGGCTCAGAGAGGTTAAATGACTTCCCTAATATCACACAGCCAAGAAGTGGAACAGTCAAAATTCCAAGCAGCCACAGTCTATGTGCTTAACCTCACATCTCCAAGGCCCTTTGCCCCTTCCCCTAATCCCCCACCACTGCATGGCATCAAGCATAGGGGGTCTCCCTCCACTACCCACTCCCGAGGGAAGAGGTGCGTGGTTCCGTGGAGGAGACTAAGTGAACACCACTATGTGGTGGGTGCTTTTAACCTCATAAGCCACAAGGCAAGTAGTAATGTGCCCATTTTACAGATGAGCAAACTGAGACTCTGAAAGATGAGTAGCACAGCTAGCAATGGTTAGAGCTGAGGTTTGACCCAGAACCCAACAGGGCTCTCGACACCCCCTCATCCTCACCCACCTTTTCCGAGGAGTCGCCTCGCTTCACCTGCAGGAATGTGGATATGGCCGGGCCCCTCTGGACGCCCACCGGGCATTGTGAAGAAGCAGCCCCTCGTGCTGGCCTCCCTCAAGCGTAAGCTGCGTACCTCCAGGCCTGGGGGTAAACGGGGCTGGGTGGCTGGACCTCGGAGTGAGGTCTTTCTGCTGAGCCAGCCCAGCTAGCAGGGTCTGGATCTCTCTCTTCCTGCCATAGGCCTCAGAGTCCACCATTCCTGCTCAGAGAGGTTCAGCAACTTGCCCAAGGCAAATCTGACTTTTCCAATTCCAGGGGAAGGGGGTCACTGAGAAGGGGGGGGCGGTCACTGCGAGGCAGGACCTGAATATTGATGAGTCACCAGAAACTGATGGGAGCCCAAAGGACACGTGTTTGTACCTGAAGCTTCACCACAGGTGCACCCCCATTCAGGCTACAAACATTCACCGAGTGTGTACTTGGGCTTGGCCCCGAGATGCAGAGACGGCTTACCACTTAGGGAGTGTCCCGTGGAGGGAGATAATCCCATTATGTAATTGCCAGAAATGCAATGAGAGACATGTTCAAGGTTCTGGGGTAATAGAGGCGGGAGGAACTGTCTCTCAGTGGAGGATAGAGCTAAAACGGGAAGGCTTCCTAAAGGGAATGATGCCCACGCGGGGTTCTGAAGGATGTATAGGCATTTGCTAGGAGATCAAGGGAGAGAGGGCATTCTGGATTCAGGGCACAGCGTGGGCAAAGGCAGGAAACAGAATAGAGTGCCTGTGGAAGTGCAGACAGCTCCCAGTCACCAGGGCGAGGAGGGAGGTCTGAGTCCAGCCGTGTGGGCAGGTGGGTGCAGGCTCACCAGCATGGCGGTGCTGGATGCGCATTCGGGGCTGCTCTGAGGTCATTGTGGTGCTCAGCAGGGGTGCCAGGCGCTGCACACTCGCCACCAGGGTCATAGGCCCACCAACCACCTGGGAAGATGCTGCATCTCAGCTTCCTGTCACACTCTGCACCCCACTGCTGTCTGCCCTGAGTGCTGGAATGAACGCTCCATGATCTGGGAGGTGGTCCTACCCTCTCCAGACCCTCTGTGGCTCTTTAAGGACTCCAGGATCAAGCCCTGGGTCCTCAGGTTGACATTCGAAGCCCTGCGTGCCCCAGCTTCCTTCGACCTATCCAATTCTATCTCCCAAGCCACCCCATCCTCCTGTTTGTCAGCCAGGGCACACTCGGAAGGCTGGGCCATGCCTACCCCTTCGCTGTGGCTCAGTGCTAGACCTGTAATGGTTGCTCAACACTGAGATTCCAAAAGGAAAGCCATGGGTGGGAGTGGTGACAGCAGGGGAGGGAGGAGAGGAACCTGCATTCATGGGGCACCTACTCTGTGCTGGGCAAGTCACACTGTTCATCCCTAATGCCTCTCCATTGCCTTAGCAAGGCTGGTGTGATCATCCCCATTCCCCAGGGAAGAAAACTGAGCTTCAGTCTGGCTTTCCCCAGTCTGCAGTGCCTCAGATCCCTAATCAACTATGGGCTTGCACACTTCCCAGGATGGGGAGCTCACTACCTGTAGCAAATCATTCCATAGAACCAGCCTCCTGTATTACGCCGTCTTCCCCTACCCCCATGTCCTAGTCCCAAATCTGTCCTCTGAGGCCCACCAGGGGGACCAGGTTTGCTTCTTCAACCCCAGATAATTTGCAGGCACTGTTCATGATTCTTGGTTCCCCCCCTGCTCTGGACTGATCACTCCCAGGCCGACAGCCACTTCTGCCAGGACAAGGTTTCCAACAGCCTCTCCAACTGGATAGCACCTCTCATGTTGTCCAGAGTGTCTGGGCTGTTTAGGCGGACAAGGTGGACTGTCCACTCCGTATAGATCCCCCACTTAAGGTGGTCAGCAGGTTCTTGGAGATGGGGGAGGCTCTTACTGACTGGCGGCTCTTAATCATTTCATTTAACTACAGAAGCTATTGGTCAAGTGCAATTTTTTTCTTTTTTTTTTTTGAGAGTCTCACTCTGTCACCCAGGCTGGAGTGCAGTGGTGTGATCTCGGCTTACTGCAACCTCCACCCACTGGGTTTAAGTGATTCTCCTGCCTCAGCCTCCCGAGTAGCTGGGATTACAGGCTCCCACTACCAGGCCTGGCTAATTTTGTATTTTTAATGGAGACAGGGTTTCACCATGTTGGCCAGGCTGGTCTCAAACTCCTGACCTCATGTGATACACCCGCCTCAACCTCCCAAAGTGCTGGGATTACAGGCATGAGCCACTGCGCCCAGCCTCAAGTGCAGTTGTTTGTGGAAATTAAACTTATCAAATAGACAAAAGAGAAGCTTCTCCCGATAGATGCAGAGATGGAGCCCAGAGCTAGGTGCTGACTCCGCCACAGCTACACAACCAGCTGGTGGCTAGGCTGGAACCACAGCCCAGGCCTCTGCCCACCCAGCCCTGCCAGCCTCACCTCACGGATGGACAGCCATGCGTCAGCCACCTGCTCCTCCAGGACCAGACTGGCCACAGATACAACGCGTTGGCTCAGCTGCTCCCAGGGGCCTGTCAACAACAGCTCAGGGTCCCCAGCCCCGAGGGCCACTACCCTCTTCAGGAAGCGCACAACAGCCAGAAGTGCGGCCGGCCCCAGTGGAGCCATCTCCATCGCCAGGACATGCTCCAGAAGGCCCAGGAAGCTGGAGGCCTCCGCTGGGGACAGGGTCCCATGGTCTTCGGAGAGGGGGTCCGGGAGGAGCTGTGGGCAGAGGAGCCACTGACTCTGGGTCTGGTTGTTATGAGGGGATCCCCCCAGGAGCCACACCATTACAGGGGAGGAAATTGAGGTGCAGCGAGGTGACCCACAGAGCCCCCAGGCTCGCCAGCCCCTGAAAGGGAGCTCACCACAATGTCATTGGCCAAAGCATTGACTCGGCTGATAACATCCTGGCCAGGCCACGACTGGGCATCCTGCAGCCGATGATAGGTCTCTGCAAAGGAGTGGATGCCAGGCTGGGCCCCGGGCAATACCCCTGCCCAGAGGTGCCAGCCTGTTCAGCGACCTCTACCCACCACGTGCTGCCCAGGGAAGGAAGAGCACCTTGATGGCTGTGCGTCCAGAGTCTTACACACAGTGTTCTAGATGGGGAAACTGAGGCACAGAATGGCAAAAGAGCTTGCCCAACGTCACACAATTTGGATTCACCCTCAGGTCCGTCTGAACCCACTGCTCTGTGGCTTAGACTCCATGGAGACCTTGAAGCTCTGAGATGATTCTGAATTCCCAGACTTTGCCAATAGCTCACCCCCTCTCAGTCTACTCTGGTCCACATCGGCTTTCCCTTCAGCAGAGCCCAGGGGCACAGCCAGGGCGCACCTGTCCGGTAGCAGCAGAGGAAGAGCTGCGGCTCCAGGCAGAGTTCAGAGCCCTCACTGCGAGGTGCCGGGTTCCACGTAGGGCACTCCTCGGAGGGCACTGGCAGGCGCGGGGCAGCTGTTAGGACTCCCTAGGGGTCCTGCGCACCCTGGCGAGCCAGGATGCACGGCCCCGGGGTGAGGGGGCAATGTGAAACCTGAGAGAGGGACACTGTGGCCAGCTCGGGGTAGGGGTAAGGGGGAGGCTTATGCTGGGACCAGGCTTATGCTGGAGCTCGCTGGCACTGCAGCCTGGAGAGGGCGTGGCCAGAGCTAGGCGTGGCTTGGTTGGCAAGGGGTGGATCGAGTTCCAGGGTTGGAAGGGAAGGATTCGGGGCCATGGAGTGGGGCCGGGGCGGGGCGGGTCGTACCGGGACAGAGAAGGCGCACCCACACCATGGGCAGCAGCGAGGGTGCGATGTCCAGGGCGCCCGGGTCCCAGCGGAAGAGCAGGCCCTCTGGGGGCGGCGCGCAGGCCTGTGCCTGGTGCAACTGCGCGGGACTCAACGCCCGCGCCCACAGGTGGAAGTCGGTGAGGTTGCCGCTGAAGGCGTCACGCGCCGAGAAGCCACCGCCCAGGGAGTCCTGATCCTGGCCCAGCACCAGGATGCTGCCAGACGGCACCGGGTGGCCGGCGCCCAGTCCCCGCGCCCCAGCGCGCCGCCTCCCGTCGGAGAACAGCGCCCAGCGCCCGCCCCTCTGCTCCCATGTGGCGCACACATGGTGCCAGCGGCCGTCGGCGCGGAAGGCTGCGAGGAAGGGCGCGTGGTGCCCACGCACCACCAGCGCAGCGCGCACTACGCCCCCTGGCTCGGCGAAGGCGCGCAGCTGCAGCGCGTTGGGCAGCGCGGGCGCGGCAACGGAGAAGAGCGCGGCGGGGTCGGGCGAGGCACAGTCCCACTGCACGTGAGCACACGCGGTCAGCGCCGCCAGCTCAGGCAGGGGGCTCCGCAGCCGTGCCGCGCGGTCAGCCGTCTTCTCGCCAAACACCAGCATGGCAGTGGTGCGCGCACCTGCGGGGACACGTGGGCCTCGACCTCAATTTCCTCCCCTGTGAACATGGTCCTGCTCCTGCCCTTTGGCTTAGCGGCGGGGTCTTTCCAGGCTTTGGGGTACCTCCCCACCTCAGGAAGGAGGAAATGCGGGCTAGCGTTCCCCTGCCCAAGAGTCAAACCCCGACGTCCAGTCCAGGGCAAGGGAACCTGGAGATGCAATGGGGTCTTACTCCCGGCTCATTCTGCAAGTATTGTCACTGTGGGCTCCTATCTCTTAAGGTCCCCCGAGCCTCTGCCCCTTGCTCCCATTTCCCAGGGGCCCACACTCACGCCTCTGCGGGGGTCTCCGCAGAGGCACCTCTCTTTGGCCCACCCAGACCAGATCGCGCAGCCGTGAAGCAAGAACCCCATCAGGGGGCTGCAGTGCCAAGTGGCCAAACTGCTGCTCGCAGGACTCTTGGGCCTGCCACCAGCTCAGTCGCTGTCCAGAGAACTTGCACACCCCACCTGCAGTCTCCACCACCTCGCCGGGGGCCACGGGGGCTAAAAACGATAGGAGAGACGGGTGGGGGTGCATTTTGTGGGCATCTGACTCTTCCAGGGCTGGGCGGAGCTAAGGACACTGGGCTTGGAGTCATTCGGGCTGGATGGGGCTGAACCCCACCATGTCTATGGCCCCCTGAGTCCTGTCCTGCTGCCGAGCTCGTTTCGTCATCTGCACAATGGCAGGAATGAGATGGAAACCAGTGAAGCTTTCCTCGCAGGGCCTGGTATGGTGGGGGTGAAACTAAATGTCACTCTTCCCCTCCTTTGCATTCTAAGCCAATGCATGCCTTGGATCACAGACTTGCTTAGCTGGCGGATGGGGACCCTCCCTGGGGGGATCCCTCATACCAACCTGGGCCCCAAGGATTCCTTGATTCACCTGAGGAATTGGAGGGGGTCCCAGAGAGATTTCTGATCTGGGAGAGAAGAAGACAGGTGGCGGTGGGGCAGCCCTCCCCGCACACTAGCTGTTATTGAATGCCTACTCTGGGGGTGGGTGGGAGGGGGCATTCAGTGGAAGCTGCAGGCTCTGCAGTCAGACCTGAATTCAAATCCCACCACTCAGAGTGGGATCTTGGGAGGGCCCTTCACTGCCCTGAACCTTTTCCCTGCATGAGGAGTAAACAGGCTGATGAGTAAGAGGGGTCGCCCTTAGTGAGTGCTTTTATTCCATCTGTGCCAGGGCTTATCTTGCGTAACCTTTGCAGTGACCTCATGAGGTGGGATGGCCACTTGGAACCCTTGAAGCTGTAAGTCCCCTTGACTTCCTCCCAGGCACCGCCCTCCCAGAGGTGAAGGTACCAAGAGGCAGAGGAAACAGTAGCACCACGGTGCCATCCTGGATCCAACAGAGCAGGTGACTGACAGCAGGGGTCACAGGCAGGCCAACATGAACTGAGGAAAGAAAGTCACAGGAAAGCAGCTTGGCATCCTGCCTTGCTTCCCCCTTGGATTTCTGCAGGGTCCCTTTGCCCTTTGCTTGGCTCCCAGACCCCACTGAGCTGGGAACCAACCAGTGGGCTGGAAGCCCAGGTGGCCCTCCCACTAGGGACGACATTTACTTGCACAAAAGATGGTCTCCAGGAGCCCCTTCAGGACCGAAGCAAGGAAACACTGTTGCCCTGGAGAGCTGGGAGAGGAGGAGGCAGCAGCAGTCGCTGGCCAGAGAGGGGCGAAACAGAGCTCAGGGTCCCTGCGGGGGTGGGGAAGTTCAGGACCAGGTGGCTTCTTTGTGTTGCTTGGTGTTCTCTGCCAAGGCTCTGCTTCCTCAGGCCTCTACCGAGTTCCCTGGCCTCACCTGTCCACCGCTCCTCGGTGCCGCCACCTTTCCCCTGCTCCCCAAGGTGCGTCCATTTCTGAATTTCCCTTCTCCAGACCTGTGACCATGCCATCCCTCCTGCCTGGACTGCCTCCCAGTCTCTCAGTAGTACCTCCTCCAGGTTCGGCCTGCCGTTCCCGCTGGTGGGTGTGCCGCAGCCAGGCGCTGTGCTCAGCGGGGATACCCTAACCCTGGGTGATCTGGGGGTCACTCCCGTCAACCTGAGGGACTCCGCCGGCAGGGAAGAGCCTCCTGGGTCTCTTGGCATTACACAAATGTGCCTGAGAAAACACGGTGTCCTGACACCCGGCCTCCTGCCACCTGGTGACAGCATCTGAGCCATCACCCGTGATCATTCACCCCTTTTCCCTCTTTAAGACAGCACGAAAATCCAACATGCCCCTCACCGGAGGACTCGGAGGCTCCCGCGTTTTGGACTCTGAAAAGCACTCCCTCGTTCACGTCTGCCTGGATTCGCGCCCTCAAGCCCCCAGCCCACTTTTCTTGCTCTCCAAACACTCGTTGAGGCCAGAGAGGGAGATGCGAAGTTTGCCCGCCACTGCACGTCCGTCCTCTGCGAGGCGCCAATGGGCCTGAGTCAGGGGCCTCCCCTTCACCCGCTGGTCCCTCCCCTGTTCCCAGCTCCAGTTCCTCACCTGCTTTGCCTGGCCTGGCGCCTGTGGCTGTTCACCGTCTGCGAGGCGTCTGCGGGGACTGAAGTCCGGGAGGCGACGGCTGGCTCTGGCTGGTACCAGGAGATCCCGCCCCTCGACCCAGGAGACCCCGCCCTCGGCCACGCCCCCTTCCGCTCCCCACCCCGCCCTCTTGGGCCCCCCACCCAGCCCAGCCAGCCAGAGACCTGCCTCTAGGTGGGTGGGAGGAGACCTTCAGTCCCTCTCCCCGGGCCTGTTGTCACTACCTTCCCCAAACACACTGGTTAAAGTCACCCGATTAGAAGGGGTCACCTGTGAGACTTGGATCCAGAGCAAACTAGTGGAAGCTGAAGGGTCTTTGGGCTTCCCAGGCCCCTCGGAGGCCAGGATGGTGGGGGAGGAGGGAGCGCTCAGTGTCAGGCCTACTGCCTGCGGGGGCCGGGTCCCTACAGGACGCTTCTCCTATACTTTCCACCTGCTGCGAGGAAGGGCTGGGGGCGGGCATACCCATTTTCCAGAGGAGAACTGAGGGCTCTCACCCCGGCTTAGGCCGGTGGCCAGTGGCAGAGCCGGGCCTTGAACCTGGCTTTCTGGATCTTCTTCATCCAGGCCATTCTAAAGGTACTGCAGGGATGGCAGAGAGGGCCTATCTGGGGGAAGGGAATAGGGGCAGAGCCAGGGCCAGGGCTGCAGAGGGAGGCTGAGGGGTTGGGGGGATGCAGAGGCAAAGATCTTCCATGGAATTGTGGAGTAGGGACTGGGGGCATACTTTCCTGGCCTCAGTAGCTGGGATGCCTGGTTAGGAGGGAGATTAGACTGAGTGACCCCAGGGCCCAGGCTTTGGGGGCAGATAGATCCATCCAAGTTCATCCAAGTTCATGTTGACTCTGACCTAAGGCATGACACCTAATTTCTCCAAGCCAGTTTCCTCATTTGTAATGCGTGGTTGATAAATAGTCCATAACTCATGGAGGTGCTGTGAGATTTAAGTGACTTTGACTTAACATGTACCAAGCTCGTAGCTAATACATGGTGCCTGGCACACAGTCCACTTATCATTCTTGTCAAAACTCACTTAAAAGCTATCCTGCCAGGCTGGGTGCCATGGCTCATGCCTGTAGTCATAGCACTTTGGGAGGCTGAGATGGGAGGCTAGTGGAGGTCAGGAGTTTGAGACCAACCCGGGCAACATTGGGAGACCCTGCCCTGTGTCTACAAAAATTTAAAAATTAGCTGGGTGTGGTGGTGCACACCTGGAGTCCCAGCTACTTGGGAGGCTGCAGTGTGAGGATCTCTTGAGCCTGGAAGGTTGAAGATGCAGTGAGCCATTACCATCCCACTGCATTCCAGCCTGGGTGACAGAGCGAGACTCTGTCCTCCCCCCCAAAAAAAAGCCTGCTGGCAACAATTTTTGCTTTATTTTTATTATATATATAGAGAGAGACAGGGTCTTGCTCTTGTGATGGTTTATTTTAAGAAG
Source organism: Papio anubis (assembly GCF_008728515.1). NCBI lineage: Eukaryota > Metazoa > Chordata > Mammalia > Primates > Cercopithecidae > Papio > Papio anubis. The sequence continues at coordinate 93,834,969 of NC_044988.1, read as the reverse complement.
AAGGAGGGTAATCAATATATACCAAAGAAAGATATATTGGTGGGTTTCTCTGGGTTTGATAATTTTCAAATTAAAAATTGAGAGACAAGAGGCCTCTGCTTGGGGCAGAGCTCGGAGCATTTCCCAGGTTCCTGGTCCAGCAAAACGTGGGCAGGACTTAGTTCTCTCCTGTTTGCGACCCGCCCACTTCCCACCCAGTCCCAGTTTCCAGAGCCAGTGAGAAGTGCAGGAAGGAGAGGCCCAAGATGAGAAGGGCGGGAAGGAGAGGCTCAAGATGACAAGTGCGGGAAGGAGAGGCTCCAGATGACAAGTGCGGGAAGGAGAGGCCCAAGATGAAGCCCCACTCTGCTTGGCCCTGGCTGGGCCTTCCCACACTTGCACCATCTCACTCAAGGCAGGGATTCTTAGGAGCCCATCTTATGCATGCGCAAACTGAGCCCAGAGAGGAGAATGGACTGGCCCAAGGTCACAAAGCAAGGAAGGAGTGGGCTGCAGGACAGCCTCCGGACCCCAACGCTGCCAGTCTCCTTTGTGTGGCTTCCGGCCCTCCTCACCGTGCCTTTCCTGTCCCACCCCAAATTTCTTTCTGTATCTTAAGCAACCACCTTCCCATCTTTGGTGATGCCCCTGCCCTGGCGCCTCCAGCCCAACTCCCTCCCTTCCAGGGGATCACATTTTCCAGGAGTCACTCCTGAAGATGATCAAGCACCATGGAGGGGCAGGGCATCCATGGACCCCGATTTGAGGTCCCTGAGCGGTTGGGACTGGTTTGGGCCACGGCTGGCCTAATCTCCCCGCCGCAGAGCCTGGGCATTGTCCAGCTGGCAGCCAAGGGCCATCCATCCGCTCTACAGAGGGCAGCTTTGACAAGCTGCTTGTTTCCAAGGACAAAGCCTGCAGGCTGTGGGTAGGCGATAGCCACTGCGGACCTCGGGCTCATTGCCTGGGTACAGGGGGTGGGGAGCCTGAGGTCTGCCAGGACCCAAGGGAGCCTCGAGGGTGGCCTGAGGACATTGGGTCCTCACTCTTGGCCCCTCAGCCAAACCCCCCGTAGCCCAGGGCCAGGAATTTTGGAAGGAAGAGCCAGCCACTGGGATGTTTTCACTTTGGGGTCACCCTGATCCCCCCAGAATTGAGGCTTGGCCATCAACCAGCTTTTATGTGACCCAGGCATTGTCTCTTTACTCTGTTTCTTTTCTACAGAATGTTGAGAGTCACCTCTTTCTCTCGAGGACATAAAGCATGGCTGTGAGAAGAGATTTGTGAGTGTTGGGGTCACTGTCGTTTTTCTCTGAGCGGGCTTGGCTCCCGCTCTGTAGACAAAGTGGGATCCCTTCCCCTCCCTCACGCCCCTACAAACTTTGGGCCTCGAGAATCTGGGATGGGCCCAGAACCAGCACTGGCACAGCCTTCTCTTTGGCCTGCTCCAACCCCTCTCCCACACAGCAGTCGGGCTGATCTTCCTAAAATTTCCGTCTATTCAGCTTACATTAAAAAAAAAATAGGCCGGGCGCGGTGGCTCAAGCCTGTAATCCTAGCACTTTGGGAGGCCGAGACAGGCGGATCCCGAGGTCAGGAGATCAAGACCATCCTGGCTAACATCGTGAAACCCCGTCTCTACTAAAAAAATACAAAAAAAAAAAAAAAACACTAGCCGGGCGTGGTGGCGGGTGCCTGTAGTCCCAGTTACTCGGGAGGCTGAGGCAGGAGAATGGCATGAACCCGGGAGGCGGAGCTTGCAGTGAGCTGAGATCCGGCCACCGCACTGTAGCCTGGGCGACAGAGCGAGACTCCGTCTCAAAAAAAAAAAAATAAATAAATAAATAAATAAATAAAATAAAATAAAATAATAAAATAATAATAATAACATTTCTATCTGATTTTGTCTCTCCCCTGCTCAGAATCCTTCTGTGGCTCCTTAGTGCCTCCAGGAGAAAGTCCACCCTTCCTCCCATGGCTCACCCAGTCTACCTAGCTGTGGCTCCTTCACTGTGCCTCTTCCCCTTACCTTCCAGCCAGAATGAAATCCCCAGGCCTCTGTGTGCGCCGTTCCCTCCGCTTAGGAATAGGCAGAACTGGTCTTCTCTGGTTCATTTCCACTTATCCTTCAGGTTTCTAGGGTGCTTTCCCTGATCTCGGCTTAAACTGGCTCGGGAATCCCCTGATCTCTGCAAATATCACGAACTTGTCCACCCGCCTGCCCCCAGCACCCAGGTTACGTTTGACAAAGTGAGCGCTTTGGAATGCTCCAACAGACCTAGTCACACCCAGACAGATGCCTTGCGTGTGTGTTTGAGGGTGGTGGTGCTGGGGACAGTGGGAAGGGACTCTGCCTCATGGACCCCCAAGGCCTGACACCTGCACTGCTGCTTGTGGCCACCGGAGGGCGAAACAACGATTTTGTGCCAACCTGCGGCTGGCCCCTCCTCAGCCTGGGAGAAAAGAGAAGCCCCTCCCCCCTACTCCCACCTGTCCCCACCTGTCACTGAGGCAGCTCCGGAAGTAAAACATGGAAGCAGCTGGTACAATGGCCTTGAGCTGGGAGTCAGAACCTCTGCCTACCCTCAACCCCCATTCCAGGCCCCTCTCTGCCACCAACCAGTGTAGAGACCTGAATAAGTCACGTCTCTGCTGTTGGTTTCAGATGATCTGTGACGTGCCTGGCCTGGAGCGTGGCACACAGCAGGTGCCCAGTAAATACCTATTTGGCGGGGCACGATGACTCAACGTCTATAACCCCAGCACTTTGGGAGGCTGAGGAGGGTGGATCACCTGAAGTCAGGTGTTTGATACCATCCTGGCCAACATGGCTGAATCCTGTCTGTACTAAAAATACAGAAGTTAGCTGGTTGTGGTGGCGCATGCCTGTAATCCCAGCTACTGGCGAGGCTGAGGCAGGAGAACCTAGGAGGCGGAGGTTGCAGTGAGCCGAGATCATGCCACCACACTCCAGCCTGAGCAACAGAGTCTCAAATAATACATACAGTCTCAAAATAATACACACATACATACATACATGCATACATACTATTTGTATTAGGAGGAGAAAACCAAGAACCAGAGAAAAGAAGGGAAGGGGCCTGTGGCCACATAGCAAGGCCATGGCACAGCCTGTCTCCTTTGCTTTCCTCACACAGCCCCGTCCAACCCATCTCTTTTCTTAAAGCTTAAAAATGTTTTCAGCAGGGTGTGGTGGCTCATGCCTATAATCCCAGCAATTTGGGAGGTTGAGATGGGAGGGTTGCTTGAGCTCGGGAGTTTGAGGCTGCAGTGAGCCACTGTACTCCAGCCTGGGTGACACAGTGAGACCCCATCTCTTTCTTTCTTTTTTTTTTTGTTTTGAGACGGAGTCTCGCTCTGTCGCCCAGGCTGGAGTGCAGTGGTGTGATCTCCACTCACTGCAAGCTCCGCCTCCCAGGTTCACGCCATTCTCCTGCCTCAGCCTCCTGTGTAGCTGGGACTACAGGCGCCCACCACCGCGCCCGGCTAATTTTTTGTGTTTTTAGTAGAGATGGGGTTTCACAGTGTTAGCCAGGATGGCCTCGATCTCCTGACCTCGTGATCCACCCATCTCGGCCTCCCAAAGTGCTGGAATTACAGGCGTGAGCCACTGCGCCTGGCCGACCCCATCTCTTTCTGTATTTTTTCACCTCTACCTGATGTGACTGAGTAACTCCTGGGGTACATCACCTCTTTGAGGTGATGGAAATGTTCTAAAGTTGATTATGCTGATGGTTGGTTGCCCAGCTGTGAATGCAGTAAAAACATTGAGCTGTACACTTTAAATGGGCAAGCTATATGTGAATTATATTTCAATAAAGCTCTGTGCCCCCCCCCAAATATCCTGTCAAATTGTAATTCATCATGTTGGAGGAGAGGCCTGGTGGGAGGTGACTGGATCATGGGGGCGGATCCTTCATAAACGGTGTGGCACCATCCCTTTGGTGCTGTTCTTGTGAAAGAGTTCTCATGAGATCTGGTTGTTTAAAAGTATCTAGCACTGGCCGGGTGCAGTGGCTCACGCCTGTAATCCTGGCACTTTGGGTGGCCAAGGCGGGTGGATCACCTGAGGTCAGGAGTTCAAGACCAGCCTGGCCAACATGGTGAAACTCTGTCTTTACTAAAAATACAGGTGGCGGGTGCCTGTAATCCCAGCTACTCAGGAGGCTGACGCAGGAGAATTGCTTGAACCCGGGAGGTGGAGGTTGCAGTGAGCCGAGATCGCGCCACTGCACTCCAGCCTGGGCGACAAGAGCAAAACTTTGTCTCAAAAACAAAACAAAACAAAACAAAACAAAAAAAGTATCTAGCACTTCCCCCCTCTCTCTTTCTTGGTCCTGCCTCTGCCATGTAAAATACTTGCTTCTGATTTGCCCTATGCCATCAGTAAAAGCTCCCTGAGGCCTCCCTAGAAGCAGAAGCTGTTGTGCTTTCTCTACGGCCTGCGGAACTGTCAGCCAATTAAACCTCTTTCCTTTTTTTCTTTTCCTTTTCTTTTTTATTTTTTCCCCACTCTGTCACCCAGCCTGGAGTGCAGTGGTACAAACATGGCTCACTGCAGCCTCGACCTCCCAGGCTCAAGCAATCCTTCCACCTCAGCCTCCCAAGTAGCTGGGACTACAGGTGCATGCCACCACACTTGTCTAATTATTTTTTTATTTTTTAATTTTTTTTGTAGAAATGGGGTTTTGCCAAGTTGCCTAGGCTGGTCTTCAACTCCTGAGCTCAAATGATCTTTCTGCCTTGGCCTCCCAAAGTGCTAGGATTACAGGTGTGAACCAACGCACCCAGCCTAAACCTCTTTTCTTTATAATCACCCAGTCTCAGGTATTTCTTTATTGTAGTGTGAGAATGAACTAATGCAAGCAATACTGTGGAAGAGAAACGCTGAACTTGTTTGGGAGGCTGAGGCGGGCAGATCACCTAAGGTCACTAGTACAAGACCAGCCTGGCCAACATGGTGAAACTCCATCTCTACTAAAAATACAGAAATTAGCCAGGTGTGGTGGTGGGCACCTGTAATCCCAGCTACTCGGGAGACTGAGGCAGAAGAATCGCTTGAACCTGGGAGGTGAAGTTTGCAGCGAGCTGAGATCGTGCCACTGCATTCCAGCTTGGATGACAGAGCAAGACTCCGTCTCAAAAAAAAAAAAAAAAAAAAAAAAAAAAAGAAAAGAAAAGAAAAGAAAAAAGAAAAACACTAAACTTGGAATTAGAGGCCCTGCCTCTTAGAAGCTACATGAACTTCTTGAGCTCCAGTTCTGTCATCTGTGACTTGGGACCCTATTCCCTTCCCCACCTGCCTCCCAGGGAGCAATCAAATGAAGGAGTTGAGTTGTAATATGCCCAGAGTTGATACCAGTCTCAGCATGGCCATGCCTATAAGAGCGAATCTCTTACTCCAGATAACAAACAAATATTTCACCAAATAAAGAAGTGAACAAATACTTCACCAATACAAAATAAAGTAAAAAAGTTAGAAGTGAAACACAAATACAAAGTGAAAAATACATGGGGAAAAACGTTCTTCCTTAGTTTTCATCATAGGAATAAAAACAATAGCATTTTTATTAAATCAGGTCCTGCCCATGTTTTGCTGGCCCAGGAAGCTGGGAAAGGCTCCAAGCTCTGCCCTAGGCAGAGACAGACCTCTTGTCTCCCAATTTTTAATTTGAAAATTATCAAACCCAGAGAAAAGATGCAAGAATAGCACACGGAACACCAATATATCTTCCCGATTCTTCTCCTTCTTCTTAAAATAAACCATCATAAGATGGTATCATTTTATGATATGAATTTGGTGAAAACCTTTTTAAAATCATAAAACTCTGTGCTGGCACAGTTGTGGTGAACTCAATACACTGAAGTAGAGCTACATGGAAAATAGCACAACCCTCTTGAAAATCAAGAGAGTAATGTATTAAGAGCACCAACAAATGTTAAAATCCTTGACCCAGCCAGGCGAAGTGGCTCACGCCTGTAATCCCAGCACATTGGGAGGCCAAGGTGGGCAGGTCACCTGAGGTCGGGGGTTCAAGACCAGCCTGACCGATATGGAGGAACCCAGTCTTTATTTAAAAAAAAAAAAAAAAACAAAAAAAACAAAATTATCCGGGCATGGTGGCACATGCCTGTAATCCCAGCTACTTGGGAGGCTCAGGCAGGAGAATCGCTTGAACCCGGAGGCAGAGGTTGCAGTGAGCCAAGATCGCACCATTGTACTCCAGCCTGGGCAACAAGAGTGAAACCCCATCTCAATTAAAAAAAAAAAAATTCTTGACCCAAATAATTGTACTGCACGGAAAATACTTGCTGCATGAAGATATTCATCATAACATTATGTATAATATTTTAAAAAGTGGAAGCGACATAAATGTCCAACAAATACATCAGAACTCATCCACTTGAAGAAATACTAAGCCATTAATGAGAATTATAGAAATGACCTAGTGATAAGGAAACTGCAAATGATCTAATAGTAAAAGAAAAAAGTAGAAAACGAAAATTATGTATTGTATAATTGCAACTAAGTACAACTTTATGTAGATTGGTAGATACTGTTGGTGACTGCCCAGCATTCGTTCTCACCGCCCTTCTTCTTTGTCCAGAAACGCTTGCTTTATAGCCTCCCGTGCAGTTGTGGGTAGTCATGTTACCACTGAGATGTAAACCAAAGTCTCCTGGGGGAATTTAGGGAACTATTTTGCTTTCTTGTGAAAAGGGGTTGTTGGCTGGGCACAGTGGCTCATGCCTGTAACCCTGTAATCTCAGCAATTTGGGAGGCCAAGGCAGGAGGGTCGCTTGAGCCCAGGAGTTTGAGACCAGCCTGAGCAACATAGCAAGAGCCCATCTTTACACAAAATTAAAAAAAAATATTGCAAGGTATGGTGGTGCATGCCTGTAGTCCCAGTTACTTGGGAGGCTGAGGTGGGAGGATTCCTTGAGCCTAAGAGATGGAGGCTGCAGTAAGCCATGATGGTGCCACTGCACTCCAGTCTGCATGACAGAGCAAGGCTCTGTCTCAAAAAAAAAAAAAAAAAGAGAGCGAGAGATTGTCACAGCTTTCACTATCCCCTTCCCTCTCTTCCTTCTGCCTTGAATGCATGTGAGATGGCTGGAGCTGCAGCAGCCTTTCTGTGTCCATGAGGCAGTAAGTATGTCAAAAAGGATAGTGGAGCAGCATGATTGAAAGACCCTGAGTCTGTGACATCACTGAGCTGCTCTCCAATCTGGAGACCACCTACCACCGTTTTTTTGGTATGTGAGGAAAAGAAGCCCCCATTTATTTAACGCATGGTTGTTGTTACTTGAAACTGACAGCATTCCTAACTAATGCATGCACAAAGACTTAAAAATACAGTGAACGGTGCACAAGATTTGGAGACGGACAAACTGGGGTTCAGATCCCATTTCTCCCACTCTCTTATTGTGTGATTTAAGCCGAGTCACTTCCCCTGTGAGTCTCTGTTCCCTCAACTTTATTTTTATTTTATTTTTTGAGACAGAGTCTGGACACTCTGTCGCCCAGGCTGGAGTGCAGTGGTGCGATCTTGGTTCACTGCAACCTCCGCCTCCCAGGCTCAAGCGATTCTCCTGCCTCAGCCTCCCAAGTAGCTAGGGATTACAGGCACATGCTATGGTGCCTGGCTAATTTTTGTATTTTTAGTAGAGCCAGGGTTTTGTCATGTTGGCCAGGCTGGTCTCGAACTCCTGACCTCAAGTGATCTGCCCACCTCAGCCTCCCATCAGTTCCTCAACTTTAAAATGACGCTAATGACACACACCTCTTGGACTTTTCAAACGTAGAACAACATGACAGAGTTGGAAGTTCTTGGTTAATGGTAAAGGGATATTCACGTTTAATTTTATCAAACTAAAAGTCTGAACTAAAACAAAAGAAGGAATTAGCTGTTGTGTTAGAAGAGGGGAATTGGTCATTTTTTTCTTTCTTTTTTTTTTTGTCTCAAATATTCTTAAGGCTGCTCCAGCTCTCTCTCTTCTGGACAGTGAGCACGCCGCGGTGTGGAAGGGTCTGGGCCTGAGGCTGGGGCTGCTTCTGAGTCCTGAGTGGAAGTGGCGGTAGGTGGAGCTCGCAGCTTGCAGCAGAGCCGGGCCAGGGCGGTGGGCTCCTCACCTGGCCCTGGCAGGCAGGCAGGCGCAGGTGGGGCTCGGTGGCAGAGGCTGTGACTCGAGGTAAAAATAATCAGGCAAGGACAGCTGCTTCCTCGTCAGCAACCAAGAGGGAAATAAAGCTCATGTCCCCTCCAGCGAAAACCTGCTCTCCGGTCCCCTGGCTCCTGCCACCAACTGCTCGACGTCCGTGTGCCAATCCAATTTGAACGCCTGCGATTCAACCCAGAGAGGGCTTATTTTAACTTCATCAAGCGCAGAGGAAAACATCCAGGCTGGAGTCTGTGGGAGGGGGAGGAGCAGCTGCTTAGGGGCCTAGGCTGGGGATGGGGTCCCGGGGCTCCTACCCCTCCAGTGGTGGGACTTGGGGTCCCCTCCTCCAAGTCGGGTTCAACAGTCGACCGAGTCATTCCTTCAACCAAGGCTTAGTGAGCATCTACTGGGTGTTCCCTCAAATCAATGGGAAAAAGTCCCGAGGCCTTGGCCCGGCTCGTGAAGTCCTTTCCAAGTCCTCGCCCCCTCCCCTGTCCCCTCTGTTCTCCAAACAGTCTCCTCTCGTGCTGCATTGGTCATGCCGTGCATGGAAAGCCCAGGCATGCGGCATTTTCTCCTGCCCATGCCTCACACCTTCCGCCTGAACTGTCTTCCCCCTGTTTCTCTGCCCAGTGGAGGTCCAGAAATTCTAGAGAGTTCCTAGTTGTACCTCAAGCCTCAGCTTGGTCTCTCTGGTGGCTTCCCCAGCCCCTCCTGGCAGTGGGAGCAGTTCCCTCTGGGTTCCACCAGGATTTTGTCCATCTGTCTGTTTTAGGAAGGAAGTGGGGGGCTCCCTCTCTTCCTTCTCTACCCTTCTTTCTCGCTCTGTGCTCAGGCTGGAGTGCAGTGGCATGATCTCGGCTCACTGCAACTTCTGCCTCTCAGGTTCAAGTGATTCTCTTGCCTCAGCCTCCTAAGTATCATCTGAGATTACAGGTGCCTGCCACCATGCCTGACTAATTTTTGTACACACACACACACACACATATATATATACACAAAATTTTAGTAGAGATGGGGTTTCACCATGTTGGCCAGGCTGGTCTTGAACTCCTGACCTCAAGTCATCTGCCTGCCTCAGCCTTCCAAAGTGCTGGGATTACAGGCGTGAGCCACTGCACCCGGCCTCATTTGGAAAATCTGAAAGCGTAATTGTTTCCTAGGCCATGTGAGGTGCCCTGGAATCAAGGGAAGTGTCGACACATCCCAGGGCTCAGTGGGTCACTAGGCTAGGTCCCAGGCTGGGTGTAGTTGGAGCTGTGGAGGTGGGCCTTTTTGGGGAGGGTAGATGACAGGAGAAGAAGAAGAGGGAATTCCAGGTGTGTGGGGAGCTGGGAGAGAGTACAGACAGACCCAGAGGCAGAAATGAGTGAACTAGTGTGCTGGCTCAGAGAGGTAAAGCAGCTCACTCAAGGCCACACAGCTGAAGTGGCTGAGGCGGGCTTTGACCCCAGGTCTATTTGACCGGCCTCCTGCAAGCAGTTGACAGTGCTGGCTTGAGACCTGCTCCCTAGGGTTGACCTTGGAGCCCTCCACACCTTTGTCCTCTTGACCCCCTACATGGTGGCCTCCTGATGGACCTCCTTGGGAGAGGTGAGATGCACCCCAGGGGGCACCTGACAGGATGGCCATGGAAGCCCTCCAGGAATACTGAGACACTGCTGAGCAGGGCAGAGTTCCTGGCCTGTGAGCCCCACAAATGGGTTCACCACGTGCTGGCTGCCATGGGCACCCATCATTTCCTGTGTCCATCCCACCTGCTTCTCTTAGGGAATTCTCTTCTCCCACCATTCATGGGCTTCCACTCCAGCCGCCTCTCCTCAAAAGCAAACCTATAAGTAACATAAAATGGCCTGGGAATGGGCCTGAGCCATGGTTCGGCCGTTCCTCCAGTCATGGTCCAGCTATGCAGTTCAGAGCTTTGCCTTGGCCAACACCTTGGTGTGAAGTGAGAAGAGCAGTCCATACCCTGGGGTTTCTGAGTTGGGAACGTGAAGCTGGAGCTGCTGGTGGCCCCATGTCATGGGGTTAAGTTTAACTGCACACAACAGAAAGCTCCAAATAAAAGTGGCTTAAACAGGTAAAGATGTATTATTATTTTTAATGTAAAAGAAGTCTGATGCTGGCCAGTCCAGGGCTCATGTGACTCACTGAGACATTACATCTCACCTCATAGCCCAAAATAGCTGCCAAAGCTCCAGCCATTGCACTTATGTTTTAGGCAACAGGAAGGAGAAAAGGTAGGTAAGGGCCCAGGAGCTGCTTCTTCCGGCAGAGTCAGCTCCCTTCAGGCAACCTTCCCAGATGTACTACAGAATACTTCTGCTTACATATCACTGGTTGCAAAGGAATTTGAGAAATGTCATTTATCATCTGGGCATTTTGCTGCCCCAAAGAAAACCGGGTTTCTCTCTTTGCTGCAGGCTGCATTTCCTGTCATATCCATCTGCAGTGGGAGGGAATAAAGCCTGAGAGGAGGAGGAGGTAGGAGACAGAGACAGGGAGGAAAACACAGAGGCAAGGATGGAGGCAGAAGTGGAATGAAGACTTCCCCAGTGCCTGAACTAAAGGGGGCCTGAAGCCAGCCACTGAGCTCCAGGTGGCCTGAATTCACACTCCCCTCTCTGCCCTTTCCCCTTTCCCCTTTCCTTTCCTTTCCTTTCTGACGGAGTTTTGTCCTTGTCATCCAGGCTGGGGTGCAATGGCACCATCTCTCACTGCAACATCCGCCTTCCAGGTTCAAGCAATTCTCCTGCTTCAGCCTCCTAAGTAGCTGGGATTACAGACGCGTGCCACCAGGCCCAGCTAATTTTTTTTTTTTTATTATTATTTTTATTTTTAGTAGAGACGGGGTTTCACCATGTTGGCCACGCTGGTCTCAAACTCCTGACCTCAGGTGATCCACCCGCCTCGGCCTCCCAAAGTGCTGGGATTACAGGCGTGAGCCACCGCGCCTGGCCTCCGCTTTTTCTTCAGCCAGGTTGAATTGGGTTCCCGTCACTTGGAAGGGGAAGAATGAATGTGCTGACCTTGGGGAAGGAGTTATCTCCTTCATGCCTTGATTTTTTTCTTCTGAGAGATGGGGTTCCTACTGGCTGCCGAAGGATGGGATGTGTGACATCAGGGAGCCCTGCCCCGAACAGCTTGACCGACCTGCTCCTCTTCCTGCCGCCAGTTCCAGGGATTCTGCTCCGTGATTACTGAAGGTTTACATGGAACCTGCACCTTGTCAGGCCCCGGGTGCTGGCCAGGTGTGGACACCTGAGTAGCGGGGTGAAAACTGAAGAAGCCAAAGAATGGAGAGAAGAGTTGAGGGAGAGCTGGAGAGATTCCTGGAGCACAGGAAACAACTGGCGCCTTGTAGGGGCATGGTGCTGGGCACAAACAAAGGGGGAATGGGTCTGATGCTTAGGTGGGAGCCTGGCTGTGTCAGGGTGCTGGGCCATGGGGAATACATTTTCAGCTTCGACACTGTCAACGCTGCCCAGTGCTTTCCTGCTCCTTCTGGAAACAGTACCTGGTTTTCTTTCTGTCTTTCTTTTTCTCCTTCCTTCCTTCCTCTTTTTTTTTTTTTTTTTTTTTTTTTGAGACGGTGTCTTGCTCTGTCGCCCAGGCTGGAGTGCAGTGGCGCCATCTTGGCTCACTGCAAGCTCCGCCTCCCGGGTTTACGCCATTCTCCTGCCTCAGCCTCCCGAGTAGCTGGGACTACAGGCGCCCGCCACCTCGCCCGGCTAGTTTTTTGTATTTTTTAGTAGAGACGGGGTTTCACCGTGTTGGCCAGGATGGTCTCGATCTCCTGACCTCGTGATCCGCCCGTCTCGGCCTCCCAAAGTGCTGAGCCACTGCGCCTGGCCTTCTTTCTCTTTTTTAAGAGACATGGTCTTTGTTGCCCAGGCTGGAGAGTAGGGTGCAGTCCTTGAACTCTTGGTCTCAAGCCATCCTCCCACCTCAGCCTCTTTCTTTTTTCTTTTTTTTTTTTTTTTTTTGAGATGGAGTTTTGTTCTGTCACCAGACTGGAGTGCAGTGGCGCCATCTTGGCTCACTGCAACCTCCGACTCCCTGGTTCAAGTGATTCTCCTGCCTCAGCCGCCTGAGTAGCTGGGATTACAGGCATGTGCCAACAGGCCCAGCTAATTTTTGTATTTTTAGTAGAGATGGGGTTTCACCATGTTGGCCAGGATGGTCTCGAATGCCTGACCCTCCGCCCGCCTCGGCCTCCCAAAGTGCTGGGATTACAGGCATGAGCCACCGCGCCGGGCCCCACCTCAGCCTCCTGAGTTGCTAGGACTACAGGCATGCACCTTCACGCCTGGCTAATATATACATACATGTATATATGGATATATATGGATATATATGGATATATATGGATATATATGGGGTCTTGCTGTGCTGCCTAGACTTGGTCTTGAACTCCTGGCCTTGGCCTCCCAAAGTGCTGGGATTGCAGGCATGAGCCAGCATGCACGGCCAGCACCTGGTTTTCTTTGAGGATCCTCCGCTTCCATAATGAGTTCCTGTGGTGCTGGGAGGGGCCGACCCCGCTCTATCCTCCTGGAGTGGCTATTTGTTTTGTATTTGTTTTCATGGCAGTACCTAGGTTAGTGTTTGGTTGAATAACCAACAGTGGAAATCGTGCGGGATTGGAGGGGGCATCTTCAGAATTCTGACTGCCACAGGTGGGGATATAACCCAGGCTCCTCCAATAAGGAAACCGAATGCCCGGGTCAAACAGACTCACTCACTCTTTGGGAGACTGAGAGGGCCAGATCATTTGAGCCAGCCTGGACAACATGGTGAAACCTTGTCTCTACAAAAAAAAAAAAAATTACAAAAATTAGCCAGTGTGGTGGGGTGTACCTGTGGTCCCAGTTACTTGGGAGGCTGAGGTGGGAGGATTGTTTGAGCCAAGGAGGTTGAGGCTGCCATGAGCCAAGATCACACCACTGCACTGTAGCCTGGGTACCAGAGTGAAACCCTGTCTCAAAAACGGAAAAAAAAAAAAAAAAAAAAAAAAAAGGGAAAGAAGTTTGAAGTGAATAGGATGGCTGTTGAAGATTTTAGTCGACTGGTTTTGATTTTGTTTCTGTAGTAGCATCTTAAGGAATGTTTGATTTGTTACAAGCTAAGGGTCTAGGATGATTGAGTTTTCTTATAAAAATATTTTATACTCAGAAAGTGTATTTCCTCATGAATCTTCAAGTGGTCCCTGTATCAGTCAGGACATGCTAGGTTGTGCTGCAGTAGCAACTCTAAAATCTCGGTGCCTTAAAATAGTAGTTTTGTGGCTTCGTTTGTTTTGCTCATGCTACATCCATCATGGGGAGGTTCTATTCTTGTGGCAAAAAGCCCTAATCAAGGGACTTGGCTGATACAGCAGAAATCATCCAGAGTGTCAGGAGTCACTGTGACTGGGGAAAAAAAGAAAGCTGCAGAGGAACCCACCCTGGTATTTAAATGCACCAGCCCTGAAGTGACACATATTTTTTTTGTGTGTGTGAGACTGGTCTGTCACCCAGCCTGGAGTGCAGTGGTGCAATCATGGCTCATGGCAACCTCAAACTCCTGGGCTTAAGTAACCTTCCTACCTCAGTCTCCTGAGTAGCTGGGACTACAGGCAAGTGCTACCACACCTGGCTAATTTTTTTTTTTTGGAGACAGAGTCTCGCTCTGTCACCCAAGCTAGAGTGCAGTGGCGCAATCTCAGCTCACTGCAACCTCCACCTCCCAGTTTCAAGCAATTCTCCTGCCTCATCCTCACGAGTAGCTGGGATTACAGGCATGTGCCACCACCATGCCTGGCTAATTTTTGTATTTTAGTAGAGATGGGGTTTCACCATGTTGGCCAGGCTGATCTCGAACTCCTGACCTCAGATGATCTGCCCACCTTTGCCTCCCAAAGTGCTGGGATTACAGGTGCGAGCCACTGCTCCCAGCCCACCTGGCTAATTTTTTAAACTTTTTAAATTTGTATTTGTAGAGATGGAGTCTCACTGTGTTGCCCAGGCTGGTTTCAAACTCCTGGGCTCAAACCATCCTCCTGCCTTGACCTCTCAAAGTGCTGGCATTGCAGGTGTGAGCCACTGTGCCCAGCTTGTTCCTTATTCTTGAGTACCACCCAGTCTAAAGGGATCCAGGAAGTTTAACCTGCCATGTGCTCTGAAGATAGGTCTAGAAATATTTGGTGAACAGACTAATGACTCCTTCAATAAGAAATATTTTGGAGGCCGGGTGCAGTGGCTCATGCCTGCGATCCCAGCACTTTGGTAGGCTGAGGCAGGAGGATTGCTTGAGCTCAGGAGTTTGAGACCAGCCTGGGCAACATGCAAAACCTCATCTCTACAAAAAATAGAAAAATTGGCTGGGCGTGGTGGTGCACGCCTATAGTCTGGCTACTTGGGTGGCTGAGGTGGGAGGATTGCTTGAGCCCCGGAGGTGAGGCTGCAGTGAGCCATGATCGCACCACCGCACTCCAGCCTGGACAAAAGAGCAAGACCCTGTCTCAAAGAAAAAAAAAAAAAGAAATACATATATACAGGCATGTTGTTTACATATTTTTTCAACTTGTTCCATCCCTTTTTTTTTTTTGCTAAACCTTTATTAGTTTGAATCTTTCACCAGCTTTTCCTGTATCAATTCAATGTTGGTTTATTATTCTAGAAATCAGAAATATATCAAGAATTTGATTAGAGTGATTGTTCTCTTCCAGATAGACTTACTTCTGTTCCCCTGCTTTTTACAAGTTTCTTTTCAATATAATTTTTCTACAAAGAACTATGACAGTTTGTACAGGAAATGGTTCACTAGAAAACAAACCCTAAGAATGAGATTCTGAAATCGGATCACTCATCAAATGTCAACAAAAGCCCATGGCAACAGGTAAGAGGGGCAGCGATCATTTCCAGCATGCTAAAGCATCACGATCGGACACGCAGGTGTGTTGTGGTGGAATGGGATGAGGAATAGGTGGACAGGAACGCACTGGGTTATGCACTAACTCTAGCACTTCAGCAATATGGCAGCATTGACAATTAATTACACACATTATTGAGTTGGCTGGCTCTTGTCCATTGCCTTGGACACCTTGAAGAAAGAGAATGACTCCGCTAGATCAGATAGCTCAGGGCATTCTGTGAAAGACCAGTGTTTAAAAGGAATCTAATTTCTTTCTTTTTTTTTTTTGAGGTGGAGTCTCACACTGTCACCTAGGCTGAAGTGCAGTGGTGTGATCTCAGCTCACTGCAAACTCCGCCTCCCAGGTTCAAACGATTCTCCTGCCTCCCGCCTCCTGAGTAGCTGGAATTACAGGTGCCCATCACCACACCCAGCTAATTTTTTGTAGTTTTAGTAGAGATGGGGTTTCACTATGTTGGCCAGGCTGATCTTGAACTTTGTGATCTGCCTGCTCTGGCCTCCCAAAGTGCAGGGATTACAGGCCTGAGCCACTGCGCCCGGCCAAGTAACTTTATTTCTTTAGGCACTAAAAATCAGGCCCTGGATTTGATTGGAAGGACAGCACAGCTTCAGTGGAGATTGAGTGGTTAGTCTCGTGTCCTATGCTAAAGTCAGGGTCGTGATAGGGGAGGAGTGGGATCTTGAGTCTGAGGATGCAGCCGTTTGGATGGATGCACCTGAAAACCTAATCCCAAGGTTTTCCCTAGAACCCTCTGGGTCAGCAAAAGTGGTTCTTCCCCTCTTGCAAAGCACGTCAGGCTTTTATCATTTTCTCCCTGGAGAGCTTGCAAAGACCTTACTGGGGCAGAGACTTTGCAGCACGCTCGTCCCTCTCAAGAGCCACAGTCACACTTTCCTCCTGGACAAGTTTCTTACGGCTGCTGTAACAAATCACCATGAACTCAGTGCCTTAAAACAATGCAGATTTCTCTCTTCCAGTTCAGTAGGTCCACAGTCCAAAACCCGTCTCACTGGGCTAAGCCAAGGTGCTGGTGCAGTTGGCGTCTCTGGGAGGCTTGGGGCAGAGGATCTGTTCCTGTGCCTCTCTCAGCTTCTGGTGGTTGCTGGGATGCCTTGGTTTGTGCCCCTTCCTCCATCTCTCTCTTTTTTTTTTTTTTTTTGAGACGGAGTCTTGCTCTGTCTCCCAGGCTGGAGTGCAGTGGCACAATCTTGGCTGACTGCCACCTCTGCCTCCCAGGTTCTAGGGATTCTCCTGCCTCAGTCTCCCGAGTAGCTGGGACTACAGGTGTGGGCCACCTTGCCTGTCTAATTTTTGTATTATTAGTAGAGATGGGGTTTTGCCGTGATGGCCAGGCTGGTCTCGAACTCCTGGCCTCAAGTGATCCACTCGCCTCAGCCTCCCAAAGTGCTGGGATTATAGGCATGAGCCACCGCGCCCGGCCTCCTTCTTCTAGCTTCAAAACCATGTCTGTCATTGCGTCTTCTTCTCCTCTTCTGCAGTCAAGTCTCCCTCTCCTTCCCTCTTATAAGGACACGTGTGATAATATTTAGGAGTGACTCAGATAATCCAGAACAATCTCTGCATCTCAACATCTTTAACTTTGTCACATTTGTAAAGTTCCTTTTGCTGTAGAAGGTAACATTCACCAGTTTCAGGGATTAGAACCTGGGTATCTTTGGGGGCCATTATTCCATCCAGCACACCTCCCTTTATTGCCTCCAGACTAATAACTAAAAGTAAATCGTAGCACAGCCTAAGTGAAGATACACTTTCCAGAAACGGTAGTTTACTTTGGAGAGAATTGCAGGCTCTGGCTAATACAGCTCAACAGGAGTTTTAAGATCACCTACAGAGGTAGATCTTGAGGTCATTGTACTGGAGGCTGTAACACAAGGTGGGAGAGGGGTGAGTTCATTGGCCTGGGTGTCCTTACCTATGACTCAGGATTTAGTGTACTGGCCCAGGCACCTTGAGGAAGCCCTGATACATTGTTGGAGTGGCTCCTCAAAGCTTGGACATGACAACGACCTACAGGAGTTGAGCTGGAGATGCTGGTGCTGCTTTAGGAGAGTATTGATGAAAAGGTCAGATAGCCCAGGGAGTCGGGCTTGTCAGAGTGGATTCACTACCTGAGACCCCACCACCACACTCTTTGATTTACCCCTGTCTCTGCAGAAGCCACATGGACCATGGTGGATGATGGTGAATGGCCATAACCTTAGCCAGAGTGTAGTCCCAATATAGAATAGATCAACACAGCCTCAGTCACTTGGCATGGGGCTCTTGGTTTGGCAAATGCATTCTTTTGAGTTCCTATCAGTCAAAAGGATCAAAAGTAGTTTGCAGGCCGGGCGCGGTGGCTCACACCTGTAATCCCAGCACTTTGGAATGCCGAAGCGGGCAAATCACCTGAGGTCAGGAGTTCGAGACTAGCCTGGCCAACGTGGTGAAACCCTGTCTCTACTAAAAATACAAAAAAATTAGCTGGGCGTGGTGGTGTGTGCCTGTAGTCCCAGCTACTCGGGAGGCTGGGGCAGGAGAATTGCTTGAACCCAGGAGGCAGAGGTTGTAGTGAGCCAAGATTGCGACACTGCACTCCAGCCTGGGCAACAGAGTGAGACTCCATCTAAAAAAAAAGAAACAGGCCAGGCGCGGTGGTTCACGCCTGTAATCCCAGCACTTTGGGAGGCCGAGGCAGGAGGATCATGAGGTCAGGAGATCGAGACCATCCTGGCTAACACGGTGAAACCCCATCTCTACTAAAAATACAAAAAAATCAGCCGGGGATGGTGGCGGGCACCTGTAGTCCCAGCTACTCGGGAGGCTGAGGCAGGAGAATGGCGTGAACCCAGGAGGTGGAGCTTGCAGTGAGCTGAGATCACGTCACTGCACTCCAGCTTGGGCGACACAGCAAGATTCTGTCTCAAAAAACAAAAACAAAAACAAAAAAAAGTAGTTTGCATTTATGAGAGAAGGGCAGTAAAGCACATTTACTGTCTCACTCCAGGGCTATGTCCGTTCTCCTGCTCTGTGTTGCAAAGTTCATACGGGCTTGGCATTCTGCCAAACACCCCACTCACCCACTCCAGTGATGACACTGTGTTCCTTTGACTCTGTGGACAGAGAGTGGACAGTTCTCTGGGTGCCCTAGTCAGACATATCTGTGTTAGAGGGTGAGAGAAAAAACCTACAGAGATTCAGGAACCTGCATATTGATAGAACTTTTTTTTTTTTTTTCTGAGACAGAGTCTTGCTCACCCAGGCTGCAATGCAGTGGCCTGATCTTGGCTCACTGCAACCTCTGCCTCCCAGGTTCAAGTGATGCTCGTGCCTCAGCCTCCCAAGTAGCTGGGATTACAGGCATGCACCGCCACGCCCAGCTAATTTTTTGTATTTTTAATAGAGACAGGGTTTCACCATGTTGGCCAGGCTGGTCTTGAACTCCTGAGCTCAGGCAATCTGCCTGCCTCGGCCTCCCAAAATATTAGGATTACAGGAGTGAGCCACTGCACCTGGCCTTCATATTGATAAAAATAATTTTTTTTTTTGAGACAGAGTCTCACTCTGTTGCTCAGGCTGGAGTGCAGTGGTGCGATCTTGGCTCACTGCAATCTCCACCTCCCAGGTTCAAGTGATTATCCTGCCTCAGCCTCCTGAGTAGCTGGGATTACAGGTTCCCACCACCACGCCTCGCTAATTTTTGCCTTTTTGGTAGAGATGGGGTTTCACCATGTTGGCCAGGCTGGTCTTGAACTCTTGACCTCAAGCAATCCACCCGCCTTGGCCTCCCAAAGTGCTAGGATTACAGGTGT
Organism: Papio anubis; assembly: GCF_008728515.1. Lineage (NCBI taxonomy): Eukaryota > Metazoa > Chordata > Mammalia > Primates > Cercopithecidae > Papio > Papio anubis. Next base: position 93,816,078 of record NC_044988.1, on the reverse strand, counting down.
GAGCCACCGCACCCAGCTTGGCTAATTTAAAAAAAAATTACTTTTGTAGAGATGGAGTCTCACTGTGTTGCCCAGGCTTGTCTCAAACTTCTGGTCTCAAGTGATCCTCCTGCCTTGGCCTCCCAAACCTCTGGGATTACAGGCAAAAGCCACTGTACCCAGTCAAGATGATCAGTTTCAAGTGGCGATCAAAGCACAAGAGAGCCAGGCTGTGGTGTAAGTACCTTGCTGCTTGGGCCTTACCCAATTGCATACCCAAAAGTGCAAAAGGAGTATCCATGTAGACAATGTTTTGTGTCTGCCACACCCTAACAGAAGATTTGTAGCACAGACCCCTAGAGTTAGAGGCCAGTTCATGACTTTTGATACAGAAAAATGCTCACCCTTAGAAAATCAGCTCCTGGCATCCTTCCGGACTCTAGTAGAGACCAAGCAAGCACCTAACCAGGAGACATCATATGACCATGAGATTTCAGCTGTCCATCATGAGCTGGTATTTTCTGATTCCCCAAGTTATAAGGTCAGGTGGACCCAGCAGCACTCCATCATATGGTAAGAAGAGTACTTTGGAGTTTGGAGCCAACCAGGTCCAGAGGACATCAGTTATACAACTGTGAGGCCTGGACCTTGATGTCACCTGTGTCTGTTGCAGATGCCTCTCTCTCAGTTCACATCTAAAACCTCAACTCTGAGCCTCCTGTTTCCTTCAAGACCCCTGTGAGGACATTGGATTCACCTGGATACTCCAGCATAACCACCTCATTTCCAGATCGTTGACTTAATCATTCTTGCAAAATCCCTTTTATCATGTAAGGTAACATGTTTATAGGTTCTGGGGATCAGGGCATTGACATCTTTGGGGGCCATTACATGGCCTGCCACATCTACCAATGAGCTGGGCATTCATTCATTCATTTATTCAATAATACAAAGATTATTATTAATTTTTGTGTTTGTTTTTGAGATGGAGTCTCATTCTGTCACCCAGGCTGGAGTGCAGTGGCGCTATCTCAGTTCACTGCAACCTGCACCTTCCGGATTAAAGTGATTCTCCTGCCTCAGCCTCCCGGGTAGCTGAGATTATAGGTGCATGCCACCATGCCTGGCTAATTTTTGTATTTTCTAGTAGAGATGGGGTTTCACCATGTCAGTCAGGCTGGTCTCAAACTACTGAACTCAAATGATCCACCCACCTCGGCCTCCCAAAGTGCTGGGGTTACAAGCGTGAACCACTGTGCCCGGCCAGTTTATTTATTAATTTGTTCATGCATTCACCTAGTGTGGCTCACTGATCAGCCAGGGCCTTGCTGGAGATGGTAAGAGCTCCTTGCGAGGGGGAGACCAGATGCTGCTGTGCCCTGTGCCCTCCCCCAGCTCCTCCAGCACCAGCCCCGTTCCATGCAATCCTGAGGCTTGATCTCTGCCTCCCTCTGCCCGTGGGCAGACGCAGGTCACTCTGGGCTCACTTCTCTCTCCGCTGGGAAAATGAAACCCAGTCGGCTCTGATCCAGCAACACCCACAGAGCATCCGTTATGTGCCTGGCACTTCGCGTACATCTGCTTTGTGCCAACCCAATGGGTGGGGCTTCTTATGACCTTGATAGGCATGGAGGGCTCAGAGAGGCCAGGTGGCTCGCCCAAGGTCACACAGAGTAGGAATGACAGATAGAACCGAGTCTGGGTGACTCTGCCTCCTGCCGCTTCGCCTGTCGTGAAGCCATATTGGGCCGCAGGTACGGCAGCCTCTCTCCAGCTCTGAGTCATTTTTCCTTGGCCCCAAAGTTAGAGTTCTAGCTCAGTTCCCTCTGAGCCAGCAAGTTCAGGGGGAGTTGGCTGGTGACCCTTGGGAATGGAAGACATTCGGCTTCCGGTGCTGGAGGGCTCCTGGCCACCTGTCTCCTGACTGCTGTCACCTTTTAATAGATTTCTTGGGGAACAAGTAATTTGTTCCTGGAGCTGGCTCGGCGTTCGGCAGGAAGTCCCCGCAGGCCTGGAAGGTCAGCATGGAGCCACTCAAAGGCGACTGCTGGGGGAGGATACGGGGTCGGTGCTGGCCACTTAGCACGGCCGCACCGCCAATTACTGCCCGGCCTGCTTCCTGCCGCAGACGTGCCCAGGGCCAGGGCTTTGAACCTGTGCAGGGAGGCCAGCTTCCAGTAAACAACCCAGGGCAGTGGGCAGATTGACAGCGGAGATACAGGACGTCGGGTGGCCGCTGGTGCTGCTCGCCACTCCTGCTGGCAGACAGACAGGATCTCAGTCCCCTGGGGGTCCCCACAGTCAAGGGTGCAGAAGGACTGTCAGAGTGGCCGAGCCTCACTTCTGGGTAGACAGACTGATGCCAAGTCCAGTGGAGTTTTGAGGCCATAGTTTCTAGGTCATGGAAAATGATTTTTCCTAGCTAGGGGAAGGAGACTCGTCTGTGTCTCCTTGTCAGCCACCAGCCTGGGAGCAGAGATTTGGAGCCAGAAGCTACAGTGGGACATCAGTACCTCTTTGCTTCTCCCCAAGAAGGCCTCAGAAATGATACTGTGATACTGCTAGCCTTCCCACCACCATTTTATTTGGCAGTTAAAATAAAGAAGGTGTGCTCGTTGTAAGATTCCTTTTGTGTGAAGTTCTAGATTTTTTTTTTTTTTTTTTTGAGGCAGGTTTCTAGCTCTGTCACCCAGGCTGGAGTGTAGTGGTGTGATCATGGCTCACTGCAACCTCTGCCTCCCAGGCTCAAGGGATCCTCCCACCTCAGCCTCTCGTGTAGTTGGGACCACAGGTAAGTGCTATGACACCTGGCTAATTTTTGTATTCTTTTTGTGGAGATGGGGTTTTGCCATGTTGCCCAGGCTGGTCTTGAACCTCTGGGCTCAAGGGATCTACCCACCTCAGCCTCCCAAAGTGCTGGGATTACAGGTGTGCTGGGATTCACGCCCGGCCTAGAATTTTTTGATATGGGAAAGTGGTTCCCTTTATGGAGGGTTGGGGTATTGACTGGAAGGAGCATGAGGAAACTTTCTGATGACGGTGAAACGTTCCAGATCTTGGTCAGCGTGCTGATCACACATTCGTCGACACTCATCTAACTGTATCCTTAAAATCTGTGCCTTTTACTGCATGCAGGCTATATGCCAATTTCTTAAAAGTTAAGATAGAGGAGAAGAAAGGGGATCCGAAAGCCTGGAGAATCTGTCTCTCTCACACACACACACACACACACACACACACACACACACACACTCTCTCACTCACTCTTGCGGGCACACATATACTTTGGCTTCCTCAAATCTCGGCATGATTCCCTACTTTTTTTCCTTCCTTGGGGAAGTTCCAAAATAATACAGAGTTCTTCTTCATCTTTGTACCATAATTAATCTCCTTCCACATGCAAAAAGTAAATAGATGAGAAGTAAAACCAGGATGCCCAGGCAGGCTGGTGGCCTGTGTCTAAGCTGGCCCTGGCCCTGGCCCTGGAGTAGGGCCATTCATTAAGCCCTGGCTGCAGAGCTTCTGAGAGAAGGCACTCCCAATGTCCACACAGCCTTGCTGCTTCCCTTGGTGCCTGCAGCCTTCCTTCCAGCCTCCAGTGGGTCTGGAGTTGAGGGGTCATTTCTGTGGCTCATGTGATTCTGCCACTTCGGCCGTCTCACTGGGCCAGAAAACAGAGAACTCAAGCTGGGCGGGGAGCCGCTCTGAAGGCACTCCCACTGGCCACGTTTGGGAGAATTGGAGATAAAAATGATTTAAAATAAGAATTAGAGATAATAAATGATTTAAAAATGATTAAAATAAGAATAGATTCTAACACACAGAAAAAGGAAACCTAGAATTCAAAAAAGCAGGGAGGCCGGGCATGGTGGCTCATGTCTATGATCCAGGAGCACCTCCCAAATCTTTAAGTGATCCAGGAGGATCACTTGAGGCCAGGAATTTGAGACCACCTTGGGCAGCATAGTGAGATCCCTGACTCTACAAAACATTAAAAAATTAGCCGGGCATGGTGGCGCATGTCTGTAGTCCCAACTACTTGGGAGGCCGAGGTGGGAAGATCGCTTGAGCCCAGGAGGCAGAGGCTGCAATGAACGTGATGGTGCCACTGCACTCCAGGTTGGGTGACAGACCACAATCCTGTCTCCAAACAAACAAACAAACAAACAAACAAACAAATAACCCAGAACGGAGAGAAGGGTTCCGGGTAAGGGCAGGGATAGACACAGAGAATGGTCTCTCACAGCCACATGATCATAATGGATTCAGGCAAGACTTGTCAGTGGCTGGCCGGGCGCGGTGGCTCATGCCTGTAATCCCAGCACTTTGGGAGGCCCAGGCAGGAGGATCACGAGGTCAGGAGATCGAGACCATCCTGGCTAACATGGTGAAATCCCATCTCTACTAAAAATACAAAAAATCAGCCGGGCATGGTGGCGGGCGCCTGTAGTCCCAGCTACTCGGGAGGCTGAGGCAGGAGAATGGCGTGAACCCGGGAGGCGGAGCTTGCAGTGAGCCGAGATCGAGCCGTTGCACTCCAGCCTGGGCGACAGAGCGAGACTCCGTCTCAAAAAAAAAAAAAAAAAAAAAGAATTGTCAGGGGCTGTTTAACACCACTGGGCAAAAGACCACTGGGAATGAGATATCCACACAGCCTCCAAGAATCACCCATATGTTACTTTTTAATTATAAAGGGAAAAAGTTACCTTTATAAATGGAGAAATCTGACAGGCACCACCTTAACCAAAGGATGAGACTTAACACCACAAATATCAGGGGAAGTCAATATCACGTGCCCTTTCTGTGATGCCCTGAGAAGGACAGGCGTCATCACAAGGTGCTCCTGCAAAAATGCTCACCAGAGTTGCCAAGCAAGTCCTCACTAAGGAGCATTTTTCAGAACAACTGGCCTGAGCTCTTCATGAAAGACAAAAAAAAAAAAACACAACAAAAAACCTGGGGGATTGTTCCACGTTGAAGGAGGCTGAAGCATGATGGCAACTGAATTCAGCGTGGAGTCCCTGGTTGGGTGCTGGATCACAAAAGTTATAAAAGTTATTCCTGGGACAATAGGGGAAATTTGAATGTGGATTGAAAATTAAATGATAGCGAATTCCTAGAATGGCGTTGTGGTTGTATAGGAGAATGAACTTGTTTTTGGAGATTTATGGTTAAGAATTTAGGGGTGGAGTGTTGTGTAACTTTTTAAATATATATATATATTTATTTAACCTATTTATTCTTTGGAGATGGAGTTTTGCTCTTGTTGCCCAGGCTGGAATGCAGTGGTGTGATCTCAGCTTACTGCAACCTCTGCCTCCTGGGTTCAAGTGATTCAGCCTCCCGAGTAGCTGGGATTACAGGCGTTCACCACAACGCCTGGCTAATTTTTGTATTTTTAGTACAGATGCTGTTTCACCATGTTGGCCAGGCTGGTCTCGAACTCCTGACCTCAGGTGATTCGCCCACCTCGGCCTCCCAAAGTGCTGGGATTACAGGTGTGAGCCACCACGCCCGGCTGTGTTGTGTAACGTTCTTTTTTTCTATTTTTCTATTTTTATTTTTTTGAGACAGAGTTTCACTCTTATTGCTCAGGCTGGAGTGCAATGGCACGATCTTGGCTCACTGCAACCTCTGCCTCCCAGGTTCAAGCGATTCTCCTGCCTCAGCCTCCCAAGTAGCTGGGATTACAGGCATGTGCCACTACGCCCGGCTAATTTTGTATTTTTTTTTTTTTTTTTAGTAGAGATGGGGTTTCTCTATGTTGGTCAGGCTGGTCTCGAACTCCCAACCTCAGCAGATCCACCCGCCTTGGCCTCCCAAAGTGCTAGGATGACCGGCCTCCCAAAGTCCTGGGATGACAGGTGTGAGCCACCACGCCCGGCCTGTGTTGTGTAACTTTCAAATGGTTCAGAGCAAGAGAGAGAAGAGAAAATGGTAAATCCGGGATAAAGGGTCTCTGTGTGTTTATTGAACCATCCTTGTAGCCTTCTGAAGCTCTGAAAAACTTCACAATAATAATTTGGAGGAGAAACGTAATAAGTATGTAGAGAACTTGAAAATTTGGAAAAAAAAAAAAAAATCCCTGCCGAAATCCCACCAGCAAAGAATTACCACTATTAATAATAGGATTTTTTTATATAAAGCATGTATACCCCCCACACATAAAACCATACACATTATGTCCATTTTCTCATTCTTTCTTCTGTCCTTAAACATGCATTGAAGACAATTTTTAATGGCCTCGCCAGGGTTGCTTTTTTTTTTTTTTTTTTTTGAGGCGAGGTCTTGCTCTGTCACCCAGGCTGAGTGCAGTGGCGGGATCTCAGCTCACTGCAAGCTCAGCCTCCCAGTTCAAGCCATTCTCACCTCCAGCCTCCCAAGTAGCTGGGCTACGAGCCCTTCCTTGACTAATTTTGTATTTCTTAATAGAGCGGGGTTTCACCGTGTTAGCCAGGATGGTCTCGATCTCTGTTTCCTGATCCTCGGCCTCCCAAAGTGCTGGGATTACAGGCTTGAGCCACCGCGCCCGGCCGGCCTCATAGATTTCATATAAACTATTCTCCCATTGTTTGACATTGAAGTGGTTTCTAGATTTTCATTATAATATTGCTATATATTATAATATTTAATCCATTTCAGTATCCAATATATACTTCCTTATTCAATATATAATCCACTATAAATAATGCTACAATTAACCTTTTTTTTTTTTTTTTTTTGAGATGGGGTTGTGCTTTGTCGCCTAGGTTGCAGTGCAGTGACACAATCACAGCTCACTGCAGCCTTGAGCTCCTGGACTCAAGCGATCCTCCCACCTCAACCTCTTGAGCAGCTGGGACAGCAGGTGCGTGCTATCTTGCCTGGCCAATTTTTCTATTTTTTGTAGAGATGAGGCCTCACCATGTTGCCCAGGCTGATCTCAAACTCCAGGCCTCAAGTGATCCTCCCACCTCGGCTTCCCAAACTGCTGGGATTACAGGCATGAGCCACCACACCTGACTTCTCCAGTGAACATCTTTATACACCAATCTTTGACTGAAGATAGATCCCTAGAAGGGGAAGGTTGGCGTCAAATGTTCTGAACTTTTTCAAGGATCGTGAACTATTCTGGCAAAGAGCTTTCCGGAAAGCTCCTATTATACCATTTTGCCTTCCCATTAGCAACCCTTGAAGGTGCTCATCTCGCCAGATCATCCCTAACACTGAATGTTATCATTACAGAAAAGGTCTTTGTCAGACCCGATGGTCCCATGGACACACTTCTGTCCTCCTCTTGCTGGCTGGAGTCTGTGGTGCTGCACTCAGGTGCTCTCCCTGCATCTCCAGGCACTCTGATCTTGGCAGCTGTGATGTTACTGTCCTCCAGTTCCCCTTCACTCCACTCTTCGTCCACCCGGTCTTTACTCACCTGGCACATATGACCATCTCTAGCTCTTTTCTCTCCCTTGCCCAACTCTCCCGTGACGTCTTCACATTTGGGACTTCCACCGCCTTCTCGCTGCTGTTGGAGAACTCCTGCAACTCTCTCCCCACCCCAGACCCTTCTCTCCAGCTCCAGGGACCCACGGAGACCTCCAGTACAACGTGTCCCCAAGGCTCCCACGTGCACCTTCCTGCCACTAAAGTCAGATAACCCGGAGAACAATGTCGACTCCTCCTTTTACCTCTCTTTACATCCAAACTTCAACCACGTGCTGTCTATCTGGCCTCTGTCACATCTCCAGTGACTGTTCCCTCTCGCTGTTGTCACTGTCACTGCCCTAGTTCAGGCCACCTTCCTCTCCTCCCTGGTCCGTGGTCGGAGCACCCCACCGCCCCTGCTCTCCCACTTTCATTCTTCTCCCTGTCCATTCCGTCCTCCCACTGGCTGCCGGAGTGGTTTTCACCCACAGCGATGTGTCAGCCTCTGTTCCCTGCCTCCTACTCTGGGATGCCCAGTTTCCAGCTGCCCACACCCTCTTACTCCTCTCATCTTCTGTTCTCCAACAAGCCCAGCTATTTCCCGCCTCCATGGGTCTGCTCACACCGTCCCCTCCTTCTGGAATTGCCCACTCTCTCCTCGCTGCAACCCCAGCTAGCCAACCCTTGCTCCTCTTCTGCATCCTGTTTACCGTCTCCTGTTTTCCTCAAAGCATTTGCTGCTGCTGTTCCTCCCCTGGGGGAGTTGACTTTTTCTCTTCTTGGAGTCTCTGTAACCCACACAGTCTCTATCAGAACCTTCTGATCCTTTTACTTGCTTATGGATTTCTGTATCCATTTCTGTCAAGGGCAGAGTCTTTGTCTTCTTGTGCCTAGCATGGTGCCAGACACAGGATTGGAGTTTACGTAAGGAACGTCTGAAGGAGTGAATGAATGAGTGAATGAATGGAGAGCATTTACCTAGGGCGAGGCAGGTCTGAAGCGTGGAGAAGATAATGGGACTGGATGTGTCTGGATCAGGGGGACACATTCAGAGACGGATCCTGCAAGATTCAATGGCGAAAGCACCCGTGGTTCTTTCAGAATACCTTGTCCCTGGGTGATGAGTTCTGTTCAAACTCCCATGTCAAGCAGGAAGCCCGTTTTCTCTAGATGTCATGTTGATTCTCTGCTCAAAAGCATTCCATGGAGGCTGGGTGTGATGGCTCACGCCTCTAATCTCAGCACTTCGGGAGGCCAAGGCGGGTGGATCACTTGAGGTCAGGAGTTTGAGGCCAGCCTGGCCAACATAGTGAAACCTTATCTCTATAAAAATGCAAACATCAGCCAGGTGTGGTGGTGCACACCTGTAATCCTAGCTTCTAGGGAGGCTGAGGCAGGAGAGTTGCTTGAACCCAGGAGATGGAAGGAGATGGAGGTTGCAGTGAGCAGAGATCGCACCACTGCACTTCAGCCTGGGTGACAGAGCAAGACTCCATCTCAAAAACAAAAACAAAAACAAAAACAAAACATGGGATAGGCCCAGGCTTCTCAGCCAGCCTACAAGGAGCTTCTTCTTCTTCTTCTTCTTCTTCTTCTTCTTCTTCTTCTTCTTCTTCTTCTCCTTCTTCTCCTCCTTCTTCTCCTTCTTCTTCTTTCTTCTTCTTCTTCTTCTTTTCTTCTTCTCCTCCTTCTCCTTCTCCTTCTGCTTCTCCTTCTGCTTCTGCTGCTTCTTCTGCTTCTTCTTCTGCTTCTTCTTCTGCTTCTTCTTTCTTCTTTTTTTTTTTTTTTTGACAGAGTCTCACTCTGTCTCCCAGACTGGAGTGCAGTGGTGAAATCTCGGTTCACTGCAACCTCCACTTCCTGGGTTCAAGTGATTCTCATGCCTGAGCCTCCTAAGTGTCTGAGATTACTTTTGTGCACCACCAAGCCCAGCTAATTTGTTTGGTATTTTTTGTAGAGACAGGGTTTCAACATGTTGGCCAGGCTGGTCTTGAACTCCTGACCTCAGGTGATCTGCCTGCCTCAGCCTCCCAAAGTGCTGGGATTACAGGCATGAACCACCGCGTCTGGCCTCTACAAGGCCCTTCTTAACTGGGGCCTCGCCAGCTGGCCACATTGCCCCTGGCCCATAACTAGACTGATCTGCCTGCTATCCTGCCAGCCCAGTGGCGCTACCATACCACCGAGCCTTTATCCAAGCTGCTCTCTCTGTCTTGAATGCTTTTTTCCTTCTCTCCACTGCCATTCTCCAAGACTCTGTTTTAGCTTCACCTCCTCCAAGAAGGCTGCCCAGGCCCACCACGTAATTGCGTTTCCCCGAATCTTCCTCACTATGGGGAAAGTAATTCCACTCTCTGCAGCCTGCCTTCCAGAGACCCAAGTCTCAGCCTTGACTGTCCTCCCTGCGAGGCCGTGGGTCGGTCCCTGGTCCTTCTGAGTCTCAGCTCCTTTTTCTGTTCCTTCCCCCTTAAAGGATCCTACCTGCTGTTCCCTCCCTCAGAAATTATTAAGAGAATCAGGCAGGAATTCTGATTCTGAAAGGAGAGGCCAAGATTAAGAACATGAGCTTTGACCAGGACAGGCTTGGGTTCAAATTCCAGTTCTCTTGCTAACCAACTGCGTGACCTTGTGTTACACCTCCTGTCTCCAAGTGGAGTCACCTACCTGTAAGCTGGAAACCTCAGATGGTGTTTGGGTGAATGAATTGGGTTGTGGCATGGAAGGCGCTTACCATAGCACCTGGCATAGAGAAAGGATCTGGCAAATAGATGTTAAACATGAGGATTAAACCAGGTAGGGAGAGTGTTTGGACGTTCGAACCCTCTGAGGAAGTGGGGAGTATTCTCATGATTTCACTGTGACTTGAACAGGCCCTGGATGGAGGAGAAGGGAAGAAGGGAGGCATGCCCCTCCTGCTCACCAGTGGCTGAGGTTGGCAGACTCAGGGCCCGCCCATCCCAGGCCCTGCTCATGGTGGTGGGGATTCTGAAGGTCTCAGGTGGGCCCCAAAATCAGCGCCCCAGTAGAGTCTGGAGTGGGTGGTGGGAATCCACACTTTGAGACGCTGCCCCGTGCTGTGCTTTGCCCCTCCCACAGGAGCTGTGTTTCTGTGGCCCATGCAGCAAGGCTCAGCACCTGGGTGCTGTGCCAGGGGCCCTGGAGCCTGGAGCAGCTGCTGTAATTTATGCAAAGGAAGGCGCCCAGGTCTGCCCTGTCTATTTATAGCTTATTTATGAAGAAGGAAAAACAAGGGCCCGGTTGCCATAGCAACCAGGAGCATCATGGGCTGCTTTCCCTGCAAGAGGAAGATGGCCAAGTCTCCTTGAAGGGTGAACCCTTGGATGTGTTTATCCTGACAGAGGACACAGGTGGGCCTTCAAGGGCCTGTCCCATGCCGGGTTCCTGGGCAGCCTGCAGGGTGGGTGGGGAGCAGGGTGCTGCTTATTGGGCCCTTGGAAAATCCAGGATGATGCTGGGGCCACGCACAGCTGAGCTCTCGGTAGCATGAGATGCACCCTTGTCTTCTGGTCTTGATGCTAACTCTTGTCCTCTGGGTGCCCACCTGCAGCCTCAGGCAGACTTGGAAGCTCTTTCCCTGGCTATGCTCTGGCTTGTGTCCCTTAGGGCACTTAGCACAGTGAACTGGAGGCCTAGACCCTAGATCAATGCCCCCAAGGCTGTCATCCAGCACAGAGCTGGCACCAAGCTTGGCACCAAGGAAGGGTTTAATAAATAATGAATACACGAAGTGTTGTGTAGTTTACAATGCGTGCTCTTATTCGATGCATGTAAGACAGGGTAAGCACTGCAATAGTCTCTCATTTTATAGATGAGGAAACTAAGCTTCAGAGAGGTGAAGACACCAGCCTAAGGTCTTGCAGCTGGCAAGTAGCTGAGCTGGCCTGAGTCCTGGAGGAGGAAACCCCACCTGTGTGCTGGCAAAATACGAGGGAACTTGGGTTCCAGTTAGGCTCATGGTCAGGGGTGGGGGAAGTGGTGCTGTGTGTGGTGTGGGGCTGGGAGGGGTGTGGTTTGACTCTCGACTCTGCCACTTATCAGTGGTGTGACCTTGAGCTAGTGACTTCACCTCTCCAGGCCTTGGTTGCCTCATCTCTAAAATGAGGCCATGATGCCCGGTCCCTGGGGACTGCCAGCTCCCTGAGGACAGGCTTTGTGTCTGTCTCTTGATTGTGCTTTCCTACTGCCTGGAACATTCTAGGTGCCCAGGGTGATGATAAGATCTTGCACACAGAATGGCTGGGTCCGAGCCCAGGATGTTGAGTGCCCTCAGGGACTGTTGGTTGTTACAGTGTCATTTGGGAACCGAGGCACAGAGAGCCTGATGGCTCCCCTGAGGTCACCCAGCCAAATCCAGAGCAGAAGTGGTGGCTTCACTGGAGAGTTGGGATTGGTAGCACTGCCACAGATGAAGCGGGACTGTGTCCAGGCCCAGGGGAGGGCCCGCTGGGTTGGGCTACAGTCCCAGGGGGCAGCAGGCATGCTGGGCAGGGAGGCTGAGCGGGGGTCTCTCAGTGCTGGGGATCTAGGGCTGCCCTCCACATGCCTGGAGGTGCAGAGGCTGCCCCCATCCCCGCCTGACTGACTTCCGTACTCTACGCCCAGGCCGGCTGGAGGCTCTCGGTCGCCCTCTGCTGGGCTCTGGGTGCCTCTGCGGGGCCACCTCCAGAGGCTGTAAGAGGAAACTATGTCCCCTCCTCAGCTCAGTCTGGGCGTGAAAAAAAAAAGATACCAAAGAAACCCAGGTAGGAAGAGAAAGACCCGTCAAACAAACCGAGGTCACAAATCATTTCTACAATGACTTCCCTAGCTGCCTGTGCTGTGCCAGGGGCCTTGGCCAGCTGGCTTTCTACCTCCCGGGTTCAAGCAGTCCTCCCACCTCAGCCTCCCAAATAGCTGAGATTACAGGCGTGCGCCACCATGCCCGGCTAATTTTTGTATTTTCAGTAGAGACGGGGTTTCACCATGCTGACCAGGCTAGTCTTGAACACCTGACCTCAAGTGATCTGCCCGCCTCGGCCTCCCAAAGTGCTGTGATTATAGGCGTGAGCCACCGCGCCTGGCTGGGTCCTGGCTTCTCTAGCTCCCACTGAGACCCTACAGCAGGACACAGGTGCCTGCCACCAGCCCCGGAGGCTGCAGGAGCCACCGCAGAAGCCTCACCGCTGTTTCCTAAAAGCCATGTCCAGGGTTTTTGGTTTTGTTGTGTTTTTGGCACATCTCAAGCCTTTGCCCACGTGCCTGTCCCTCTTGCCTTGTCGCCCCGATGGGCTCCACACTGTCTGAGCCTCTAGGCTTCACTAGCCTGCGTGCCCCCTACTCTCATTCCCATACTTCCCCCGCCTGGCAGTTGGCACACAGCGCTGGGAGTCTTTCTTTGCTGAGACTTCCTCTCCTCCCCTTGACTGTGAGCTCAGGAGGTGTCAGAGTTTCCTAGCTCTGTTGTAACAAAGTACCACAATCTGGGTGGCTGAAACACCAGAAATTTATTGTCTCACCATTCTGGAGGGTGAAGTACAAAGCAAGGTGTCTGCAAAATTGCTTCTTCTGAGATCCGTGAGGGAGACTCTTCCAGACCTGGTGCGTAGCTTCTGGTGGTTTGATGGTAACTTTTGGCATTCCTTGGTCCATAGAATCATCACTCCAGTCTCCGTCTTCATGTTCATATGGGGTTCTCCCTGTGTGCATGTCTGTTTCCAAATTGCCAATTTTTTTTTTTTTTTTGAGATGGAATCTTGCTCTGTTGCCCAGGCTGGAGTGCAGTGGTGTGATTTTGGCTCACTTCAACCTCCGCCTCCCAGGTTTGAGTGATTCTCCTGCCTTAGCCTCCTGAGTAGCTGGGATTACAGGCACCCAACACAATGCCCAGCTAATTTTTGTATTTTTAGTAGATACAGGGTTTCACCATGTTGACCAGGCTGGTTTTGAACTCCTGATCTCAAGTGATCCACCTGCCTCGGCCTCCCAAAGTGTTGGGATTACAGGTGTGAGCCACCACGTCTGGCCCAAATTTCCAACTTTTGTAAGGACACCAGTCCTGTTGGATTAGGGCCTAGTGACCTCATTTTTTAACTTGCTTACCTCTGTAATATCAAATCAAATTCAATCCATTTGGAATACCTCCAAGTAAGGTCAGCTACTGAGTTACTAGGGGCTAGAACTGCAGAATATGAATTTATTTTTCTCATTTCAACAGAAAACTCAGAAAGGTAATGAAAGGGAATCAACCTTTGACAAATGTTTATTAAATACGCAGTTGTGATAGACACTAGTTCTAGGTGCTTAGGATGGCATTCATTCATTCATTTGCACCTAGAACCATGTCTGACGCATAATAGGAGCTCAATAAATGTTTGTTTAGTGAGTAAATTAATTCATTCAATAGTCATTCAGGTTGTAAAAGGAGCCTTCAATTCCCTCAGTAAAATGAGTTGAATTACATAATTACCTCTTAGGTTTGTTGACAGGGTGAAATGAATGTATTATTAATAATAACTATAAGAAGCTTCTATATGCTAAGATAGATGGTCTTCATGTACAATGTTCAATACTCATAGCAGCCTTATTCAAATGAAATTCACTGGCCGGGCATGGTGGCTCATGCCTGTAATCACAGCACTTTGGGAGGCGGAGGTGGGTGGATCACTTAAGGTCAGGAGTTTGAGACCAGCCTGGCCAACATGGTGAAACCCTGTCTCTACTAAAAATACAAAAATTAGCTGGGCGTGGTGGCGTAAGCCTGTAATCCCAGCTACTCAGGAGGCTGAGGCAGAAGAATCACTTGAACCCAGGAGGTGGAGGTTGCAGTGAGCCGAGATCACGCCACTGCACTGCGGTCTGGGTGATAAAGGGAGACTAAGTTTCAAAAATAAATAAATAAATAAAAGAAATAAAATAGAATTCACCTAACATAGAAATCACCATTTTAATCATTTTAAAGTGTGCAACTCAGTGGTTTTTAGTGTATTCATAATACATATATATATATATATTTTTGAGACGGAGTCTCCCTCTGTCACCCAGGCTGGAGTGCAGTGGCCGGATCTCAGCTCACTGCAAGCTCCGCCTCCTGGGTTTATGCCATTCTCCTGCCTCAGCCTCCGGAGTAGCTGGGGCTACAGGCGCCCGCCACCTCGCTCGGCTAGTTTTTTGTATTTTTTAGTAGAGACGGGGTTTCACCGTGTTAGCCAGGATGGTCTCAGTCTCCTGACCTCGTGATCTGCCCACCTCAGCCTCCCAAAGTGCTGGGATTACAGGTGTGAGCCACCGCACCCAGTCAATGAGACCCCCTTTTGACGCAGGGCAGGTAAGCCCCGAAGTGGAGCTGAGCCCACAAGGGTTCTTGGCTTTGCCCAAGAAAGAATTCAAGGGCAAGTTGGAGGCAGAAGAAAACGGCTTTATTGAAGTGGCGGCGTTACAGCTCCATGACTGCTCCTGCAGAGCAGGGCTACCCTCTTAGGTAGAGTCAGGGCAGTTGTGCATTGATATTTATACGTACTTTTAATTACATGCAGATTAAGGGGTGGTTTATGCAGGCGTTTCTAGGGAAGGGGTGGTAACTTTTGGGTCATGGTGCCATTGCCATGGAAAAGGGCGGTAACGCACGAGTGTTGCCATGGCAACGGTAAACTGACTTGGCGCACTGGTGAGCTAGTTTTAGGGAAGCCAGCTTCCGCCCAGGCCCTGTTTTAGTTAGTTCTCAATTTGGGCAGGTATCTCAGCCCCATCTCTGAACGGAGTCCTGCCTTCTACCTCACCTTTGTAGAAAGTTTTTGCCAATACATGTCTTCCACCCTCTCAGGTGCATATCTAAGAGGGTACTACTTTTTGGGGGAACTGCCAAATTGTTTTCCAGAGCAGCCGTACCATTTTGCATTCTCACCAGCCCTGTATGGGGGTTCCAATTTCTCCGAACTCTCGCAACCTTTGCGCTTTTCTGTCTTTTTGTTTATGGCCATCCCAGTGGGTGCGAAGTGGGATCTCGCTGTGGTCATGCTTTGCATTCACCTGATGACTAACCATGTTGAGCCTCTTTTCACAGACTTAACGGCCATTCCACAGCAGCCTTTTGAGCTAGGTGTAATCTCCATCTGATAGTGGAGGAAACAGATTCAGAGAGTTAAAGAGACTTGCTTAACGCAAGGGGGTGGTGGGGCTGTGCCTGGGACTTGGGTGTGTCTGTCCCCGAAGCACCGCAGAACCAAATTAAAGGTAGAAGCAGGTCCAGTCTGAGCGGCAGGAGACCTGGTCGCCGGTGCGTTCACTTTGGACAAGTCCTTTCCTCGTTCCGGGTGTCACTTTCTCCTCCGTGCCACTTGGGGCGATATACTTCAAACATCTCTGGCTTCTCTAGGAACCAGAATCTCTAAGATCAATCGTTCTAGTGTGGCGTTTGCCCCGCCCCTTCAGCCCCAGTTGCCAGCGACGCCGGAAGTGTTCGGATCTGTGGGTTTGCGCCCGCCTCCGGCCCGGAAGTGCTCTCTTGGGAAGATGGCGGCTGTGTCGGTGTATGCTCCGCCGGTTGGAGGCTTCTCTTTTGATAACTGTCGCAGGTGCGGCCTTGCCTGGGGCTTGGCTCAGGGAGGGAGTAAGAGTGCGGTGCTCGGGTGGGAGCTGGGCCAAGGCCTGATACGAGAATTCTGAGGGAAGAGTGCATGGCGGGGCCTGTGGCCCGCGGCCCGTGTGACTCAGGGGAATCAGGGCCTGGGCGTGGGTTTCTCCTGAAGCCGGGTCTGCTCTCCCACCTTCACAGCGCACTCGGCCACCGTTTATCTCCGTCTCCTAAGGCACGTCACGGCCCCTCTCTGAGACTGTCTTCGTTGGAAAACGGGAGAACAGTGCTGATGGGAGGATTCATTGAACAGATGGGCGTGAAAACAAATAGCAGCTTTACTGAGTTCTCTTTTAGGCAGTCTTCATGCCAGTGCTGCGCGATGTGGTCCTGCCCTTCAACACTTGATTCTTTCATTTGCTCTCAGGAATGCCGTCTTGGAAGCCGATTTTGCCAAGAGGGGGTACAAGCTTCCAAAGGCCCGGAAAACTGGCACGACCATCGCTGGGGTGGTCTATAAGGTAAGCCAGGTTAGGGTAAGAGCAGCAGCGACTGAACCGGTAACAGGAATCAGAACACTTGGCTTCCTCTGTCTCTCCCGGCTCGGTCTGGAAAGGCAAATACTATAGAATACATCAGGAGACCGTCTTTCAGGAGGGACTGCTTTTGTCTGGTTTTGTGTGCTTCTTAACAGTTTATGTTCTTTCCTCACTTTGCTGAGTTTTTTTTTTTCTTTTTTCCTTTTTTTTTTTTTTTTTTTTTTAACAGGTCAGTTAGCTTCTTAATTACTAGTTTAGGAAGCCGAAGTATGTGATGGGAGATCACGAGATTTGGGGTCAGACAGGTCTGTCTCACTTTTGACCTCTATAATACTAATTCCAACTTCGGGCAGCTCGCTTTCCTTCTCACAGGTCTCCTTCAGATGCATCAAATGGAGATAACTCCTGCCTTAAATTGTTGTAAACGTCAAAAGAGATAATGATTACCTGCGCAACTTGTTTTAAGGAAGAGCAACATGTTTTAAAAGGAAATTGACTGTGATGGCTACTTTAATGGGAAGATTCCTGTGTCTTAGTCCAAGTTTTTTCCAGATTAGCTCTGATTTGCAAGGAATTCACCAGACACCTGAGCCTCACTTGAAACTGGGAATAATTCTTACCTACTCAGGATTCAATTAGTAGCATTTACTAAGAAATTTTATCTTAAATCCTGAAAGTGTGGCACAATATTTTTGGTATGAGTTTTGTTTGGCGTTTTGAGATTAGGGGAGCATGGTATGGGCAACATAGTATTCCCTAAAGTAGAATGGAGAGTTGTGGTTGGTTTATATTTGTAATATTGTTTAAAAACTTTTTTTCTCTCAATAGGATGGCATAGTTCTTGGAGCAGATACAAGAGCAACTGAAGGAATGGTTGTTGCTGACAAGAACTGTTCAAAAATACACTTCATATCTCCTAATATTTAGTAAGTATTGATTCATTTGAATAATTTTTATATTTTCAAACGTGTCAGGGGTAAAAATTGACCTTCCTGTGCTCTTCACAAAAACCTGTTGTTTAACTTGTATTTTCTATCTCCTTTAAATGGCATTTCCGTCCACCCGTTACCCAAGCTAGTCATCTTCAAGTCCGCTCTTTGCTCAGTCTCCAATTGAATTGGTAGCCAGTTTTGCCCTCCCTGTGCCTCTTGAATCCATTCCCTCCTATTCTTTCCGTTGCTAAGGCTCTAGTTTGGGTTCTTTCTTTTTTTTCAAACATTAACTTGAACCATAGAGGTTCTTTTTTCTTAGCTGAACTATTGCAGTTACTTGCCTCTCTTAGGCATCCTATTGTTCACTCTTCTGCCATATTGGATTTTGTAAAACATAGATCTGATGACGTCCCTTTGTTAAAAAGCTTTTCATGAGACTTGTCACATTTCCACACGACTTTTAGGATAAAAATCAAAATTCTGTGGCCTTGCACAATCCATAGAAAGCCTACCCTTCAAGCCTCTCTTTCAGTTGCCATCACCCTGTGCTCCAGTTACATCTGAACTGTCATCTGAACTGTCCCTGTTTCCCTCATCTCCAAGCTATTCCACTGTTGCTTATGTGAGATTCTATTTAGAAACTCTTCTCTGCTTGTAGAGTGTTTTTATTCCATTTTATTCCAGCTCATATATAACCTTTTCATTTCTTTTTTAAATATTTCTTGTTAGTTTTTTTTTTTTTTTTTTCTGGGAGAGATGTGGTCTCACTATATTGCCTAGGCTGATCTTGATCTTCTGGCCTCAAGTGATCATCCCGCCTGGGTCTCACAAAAAGTGCTGGGATTACAGGCATGAGCCATCATGCCCAGCCTGAAACCTTTTCTTAATGATCAGAATCAATTGCTTTCTCCTCTGGTTTCCCGTAGCATTTTGTACCTATGTTACTACAGTGTATTAAATGACGTATTATAATTTTCGTCGTCTTGTGTGTCTTCCACTCAACTTTGAAATCCAGTACAAGTCCTGTCATATTTTCTTTATTCCCAGTGCTTAGTGTAATAACTGGTATCTGATAGTAAGTACTTGGTAGATGTTGAGTTGCAAGACTTTTAACACACCTTGCACTTCTGTACAACTTGGATGTATTTGTAGCGTTAATGAAATGCATAGTCTTATCACAGAAACCAATAATTTCGTACGTTCCATTGGGCCATAGATAATATATTTGCGTATAACTAGATGCATTTTCTTAATTTTCTGTTCATTTAAGGTTGATTAAGCAGAAAAGTTACAGCATAGATGTACCCAAAAACATCTCTCTGGGTACCTGGACTTCTTGGAAGTTATCCAAGAACCCCTACTTCTAATTGAGCCCTCTGATAATTGGATTTCAACTGAGTTTCTAATTGGATTTTTCAGTTGTTGTGGTGCTGGGACAGCTGCAGACACAGACATGACAACCCAGCTCATTTCTTCCAACTTGGAGCTCCACTCCCTCTCCACTGGCCGTCTTCCCAGAGTTGTGACAGCCAATCGGATGCTGAAGCAGATGCTTTTCAGGTAAGTTTCCAGAATGGGGATTCCTGGTGGTATCTTTTGCTCATATCTTAGGTTTTTTTCAGCCAGGAGAAGCCAAGAAAGTAGCAAAAAAGCCTTCAGAAATACACATTTTGTTCCAGAAATCAGTTGTTATGTTAAAGAGCCACTTTAAATGGTTTTTGATAGTGCATTTGAATTTCTGGGGCCTGATTCTTTTCATGAGTAAATCACATGTCACCAGTTGAGTCATTTCCTGAAGCATAGGGATATTACTGGGTAAGAAACTTTTTTGCTCATAGTAAGAGAGTTATAGCTGGAGGAACTATGAATTTGTATTGTGAAACTACTCTCTCCTCCCCATAAACACAAAGCCAAATGAGTGTCTCCCCTTGCCCCCTGCCCCCTTTAGGGGCAAAATAACAATGAATGAAAAGTGGTATTTATAATTGGCTGTCAGTGGGTATGATAATATTAATATTAACCAACCTTTATCTATCTCTTACTCTGATTGAGGACCTATGTTAAAGTGCTTTACGCACGATCTCATCCTTTTAACTCTGAGATAGGAGCTATGACCTGACCTTCATTCTCTGCTGACTCACAGCTCATATTAGTAGTTTTGTTTCTCTTTCTCCTTTAATAATTGCGTCATTACCTTATGTTTGTATGGGTCTTGGGAGTTTTCAAAGTACATTTTCTTATTTGCTTCTCATAAGAGAAGCAGTGATTATAGGAGAAATACCCTGGGCATTTAGTCTTGGGTGGAATACTGGCTTCTCCTTTAGGGACCTGCCTTACCTTTAACATATTCTTTGCCTTTTTCCTTCTATATGAAATGGATATCATAATACCTGCCCCTAGCAGGGTTGTTGTGAGAATTAAAGGGGAGCATGGATAGACAGTAAAGATATTGAACTGGTGGCTTATAGGCCATCAGCTTGTAGAGAAATTTATTTGGATCATACGGCGGTTTTTTTTTTTTTTTTTTTAAATAGTGGCTAATAATTATAAATGGGTAGATTTGAATTAAAAGTCTAGATTTTGGCTTGGCACAGTGGCACATGCCTATAATCCCATCACTTTGGGAGGCCAGGGATCGCGAATCACCTGAGGTAAGGAGTTCGAGACCAGCCTGGCCAACATGGTGAAACGTCTCTACTAAAAGTACAAAAATTAGCCAGGCGTGGTGGCACTCGCCTGTAATCCCAGCTATTCGGGAGGCTGAGACAGGAGAATCGCTTGAACCTGGGAGGTGGAGGTTGCAGTGAGCCAAGGTCATGCCACTGCACTCTAGCTTGGGTGACAGAACAAGACTGTGTCTCAAAAAAAAAAAAAAAGTCTAGATTTCTGTCTTTTGAAAACATTCAGAAACACGTGGTCATAATCTTCGGGAACTCATTGGTGGATGTTGCCTTAGAAGTGGGAGTGGGTGCTCTGTCACATTCTCTGCCTGGCTCACTTCACTGTTCCCTTCAGGGCCCTGGCCTTCCTGAGAATTTGCGGGTCCTCCTCTGTGTGTCTAGCATGGCCTGTGGGTTTTCAGTAGTGTATATGAGGTTGAGGGTAGCCTTGTAGCAAGGCCAGTAGTATAGTTCCCATTTTACAAATGAGACCAAAGCCTAGAGTCATATGTATAGGAAGCCTAGTCTACCCAATTGCTGCTTTGTGTTTGTGTACATATTGTTCTAATCCAGGAGAATTATTGCCAACCAAATTCTTCCAGTACAGTGAGTAGAACTTGTTAAAGCACACCTATTGATTAGATTTCTGAAGAGATTTGTGGATTTTAATTTTAAATATAAAGCTCCCTCTGGTGGCTTGCTTGGCACATTATATGTAAGGCTTTTTTGAAAACTTTTTCTACACAATGTGTCTATGTAATAAAGGCAATTTTCAAGCTTCTAAAATTGCCGCAAATAGAATGTTTCAAGATTCCTTGTAATGTCATTTAAAACAATCAGCAAAATAATCTAGCACATGTTTCTGTTAATCACTTTAGAATGTTTTAAGAATTCTAAAGTCTCGGCCGGGCGCGGTGGCTCATGCCTGTAATCTCAGCACTTTGGGAGGTCGAGGCGGGTGGATCACAAGGTCAGGAGATTGAGACCATCCTGGCTAACATGGTGAAACCCCGTCTCTACTGAAAATACAAAAAATTAGCCGGGCGTAGTGGCAGGCGCCTGTAGTCCTTAGGCTGCTTGGGAGGCTGAGGCAGGAGAATGGCGTGAACCCGGGAGGTGGAGCTTGGCAGTGAGTCAAGATAGTGCCACTGTACTCCCGCCTGGGTGAAAGTGTGAGACTCCGTCTCAAAAAAAAAAAAAAAAAAAAAAAAAATCCTAGTCTCTTTTTTCAGTGTTTTGTCATTTTTTAGTTTAAGATAGTTTGTAAAAGTTAAATTTTATCAAATTTTGAGAGGAACATTTAAAAATATAAACCAGCATAATAGTTACAGTCTTTTATGTCCTCTTACATTTTTGGTGAGTTACATAAAATGAGAGTGGTTTAAGGAAAGAGTTTAGGATTTGACTTTAGAACTTTGGTTCACCTCCCACCTACAGCACTGACTGTTGTGTAAATTTGGGTGATTCTTTCTCAATAAAATGGGGATTATAGTTTCTGTCTGTCTGACTTTTGAGGAGGACAGGAATAAAGAAGCTAGGCTCTGACCTTGCATACTACGGAGCCTACTGCATAGTTAGAGCCCCATAAAATTCAGTCTGGAAAGGAATACAAGGTGTTCTTGGTACTGCTGTACTTTTTTTTTTTTTTTTCTGAACTGCCCATTTCCATGTATGTGAGTCAGTGAGAAAATAAGATTTGATAAACAGAAGTGACCTCTTTTCCCTTACTTAAGCACTGCCTTTATCTCACACCTCTGCTGGCTCGATGTAGGTGATGGAAGTAATGCTTGTTCTGTGGGCATAGAGCCTCCTTGTTGAGTTTCATAGAAATATTAGTGACATGCCGTTCTGTGTTCTGGAAACTATTACCTGAATATGTGGAGGCTCTTACATTGTAACTGTTTTTCTAATAAACATGTACATTTATTGTAGGAAATTTAGAAAATACTGAAAAGCCCAAAGAACAAAATGAAAATTTTGCCGTTCAGGGAGCATCACTCTTGGTTTACTGTATATTATTCCAGTCTTGTGTCTTCTAAGTTCTTCCCTTCCTCTCTTCCTTTTATATTACTATTACATATTCATGGTAAAAACAAAACAAAGCTGGAAGATACAAACAAAAAGAATATAAAAAACTACCTGAATTCCTGCCACCCACAAGCAATTAGTGCTAAGAGATTATTACGCAGCCTTCAAGGTTTTAAAAATATGTTCAGTAATATTTTATTAAAAAATGGGATTATAGTTGTACTGACTCTTTATAGTATAGCCTGATCTTTTCACCCAACAGTGTGTCTTGAATGGGTTCTATACTAGGGCATTTCAAAATGAAAATAACTGTTGTTAAAATTATAAAAATAATGTAATTGTAAAAAATGTAGACGCTAGAAACCTGGATAGAAGGAAGTAAATGCCACCTGATGTTCTGCCACTTAGACACATACACTGTAAATTTTTGAAGATCTGTTTTTTCATACCTTTTGTTCTAGACATGTATCCTTGTATGTATGCATTTAAAAGAATGAACTGTTTGTGTGTTGTTTTGTAATTTCCCATATGTACATAATAGTATGTTACAAATATTGTTCCAGTCAGTAGATGAGTTTTTCTCTTGAACCCATAGAGAAGTTCTGAATACTTGTAACTCTCCTGAAATCAGAAAAAAATGTTGGTGTGTACTCTTATGGGGGAAAGTTTCCACAATTGTAATCAGTTTTTAAGAGGGCTCTGTGACCCATAAAAGCCTAAGAACTATTAATCAGTATCATAATTTTTGGTGGTGTCATAGTATCCGTTTTGTGGCTGTGTTACAACTTAACCAATTTTTGAACATTAATGAAATTGCCCATTTTAAGGTATTTAAGCTATTGTTAGGTATTCTGTGAACGCTTTGGAACATAGAACCTTTGGGTTCTGGTGTGATTAATTCCTTAGACTGTATTCTAGAATAAATGCACATTTATTTAGTTTTGCACATTTAACATTTTGAGAGATGTTGTCAGAGCTCTCCCTTGACAAACGTTGTGCTACCATCAGTAGCAAAGGAGAAAATGCAGCATGATTGTTAAATTTTATTTTATTTTAGATAGGGTCTCTTTCTGTTGCCCAGGCTGGAGTGCAGTGGTGTGATCATGGCTCACTTAAAAGCAGTGCATGGCGGATGACTTGAGCCTTAAAATTCTAGGCTCAAGTCATCTGCTCGCCTCAGCCTCCTGAGTAGCTGGGACTAAAGGCCCATGTCACCATGCTTGGCTGATTTTGTTGTTGTGTTTGTTTTTTTAAACTTTTTGTAGACAATGTCTCACTATGTTGCCTAGGCTAGTCTCAAACTCCTGGCCTCAAGTAATCCTCCTGCCATGACCTCCCTAGGTTTTGGGATTACAGGCGTGAGCCACCGCACTGAGCTTAGCATGATTTTTAATGCTTGTGTGATGTTCTGTTGTACAGCCGGATCAGTTTAGCCGTTTCTCCCTCTGCCTGTTTCCACTTTTTTAATCATCATAAACAATGCTGTTGTAAGCATCCTTGTGCATTCATTTCTGTATATTTGTCTGTTTATATCCTTAGACTAGAGTCCTGCTAGAATCTGTGGATCAGTAAATTACTGAAATTTTAACGATTTCAATAATTTGCCAAAACATCTTGATTCTTTTAAAGGCATCTAACAGTTTATATTTTAGCTTAGAAGGCAACTAGCTGATTATTATTGACTTTATTTAAATACCCTGTTCAGTAGACAGTTGGCATAGTAGAATAGGCACTGAACTAGTTGAGGGTGGTGGGACTGGGCGATTGTGGCTTCTCTTCCTGGAGCCCTTGGCCCTAGTCTCACCCTGCTGCTAGCTCGTGTGGCCTTGAACCAGTTTCTTCCCTTGTCTGGGGCTCTGTTCTCTTTTTAGACGACTTCTAAAATCTTTTCCTAGGAAGTTCTTGAAGTTTTTACTTATAAATGGAAGGTTCTTTTTGAAATAACAATTTGGTAATCGAGGAACAGGGCAAGTATTGGACCACTGTTCTGTTTACTTAGTGCACTTCTGGATGGGCGGCTATGTCTCAGACAAAGTTATGACTTTGGTTCTTGTGTTAGTTTATTTGTAACAGTTTTAATGATTACATTGTTTGGCAAATTCAGTATGTGTTGGTTTTGTTTTTCTTCCCAAAGAGCTGAGGGCTCACAGTGGAGAACTTTAAATCCAGCATGTTTATCTAGCACAGCAATTCTGATGTTAAAAAACTGTACCAAATACAGGGAGAGGAATCTATAGAAATGGAAAAAAGGGTCCAAAGGAACAAATATGTACACAATTAAATGGAGATGGAGTGGGTGGAAAATGTATTCCTGTGATGTTCCTGAAGAAGTGTAAGTTTATCCTGTGTGTAATAGCAGTGGTTTCTTAGGCTATCATGGAGTTATTTTAATATTCACTTTCCTGAATGATGAAATATTTTCTTTGGATATGCGTTCATATATATGATTATAATGTGGGTTAATTCAAAGGCAAAGGTGTTTCACCATGAGCTGTTTTTCTGTTTGGGCTGTGGTGAGGTTGATTTTTTTTTTTTTTTTCTGAGACAACTCTTGTTCTGTCCCCCAGGCTGGAGTGCAGTGGCATGAACATGGCTCACTGCAACCTCTGCCTCTTGGGCTCAAGGGATCCTCTTACTTCAGCCTCCCGAGTATCTGGGACTACAGGTGCATGCCACCACGCCTTGCTAATTTTTTGTAGTTTTTGTAGAGACGGGGTCTCGCCATATTGCACAGGCTGGTCTTGAACTCCTGGACTCGAGTGATCTGCCCACCTCGGCCTCCTAAAATGCTGGGGTTATAGGTGTGAGCCACCATGCCTTTGTGGCTAGGTTGATAATTTGAATAGTGGAACAGCTGAGCTTAGCACCTCATTGTTAACTTTGGAGGTGGAGTATGTGCTGATCCCAGAGAGGTGTGATGGGAAAAGTGCTGATAATCTTTGGAGTCAACCCAATTTGATTTTGAGACCGGGCAAGTTCTTAATGTCTCTAGGTTGGTTTTCTTTTCTCTAAAATGGGAATGATAATGCTGTCTTTTAAAGGGTACTGTGGGCTGGGTGTGGTGGCTCACACCTGTAATCCCAGCATTTTGGGAGGCCGAGGTGGGAGGACTGCTTGAGTCTAGGAGTTTGAGACCAGCCTGGGCAATATGGCAAGGCCCCATCTCTACAAAAAAAAAATACAAAAATTAGCCAGGTGTAGTCCCAGCTACTCAGGAGGCTGAGGTGGGAGGATTGCTTGAGCTGGGGAGGTTGAGGCTACAGTGAGCCATGATAATAACCACTGTACTCCAGCCTGGGTGACAGAGTGAGACCCTGTCTCAAAAATAATAATAATAATGGGGGCTGTGAGGCTGAGCTGAAATGAGGTGTGTGGAGTGCCACACATAATTTATACTGGCTGATAGTAGATGGTTCATCTAATGTTCCCTTCCCTTTTTTGTTACCATCCAAACAATAACCCCTTAATGAAACAGTCTTAAAGAAAGCTTTTTGTTTTTGTTGTCTGACTTCTCATGCAACTTTTGGCTAAGTTACAGTGATGCTCTGTGGACTCATGTTTTTTTTCTTATGCATACTCTCATCACCAGGTATCAAGGTTACATTGGTGCAGCCCTAGTTTTAGGAGGAGTAGATGTTACTGGACCTCACCTGTACAGCATCTATCCTCACGGATCAACTGATAAGTTGCCTTATGTCACCATGGGTGAGTGTAACGTTTCCCTGATGTTTCAGAGTACTCTTGCTTACTAAGATGGTCTCTTGAAGAGCTGGTCTGTTTTCTCTTAGAAGAGGAGGTGCAGTACAGTGCTTTGATTCATTCAGCAAATATTTACTGAGTTCCTACTACAGATTAGGCCCTGTTCTAGGTGCTTGGTATATAGCAGTGAACACAATTCTAATAGTGATTCCTGCCCTCGAGGAGTTTATATTTTAGTGAGGGTAAATAGATAATAAACAACTGTGAGAAGTATAATACACAGGTATTATAAATATATTTATGTATAAATATAGGTTATGCAACCTGTGTATTATGAATATATTTTTTATAGTCTGAAATCTGAAATGCTTCAAAATCCTAAAGTTTTTGAGTGCCAACATGATACTCATTGGAACATTTTTATTTTTATTATTTTTTCTTTTTCGAGATGGATTTTTGCTCTGTTGCCCCAGGCTGGAGTGCAGTGGCATGATCTCGGCTCACTGCAACCTCTGTCTCCCAGGTTCAAGTGATTCTTTTGCCTCAGCGTCCCAAGTAGCTGGGATGATAGGCGTGTGCCACCATGCCCGGCTAATTTTTTGTAGTTTTAGTAGAGATGAGGTTTCATCATGTTGGCCAGGCTGGTCTCAAACTCCTGACCTCAAGTAATCTGCCTACCTCGGTCTTCCAAAATGCTTGAATGGATTATAGGCATGAGCCACTCTGCCCAGCCTCGTTGGAGCATTTTTGATTCTGGATTTTTGGATTAGGGATGCTGAATTGGGTGAGTATAATGTAGATATTCTAAAACCTGAAATCTGAAACACTTCTGGTCCCTAGCATTTTGGGTAAGGGCTACTCAGCCTGTATTAGAAAGTGATATTAAGAAAAAAAGGTAATACGGATGGTATTGTACTATAGTTAAGATACTATCTTTGAGAGAAACTGAGTCAAGTTCATATGGAAATGCTCTATTTTTTACATCTGCATATGAATTTGCAATGATCTTAAAAAATTAAATTCACACATGATAAGGGGACTTGGGAGTTGTGGGCAGGGGCTGGGGTGGAGGCAGATGGCAGTGTTAAATAGAAAGAGCAGTGCCAGGCATTGTGGCTCATACCTGTAATCCAGTGCTTTAGGAGCCTGAGGTGGGAGGATTGCTTGAGGCCAGGAGTTTAAGACCAGCCTAGGCAAACATTGCAAGATCCAGTCTGTACCAAAAAAATATATGTATATATATATATAAAAAAGCTGGGTGTGGTGGTGTGTGCCTGTAGTCCCAGTTGCTCGGGAGGCTGAGGCAGAAGGATTGCATGAGCCCGGGAGTTTGAGGTTGCAGTGAGCTGTGATCAAGTCATTGTACTGCATCCTGGGCAACAGAGTGAGACCTTGTCTGTTTTTTATGAAGAAGATGAGATTTGAGTAGAATTCTAGAGTAGAAGCCTCACATTGAAACTTGTCGGGTACATTTTGACCTACAGGAGTGATCACGGTCCTTCTTTACTATTTAATCTCTGAGGGATTAGGGTATTTGATTTCTGTCTGAACCTCGATTTCCTCACCTGTGAAGTGGTATCAGCAATACCTACCACACCAAGTTGTGATGGTTGGAAATAATATACATAAAGCATGTGCTCCAATGCCTGGTCTGTAAATAGTAGTTATTTTTTTTCCCCCCTCTCTTCCTCATTTGCTAACCAGCGTTTTGCATTTATGCTTTAGGTCTAGCTGCTAGATTAGGAGATTTTATTCTTTTGACAGTTTCTCACTCTGCTGCACAGGCTGGAGTACAGTGGTGCAATCACAGCTCACTGCCACCTCAACTTCCCCGGGCTCAGGTGATCCACCCATCGCAGCCTCCTGAGTAGCTGTGACTACAGCCACGTTCTGCCACACCCGTCTAATTTTTGTGTTTTTTGTAGAGATGGGATTTCGCCATGTTGCCCAGGTTGGTCTCGAACTCCTGGGCTCAGGTGATCTGCCTGCTCCGGCCTCCCGAAGTGCTGAGATTATAGGCGGCTGATAATTTTTTTTTTTAATGACTGCAAAAAATAGTGATACAATTATATTTGGAAGAATTGGGATTTTCAAGTTCTAGCATTTATGTTATTGCTTCTGGGTCAAATTGCACAGGTCCAGAACTTCGAACAGGTTGTGTGTATTGTGTAGCTGGTGTTTTTCCAGCTGTCGTTTACCTCTTATATTTTCCGTCTTGGTGTCTTGGCTCCACATCTAGGAAAACTGCTGCCTTGAGTAGTTTGGAAATTGCCAGTTTGAGACTTTGCTATGCCATTGTGTTATTATCTAGCCTCTTACTAGGTTTTTATATAACAGATGTTCACTGTTTGTTGGGGAGAATGATTTACCCCCAGATACCATATGGATGAATCTTTGCAATTATTCTAAAATGACGATACTTATGGTAATTTTAGAATTTTTCTGAATTGCTTTATTCAAATGTATTTGGTATCTCCATCAAAGTATTGCTTTTATTTCTCCCCATCTGATACCTTTAAATGGTGGTAAAGGTGGAATAACCTTTTCTATTAAGTAGTTTTATTTCTTCTCTTTTTTACTTAAATTTCAGACTGCAGAAAAGTAACAGTAATGTTCAACAAACACTGATCTGTCCTTTGCTCAGATGTGTCAGTTGTTAGCATTTTGCCACATTAGTTCTGCCTCTCACACACATTGTTACTACTATCATTGTTTCGTGTGCGTGGGGAACCATTTGAGAGTAAATAGCAGGCACCACAACCCTTCACCTCTGAATCCTTCAAGATGTTCTCTTCTAGCACCTTGATAAAGTCATCAAATTTAAGAAGTTTGACATTGATACAAAGCAGCTTCATTTGTAAAATGGGAAAATTGGTTTCTCTTGCCTGTGAACTGTGGTAATTTGTGTCATGAGCATAAAGCTGAATTAGGAAAAGTTGTTGAAAGTGAGTAGGTAAACAGCTTTGTGTCTGCCCATTTCACTTCTGCCACCCCACTTTGTGCTTTTTCCTGGCCAACAGTGACCTCCTGTCTGTCCAAGTCTCGTTTGAGTTCCCGGTGATGGATCCACAGCTCTGAGTTTATAGGAGAATTCTATTTAGAAACCACTGACTCCACACAGACTGGTTTTGCTGCCCTAAAATACCAGACTAAGGAGAATGAGACATCAGTAACATGTGATTTTAATACCCAAGTAAATTGTTACTTTGAGGTCTTGTTTGTTCCTCCACTCATTTATCAGCTTTTTTTTTTTTTTGAGGCTGAGTCTCACACTGTCACCCGGTCTGGTGTGCAGTGGTGCAATCTCTGCTTGCTTCAACCTCCACCTCCCGGATTCAGGTGATTCTCCTGCCTCAGCCTCCCCAGTAGCTGGGACTATAGGCTTGCTGCAACCTCCACCTCCCAGGTTCAAGCGATTTTCCTGCCTCAGCCTCCCGAGTAGCTGGGACTGCAGGCACATGCTACCATGCCCAGCTAATTTTTGTATTTTTAGTACAGGGGGGTTTCACTGTGTTGGCCAGGCTGATCTCAAACTCTTGACCTCATGATCTGCCCGCGTCTGTCTCACAAAGTGCTGGAATTACAGGTGTGAGCCACCATGCCCGGCCTTATCAGCTCTTTAGTGAGTGCCTTCTGTGTAAAGGAACTGTAGCAGGCAGCACAGATAGAAGTGAATATCAGGGTCTTTGTCCTTAGATACCCAGTCTAATGGGGGAGACAGATGTACACACTGACAAGGGCAGGAGGGGACCCAAGGGAGAAAGGGTCACTTCCAAACTGGGGGAATTCAGGAAGAACTTCACTTGAGCCGAGTCTTAAAAGGAGGATTGGATCTTTTCATTCGTTTGTCAGATGTGTATTTAGCATCGTTAGTGCCAAGCACTTTGCTAGGAGCTGGGAAGATTAGTGGTCAACACATCACCTGCCTCAGAGCCTATAGTCTTGTGCTGGAGACAGGCATTAGACAGGTGAATTCACATGAAGCTAGAAGAATGCATTGTGATAAGTGCCCCAGAGGAAAAGAACTTTCATTAGTGAGGATACTAGGAAGGAGTGTGTGGCTAGTGGGTGTTTGGGAAGTCCTTTCTGAGCAAGTGACATTCAAGCATTTTCTAATGAACGTGATTTATGAACATGACAGAACATTGAAGTGGGACAAAGAAGTATAAGAAAAGTCTCCTTCATATCCCTCCAGAGTAACCACTCTTAAGAATTGTTTGTATTTTTTCCAGAAAATGTGTTACGATATACTTTCACGTATCTCCTTCTCTGTCAGGTAGTTACCCCTGTAAAAAAACACACACACAAATGAGCACATGCTATACATAATATTCTTACCTTACTATTAACTTGTTTTGATGAAGTGTTTGCATCAGCTTATGTGGGCCTATAGAATTTCTGTAATAGCAAGCTGTACAGAATTGCATTATGTGGCTATACCATGCTTGCTGACCCATTCTTCTAATTAATATCTTGTTTTTCATATTTTGGTAACAAATGTGTCTTGTTCTACTTGTATAAATACATACTTCATTTAGATACATTCTTAGCAGTGGAATTTCTGAATTAAGGTGTACACATGTTTTGACCAGAATTCTCTGTTGTAAGCAGTTGAGTCACTGGATGATTTAAGGAAGAGAGGGATTTTTGAGAAAAGTATAGCAGGTGACTCACAACGTAGTTGGAAGGGCAAGAACTGGGTTTGGGGCCAAGAACAGTGTCTCAGTCTATGCCGTGGGCACAGCCGGTGCCAGACCCTGGCTGCCGCAGAACTGAGCCTTCCTCCCATCCCTTCCACCACCAGGGAGTTCCTCATGGGGAAGGTGGGTGCTTGTGATTGGTGAAGCTCAGATGGCAGTGGAATTCTCCGGACAGAGGCAGGAAATACAGCTGCTGGGCAGCCCAGAAAAGGGACAGTGCATTTTACCTTTTGAGAGCTATTGCCAAATTGCTGTCCAAAAAGCTGACACGAGTTTATACTCCCACTAGAGAGTACAAGGACGCTTGTCTCCCACCACCTTACGGATGCTGAGTGTTTTTGCCAGTCTGATGGGTGAAAGTGGGAAGAAGGAACACTTAAACGCCTGAGGGATGAGTAGGAATGTGCTATGCACCGCTTACCCCGAGGGATAGTGCACAAGGGCTCCGTGTGGTTAAGCACTGAAAGGCCAGAGTGTGCTGCATGGGGGCAGCAGGAGCAGTGAGTGGGGGCGGGGCAAGGGACCCATGCAGTGGGTGCAGCAGAAGCAGAGATGGAGAGGGTGGAAGAAGGATGGATGTTGCCTAGTGTGGAGTGGAGGCAAGGCTGGAAAGCAGGCCCCGGGGGTCCAGATGCTGCAGGCGCAGGTGGAGCTGTTTTGATTTTATCCTGGAGGTTTCCTGCTCCAAAGCCAGGGAATGAGAGGATTAGGTTCGCTTGTTAGAAGGAGCAGCTGACAGCTGTGGGGAGCATTGGCGTGAGAGGCCTGGGGCGGGGAGGGAGCTTGCATCCTGGCCAGAAATGTTGAGGATGAGGACTAATCCAGTGGTGGTGGCAGTAGGGATGGCCACTGTCATTACAGAGATCTCTCAGCAGCTCACCCTGGGCCACATTCTGGGTTTCTGTCATCATTCTCTCCTGGCCTTCCTCAGTGCCAGCTCCTCGCTGGCTCTTGGCTGCAGTCTTGCAGTCACTCCTTCATTTGGGGCCACCTCCCTTTTCAGTTGGGCTCTAGGCCGTTTTTCTCATCTCATTTCCTGTTCTTCCTTCCCTTGTGCCCTGGGCTTCTGTGGCAACAGCCCCCTCGTCCTCCTCTGAACAGAGCCCAACACCCATTGCTGCCTCCTTTCACAAGCGCATTTTCTGCCTGGAGTGTTCCTCCTCCTTACCCTGAGTGTAGCCCAGAAGCCATTCCCTCCTGGCTGCCCCTGGCAGAGTTAACAAGTCCCTCCCAGGAGTGAAGCAGGATCCCAGGACTCCTGCCTTCGCCCCACTTTGCTTCCCCTAGGCATTGTCTCTCCTGCTCCTGCACAATTCCAGACCTCTGAGAACAGCATCTGTGCCTTACTCTCAGGGTCTCACAGAGCCCTGTGCAACTCAGTGAATATTTGATGGTGAATTAATTTTCTGATTCTCCAGCTTGTTTGTGCTAAAGAATGTCTGAAACTTAGTGTCAGAAACCTTAGCTGCTATTCATTGTTTGTGAACTAGCAGTTTACAGTACCCCTGGAATGCAGTTGGTTTAGATTGTGTTCCATTTGTGTGGTCCCAGTTTAAAGTGTTGTAAATGTGACATGTCCTTTTACTTTTTTTTTTTTTTTGGTTAAAGCTTAGTATTATTTTAAATTTAAAGCATATTTATGGGAATGTCTCAGTGCCAGAGTACTGGGTGCTGGCACATTATTTTCAGTTAAAATTCAGTGTAAGGGATGCTACTATTGCTATTTTACTGACGAGAAACCTGCAACTTAGATTTAGCAACTTACCTAGTGTTACTCAGCCCCATAAGTGACCAAGCTGGGATTTGAACCCTTTTTTTCTATCTCCTGCAAGCCCCAGTACAACACAGCTGCTGTGATTTTATCATCCTACAGTTGTGATTTCACTTAGCTATTAAGCCTTGCTTCTGAATACTAAAAATATACAAATTCCTGATACTTGTTTTTGTATTTTTGACTGTTCTCTGCATGGGTTCTCTGTCTTGCATGTTGAAAACAGTGTTTACTGAAACAGCCCTATTGCAGCAAAGGAAATTAAACTCTCTCTCTCTCTATATGTATATATATCACCCCACAATTTTACGACCCAAAGACAACGTGATTTTCACTTTTTGTTTCTTTCCAATCCAAGTCCACTGTGAAGAGGAGCACTTTACAGAGAATGTAAGATCACAGTTTTGTATTGGCCTGGGCTTTGTCTCTGTGGCTGTCTTAGTTTCTTTCAGCCATTGTTCCATGGTCGTAGCTGTGCAGGGCTAGCTTTCTTCCTAATCTAAGTTTGATTTTTGTTGTGGTTTTGTCTCTTCTTTTTTCTTTCGCTTCCCGACCCTTCTTTCGCCCCTCCCCTCCCCCACTTCTTTCCCCTTTCCTTTTGAGGGAGTGAGGAGCTGGGTATTGAGAGAACTGAGAATTGCCAAAATTTGGCGGAGTTTTTTTTTTTTTTTTTTGAGATGGAGACTCGCTCTGTTGCCCAGGCTGGAGTTTAATGGCTCGATTTCGGCTCACTACAACCTCTACCTCCTGGGTTCAAGCAGTCCTGCCTCTGCCTCCCAAGTAGCTGGGATAATGGGCTTGTGCCTGTAATTAGCCACACCCTGCTAATTTTTGTATTTTTAGTAGAGACAGGGTTTCACCATGTTGGCCAGGCTGGTCTCGAACTCCTGACCTCAAGTGATCCACCCGCCTCAGCCTCCCAGAGTGCTGGGATTATAGGCGTGAGCCACTGTGCCTGGCTGGATTTTGTTTTAATTCATGCTTATTATTTTGAGTGAGCTACAAACCAAACCTCACACTCCAGATAAAATAGAAGGTCCTCCTAAATGAAGTGCCTCCATGGAACATTAGCATTCACTGTGGAATCAAGGCTTTCTGTAATTGTAGCTTAAGTGAGAAAATGAATATTTCATCTGAATTCTCATGTTTTAGTTAGATTGTGAGTTTTTTTATTATGAAGAATAAAAGCAAACTTTGTAATTAATCTTTTTTTTTTCTTTTTTTCTGAGCAATTTGACAGTAAGAGCTGGAAGCTATAAATTAACCGGAAGACAAGGGTGTCTAAATTTTGTCTACCCATGGGCCTGTATTGGCGACTAGCCAGGCGCCTGAAGGCTGCTCTTAATTTACACTGAATAGAAGACACCTGTCTTGTCTTGCTCATCTTTAACTTGCTGCCCAGCTCGATCTGCATTGAACGTGGGGTCCCAGAGCCTCCTGTCTGAGGACTGGCCTTCCTGAGAGTTTACTTGGGAGACTAATATATCAGACTGTTTGTGGTGTGGCCTCTGGACAGCTTCTGTCCTAAAACCTTTGTGAACATCACATTGACCGTAATGAGAGCAGCGTTCATCCAGCTACAGCACCTACACCTGTTGTGGGATGCCTTACTGATATAGTCTTTGCACCATTGTGAGGTGGGTGCCATCATCCCTGTCTTAAAGATGAGGAAACTGAGGCTCAGAGAGGTTACTTGTACCACAAGTAAGGAAGTACGTGAGTGGGAATGGGAACCTCAGTCTCTGACTTTCTCCTGTTGGTACGTGGCGTGTGGTTTATTCTCTGAAAAGAGAAAGGATCCCTATTGTTTCATTTACTTCTTTTTTAAGAGAGTAATTTGGAAGAGACTACTGGTGATCGATTCATTTGATTGTTAAAAGCTAGGCAAGATTTTTTGACTTTATTAAGAAAGGGAAAGCGTTTTAGTTATGTTTTTATAGACATAATGTGGGTTCTTTTAATTCTCAGATTAATTAGCTTATTCTTTGAACTTGCCAGCTTTTCTTTATTAGGCAAGCTGAAGTAGTGTCAGAAGAAGCTTGGGGACCATCTTTTGCTATTAGCTTGGCAGTGTTCCTTGTAGCAGCATTGGCAAGGTATATAAAATTTTTGTTTTTGCCTGCTTATCCACATAGAGAATTAACATGAATAAAATTTCAAGCATGACATTCCTGAAAATGAGGTCCTTGGACAATTTAGGAATGCTAACTTAAGGAATAAACATTGGTATGCACCATTAGGGAAGACTTGGGGTCACTGCCAGGGCCATCCAGGTAAAATTCTCCAGATAAACTGGTTATACAGTTTCCTAATTACTGGAATGCACCTACTAAGTCCCAGTTTACAGGGCCCCCAAGCAGTGAGGAAGATGTGGGACAGAGTAGTAAGCATGCTGGATGTCTCACCTTGTGGGCAGAAGAATCTTACAATTAAGTGAGAACTTAGGAACATGGATAGGGAGTTAAGATTTGCCATTGTTACGCTAAAGTACATCCTTTTCTGTATTTTTACACTAAAGTACAAGCTTTTCTGTATTTTTATACTAAAGCACAACCTTTTCTGTATTTTTATACTCAAGTACAACCTTTGTATAGATCCTTTGATATCTCCACATGACTTGATTTTGAAAGTTATCCTGCACTGGATCAAATTAGTGCACTTTAAGATGGCAAATGTTTCTTCTGTATTCGTTTTCAATTCTTAAATTGGATGCAAATTTAGCAGCATGTTTACTTCATAAAAACCTCAGAGGGCATATATATGAACTTCACAGCCGTGTGTTGCTGGAAATTCTTCTGCCTGCTCTGGGGTCAGCCATGTGGTTGACTGTGTATAAGAGGCTTTAGAATCATGTGTCTCCATCGGAACTGGATTGCCTCTGTGCTTAGGTCTAGGAGACCCTATTCCAGCAGGAGCTTTGTCCACACAGCCAGTGACTGCCTGGAGCAGGCTTTTCTCTAAACTCCTGAATGAAGTAGCACTTAGGATTCTAGAAAAAGAGGTGGAAGCCCTTGCTTTGGTCCTAGCTCTGCTTGACCAGAGCCTAGTCACCTAACCTCTGCAACTTCATAACCCCTATTTCTAAAATGAAGCTACTTTTTTTGACTTGGGAAGGTCCCAGGGTTATTGGGATGCTGAAAGGTCGCGTTTTATGTGCACATGCTCTGTAAATCACTGCTTTTTATGTGGATATGTTGCTTTTGGCGATTTTTTGAGGCAGTGTGGCTGAGTGAAAACTGGTTTTTGAAGTCAAATAAGGTTCAGATACTTTTTAAAGATATTAATTAACTTAATTATTTGTTTTTATTTTTTAGGGGCAGGGTCTTGCTCTGTCTCCAGGCTGAAGTGCAATGGTGTGATTATAGCTCACTGTACCCTCAAACTCCTGAGCTCAAGTGGCCCTCCCACCTCAGCCTCCCAAGTAGTTGGGACTTTGGGCGCACCACCACTGAATTTTTTTTTTTTTTTTTTTCTTTATTTTTTTGGTAGAGACTGGGTCTCACTGTGTTTTTCAGGCTGGTCTGGAACTTCTGGTCTCAAGTGATCCTCCTGCCTTGGCCTCCCAGAGTGCTGGGATTATAGGCGTGAGCCACTGTCCTTAGCCTGGGTTCAGGTCTTAAGTCCAACATTCATTTAGCTGTTTGACTATGAACATTGATTTCTTCTGTAATGCTTACTTCATGTGTGAGCATGAAGTGAGATACCAAACATAAGTCTTTTGTATGTAGCATGTTCTAGTGCCAGTACATGTTTCTGTGTGTAGCTCTCTGTGTCAAGATTTCTCTGGCACTTCGTGCTTTAATATAAGATGCATTTTAGAAGATTTAAAATGTGCAGTGAATGGATTTTATATCTTAAAATTAGGTTGCAATGGAGTGCCAAGAATAAAACAACTGGGAACCAAAAGCCCGTGAAAGTTGAATGAATGCATCTTGTTTCCTGGTTGCTGCAAAGGTGGTACTAAGCCAATAGATGGTGCCATGATATCAGGAAATGAGAAAATATTTACTTCTAAAATTCATCATATTGTTACAGGGAATGTAATATAGTCAGCCCTTGCCAGTTCTTAATCTATTCTAATTAGATTGGATTTTGTTCTTGATTCTGTGTAAAAAAATATTAAACGCCTTTTATAGACAAAATGGTGAGATATTGAATTAATGTATGGGTGCTCTTCCTCCTTTTTTCCCTGCTCTGACATTTTACCACAAAGTCTCCTGATTTGAATTGTCCTTAGCCTACAACCAAGTAAAAGCCCTTGCCAGAGCACTTTTCAGAACAGTTAAAGGAAATGCTAACAGTTTAAAGTTCTTTGCTTTAAACCCCACTGAGAGAGAGTGAGGTTAACTAGCTCATCTTTATCTGCTCTTGTTTCAGAATTAGACCAGAGTGCCCCTGCTAAAGGAAAATGCCTTTATATGCTTATGACCTAGTGTTTGATGCCTTTTACTTCCTCATTGGTCAGACTACGTGGAAAGTCATCTTAGGCATCAGAAGGCTTTTCACTGTGTAGTTCATAGAACGAGGGATTTGCTATTAACCAGATCTGGGTTCATGTACCCGTGCTGCCATTTCTGGCTGCATGACTTTGGGTAGCCGCCTTCCTTTCTGTGAATTTTAGCTTCTTCCATCCATACAATGAAAATAATACCGTCTAGTCCATCAGTTAAAGTGGAATGCCCTGAAATTTGGGAAGTTACTTTGAAATATGGAGCCTTTAAGAGACTTGCCAGCTCCCTCTGCCCTGCACTCCCGCGGCAGGAGGCAGAGTGTACGCCTTGCACTCAGCTTTGGTTTCCCGGTGGGGCCTCATGGTGCAGGGGACTGATTAAGATAGGCGCATTTTTGGGTAATTTTCATCCTCCATTTTGTCCTGTGAAAGGGTAGGTGACACCTGTGTTTTAGGGAAAAAATGTTCTCGCTCCATATCTTGTGACATTTCATTAAAATGCATTAATGAAATAAAACTTTTCACATTTTAGGCCCTGATGCCCTGATTGTTAGTCTTTTCTGAAGAATAAGTGTTTATAACCTGTCAGTTCAATGAGATGTTGCAGTTGCAATTTTAAGAAAAATCCCTGTTCCCTTCAAGTGGTGTTTTAAATGATTAGGGTGAAATTTAACTCCTCTTTGACTACATTACATTTAGAAAAGGAACTCCATTTTTTGAGGAATTAGTTTTTGAGTGAAATTATTGAATGCCTTACAAATATTTTTAGCATATTAAATGGAATACTTTTTTTTCAATTCACTGGGAATAAAAGGTAGACTTTCACATTAAGGTACATTTACTGACGAAAAGGAAGCATTCTTCCCCCTCATGAGGGGTTTAAATGTAATACTCAGTGCTTACTCAGGAGTGAAAACATCAAATTAAACTGTTTATGCTGACAAAGGACAAATCTGGATTTCAGCAAGCGATGCAAGATTGTCTGATTGCTTGGCTTGCCTCGCCAGGAGCTTTTGGCCAAGACTTATAATGAAATGCATGCATACAATTAAACCATTTAAAGCCGGCGTGTGTTCTACTGAGCAGTGAGAGGTGCTCCACTGCTCTCTAGTGGCTGGACGTGGTCCCCCGGTGCCCAGCTTGTTTTATATTCATCAATCAGCTCTGCACACATTGGCGTTGTCGGCCTCCAGAGCAAGCACCAGTACCAGGAGACGAGGCCTTGGAGGCAGGAATGGAGTGAAAAATGATCCCAGTCTGTGGGTATGTGGAAAGCACCAAATTTTACCCAGAATGAGTGGCCAGTTGACTAACAATGAGCAAGTGTGAGTAAGCGTTCTGTCAGGGAGAGCTGACACTGATGGATTAGAAAGTTCTGTGTGTGACTCTGTTACCACCGCATACATCTTACACCTTGGCAGGCCACGGTGGCAAACAGGTCCTTGGCTGCTTAAAATGGACCGCTCTTTAGCAGAAGGAGCAGCTTTTTTTCCTGAGAAGATCTGGTTAAATTGATTTGGGGAAAAGTGGTAGAAATCCATTTCCTGCTGCCTCTCATGACTTCATGACTTTGAGAAAGAAATTCTGAAGACCTCTGTTTCCATGAAAGCTGCCAACCCTGGGACTCGCTGAGGGTGATTGTATAAAATAGCTGCCTGGAGGGCCAGGATCTTGTCGGAGAGGAATTTCATCAGCCAGCTTTTCTTGAGCTTTTAGCGTCCCCAGCATTTTGCTTTACACGCGCCATCTTATGCAACCCTCAGAGCCACCCTTTGAGGAAGGCGCCTCCTGTCTTGTGCCCCTTGTTCAGGGAAGGAACCTAGTTCGGTAGGGCTGCTGTGCCCCTTGGTTTCCGGTCGCAGCATTCACGTTGTGCTTAATGCAGTTGCTTGTGCCTCCTGGAGCAACTTTGGCAGCTTTGCAGAGCTCAGAGTGATGTGCACAGCTAGGGAGCACCAGGGCTGGGCCACCTCTTGTGCCTCTTGGTGTTCCCAGAGCCTGCCGCTGCTGTGTGGGCACCTGGGAATGGGTTGTTTGAAGAAAGAGTGGGAAGTTGCCCTTCTGAAGGGTGCATGAGCTTGATAACCCATGCTTCAGAACAGGACTTAGGTTTAAAGCTTGGCCCCGCTTCCCGTCGACTCTTGCCATGGGCAAACTATTTGGAACCAGTTGAGTCTCAATTTCCTTGTCTGTAAAAGGGGCAAATACTCCCAGTACTTGAGTTCAGGGTCCAGGACCTAAGACCCTCAATAAATATTTTCCCCTTCCCCAGTTTGAGAGTTAGTGAGCATCTGATTAGAAAAAGCAAAGTTCTACCTTTCAGGTCCTTCCTAGCTTTTGACTTAGAAGCAGCAGGTTTTAGGAAATTATTTCAGTCTTACTGTTTCTTTAGCATATCTAATAACATAGATTATAGAATTGCTAAGTTTGTTGAGTATTTTAGTGAACTCTGACATAGAAAAATAACACATTTTTAAATGTGTAGAACAAGTAAAAGCAATATCTAGATTGTAAAATTTCAGATTTCATCCTGAATTGGATTGTTCTCTCAGAAAAAGTTAGTTTCAAAGTGAATTACGAATCCTGCTAAGTAAGATCGAAACACTTTCAGAGGTTTTAGAAAATGGAGACTAATTTCAGGTTTTTTTTTTTGAATGAGACTATTTTAAAATAAATGCTGTTATAACAGATACTTGAGTGGCATTGCTCAACAGTGAATGGCATATGTTTAATCATTTAAAATATTTAACTAAATTCCAGTCTCATTTGAATTTCCAAGCGAAACAACACAAATTAACTATATCCAGATGTGTGTGGTAATCATTGAGCTGAAATCTAAAGAAAAAGCAAGTTTGAAAGCATGCTTTTTTGGGGTGGGGAGCTAAGAAAAGATAGCTCCATCTCCCAGGCTTACTTGCTAATCTTGATTTCAAGCATTTGGCTTTGCTATTTAAGAGGCAAACGTGGTGGAATGGAAAGAACATCGCACACTTTAAATTCAGAAAGATCTGGCTTCAGAATCCCAGATTTGCTTATCACTGGCTGTGTGATCTGGGCACGTTCCTTATCTCTGAGCTTTATTCTCCTTTTGTAAGTGGGACTGCTACTACTTGCCATGCCTGAAGAGCAAACAAAACTGATGTGACTCTGCTGTGAAAGTTCTTAAGTACTGTGTGCATCTGTTGTAGTTTGTTCAGTGCTGTGTTTGCCACAGAGTACACTTCTGGATAAGTGGGGTCTAGCCCCATGCTGAAATGCTCAGAGGACTTCATTATTAAGATGATTGTACCTCTAAGACAGTCCTAAGGAAGCCCTCTTAAGGACGGTGAGAAGGAGAGATTGGGGTATTTGTTTGTGATGATTGATTGCTGCTGTTCTTTGGGTCTGTTGACTCATGCATGGATTGACCTTTAGGCCCTTGTATACAAATTTAAGAAGTAAGCTGCCTGCTGCTGCTGTTATACAGAAAGACTATGACAGCTAGCAAAGTCTTGGTCTTTTGCTTGGTTTTTCCATCCCCTCACAATGTTAGATTTTCTCCAATTTTTTATACCTTAAAAAATTGCTATTAATGTATGCACTTTGAAGAAAAATTAAAAAATACAAGTAAACAAAAAGAAAATAAGCTTAATATTTTGATTTATGTGCTTCCAGGTTTGTATAATATATAGTGCATAAGTGTATCTGTTAAGTTTGCTTTGGAACATGGTTTCCCCCACTAAATATTATAGCATGGATAGCTTCCCATTGCCAAAAAAATGTATTTCTACTTTGTCATGTTTAATGTTTGTGTGTATAGTATTTTATTGTTGATTTTCCCTGGCTCCTGGTTGTTGAACCTTTACATTTACTTCCAGGTATTTTTTTTTTCCCCTTTAATCTAAACAGTGATCTTTTAAGATACGTGACTTGGGTACTTGTCCATGTGTTTCTTTAGAATAAGTTCCTGAGAGACTTGCTGGTTTGGTGGGTTTGTGTAGCTGTGTGATTTCCAGTTGATGTTTCTACATTGCCCATTAGAAGAGTTCTATCCATTTCTGCTTCTCCAAGTGTGTCAGAGTACCCATTTGATCACACCTTTGTCAGCACTGTTATTCTTTTTAATCTTTGCTAATTTAAAAGGCAAAAAGTAGTTATTTTACTTCAATTCGTATTTCTTTGATTGCTAGTGAACTTGATCAGTGTTGCTTAATGTGTATTGGCCTCTGCCTTTTCTCTTTTGTAAACTACTGTCTTCTCCGTTGGAGTCTTGATGTATTTATCTGTGAGCTCTTTTTAGTTACTAATGTTGGGCATGTTGCATGTATTTTTCTGAGTTTCAGGGTTTTCATTTTACATTCTTAGAGGAGCTAGTAATGTTGTTTATAAGCCAGTGGGCCTGCTGTTATAAGATGTTTCATTTTAACAGACTGGCTGGAGGTGTGGTCCTTGTGGAACTGGTGCTTGGGACCCCTTCTCCCGGGGCTCAGCAGATGCAGGCGACAAGAGGGTGGGACCCCTTCTCCCGGGGCCTAGCAGATGCAGGTGACCCAGAGTGTTGTCTCGAGGGTCTGTGGGTGAGTCTGGCCCTAACACAACTGGGAAACAGGCCGGGTGCTCTTTCCAGGACTCCACAGGGCATTGGTTGCAGAGGAGCTCTTTGAATGAGGACCTAGCTGGAGCAGCTGTGGAGTGCGTGCAGTGGATGGGGGAGGGCCCTGCAGGTGAAAGGGAAGGAGACATTTGTCCTTCCTGCCTCCCTGTCTCTCCACAGCCCAGCTCCTTGGTGGGTTGGGGTGGCGAGCGTTGAGCAGGGTATCTAGGTGGGCTCGGGGGAGGGCAGTTGATGCAGGAGGTCAGTCTGAGGGGACTAG
The DNA here is from genome assembly GCF_008728515.1 of Papio anubis. NCBI lineage: Eukaryota > Metazoa > Chordata > Mammalia > Primates > Cercopithecidae > Papio > Papio anubis. Next base: position 93,774,494 of record NC_044988.1, on the reverse strand, counting down.
GTAGCCATCATAGTGTCCTTACTTATAGTCACCTCTCTAAGTGCTGGTCACTGAACTGCACCTTGTTTTTCTGTTTCAAAGAGCTTTGTTCTGGAAGCAATACTGGGTACTCAGTAACCGTGGATGTGCTGAAAAGGCAGGCTTGGTGAAGGTTGCTAGGGAGCAGCTTCATGGAAACTACTGATGAGACTGGGAGTGTCAGTAGTGTTAATATAATGCAGAAATCCAGGAAGGGCCGTTCACTCCTGTGATATCACAGTGGTTTGGACTGGACTAGGACGTACAATAGGACTTGGTTTTGCGGTTTTAAAGCCCTTTTTCCTTTTAGAAAATTGAACTGGCTTTACACTTGAGTTTGTCTTATATTCAGCCTAGTATGGTAAACTAGGCAATAAATATTGCTTTACACCTTATCAAGGCATTTACTGCTATCCTCACGCCTTCAGGGGCAGCTCAGAGTTTTTTCCGGCTCCCTCATTTGGACAGTTGGCCTCACCTTTTTGTGCAGCTTACTTCAATAAGCGTCTCTCCTAATGCTGCCATGTGTCAGAGACTGTTGGGGATGAGGGCTGTGGATATGAAAGGATGGACAAGTTGCAGAGATGAGAGTGGTAAACCCTGTGGCTGGGGGGTGACCAAGGAAGGGTTCTAGGAAGAAGTGTTCTCTCAGCTGGAGTTTGAAAGGTGACTGGGAGTTCTGTGGACTCTCGGGGCAAACGGACTGCCATGTGCAGTGTGAGATAGGCTTGAACTGGCATGGGCATTTAGGAAATCATGGGCAGTGTGGTGTTGGTGGAGTATCAGGGGTGTGTATGGGGGATGGGAGGGAGCAGAAGGAGGTAGAAACCTGGTCATGGAAGGTCTTGCATGTCCTCTCTCAACTGTATTGTGGTATATAGGACTTTCTGTATGAGAACGCGACATAGGGTCACAGCTGAGACAGGAATCCTGCCCCTGTGCTTGTTTCCTGTAGTCCTAGAGAAGGAGCTTTCTCACGTTAGTGGGTTGCTGTGAGGATGATGAAATGACCTAAAATAGACTGCGTGGCACCTGGCGGGTGCTCAGCAGAAGGCCCTTGTTCTTCTCTTTGGCTTCCTTCTCCTCCCAACTGGAGTAAGTTCTCTGAGGCCTCACTCTTGCATGTCCTCTCTGACATGCCTTTCCTTCTCTGGCATACTCGTGTGTACCGCAGAGACCCAGTCTTGGCCACACTGTGCCCTGGCTTTTCTGTGTATCTGTTCTTTAATGGGAAATCAGACAGTTCTGACGTCTAAGATGTCTCTGCTTTTGGAATAAAAACTCAGAGCAAATGATCCTTCAAAAGATTTTCACCTTGGTTTTGTTTATGAAGAGGGTGCCAGCTTAGGTAGTTGATGCTGAAATAACAATGTCTCAGGGCGTTGTTAGTGGTTTATGGGGAAAGAGGATATAATATTTTAACATTCTACAGGTCACATAGTGGCTGTAATAGAATGGCATTTGACTGGTGATTTATTGTATATGGTTTTGGATGTTGGACCAGTATCTAGGAAACTTGAATGAAGTTATCTTTAAAGAATACTGGTCTGAGTTTACCATCTTTTTTTTTTTTTTTTAAATGGCCAACTTCTTGTTCCTTGTGTCTCCCACTGCATTGCCTTGAAATTATGTTCTCTTGTCACTTCAGGCAATTGCAGTTGTATTTTAAATTCTCACCCCAGTTTTCTAAATGGCAGACACACATTCAGAGGTACCTACTGTTGACAGGTTTTCTATCTCCAAACACTTCTGTGTGTTTCTGAAAAGGGGGCACCAAAGTCCTCCTTTCCTGAAAAGCTCGGAGCACGAGCTAATTTGCAAGTGATTTGGAAATTATTTTTAATGTTGAATTTCCCTTTCAAGTTTATTTTGGGGCCCACTTGTCTTTGATTTCATGGGAAGCAGAATCAGGTTGGGAAGCTCCTGCTTTTCAGAAAACTTCTCGAGAGTGTGTCTGTGTGCGCGTGCACGTGTGTGTGTATATATATATATTTTTTTGAGGTACAAAAAGGGGAAGTCAGAAATACAGTGTAGTAAAAGTCCCAAGTCCTATGTTTACTTGTCTTATACCTTTCAGCTCTAAAAAAACATGACAAAATTGCCTGTCTGATAATGTAGAGAGCCTCCCCACACTGGAGAGAGACCCTTTTGTTCCAAGAGTCTGTGGGTTTAGTGTGTGATTTCCACTTATAGAAATTTTGTCTGTAGTATTGTTTCTAGGCAGGAAAAAGGTTTTTTGTTTTGTTTTGTTTTGTTTTTGAGACAAAGTCTCACTCTGTCACCCAGGCTGGAGTGCAGTGGCGTGACCTGGGCTCACTGCAAGCTCCGCCTCCTGGGTTCACGCCATTCTCCTTCCTCAGCTTCCCACGTAGCTGGGACTACAGGCGCCGCCACCACGCCCGGCTAATTTTTTGTATTTTTAGTAGAGATGGGGTTTCACTGTGCTAAGCAGGATGGTCTCCATCTCCTGACCTCGTGATCCGCCCGCCTCGGCCTCCCAAAGTGCTGGGATTACGGGTGTGAGCCACCGTGCCCAACCAGGAAAAAGGTTTTAAAGAAATAATTATTTGGGGAGGGAAGTATTTTTCATTTCTTAAATTATTGAGTGAAGCTGAGCAGAAGGAAATATATGTGCCTAGGAAAAAGAATAGAGCCAAAAAAAAAAGAAAAAAAATTTACTGTGAAACTGCCAAAGAAAGGAATGGCCCCGGAGGAAAAAACAGCTAGTGATTTTTAAGGAAAAATGCCTTTAAGGTAAGCTTGTTTTTCTCTTTTAACAATTCATTACAGTTTTCCACAAGTTGTTAGCTCCTAGCTAAATACCTGCCTTCTCCCTGTCCTTTTTTAAATGTTTATTTCGGACCTCTGGTTGATTACCCTTGGGCTCTTCGTGGAGATACTCCTGGACTTCGTTGGAAGAGGCCAGCCTGCTCACAAATGCTCTGCAGGATTGGTTTATATCTAGAAGTGTTTTTTGCTGAGATTCTTCATTTGCAGTTGCCTCGTTCATTCATGGCAGCTGTCTTTCGCTTTCCACACAAAACCAGCTTGCTTTTACTAGTAAGTCTGAGACTAGCTCTCACCTGGGCCTGAAAACAGCAACTTGGGTTGCTTTTCCCCGTGACCCCTGAATCTCAGAGTAAACGTGTGACTCACAGAACGTTGGTGGAGTTTGACCCTGTTTCCACATCTTCAAGGACATGTTTACTTTGAAATTCAGAGGTTTGTTTTGCTGAATTTGCTCTCGCCTATGTGCTAGTTTTATCCGAGTGTACTAGTTTTATATCTGTTTAATTTCTGTCTCCTTTTCAGAGGGCTTTTAATGTCCCTTTAGATCACCATTTTAGTTTTTTTTTAAAAGGAGAAAAAATTGTGAGGGGGGAAAATGGGGTTGCCTTTTGCTCCCAAAGCCTAAATGAATAGTCATTGCTTGTAATGCTGGTCTACACTTGACGCTTCCTACTGCTTTAGATGTGATGTATCCGGTACTGTGAAGGTAATGATCCTCAACCGCAGCAATATTCCCTAACAGGAGTATCTGTCATATTCATCGGGATTACCATGTTCATTGATTTGTGTCTGTAAATCTGCTGTTTCTACCCTTTAAATTTGATCTATAATTGGACCTCCTTAAATGGTTCAGATAAGGTAGTCTGTATTTTCTCAACGCGGCGTTGCTGTCAGCTTCTCCTTTTTCATTATACATTCAGCAGACTTGATAAAATCAGCAGGACACCTCATTTGAAACTGTTTAATCGCTGCCTTTTTCTTTTGCTAAACCATTGAGGTGGTCAAGCGATGTACACAAATCATTTTAAATAGAAAATATGGTTTTCTCTGTGACCTAGCTAAATAGATAGTGTTATGCAAAACAAGTTAAAAAGTAATAAATGCCAAAAAAATCTTCTAATTGGAGTAAAAAATTGTGGGCAACTCTATCCTCTCTCCAAAAGTGGAGTATACTGAAATATTGCCAGGACCTGTAAAGACAAGATGATGATTTTCTAAGGATTCTCTGGTTTTTGAACAAAGCAAATTTAAATTTTCAAGGAGTGCTGAGCTGCCTTTTGCGTCCATTCAAAGGGAGCCCACACTTATTCGTAATGCCTTTACATCCTACTTTTGTAGGGATAAATTTGCTATCTGTTAATGTCTATGCAGCATAACCTTTCAGCCATTTGCTATTGTGATAATAAATTTTTGTTTCTTTGTCATTTTGTCTATTCAGCTGTTACTCTTCAAAGTACAAACTAAAAATAATAGCTCCAAATAAATGCCACATAATAAAGTGTTTTACAGTTGTGGCTGGAATAACCTGGTGGCTGCTGCTCGCAGTTCTATTACCATTGCTGGTGCGGTAGTTTCTTCCCTGCGTGTCAAGGTGACTCTACCAGGGCCAGCTCATTAAAACAATCTTTTCTTTCGAACTGGCTTGGTATTTAGCGCTATACCCAGCAGCCTGCCAAGGCACAATATGGAGCACTAGACTCACAACATAGAACATGGGAAATTATGTGGCAGTCACTGTTTGAAAAAAATCCAAATTCTCCATAACCTCATTTTCATGCTTCAGCATTTTATTGTGAATAATTTACAGTTATACCTGTCAGTGGTGGAAGTAGGACCAGTTGCAGATTTACCTTAGATAGTGGTAAGTGTGACTCCGGGCTTTTGAAGAGCACTGTTTTCACCTGGTTTATGTGGCCCTGTGGAATTAATATTTACACTGCACTTGAATGAGACACTGGGCATGTTTTGCTGTTTTTGTTGCCCCTAGGTAAACTTGAGATGGAGAAGCTGATATATCATAAAATACACTAAAAGTGCACTTTTTTCTTACAGGTTCTGGCTCCTTGGCAGCAATGGCTGTATTTGAAGATAAGTTTAGGCCAGACATGGAGGTATGTAAGTCCCTGCAGTTTTATTCTCTTTCAGAGATTTTTCTGGTTTTGTCTTGAACATTTACAAATTGATTGCTGATTCCTCCCGAGCTTGTACGGCACTGTTGTTAGTTGGAATGTTCTTTGGCACAGATGGTCTCTTTGCCGAAGAGACCAGCTTCCTTTTGTAGTGGCCCAGCTGTGCCCTTCCTTGGGCTTGAGGCACCAGCGCTATCCAGCTTTTTGCTCTGGGCTTTGGGCTGTCTAGGAATCTTCTGGACTGTAAAGGCAGCGACAACGTGGAATGTTTTCTTGTGCACCAAGCTTTCTGTGTCACGATATCTCAAAATGACAGGTTTTTCTGTTCTTACTAAGAATAGAAAAAACGGTGTATGTCTTGGCATGTTACAGAGACATAACCTGAAAATGGAGGCAGTTTTAAAAATCCCTATAGGTGATTCTGCATCTGGCAGAAGATGGGGACAAGACCATGCATGTGGTGGAATCATCTCAGAGTGTAGTGATCTGGTGTCTCAGATACATGTATGAGAGATTCTTTTATTGTATTTTCTTTGGTGGTGGGGGAAGGTGGTATCTTCTGAATGACACTCCACTTAAGTCTACTTTAATGATAGATTGTCCCCACCCCCCACCCCCCACATCTTCAGGACAAATACACAGCTCTTCCATGGTCACTGTCACAGGAATGTTGGATATGCCTGGATCCATCATGGTACCACGTTATTCCTCCACGGCACTACATCCTTGCCGCTAAACCAGCATTCGGCACATAAGCTTTTTTGATGGTTATTAATTTTTTGATGGGGAGTATCAACTTCTTTTTAACAATTAATAGGTAGTTTATGAGTGGTTTACCCTATTTCTTAGTATATAGGTTTCTGCCATTTCTGACTTTGCAGTATTGTTTAGGGGCCAGAGGGTGTCTCTGGGAATTGCTTTTTGACAGTGCCTTATGTCCAGTCATCTTTGGAAAAGACTGCATATTAAAAATACTTTGTTCTTCCGTCATCTCATTGTCATTGGAGCACCAAGTGTCGTTGGAACTCTGAAGCTGTCTCTACCCTTTAGGTTCGGACCAAGTGCTGTCAAAGCCAGAGAAAATAGGAGTAAAGATACTGCTCAGCCAGGACAGACGGGTTTTCTGCAGGAAACTGCGACGCCTCCCCTCGGTACATGGGGATAGCTCAAATAAGTGACTTGGTCACTCTGCTAGATTCCTTCCCTTCTCGGATAGCTGCAGGAATTAAAACACAGTGTATAGAATTTAGGGGTTTTATGCTAAAAATGATAGTGTCTTGTTCCAATTAAGAATAGTAAACAAGTCCAAGTATAGACTATAAATGAGATTAGGATTCTGTTCTCATTTCTCAATGTGAACAGTTGTTCCCATATCAGCATTATTTTCTGTTTGGCCTTCTTAAATATAGAGAAAAAATAGGATATATTAATACTAGGTCACTTGAAAAAGAAAAGAAAAAAGTTCCCCAGTCTTCTAACTACAGGAGAGGAGTTCCTAAGGTTCTACACATCCATTAGAATTCACAGAGGTACAGGGAGGCAGACTCGGAGTTTTGTTTAGAAAATCACCTCAGTAATGCCAAATCCTTCTTTAAAACACATTAATCTTTTCAAATCTTCCTGAAAGCTTTGATTGGACTTGTGTATGTTAAATAAAAATGAGAATTGCAGGAAAAGTTGAGAGTATGAGGTACATTAGAAGTGACTTAATTTTACCTTATTTAGAGTTTGGATTTGAAATGGTTCAAAGGCTGTGAATTTAGTATTTGATGTGATTTTGGGAAGTAAAGGGGAATGTCAGCATCCCTTCAATAAAATTGATACTATCAATCTGAAGAATGTTTCTTAGATCAGTTGCGTCCATAACTGGGAGCACTTGGTTCTGCATTAGCTGTGAGACCTTGAAACAGGTTGGCCATATTCTTATTTCACATTGATTATTTAAATGGACAGTTTTAGGTGACTGGTTTTTATTCACTTGTTATTGAAACCACATGCACACTGACAATCAGTGAAAATCACTTTATTTATTTGAGACAGTCTCGGCCGGGCGCAGCAGCTCGTGCCTGCAATCCCAACACTTTGAGAGGCCGAGGTAGGGGGATCACTTGAGGTCAGGAGTTCGAGACCAGCCTGACCAACATGATGAAACCTGTCTCTACTAAAAATATGAAAATTAGCTAGGCGTGGTAGCAGGCGCCTGTAATCCCAGCTACTCGGGAGGCTGAGGAAGGAGAATCACTTGAACCTGGGAGGCAGAGGTTACAGTGAGCCGAGATCATGCCACTGCACTCCAGCCTGGGTAACAGAGCCAGACTCTGTCTCAAAAAAAAAAGAGGGAGAGACAGAGTCTCACTCTGTCACCCAGGCTGGAGTGCAGTGGCATGATCTCGGCTCACTGTAACCTCTGCCTCCTGGGTTCAAGCAATTCTTGTAGAGACTGGGTTTCATCATGCTGCCCAGGTGGGTCTGGAACTCCTGAGCTCAAGCAGTCTGCCTACCTTGGCCTCCCAAAGTGCTGGAATTACAGGTGTCAGCCACCATGCCCGGCCGAAAATCACTTCATTAAGGTGAAGATGGTACCTCCTTCTTTAGTGGTTGAGTTTGAAAGTAAACAGAAGGCACATAATAGAATAACAGCTGTCAGCAGATAATTGTTCAAAGATCTCAAGAGATGTTAATAGTTAGTAGGAAACATTTATTGCGAAGACCAAGCCACTAACTGTGCTGACCACACTGTTTGCTTTTGGTGAATATTAAATGAAGGCCGAGACTGCCTAGCAAAGTTGAGAGGACACCATTTTAGATTCAGCCAAGGCAACTGTCATTTCTGGTTCTGCGTTTGTATAGAACTCATAACAAAGACATTTTGGTTTAAAATTTCCAAACTTTTACTTTTCCTTCTTTCCAGGGAGACTTACTTTCTGTGTCCAGAAGCCCAGGATAACTTTTCTTGCCTAATTAGAGACCACAGAATTGGGTGACTAAGCCTGCTGTTTCCTTTCGGCGTGGAAGGGCTTCTGGATGTGTCTCAGACAGAAAGCCAGGAGAACAGCACTGCTGCCTTTCACACCTAGAATGGGTTGCCAGGACAGCAACTGCCACTCACTCACAGAGAATTGCGTTGCAAAGGGGCAGTTTTAGGCTGTTGTAATAACAAATTTTTTAACCAACAGTAATTTTTAGGCCAGACTTATGAAACAAACTCTTGGCTTTATTGTTGAAACAAATAACAAAATAGAGGAAGCCCAAAGTCTTTCTGTTTCCTGGTCTACAAACCTGTACTTTGGATAGTGCTGGGCCTTTGGACTATAATATTTATGGAATACAAGTTCCTCCCACCTTAAAAACCTTTCTTGCATTCTCGTCATCTCTAGCTGCACTGTCCAGTGCTAACCTCAGGTGGTTATTGAGCGTTTGAAATGTCAGTTGAGAGGGTCTGTAAGTGGAAAACACACACCAGGTTTCAGAGACTTAATGCAGGAAGCTTTTAAAACATCTCAATAACTTTTATACTGATTATATGTTAAATAGTACTGTTTTAAGTGTATTGGCTAAATAAACATATTAATAAAATATCATCTAATTCTACTTTTTAAACTGTAGCTATTAGAACATTTCTTGGGCAGGACCAGCCTACCACTGTGTTTTGAACTTGTCATTTACACATTACATTTAAGGTTTCTGCCATATCCAGGTGCCACCTGCTCTATTAACTTTTTTGAAAATTTAAATTAACTCTAATAAATTAAGGTATATTTTACATGTAATAAGGTGCACAGATCTTTTTTTTTTTTTTTTTTGAGACGGAGTCTCACTCTATCACCCAGGCTGGAGTGCAGTGGCGCCATCTTGGCTCACTGCAAACTCTGCCTCCCGGCTTCACGTCATTCTCCTGCCTCAACCTCCCCAGTAGCTGGGACTACAGGCGCCTGCCACCACGCCCAGCTAATTTTTTGTATTTTTTAGTAGAGACCGGGTTTCACCTTGTTAGCCAGGATGGTCTCGATCTCCTGACCTCGTGATCCGCCCACCTCAGCCTCTCCAAGTGCTGGGATTACAGGCGTTGAGTAAAGTGCACAGATCTTGAGTGTATATCGTTGAGTGGGTTTTGGCGCTCAAATGAAGACAGAGAACATTTCTTTAACCCTGAGGGCCCCTTTTCAGTCAGTTCCATTCTCCATCTTTCCCACAACCATTTTGATTCACCTTTTTAACTTAAATTTATTTTTAAAATACAGTTTATATCTGAAATCCTGGATTTGATGTACTGGTTCTACTTTTCTTTTCTTTTTCTTTTTCGAGACAGGATCTTGCTCTGTTGCCCAGGCTGGAGTGCAGTGGCATGACCAGGGCTCACTGCACTCTCAACTTCCCAGCCTCAAGTGATCTTCTCACCTCTGCCTCCCAAGTTGCTGGGACTATAGTTGTGTACCACAACGCTTGGCTAATTTTTTTGAATTTTAGTAGAGATGAGGTCTCACTGTGTTGCCCAGGATGGTCTCAGACTCCTGAGTTCAGATGAACCACCATGGCCAGCCTGTATTTTTCTTCAAGACACATGAAAGTGGGTACATACTATTAATAGAAATAAAAATGATTCATATATCACCATCACGTGTAAGCCCAGGGATTAAATTTTGGGGGAACATAGGTTCCCTTTGGTTATTCTTGTCTGCTCACTGTTCTTTGAATATAGCGTACACTGGCTGGCCATGGACTCCTTACCTCTGGTGCCCCCCAGCAGTACCCTCAGTTGCTGCTTATTTATTTATTTATTTTTTTTTGAGACAGAGTCTCGCTCTGTCACCCAGGCTGGAGTGCAGTGGCCGGATCTCAGCTCACTGCAAGCTCCGCCTTCCGGATTTACGCCGTTCTCCTGTCTCAGCCTCCCGAGTAGCTGGGACTACAGGCGCCGCCACCTCGCTTGGCTAGTTTTTTTTTTTTTTTTTTGTATTTTTTAGTAGAGACGGGGTTTCACCGTGTTAGCCAGGATAGTCTTGATCTCCTGACCTCGTGATCCACCCGTCTTGGCCTCCCAAAGTGCTGGGATTACAGGTTTGAGCCACCGCGCCCGGCCTGCTGCTTCATTTATTTGTGTCCCTGTGCTGCACTGTACACACCTGTCCTGTTGTTTTCTGAGGCATCTCCTCTATGCCAGTGAGAGAGGGAGCTCCTTGAGGGCAGGGGCCATGAAATCATCTCTGTTCTTAGCTCCTGAGGTTCAGTATGTGTGTGTTGCCTTGAGACAGTAGGAGAACCCTGAGCTTAGTCTGAGTTATCAAAAACACCTGGGAAATGGAAGGGACTTTCTCTTCTTATCCGGAAAGTGCTGAACCTCTTTTCAAGATAACAGAGGATGATAACCAGCACACTTCTCAAATAGCATGCAGTATTGGGGCACAGAGTCAGCAAAGCAAGCACCCCATTAAGGACACAGGGAAAATGAAGATGGGGCAAAGGGCAAATGCTCATTGGGAAATTACAGGCCAAAAAAGCGGAAGCGTGAAACCCAGCTGGGATTCGTAAATGCCCAAGATGGGCTTCTGCTGTTTTAAGTTATCTGAGCCATGACTTGCCTCAAGTAAAAGTCCTCAGTTCCTGAGTTTCAACTAACCCTGTGAGCTTAGGGCACATTAAAAATCTTCAAAAAGTCTCACCCAGTTTTGGCCTAAACGCTACCTCGAGTGGTCTTCTAATTTTCATTTTTTTGTTTGTTCCCTTGCTGTGAGCCCGAATTCTTCTCGGGCAGGGACTGTGGGTACACCTGGTCGTTTCTGTTCCCTTGCCCTAGTATGGTGACTGGTGCATCGTAGGTATTCAGCCAGTATGTGTTGAATGGGTGGATAAAAAGTGTAAGTTGACCTGATGACAAGGGGTCAGTTAGATGAGAGGTTTTTTGGTGATGATGAATTGCTGAGAGCGTTCCCCCAGATTTTTTTTTCTCTATTGTTAAGGCTGGTATAAGAATTCAGCTCCTGGTCCTGGTTGTTACCCATAGGCTAGCTTAGCTGGACAGGAAAACTAGTGATAACCATGCTGGGGCATTTTCAGTCCATTTTCCAGTTAAGAATAAGGAGTTTGACCATGGTACCTGGAAATATGGTGCTAGCTTGGCAGATATGTATCTTGAAAATTTCTAAAATGAAACATGTATTTGGTTTTAAGGGAGAGAGAATTAAATGAATCCGATAATGTAGGTGAGTTTTCCTTCCATTCCATTTCTTTGTAAGAAGGGATGTTTTCATTTGGCCTACTGAGAAATTTAAACTCTTGGAGATTACAATTCATTAAAATGGGTAGAAGATTAATATTTAGTGTGTCAAGATCAATACTGCCCCCTCTTTGCACTAATTGTCAGAATATCGTGCGAGGGCCGCTGAAGGGTAGTGGTGTGCGGCAGGACCCTCACATCACAGGGAGATGATTCAAAGGCAAACTGTCCTGCACCCTCTGGTATCGACTTGCAAATTAGCATCTGGAATCTAATTAAACAAGCTTAATGAAAGTAGCAGCTGAATGCTGCTGGAAAAGACAATCAGCTTTTTTTCCCCTTCTCTGATACATATTCTGTACTATTGAAGTTGGTCACCAAACACATCGTGTGAGCACAGTTAAAAAAAATTAGCATTTATTTGAAGAATAGAAACTGTTTTTCATTCTGTTATGCATTTGGCATGCTCTGGCGTCCCATGAGAGCCATGCCACAGCAGATAGTGCACAATATTTATAAATCCATGACAGGCAATAATAGCAACTTGAAAAATTCTTTTGCTAGAATCTCAAGTTGAGAGCTGCCAAAAGCTGAGAGGATCAGATCTGCAGTGGCAGCTGCTGTGCCCTACAGTTAGAATTCTAGACTTTGAAGATGCTCAACTTAAAGAAATGAAGACTGCAGGCTTAGCCAATTTTTGCAGGTTTCTAGAGCTCTGGCTCTCTGCCTTTTGAAGATGAGTTGCTGAAGCTTCTACCACTGCCTGAGGCGTGCTAACACCAGCAGGATCTTTTTTTCCCTAGTCTTAGTGTGTCTTCAGTTTTAAGTAGCACATGCTTAGTCAATGCCAACTGTGATGGTCCTTTCTCTGGTTGCAATACCGAGGGATGAGCTGCTATCCTACACCCTTCAGAGAGAAGCTATGAAGATAGATGGTGACGTATACAAGCGCTACTTCAGCCGTCTGATTTATGGAGTCATATTTCATCACTCGGCAAGTGTTGGCCTCTAGAGAAGCCCTTATAGATTGCTAAAGATGTGAGCAGCTTTCGCCCTAAAGGCTTGTGGTTACCTCACAAACGTGATGCCAAACACCTAGCTACTAAGGAAACAGAATTAATCTGTCATTGCAGGCAGCTATAGATCCACTTTAAATAATGAGAGTTGATACCAGTATGGTTTTCTGGCAGCAAATCTTAGAAGTAACTGTGTGTGTTTTTTTAATAAGTCCAGTATTAGGAAGACACTGAGTTGCAGGTTCATTTGTGCTTTGCAGATGGACAATAGTGTGAGAGATCTACATTATTTTGATTAAAAAATCTGTGCAATTTGGCATATAGAATGATCCCAAAGGAGAACATATCCTGAGTTCAATATGGTCGCATGGAAAGGGGCGTGGGGCTTAGGAGCTAGAGGATTGGGCTGCAGGTCTGTTTCCTCTGTCCTCACATCAGGACTCTGGGAAGAGGGGCATCCTCGTCTGTACAATTGGAACAGAGACCTACCTGCCTGCCTGCACGTTGCTGTGAGCATTAGATGTGGCCTGTAAAACACCTTAGATGGTGGCTCACACAAAATTGGCTCTAAAATATGGCAGCTGCTTTTATTTTTTTAGTTATTCAGTAGTAGGATACAAACATCGCATAGCAACGACTAATGTGATTATTTGTGCTGGCATCAGGCTTGGTGAATTTATAGCGTGATATAGATAGATACAGTCCTTCTTATCTGAAAGCGTAATATTGGAGACAGGCATATGGTGGTGGTCATAGACAATGGTATATTATTTCATTTACTTTTCAGCAATTGCTTGAGTTCAGTACTTTGTTGTCTTCATTTTGTAGAGAAGAAAATTGGGCCGTAGGGAGGTCAAATAACTGGCCAGAGGTCACACACTCAGTGGAAGAGTCAGAGTCTGAACCTTGGTCAGCCTGACGATAGAGCCCTCCGATGGGTTCAGCCACTGTGCTATATCTGCCTCTTTGTCATTTTTTCACAACAGAATGGGAAAGACATCTTATTTCTTTAATTCTTTAACATTTTATTGTTCCTGTAATTCTTTAACAAGACTGGGAAAGACATCTTATTCCAGGTGAGCAGAGGTGTGGGCTGCTTGGGCTGTTCCTTTTATCTGATGAGGTCTTGTGAAGGCGGCAGAAAGCCAAACAAGTGTCAGACAAGGTGTGTAACCCTCTTTGGCAAGCTCTGTGATTGGAGGGAACCCGGGAACAGAAAGGTTTAAGGAAGTCAGAGATACAGAGATGTTAGTAAATATAATAAAATCATGTGGCTGTTCATTTTTTCCTTTTAATTCTAGATTTTTGTTTTCACTTTGTAACTGCTCTCTACACTAAATAGCCTGTGATTGTTTTATTCCCCTAAAATTTTCAAATATTATTTATAAGAGAGCTGTTTTACAGGAAAGCTGTTTTCCCAGTTTGGCTGATGTACAGACAGCACAGCCCTCTTCAAATTTAGTAATGAGACCAAGAAGTCTTTAAATATTGGTGAATGGCATTTGTCCGTTTGTAACTTGAACAAAAAAAAAAAAAAAAAAAAAAAAAAGCAAGACTATCATATTTGAATAATGAGGTGTTCTTTTTTTCCCAACTGCCAAAACTTTTTAATCTTCGTCAACGATTGTTCTGTCCTCCGTCTTATTTAGGTTGCATCTGTGCGACTCTGAGCTCAGGAGCCCTGACAAGCGGCATATGAATTCTGTATTCATTAGTGATCTTGATCCAAATGCCTCTGTCCCTGCCACAGGGGCTCAGGTGTGGAAGCTGCTGGCTAATCCCACCAGCTGACATTCAGAGGTTTAATGACTCCATAGGAAGGTGACCACTCGCTGGGAGGTTTGCTGGCGGAACCCACACAGCAGACAATGGAGATCAAGGAAGACTATCTGTGTTTAGCCGAAGCACCTTCCTGTGCAACTTGAACCCTGTTGGCATCAAACACAGAGTTTTGCGTAAATGCAAAATTAAACAAAAAAAACCCCCGACCTTCGATAACTATTATAAACAATGATTTTCCTATCTGTTTTGATGGTGTTTCAGGCTGTTTTTCTTATGGTGCTTTAATAGGTGTCGGTTTAATGAGCTGAACTTGACTCACTTCTCCGATTTTTAGGTTTTAAGGTTATATTTGGTTGTTACATCTTTTTCGGTATCTCGTTTGTCTTGGGGGGAAAAATGTGTATTTAGACCCAAAATTATTTTCTCATTAAATGCTTTTAAGGATTTATGCTAGGCCAGGCGCTACGGCTCATGCCTGTAATCCCAGCATTCTGGGAGGCCAAGATGGGCGGATCGCTTGAGTTCAGGAGTTTGAGACCAGCCTGGGCAACATGATGAAACCCTGTCTCTACAAAAAATAGAAAAAATTAGTCGGATATGGTGGTATATCCCTGTAGTCTCAGCTACTTAGGAGGCTGAGGCGAGAGAGGATCGCTTGAGCCAGGGCAGTCAAGGCTGGTGAGTTGTGCCATTGCACTGCAGCCTGGGGCTACAGAGCGAGACCCTGTCTCAAAGAAAGAAAAAAAAAAAAGATTTATGCTGGTATTTTTGTTTTTTATGAGCCTTAGCTTTTTTTTTTTTGAGATGGAGTCTCACTCTGTCGCCTGCAACCTCCACCTCCTGGGTTCAAGTGGTTCTCCTGGCTCAGCCTCCTAAGTCGCTGGGATTACAGGTGTACGCCACCATGCCCGGCTGATTTTTGTATTTTTAGTAGAGATGCTGTTTTGCCGTATTGGCCAGGCTGGTCTTGAACTCCTGACCTCAGGTGATCTGCCACCTCAGCCTCCAAAAGTGCTGGGATTACAGGCATGAGCCACCGTGCCTGGCCAATCTCTAGCTTTTATTTATTTATTTTTATTTTTTAGAGATGGGATCTTGCTCTGTTGCTCAGGCTGGAGTGCAATGGCACACTTATAGCTCACTACAGCCTTGAATGCCTGGGTTCAAGGGATCCTTCTGCCTGAGCCTCCCCAAGTAGCTGAAATATAGGAGGGTGCTGCCATACTCAGCTAATTTTAAAAAAATTTTAGGTAAGTGGTCTCACTATGCTGTCCAGGCTAGTCTTGAACTCCTGGCCTCCAGTGATCTGCCTGTCTCAGCCTCCTGAGTAGCTGGAATTACAGGCAGAAGCCACTGTGCTGGTGTCTTAGCTTTAAAGAAATTAATATTAAAGTGTGAGTTTATTGATTGACTTGTAACTAATCAGATGTTTTGACTACTTTTTTAGGTCTACTATTCTAAAAGTGTGGGATACCTAGTTCTATTACTACGTAATAACAGCTTCATTGATAATTCACACCTATGCAATTCACCTGTTCTTAAGTGTATAGTTCAGTAGTTTTTAGTGTATTCACAGAGATGTACAGCTATTACCACAGTCAATCTTAGGACATTTTCATCACCTTAAAAAAATAATAACTCCATTCTTATTTGCTGTCACTCCCCATTTTCCCCCAACCCTCCCAGCCCTAGGCGATAACTAATCCACTGTCTCTGTACACTTGCCTATTCTGGACATTCCATATAAATGTAATCATATAATGTGTGGTCTTTTGTGCCTAGCTTCTTTCACTTCGTGTGGTATTTCACCCGTGTTGTAGCATATATCAGTATTTTATTTCTTTTGATGGTCAAATAGTATTCTGTTGTGTGGACATACCACATTTTACTTATTTATTCATTAGTTGGACATTTGGATTGTTTTCACTATATGACTATATTTATAATGCTGCTATGAACATTGGTGTACAAGTTTTTGTATGGACATATGTTATGATTTCTCTTGGGAAGAGAAATTCTAGGAGCAAGATTGCCAGGTCATATAGTTACTGTATGTTTAACCTTTTGTGGAACTGCCAGAGTTTGCCAAAGCGTCTGTGCCACTAGCAGTGTGTGAAGGTTTCGATTTCCATACATCCTCACCAAGACTTATCATCCTTTGGATTGTAGTCATCGTGGTAGGTGTGTGTGAGTTGGTATCTTATTGTGGTTTTGATGGATTTTTTGCTAAGAACTAGTGCAGCTATGGAAATATTTAGATGAGACAATTGAAACATTTGACGTGCTTCCTTTGTACACTGGATTTGTGCCGTAATTGGGTGGTGATTGTACATTTGTTTAAATATTGAAAGGGCCTTTTCAGAGGCTCTCCCTGAGGCTATTTCTGTCATTTGATTTTGGTCATAATTCCTGCTTACTGGCTTTCCTTAAGACCTGAAGCACTAGATGTAATAAATTGTCTTTATTATTGGATCAAAAGATGTATCAGTTTTCCCCAATAATTTTCTGGCTTGCTTTAACATAAAACGTTAGGTTTTAGAGATGTCCGAACCCTAAGATACAATCCCTGGGGTCCTGTATGGAATTATTCTAAGTAGTGATTTCTAATAGTGCTAACCAGTTAATTTTAGAAATGAACAGTTATTGAAGTTGGCATTTATGGTTCAGTGGGTGATTTGGAAAATTACCCATTCTGCCTTTAGAATAGATGATGAGAAACACTGTTGAAGGTGAAAGGTTCCCACCAGCACCAGATATTTTGAGTTGTCCCCCTTTTAAGAAGTGAGCTTGTTCTTGTGCATTGGAGCCCACTGGTGGCCAGCTTTGGAGAGGTAAGAAGGGACTTCTTGAGTTAAGGCTGCTCTTCAGTCTTCTTGCTTTTTGCATTTTGTGGCATCTTACAGAGCAGACAGAAATTGTATTTAGTCTTTCACCTGATTTCAAGAGCAGGACTTGGCTTCCTACCACACAGAGTTTGGAATTTTAGAAGTAATTGCTTCTTTCTTTCTTGATTCTCTAGGATTCGTTAGTCTTCTTGGACTTAGAAATGGCCACAGAATGTGTATTCTTCTGTCAAGTCATTGTCTTCCTCATCTCTTTATCTCCAGAACCTCAATTAATGGTGGTGGCTGGTCCTCATTTCTATGCTTGCCATTGCATTCTGCCTTTAATAAAAGTTGAAGTTGAAAGTGGGATGTTTGGGGAAGGGTTGAAGGAAATTTTAGAAAGTGTGACTTATTCCCATTTAATTTCAGGAACTGAGTTAGATGGAAGGAAACAGAAAAGGAAAGGCATAGTTTACCAAAAATCTCCATAAGCTGGGAATGGATTCTTTTTGGCGCCAGGTCTCTGGAATTCAAGAATCAACAAATCTTAGAAAAGTGACTATATACATTTTGAAGGTCTCTATTTCCAGTTCTTACAGGACTAATGAAAGGATATCAACAAATGGTATATTGGCTTTGTTATTGACGTTGTTGATTTTTCTCCCAAAAATATTTCTGAAAATTCTGTCATGTCTTCTGCCCTGCTGTGTAAACACTGAATTTCATATTCTCATGTAACCAGTATGTCATCAGCAGATAGTCACAGGTTCCAAGTGATTGCAAGCTGTTAGGTTTGGTGCTGTAATGCAGAGGCAGTACTGAGAGAGGCTGTTGTGTATGGTGGTGGCAATTCCTTGTGCAGCTATTGGCAAAGTAGATTGAAAAGATGGGATTATTCTATTCTGTAGTTGATAGGTAACTATTTATGATGCATTTCTTTGGAGCAGGTGTTCCATTCGAAATGCTTTTGCTTTACATATTTCCTAGAACTGAAATGTAGGGGGACATACACCATATAGGAGAAATATTTCATGAAGTATGTTGTCTGCTGGCACCTGTGGCAAAAGTCCAGCAAGCAAAAAACTTCTGGTCTTGTGACCAGAGACGATTCAGAGAGAGAGAGGTGAGAGCTAGATTCAGAGATAGTGTTGCATTCAGTAAGTGTTTGGAGATTTTTAACTGTACAGGTGGAATTCAGAGGAAGATATTGCTAATAAAATATTGTGCGTCGTGATATCATAGAGAGAATAGGACTTCACCCCTCTTCAAATTGAATTGCCTTTGCTAACTTGGGTCTCAGGTGCATAATAAGCACTAAAAATCCTTCCTTTATCTTGGTTGTCTTGTTTCTGTCTCTTGAGCCAAGCCAAGATTGAGAATGGGAAGATTTTCCTTGGGAGAAGAAATAAAAGATACTCTTTTGTTATTCACTGACTTTATTTCATTTTAGAATTCTATTTGGTAAAAATTTGGAGTCATAACCATTTACTGAACAGTGGCTTTCGGGGGAGAGGAGGAAACCAGCACGAATTTCACCATCAAAAGTGAGGCTCTGTTACAAATCTACGAGGTCATATGTGGTTAGAGTTTTGCAGGCTCTTGGAACAATGGATTTCCACTTTTCTTGTATATAGGTTAAAGAAATACAAGCAATGAAATATAGGACTGAGTGTTACTGGATTGTAGCGTAGAATCTTGTAAGTTTTGCCTTGGCAGGTAATTTGGCATAAATTGTTAATGTAAATCTGGGTTAGTGGTGAAGACATTATTTTAGTAAAAAAGATAAACTGCTGATTAATTCAGCATAGAACTCAATTACAAATTGAAAGTGTCTCTGCGGGACTCCCGGACCCTAAAGACAGCAGATGTTGAATTGATACTCCAGCATATTTCACAGCGGTATGAAATATTCACATGGTTTATTATACTTATGTGGTGTGCGATATCAGAAAGGGGGAGGTGGTGGGCTCATGGGTGTGCAAGGCAGTCACACACTGCTCATTTGCTAATATACACTGAAGCATGATGAAGAATTTTAGCAAAGTTTTTTTCTTCTTATTATTAGCTCTGTGGAAAATTAAGTTTAAAATAATATTTGGGGCCAAGTATTTAAATGTAGTACCTGTGTAGGTTTACATGATATATATAAATTAACCTAAAATATAAAATGGTAAACCTTCTAATGCAGGGCATGTAGGTGTTAATTGAGACCACTGCCTACAAGAGTTGGTGGGGGGCGTGAGGGCTTGGACCGTATTTCACTGAGTTAATTGTCAGCTTTCACAGGCTGGAAGGTTTTAAATTGCTACTGTACTGTTTTTGCCTTCGGATCTAAATCATATGGTAATTTAAAAATGCCCCTGTATTTTACACTGGCAGAGAAGTTTTGTTTCTAGCCAAGAAAAAAAAAAAGGCTTTGCAGTTTTTGTGTATCTATATCAACTCAAGGGGGGAAAAGTCAGCAAATTTTATATATTGGAAGATCTGAATAAACGGAACTGCCAATATTTGAAGGGATTGGTGATTCTTAAGTAAAGAGGGATGAGAATAAAGTTGGCTTGGATGAGCTATTTCAAAGCCATTACTACTTTTATGACAGGTTTTTTTTTTCCCTCCATGACAGCCTATATCAAGTGTAGGTTTTGCTAGCTGAAGTAAAAACAGTTCTAAAAATAGCCAAATGATTATGGTAGGAACAAATATACCCTGGATACCTTCTGCTATTGTGAAAGCTTTAAAAAAAAAAAAAAAAAGGTGCTCTTTCTCAAAAACTCCTAAGGCACATCGAAACTGGCAAAGGCAGAGGGTAGTGGGGGAAGTTACTTGGCATCTGCGCCACCAGAAGCGATCTTTGTTGCCACTGGAGTTGCCATTAAGGCCTCTGTAAGCTGTTGATAGACGGTGGTCCTTCAGAGATGTGAAGGGTGGACTTGCATGCCATTCACCTTGAGTTTTGATTTTGTTGATCAGGCCCTGTGCCTGGTTTTAAGACATGGTCCCTTTCTTAGTGACTTTACAACCTAGTGGGGTGCACAGGCCCATGAGCAGGGACTATAGCATGAAAAGTGGAGAACGGTACCTATCCAGTGGGCAGTAGAGGTACAGCGGGAGCGGAGCTGATGGACTCTGTCTGGGGGACTGTAAGACCTCAAATTGCATGTGACTCCTCACATGAATTTTTTTGGTCTTGGGGTGTGAAGGAGGGTGGGACAGGGAGGCGGAAGAGAAGGGGAGCATTTCGGACAGGAATGTTATGTCCAGAGGCACGGGGGCCCCCTGCTCTGCCTCTCAGTTGTGCAGTCCTGGAAGTTGGGACAGCTGGGAAAGGAAATTGCAGACAGTGTCCAAAGTTGTCTAGGCGGTCATTTCCCGAGTCAGTGTGGCCTTTTAATTAACATCCACTCTTCAGTGTGAGATAAGGCCAGAGCTGAGCATCCCTGTCCCTGCGTGTGAATATTTAGTTTAGAAAGCTGCCACGTTCCATTAGAGGTGCTTGTGTTTCGGCAGTGGGTGCAGGAGCTGTGTAGACTTTTCAAATGTCCTTTGAGATTTATGTTGCAGTGTAATTGGGAGATGCTAGTACTTAGTGTGTTGTGCATGGCGGAATGTCAGATTACCTGCTATAATGAGACCCCAGCAGCCTACCTCAGGAAGGTAGTTAAAGTTTTAACCTTAACAGGTAATGTTACTTGTGGGTGTCTGTTAGGTAATTTATACTACCCTCCCCTAACCCTGAAATTGTGCAGAAACCAAAAAATGATAGGAAGTTATACTAAATAGATATTTTAAAATTCCAGCTAGTGGTACAGATTTTTAAAAAAGATTTGCAGTGAATATTTTATCTGTAGAATGTGGTCATTCTCGCCGCCATTGTCACCCTGTCGTGTTGGAATGTAGTTTTTCTAGAATCAGAACCTTGGTGATAACAGAATATTAAAAAGACGTAAAGACTCATTAACTTTGGTTCCTTGACAAATACGGTGGCTTTTAACTCAGCTGAATGGAATTAGGGGATAGAGCGGTAAGAATGGACTGGATGGAGCGTGCACGCGTGGGCTCTGAAGAGGCCTGGGTTGGAAGATTGATTTTTGCCTCTTGTGTAACCCCTGTAGCCCCAGTTTATAAGATATAAGATGTAAAACTCACTCTTATGAAATGGACTGAAGTCAATACCTGAAGGGATCATTAGGAGGACCGTTTGTAAAATGCTAATCAGGTGTAACAAGAGTTTACTCTCTGAGTCTCTGACTCCCTCTTGTCCTGAAACTTTTACAGAAAATTCAAGTGCCTTTGCTTTCTCGGTCAGTTTCAGTTAAGATTTATAATCAACAACTGGCCAAATGGGAAAATGAAATGGTATCTTTTTTATTGATATACGGGGTGGCCGAAAATAATTTGACTGGTTCTGTTGCTGAGAGGTTTTATTACATGTATTTTAGGGAAATGTCTGCATTTGAATGTAGTTTTGATGCAGTGAATTTGATAGTTGCTTTGCCGTGGGATTCGATGGCTAGATTCTGTAGTAGAGGAATTCATTGGGATGTGTTTAATTTTACCAAATGTAACAAGCCAGATGAGTGATGGAATGTTAGGGTAGCATAATTTAAGCAATATATTTGCAACTGTGAAATGATTTTAGAGGTAAAGTAGTTTAAAAAGAGAAACCTGCCAGTGATTTATAAATTAAATTTACATAAAGACTTGGTGGCATTATTGGTATTTTTGGAGACTGGAGGTTTTGTTTTCTTGGGTGGAAAAAACCAAACCACCTTAAAGCGTTGTATGGGTGAGTGTGTGGAATCAGGTACTTGGCACAGAGCCTGCACACAGTAAGTCTGCCTTTTTTTCTGTGTCTTTTTAGAATATAATTTTTGGTGAAAGAGAATAAATGAAAATGTGGTACTTACACTTCTCACCGAAATGGCCGTAATTCTATATGGAAGATGTGCATATGAACAAAGATTTTATGGCAATATATTGAATTTCATTTGCAGTATGATGGCTGCTGTCTTAATTGATTTGCTTTTAAAGGGGGGTTGAAAAAAAGAAGTACTAAGTTGCTATGGGTTGCCTATTGCATTGGTCGTTCTGGAAGGCTGGCTTTGCCTTGGTAATCGTGTTAGTGAGCGATGGAGATGGGTAGGATCAGGTGAAGTCAGCGTTCATTGTGGATTTCCTGCACTGCAGGCACCGTGGCCAAGCATCTCCTGTGCGTGACGCTTCGTGTAATCCTCATGACCATCCTGGGTGCTTGGGGGTTTTAGGTCTTCCTTTGCAGATGGGGAAATTGGAACTTAAAAATGTGGAGTGATTTTTATCACTGAGGTCACACCGCTGTTAAGTAACAGGACTAGATTCATATCTGGATCTTTATTCTCTCAAATTCTTTGCCTCCGTCAAGCATTGCCTCCCCTGCCCCCCATGACCACAGTCAATATAGTAACTATATTCATCAGCTCCAGAGCCCAGAAGTTTCCTTATGCCTTTTTGAGACCTCCCTCCTGCCACCTAAGTAACCAAGTGTATCTGAATGCTGTGCGTGCCTGGAGGTTTTATGGAGAAGTATCTGAGTTAGCTCCTCCTGGTGCAGTGGGGGGAATAGAATCAAGTCAGCCATTGGCTGCTCACTACCCACCAGAAAAATAGTTGCCAAGAAGTTACGAAAGGCCTTTGTGTGAAGGCTGTGTTTGTTCAGAGGGGTGGTCAGCACCTATGACTGAGGCTGGAAGTCCAGCTGGCACCCTCCACGTCTTTCCGTCCTGCTCTTTCACCTGACTGCTGCTTCCTCCTCACCCACATCTGCTCTGCTGCTGGTCTTCCTCCCTGGCCCTGCTGCCCCGCCACTGTCTCTCATTGAGAATATTATCATCAGCTCCTCTCTGGTCTCCTGCCTTTGGCATTTCCTCCCCCACGGCTTCCCCAGTGGAGTTTCAAAAAGCACAAGTCTAACTACTGTTATGTGTTGCTAACGACGGGGACACATTCTGAGAAATGCATCCTTAGGTGATTTTGTCATCACGCAAATGTCATAGGATGTACTTACACAAACCTAGATGGTCTGGCCTTCCACGCACCTATGCACTATGGTGCAACCTGTTGCTCCTGGGCTATAAGCCTGTACAGCGTGTTACTGTGCTGAATACTGTCAGCAGCTGTAACAGCAGTAAGTATTTGTGTATCTAAACATCTGAATGTAGAAAAGGTACAGTAAAAGTATGGTATAAAAGATAAAAAATGGTGTATATGTCTAGGGCACTTGCCATGAATGGATCTTGCAAAACTAGAAATTGCTCTGGGTGCGTCAGTGAGTGGCTGGTGAGTGAATGTGAAGGCCTAGGGTGTTACTGTCCACTACTGTAGACTTTATCAACACTGGACACTTAGGCTACACTACATTTACGCACACAAAAATTTCCTTCAGTAATTACTGTAACCTTTTTACTTCTTTGTAAATTTTAAAAACTTTTGACCCTTACAATGCTTAACTTAAAACACAAGCACACTGTACAGCTGTACAAAATATTTTTCTTTATGTCCTTAGTCTATAAGCTCTTTTGTTATAGACTTTTTTTTTTTTTTTTGAGACAGTCTTGCACTGTTGGCCAGGTTGGAGTGCAGGATGTGATCTCGGCTCACTGCAACCTCCACCTCCTAGGTTCAAGCGATTCTCCTGCCTCAGCCTCTCGAGTAGCTGGGAGAGCAGGCGTGCATCACCATGCCCGTCTAATTTTTGTATTTTTAATAGAGATGGGGTCTCACGATGTTGGCCAAGCTGGTCTCAAACTCTTGACCTCAGGTGATGCTGCTACTTTGGCCTCCCGAAGTGCTGGGATTACAGGCGTGTGCCATCATGCCCACCTGGCCTATAAGCTCTTTTCTGTTAAAATTTTTTTATTTTTATTTTTTACCTTTTAGACGTTTTGTTAAAAACTAAGGCACAAACACACACATTGGTGTAGGCCTTTGCAGGGACAGGGCCATCAGTATCACCGTCTTCTGCATCCACATCTTACCTCACTGGAAGGTAGAAAGTGATAGTAATCCCTCTCTCTTTCTCTCTCTTTTTTTGAGACAAGGTCTTGCTCTGTCTCCCAGGCTGGAGTGCAGTGGCACGATCACAGCTCACTGCAACCTGAACCTCCCAGGCTCAAGTAATCCTCCCGCCTCAGCCTCCCGAGTAGCTGGGACTACAGGCGCACATCACCACACCCGGCTAATTTTTTTTATTTTGTAGAGACAGGGTCTCACTATGTTGCCCAGGCTGGTCTCGAGCTCCTGGGCTCAGGACTCCCAACGTTACAGGGTCACAGGTGTGAGCCACTGTACCCGGCCTGGAGGAGTTTTTTAGCTTCATGATAATTTTATGGGACCACTTTTATATGCAGTCCGTTGTTGTCCAAAAATGTTACATGGTGCATGACTGTACATCATTTTCCAGGTAAACATTTTCATGTCTCCCTGCTGCTTAGCATAAAGGGTGGGCCGTCTGTATAGCCTGTGAGGTTCTCTGGCAGTCAGCCACACTGAACTACCTACTCGACCACACCTTTCTCCTTCCCATGTCCATGGCTCTCCTCCTGCCAACACGTCTGCCCTTTGGCTTGGCTACCTTTCACTCGCGTTACAAGGCCTTGCCCAGTCTCCATCACCTACACCCCACGAGACCTGGGTCCATCTGTGGCTCCTTTGTCAGGCCTGTCTCTTACTAGCTCTTACCTCATTGTAATGAGATTATCTCCTTGTTTCCCCTTCTGGGCTCCACAATTCTCATGGTCAGGCTCTGTGTTCAGGCCTGTCTCCATTGTTCAGCACAGCATGTGCGGTGTGTTCGTAGCAGACCACTCGTGCATGCTTGCTGAGCTAAGCTAACCTGACCATTTTGCGGGAGTTTTGCATCATTTGAAATTTGCCTCATTTTGGCCATCTTTAAACTTCCTAGAACAAGGGCACTCTGTACTTCCTTGGATCTCCTCCTGGTTCTGTCTGGGCCTTGTCAGGCTGTGGAAGCAGGATTATGTCATATAACATAGTGCCTGTGATAGCCTTCCCACATGTGCCCGGGATCTAGCAGTGGTTTTGTCCTATCCAGATATTGGAGGTGGGAACGCGGCTCTTCTGCTGGTCTCAGACCCTGATTTCAGTCTCTGCTTCTGACAGGACTGGATTTCTGTCATCGCTTACTCTCCTTATCCTGAGAAATTCTAGTGCTAGCTGCTGCTTTGCTGTGACCCATGGAACAGATTCACTTCATTTCTCTCTGTTTTCAGGTGATAGCCCTTTCAGTGGCTCCAGGAATT
Source organism: Papio anubis (assembly GCF_008728515.1). NCBI lineage: Eukaryota > Metazoa > Chordata > Mammalia > Primates > Cercopithecidae > Papio > Papio anubis. The sequence goes on along the minus strand of NC_044988.1, from coordinate 93,749,423 downwards.
TGTTGCCAGAGTTATCACTGGCCACGTTGTTTTTGCAGAGAGAGAGAAATATGATGAGGATCTTATTAGTATCTGCGGCAGCCCGGTTTTCATTTTGAGGATTGTTGAGCATATTTCTCACTTTCTTTAAACCCAGGCTTTCTTGTTTTTTTTTTCTTTCTCTGATTACATTTGATTCAATGCAGCCTTGGAAATATATATTTGTATACACATATGCTGTGAACATTGATTTCTTCTCCTTGTGGAAAGCAATATGTTCTTGTCTCTTTTGGTTCTTTTCCCTCTGGAAGCTTAGGTATTTTTCCTTCCATTCACTGTCACAGATTCCAGCAAAACCACTTGCCCGCCACAGATTTTCCTAATGGTGGGATAGGAAGACAGGCTTTGGTGGTGCCAGGCACTAACCTGGCATGCATCCTCGACTCTCCTACTTGTACACAGCCGTGTGCCTTTGAGTGCATCAGTCAACCTTTCTGACAGCCCCAGTTTCCTCATCTGTACCAGCAGTTGGGAATTCAATAAATAACGCAAGTGTTTGGCTCAGACCCGGGGGTGTGGCAGGTGCCTGGTGTTAGTTCTCTCTTACCCTTGCCTGTTTTCTTCCACCCTAGGACTTGCTAACCGTCCTGTTTGTGAAATTGCTGTGTCGGGGTCATTTCTCTCATTTTATTCCTTGGACAGGGGTATTATTCTCATTCTTACGAGGGGCACTCTTTAGCTCAGAGAGTGACCCGCTGTCCAGGGCTGTCCTCATTCCGGGCTACCCTTTTCCAGCCCATCGTGGCCGTGCAGCCACTGCCATCTCTTCCTGGCTGCGAGTTCTGACAGGCATCACTCAGTGACCTGGGACAGACCTGGTTGGTAATTCCATGAACATGAACACCCCTTCCCATTCCCACTTAAAACCCCTCACATCACTCCTGCACCCACAGCGAGTTTTTCCTTCATTATTTGTGTCACCCAGATCCTGATACCAAAAAAAAAAAAAAAAAAAAAAAGCTGTCAAAGAAAGAAATGGCAACACCAGCTAGGCCTTAAAGATGCAGCCACTGGCTCACTCCCGGCTCTAAGTGTGCCCAGCAGCAGCTGCAGCTCAGCTCTGCTGAATTCCTAGGTGTTAACACAGGCAGGCGTATTCACCCATACAGCTCAGGCCGAACCCCAAACTCAGAAACCTTTGCTCTCGTCACACAGCCTAGTCTGGAAAGAAAAAAAAAAAAGTTTTCTACCGTAAAAAATGTGGCTACACATGGGATACGTCAAGTCTGTGACTCAGTGCAGGGAGCATACTGCTTTCGCGGGGACTGTTTCAAACACTTATTTGAACTCTTTCAATTGTATTCAGCCATCAACCATTAATGAGTCTTCAGGCCGCATCAGTGGCAGAGTCAGAGCCTTAGCCTGTCAGCAGGCTCCCAATAAACACATCATGTTCAGACCTCCTCTCAAGTGCTTGTCTTTGAATGGTCTCCAGTTGGGGCTGGTGCAGTTTGGGAATTGCCCCATTTGGTAGGGGTCTCTCTCCTGATTTCAGAGTCTTTGAGTTTGGCAGAGCCATGCATGCATTTGAAGTGAACGTTTCATTTTTTCATTTGTTGACCTACATGCCAAGCACCAGGCTAGTTCCCTGGGATACAAAGATGGAGAAGGTGTAGGGCGGACCCCCTGACGTTCAGAATTTTCATCCTCTCTCTTTAGAGTCCAAATTCTCATCACACCCAGACTTTTATCTGTTCTGCTCTAGATCATCAGAGGAATGGAATTTTTTGCTATTTCAAATCAAAGTGGCAAAAGATAATGAAGATTTTCCAAGCTGCATTTGGATTGCCTTAATTCTTTTAAAAAAATTACCTGGCTTGACAAATAAAAACTATATACTTATCATATGCAAATGATGTTTTGAAATTTGTGTACATTGTGGAATGGCAAAGTCAAGCCAATATATTAACATACATTACCTCAAATATTTTTTTGTGGTGAGAACACTTAAATCTTTCTTAGCTGGTTTTTAAGAATACAGTACATTGTTATTAACTATTACCACTGTGTTGTACAATAGATCTCTTGAACTTACGCCTTCTGAGATGTTGTATCCTTTGGCCAGCATCTCCCCAACCCTCCCATGCCTCACTTCTTACAAGTTAAATCCTTAGTAGTTAATGAAGGAGCAAATGGTTGTGAACTAATGGAACTAAATATAGGTTCAGCAACACACAGGGAAATTGATGGAAGTCGTGAGGGTTCAGCTGTCATGCCATCCACATTCTTGTTTCCCCCAGCAAAGGTAGGAGAGCTGCACCCCTTCCTCCTGGCATGGAGGTGGCACAGAAGGCAAGGGACACTTGGGTGCTGCCCTGAAAACCCTTAAAGCGGGGGGAGCCCTGTTCCTCAGGAAAAAGGCTGAATCTCTCTCTGTTTTCTGCCCCCTATGCCAGCTCCTTAGCTCCATACACAGTATATTTGCCGGCAAATAACCAATTTTATTTTTTAAATTCTTTAAAAAATTTTAGTTACTAATCAGTTATGTCAAATGACTTGCCACATACATGAAGTTTCACATTCCAAAGCTGTGTGTAAAATAGTCTGTTAGATTTTCAGTCAAGTGCATATTTAATATTTTGCCTGCCTACAGTGTAAGTAAAGCAGTGTTCAGATGCATAGCTGAACAGTCAAGAGAGTGTATTTAAAGAGTATTAATTTGATGCTGAACTGTCCAGAGTGCCCATTGGCTGGCACAGCTACATTTTTCTCTGGTGACGTTCCCAATCTAAAAATCACTTAAGTGAGAAGAGAAATTCGATTGTAGTTGTAGACAAGAATAATGCGGAGAAGTTTCTTGGCAGTACTATTTTGGGCCCGCACTGTAGCGGATGCCGAGGTAATCTATCAGTTTGTGAGTGTCTACAAAATGCAACTCTCTAGATAACAGGTTTAAAGTAAAGATTTAATACAGTCTCCATCTCCTATGATGTTGCAGTGACAGTTTAAAACTCATTCTCTAAATCTCAGCAGACTTTATAGCTAGCAGTGGGCCAATATAAAGTTTAATAGCATTACAACACATAAATCATCTTTTAAAGATGCTACTAGTAGCTCCAATATTAAATGCAGACAATCGCCCGTGTTATAAATAATTTATCAAACACCATTTCAGATTAGCCTTCCATGCTGAGTTATTTATTTTAGCCTTTTCTGTACGATTCCTAAGGCACTTTTTGAAAGATCCATTACTGGTCAGTTTAATGAACTTGGGGGTCTGTTTTGTCCCCTCAAGCACTCGGGTACAGCTGTGGTGACCATTACGTGGCCGACGTGGACCTCTTTGTGCCTTTTACAAGTGCTGCCCATTTGTCATGTAGCGGTAAATGGAACTGCACATTGGAGTCCGGGGACACATTGTGCGATGCGGTGATGGAGACAAACAGATAGCTCTATAAAGTGCTGCTTGTCACAGCTGACTTGCAGTACAGTACATCACTCTTATTGTAATCTCATTTAAGAAGCCGGGGTGGCCCGGGGGACTGATATTCCCAGTTAGTTTGGTCTTTGTAGCCATAAAGCAAGAAGTGTTCCTTTTATATTCTCCCAACTTTTAGGGAGTGTGCTTTTTGCTTGGATTAATTATTATAGGAACTTCTCTATGGCACTGTGTGAAGATTTGTCAGCAGGTTTGTCTGGACCTCCTTCTCCTGGCCTGGGCTTTGTTATAGGCAGTCGCTGCTTAGAGATAAGTTGTGTTTTTAGGAGCTCTCTGGCTTGCTTTATTAAATAACTTACCATTTATTAAGCAGTAGCTATGTGCCAGAAACTATAGCAGGTGCTTTCTGTGCTTTTATTTCTAATTTGTTAGTAATCTTGTGAAGTAGGATTTATCATCATTATATTGCAGAGCAGGAGAGTAAACTCAGAGAGGTGTAGTGACTTGTCGAGGGTTGCCCAGCAGTAAGTAGTAGACTGGGGATTCAAACCCATTCTGTCTGCCAGATGACTTTGAACCTGGGTTCCCCAGCTGGTGTTTAATCATCAGGGTCATGATGATCTTTTGGCTGAGTGTCTGAAAGCAAAAGGAAGCTGCTGTTTTTTGGTAACGAGGATAAGTCCTATTCGCCCATCTCCACACTGAGGTTCCGTTGTGACCTGCTACATAAATGCATAGGCAGCTGACTGGGGGAGGATGCCTCCCTGGCTGTGGGAGACAGCGTTGCACCTGGGCCTGACCAGCTGGGGTCATGGACTCTGCAGGCCCTTGTCAAGGCCCCTCTGTAGCAGCTGTCCCCAGGCAGATGCTGCCCAGGACCTAGGTCACTCTGCATCTTCCAGAAAAGGGAGGTACAATTTCCCTACGAAGAATTAATCCTAAAGGAAGAGACAGCGCTTCTTGCGCTTACTGTGGGCCAGAGACAGATACAAATGTGGTGTTTTCCCCACCTCTTGCCTTTAGTTTGTGGTTTTTCTTGATAGTTTTCTTAAATATTTGGTAGCACATGTTAAAGACAAAAGTTGTTTAATTGTGAAATTCCACTATAAAGAAAACACAGTATGAATATGCCCAGTAGCATATTTGCATACGTGTCTAGAATTCTGTGTATGGAAATACTGTAGTCAGAGACAGTATTCAACACTGAAGCAGTTCCTGGAACATAGTAGGTCCCTACAGGTATGTGTTGAAGACATTAACTGTGTAAGTAGTGAGTAGACAGTAGAGCCTTTGGTCATTTCCACCCTCTTTCGATTTTGAGGGTTTGGGGTGTTAAGGGAGGGATATGTTAAATGAGACCTTAGATCTTAGTATTGATTTGGCGTTGCATTGTAGAACTCTTGCCCTAACTTGGTTGAGAATGAAGAAGGCCCTGGAAGTGGTAGTCTTGGGTGTTTTGGGAGACACTGCCCTCCACCCCCAATGGGAGTGACCATCAGAGGTTGACCCAGAGAGAAACCGGCAAACACCATCCTCCTCCTCTTAAATTTGCTCAGGTCTTAAGGCTCTTTGGGGGTGGGGAGTGAATGACACGGCCTTGAGTCGGGGACTAGCTGAGGAGTCCCCGGCCCAAGGAAGGTCACTTGCGAGTTGGTGTGGTGCTGTGGCCTTCTGGCTCTGGGGCCTGATGGGCCTGTTTTACTATTTTTTTGTTTACCAGCTGTGTGACCTTGTGTAAGTCATTGACTGTCAGCCCGAGGTTCTGACCATACCAACATCAAAAGATGGTTGGGGGCAGGGGTAAGCTTGATGATCATCAAACATCTGAGTGCTGATAGATGTTGACTGATCGATTGATTTAGTGAGCATATAGGTGCTCCGTAAATGTAAGTTTCATTCCATCTCCTAACATCTTCAGCCATATGTATATGAGATGTGGGGTGGGACTGGGGGGAAGAAAGTGAGAGACTTGAGAGTCTCTTCCTTAAGGAATGATCTTGCCTAGAATTGGTGGGGAGGAAAGGAATTTAAAAGATGTATTTCCCCAATTTAAAAAAGCCTTTATTTATACTTAAATAACAGCATACATGATCATTTTATGAGTAAATCAAACTATATCATTTTAAAATTTGCATATTTTAAAGTTTTATCAGTTACTTACATTACAGACTGTTTGCAAAATAGAGGGAGGATCATTCGTAATCTTACATAGCACTGTCAGCAGTCTGGTGTCCTGTGTCCAGTCGAATCAGTTGACACTAGATATGCATGTCTCATGTCATGTGTATATTTCTGTTTCCCCCAAGTCTTCTCTTCACCTGTCTCCATCTACCCAGATCATTTGGGAAATGCAAATGTGTAGTCCTAAGTGTGCCCATGGATTGCGATGTCCGCCAGGTACTGTTGACTGGCTGGAGATGCCAGCAGCAGTGACGAGAAACAAAGCAGAGGACATAGTTAAATGGTAGAGAAGAGAAAGGGGAGCAGAGGTGGTAGGCCAGGAACAGGGAATAAGTATGGTTCTGCCCGCACGTGCCCATGTGCACACACACTTAAGGCCATTTAAAGAGAAGCGGTTGGGAATGAGGTTGCATTTGCTGAATTAGTGGTTGGTTTTTGCTGTCTAGATAGCAGCTGCCGCCAGCTCCTCATCTAAGAGGCTTTCTTTGCTACCACCTTCACTGGTGTGGAAAGCTTCTGGCCCCACAGACTGTTGAGAATTCTAGGAGAAAATTCCTAATCCTGTTTGAATGTATTCTTACGGGACTATGTATGTACAAAAGAAGAATCAGCTTAATTGGCCCCACATAGATGTCACATGAGAGTGAAAAAACCTGGGGTATCAAATCAAAGGAACTGCTGTCTGCTGGTTTGCTGAGGAGCCCACTTCCAGCAGAGCCTTCTCTGTTCTTCTGAGTCTGTAGAGTGTGCTTATGTCACTGGAATCCTAGTCTGGCATGGGGCAGGCAGAAGAGCAGGAGCCCTGAATGGGTTCAGATCTTCTGCAAACTTGAGGTTAGCAGATCTGCCCTTTGAGGGTCTCAGGCTGGAATTTGGGCCTGGAGTCCATGTTTGTCCAAGGATGTTACTTGGCTGAGCGCTGGAGTGCACTTGCACATGTATGTACTCCCACGCCCTCGTGGATTGGGAAGGCGCCATAGCACAGGTTAGATTCCCGGCTTTCAGGGAGCCTGGTTCATTTTTGTCCTCGTTGTATATAGAGCTTGAACTTGGCGTTCCCCAGGTCTGGTACCGTTGCCTTTGCTGTCTGCCTTGTGTTTCACTGCTGTTTTCTGAGTGCCTCGTGTGCAGCCTGTCCTTCAGCCCTCCCTGAAGCTCTGCTGGCCAGCCATGTTCCCAGTTCCTTTTCACGTGCTCTGTAGCCAGCCTCACCCTGCATTGTTCTTACTTGGGTCAGGTGCCCCCGCTGGACTCTAAGCCCCTAGAGGGCAGGTATTTGGGGGCATCATCCACCTCTGCAGCCCTAGCTCCTGGTCTAGGACATAGCATGTGATAGGCCTTCTTGGATAAGAAAGGGTTGAATCCATCTGTTCACCAGTAACTATTGGGGATGAGGATTTGTGCTTAAAGGTGGGACAAAGGAGAGAGTGATTCTTCAGTGAACCTGTAGGCTCCAGCCTTAGTAGGAGAGACAGATTCTTTTGGGCAAGATGTCCCACCCTTGGTCTGCCAGCATTTCCCCAGAACTACTGTTGTGTTTTGGTGTCAGTTTCTTCCCCTTACAATGCTGACTTTCTCCATTATGTTATCAGGAAGTAACTTTCAGCTATTGTTGGACATTCTTGATCGGGGTTAGTTAGTAAACTGCAGTCCATGGGCCAGATCTGGCCCTCTGCCTGTTGCTAATAGAGTTTTATTGGAACACAGTTGTACCCATTTGTTTATGTATTTGTGTGTGGCTGTTTTGTGCTAGCATGACAGAGTTGAGTAGGTGTGGTAGAGACTTTTGGTCTCAAAACCTAAAATATTTACTACCTGGCCCTTTTCAAGGTACGTTACTAACCCTCTAGTAACTGTCAGCCCATCGTTTGGTGGTGAGTGTCCGATGTGGTCAAGAGGTGGTGCATGCATAAAGAGTTTTAAAGGCCCGGGTCGGGAACTTTGGGCAAATCATCGAAGCACTTTGAGATCTTTTCCTCATCTGTGAGATGGGCATTAAGAACAACACCTGTCTCTCAGAAGGTCTTGCGAACTGCTAGTGGGAGCACATTGCGGATGTCAGAGCAGGCCCTGGTTTGGCCGTGGACGTTATTGCTGCCGTTCTCTTTCTCAGGAGGAGGAAGCCAAGAAGCTGGTGAGCGAAGCCATCGCAGCCGGCATCTTCAACGACCTGGGCTCCGGAAGCAACATCGACCTTTGCGTCATCAGTAAGAGCAAGCTGGATTTTCTCCGCCCGTACACGGTGCCCAACAAGAAGGGGACCAGGTGAGTGAAGGAGACGAAGTTCTTCCTGGGTCCCGTGGCATCATGCCGCCCTTGGTATCTCCATGGCATCTGGATGGAGGTTTCCTGATTCTTTCCACATTAAGTACATCCACTGTTCCCAAATCAGCCTCCCGCACAGACCTTCGGCTCGTTACTTGCTTTATGCCAGTGGGCTGCTGTCAGGTGTAGGAAAGTGATTTAATTTGATGGGAGAGGTGGAGGGTGGCCCAGGAAAGAGCCCTAGGCTGGGAGGTGGGGTGGAGCGGTTTGGATCATCTGCTGTCCTTTCTCAAGTGTCTTAAAGAATCCCCTGATTTCTGTGAGAAGGTGCATTTTTCAGAGCAGCCCCAGCACTTTCCCCCAGAGTGCCCCGAGATTCCTAACTGGGTGTAAGTCAGCAATGCTAACAGCCTCCCAGAGGTGGCCTTGGGAGCTGATGTGTGTCTGCTATGCCACAGGGAGTTGTGCCATTTAGCCTGTGCTACACGCCGAGTGGGCCCCTCAGCTCAGTGGTGCAGCCCAGACTCAGAGCAGTGGGAGAAGGTTTTAGTTGATTTGCTGAGCAGAACTGGCAGGTTTCCAAACCTAGCGGCTGGCATGTGTCACCGGAGCAGCTCATTTGCAGTGTCTCATCATTGTCCAGCTGCTTGAGCGTCCTGTGGCTCCTGACCTCTTCTGGGAGCCCGAGCAGCTCAGGATGGGATCCTGGAGTGCTGCTTCCAGCTGTAGCGTCTGGGTGCAGCACAGGGCATTTATAAACTACGGCTCCCACCCAGCCCCACAGCTAGCGCAGAGGAAGCGAGCATCACCTTCTGCAAGCTTGCTTTCATCTCCCACTGCACACACAACTCCGTATCAGGAGTAATTCACAAGGAAAGAATGGCACGTTCAGAACCAGCAGATACTCACTGTGGGCTGCACTCAACCTTGTGGAAGCTCAGTGGGCTCTTGATGGGGTGGGGCAGCACGGCGCCAGAGAGCTCTGGCACTGGGGTTGGAAAGTGTTGGTGGCTGGCTTGGTGGCTTCCAGCAAATCAGTCTGTCTGGGAAATGGAGCTCAACCAGATGACCTCTAATGGGACCATGAAGTCCCTTGGGCCTTTAGCAGGAAGGCAAGCTACCTTTCAGGCCCAGAGCTGTGTTGGGGAACCAGGCTTTGCCGAGCTCCGGGTAGGCAGGACCCAAGTACTCCACGTAGCCTGCTTTGCTAGTTATTTGCGAGATGCTGTGTAATTTAAGCAAGTCCACGATGAAGCGGTGATGGGGTAGGGAATGGTTACACCATTCAGGCTGGACAGGGTCCTGGGCGAGGACTCTGAAAGCCACGTTTGGGCTAGTGAGAAGTGGTATTTGTGGTTGCCTAGGGAACCTGTGCTCAGCGCAGGAGTCTTCATCCACAGGGAGCGCAGCAGCGGCGCATCCTACTTCTGGGACGTGGGCTGCTCCACTTGTAAACAGAGGCTCTAAACACCCAAGAACAGAAAGAAAACTGCCTTGTGGCTGCTTGTGAAGAATCAGCGAGGCGGCCCAGAAGGTGCTGGGCGCGTGGTGGGTGTGCAATAACCTGCACGGGGCCCGCTGCCCATCGGTGTCCTGAAGCCAAGGGCAGCAAGTGTCCAGGCTCCCTGGAACCTCCCTGTTGTCTTCTCTGCCAGTGACTGAAGATGGGGGCACTGCCTGAGTTAGGGGAGCCCTTCCCAGGGTGGATGCTAGGGTGCGGGCAGGGCTATAGGCCTGAGCAAGCGTCCCATGCCTGCGCCAGTGTGGGCCTTGCCTGGCAAGTCCCTGCTGCCTGCGCTGCTCGCAGCCCTCCCACACACAGTGTTGCAGTCCACTGGCATGTAAGGTGGAAGCACTGAATGCATGCTGCCGAAATCGGGCACCATCACCACAGTGGTGAGGAGGTGTCCAAGCCTCCCGGAGACACTGAGGGGCGGTTCAGAGTCATCAGGCACACAGAGGCCACGTGGGACTTTGGCTCTTTGGAATGAGAGGCATCCTCAAACTGATGGGGTGGGGACACGTGGTTAAAAGGTACTTTTGCTTGGATCCTTTAAGAGAGTGGGGGTTGGGGGAGGCTTGGCAGAATAAAGGCAGGCCACTCGGCTGACCGTGCTCCTGACCTGGATGCAGAACTGTGGAAGTTGCTCCCCTTGTTCTGCTTCCTGCTCCCTCTTTTAGCCCATGTGCCCAGGGCAGAGGATGGGTATTCCTGGAGCACAAGGTCATGGCACAGCCAGCAGCCTTCTGGTAGTTCCTGAAGGACAGTAAGTTTGATAGAGAGATTATCTCGGCTGGGGCTACAGCCCAGGAGCAGTTGGGTGTGTGCTGCCATTTGACAGTATCCTAATTCCTGACCCACTGTGAGAATTAACAGCCCAAATATGTATCTTCTAGACTGTCTGGTGCTCAAAGAAACCTCTGCCAGATTCACTCCAGGAAGGTGTTGGGTGTGTCCTAGTGGGGAGGCACTGTGTCCCTGAAGGGGACAGTTTACTTTTCTTGAGTCTTGAGAGTGGTCTGAAATGACAAGCCCAGAGTGTGGCTGCACATATTTTTACACAGTTTATGCTTCCAGATGTTTGTACAGTGTCTGAGGTAACAGTTAAGTCATTCTTGTTGCTGCATAGAAGAGCAGTCATGCCCTTCTTTTGTGTAATGATGGGATTTGCTTCCTGCTGTCACTGAAAGGTACTGTAGGGAGGTTGAAGATTGATGTTAAGGGACCAAGTGCTTCCCGGCACTTGCTGGGGATGGTGGGGTGGGGGAGAGTCACGTGTCCACCAAGGGCCAGGTGCCGTGTTCACTGATGACGCTCTGTGCCTCCCAGGCACCCCCATTTTGCAGCACTTGAGAACTGAGGAACTGAGGAAGTTGAATCGCCCAGGATCACAGAGCTGGGATCGGAAGAGCCAGGATTCCAGTCCACCCTGCTCACTGCCTCACCTGAATATTTATTTTCACTGTCGCCTGCCTGCTGGCACCTTGAGGGGAATCCTAACTCTGTGCTTTTGCTTTTCTCTCACTAGGCTTGGCCGGTACAGGTGTGAGAAAGGGACCACTGCAGTCCTCACTGAGAAAATCACTCCTCTGGAAATTGAGGTGCTGGAAGAAACAGTCCAAACCATGGACACTTCCTGAATGGCGTCAGTGGGTGGCTGGCTGTGGTTCTGGAACATGGTGGGCATTGGAGGCCCAGTAAGACATTCATGTGGCTAGTGTTTGCTGAAACTCAATAAAAAACAAAAACCAAATTGGGCAGCTGAGGTCTGGGCACTGCGTGGTGTTTTAGGGGGCAGTCTGGGGCTGCTAAGGCCATTGGCCTGGCCCTTCAGGGTGTTGATCCTCCTTGAGCAGTGGCTCAGGAGAGCGTAGGAGCCATGCACCCTTCTGCTGTCAGAAGTCAGAGTGGACTCCCTTGAGGCTTCAGGTGAACATCGATACCTGCCCCTTTAGCTGGCTGACTCCGTTCGGGGTGGCCTCTGGTTTGGTCTGGTTTTGAAATGGGGTGATAAGTGCAGCACAGCTTCCACCTCAGCAGCAAGTAGGAAAGAAATGGCAAAGCCAAACCTCTGAGTTCTCAAGCCCAGCTCAGTTCTGAGTACCAAGAGAAGGTGGGCAGGTGCACCGCCAGAGCTGCCTGAAGGTGGGTGGACCTCACTTTGGCCGGTTTCACAGAAATAAAAGGAATGTTTTGGGGTTACTGTTTTGAAGTAAGTAGGACATGATCATTTCACACACACTCAGGCCCGGTGAGTGGCTGAGATCGTGCCCCTCCAGAGGGTCCAGTTGGGCAGATTGTTCTCATGGTGTGGAAAGCGGGTGGCATGCACAAAGTAGGTTCATTGCATGCTGGGGCTGGCAGTGTTGGGGAGGCACGGTAGGGGCTCAGAGAGCTGCAAGCAGAATATTGGCACAAAGTGTGTCTGGAATCAGAAAAACCTTCAGTGGTAAGCACTAGGCAGGCGACACGGACTTGATTCTCCCTTGGAGAGAACATTCCAGGGTGATTCCAGGGTGAATCTGCTCAGGCCAGCTCCTATGTCACAGCTGCCAGGAGCAGGCCGGGGAGAACAATGGAATTACCTCATGAGCGCAGAAACTGGCTGATGAGTATCAGAATTATTTGGGGAGCTTCAAGAAATCCTGGGATTACTGAATGGGGCCTGGGAAGTTGTGTTTTTCGAGGTTCCTCAAGAAATTGTGCTGCAGACACTGTTTTAAGTTTTGGATCTACTGGTTTAAAAGCAAAATCTCCAAAGCCATTTTAAAATCTTCATGAATTATAAGTAACTCCCAGTCACCCTGTTTTATTTCGACCATGGAGAAAAAGTACAGAGGAAAGGCTGCCTGTGGAGAGACTGTAGGGCAGACGGTGTCACAGCAGATCCGAGTCCATGTGCGGAAGCAGCAGCCGTCTGGCCCTGGGAGTTTCCTCCAGGAAAAGCCCGGTCAGCGAATGCCTGCAGGCAGCAGGTGTCAGGAATCACCTGCCCGATGCCAGCGCTGCTCTCGTCTGGAGGGCCAGACTGTCATCAAGTCAGTGACGACAGCTCAGACCACTGGAAGGTTAACTTTACGTACAAAAACAAAATTCAAATGATTTCCTTCAGAGCTGGAGTTTTCTTAGGTTCACATTTATAAATTAGTCTTCACAGTTAATCCTGTTTGGGAACAAGAAATAAGGAACACCTTTCTGGTTTCCTACACATGATACAGGTGTACATTAATTCTTGGCTTCCGTGGCCCATGGACTTCAGTTTGTGAAGGGTGAGTGGCTACCATTTTTGGATCATCTACTTTGTACTAGCTAACTTGCATATTTTATTTCAGATTCTGTCAGCAATCCTGAAGGTAGATAGGTACTATTAATCTCATTGTACAGATGAGGAAACTAAGGCTCAGAACGGCTAAGAAACTTGCCCAAGCCCAAAGTCACGCTAGGAAGTTGCAGAACCAGAATTTGTAAAGGACAGCCCTTAGCTTTTTTACATCCCATCCTTCCTTCCCATGGAGGAAAATGCTTAACACTGATCATGAAATGAACCGCCAGCATTCAAGGAGGTGATGAAATGCCTGGTACACAGCAGGTGTCCAGGAGAAGATGGCCCAGCCTGGTTGCCAGGAAGATGCCCCTGCTTCCCGATGCCATTTGCCTGTGATGCTCTGGCAGGTGCAGGGCTCTCATCGTCACTCACCAAGTTATAAAACATAGATGAAAATATGAGCAGAATCTCCACTCCATGGAAAAAAATGACTTCCACTTTATCCCTTTACAACAGAGTAAATTAAGCACACAGCTTGATTGAAAAGATACTAAGAACTAAACTGAACTCGGTACTAACCATTTTCAAAGGCTCACTACACAAATCACACGGTCTCCTGCGAGTCTCCTGTTAGCATAAGCCTTGACAGGTCACTGGAGGAATTACCCTAAAGATTCACATTACAATCCAGATACAGGGGGCTGCCGTAGCTCGCTGAACCACCTGCCCTTGTTAACCCAGCTAAGATTGTCCCCAACAGTATAAAGAAAGGACTTTTGAATTTGACTGTCAGTGACGTGTGGCCAGCGCCCCTCCCTCAGCTGCTCTGCCTTCAGCATCTGCTGTAAGGCTGGGCAGCCTTTTGGGGAACCTGCTGAACCCTGTGGTCTTAGCTGTTCTAGGCTACCAGGTGGCCACTCGAAGAGAAGACGACTCAAGTAAGGCAAAGTGGTGCTGGCTTTGATAAGGCACGGTGCATCCACGCTCAGGTGCTGGACGTCCAGACGTGCATCTGCTTGGCCACCTGGTGCACGTAGCCAATGTCAGGTCTCTGGTCGGGGTCAGGGTAGATGCACATGCTGACCAGTTCTCGTAACTGCAGGGGAGAGAACGGTGTGTTATTCTCAAGAAAGGAAAGCAGCCCTGTTGAGGCTCCGCACTCTGCAGTCTGTCTGCATGAAGGCACTTCCTCCTCAGAGCAACCAGACAGTCCTGTTTTCCCCGTTAGAGCTGAAGAACGGTGTTTAGCTGGGGCAAGTAAGGGGTGCGCAGCCGCGTGGCTCCCAAGGGCTAGCCAGTACCCTTCCTAGGCCTGTCTAGTCCCAAAGACTGTGCTTTGAGACTCTAAGAATGGTTAACCTCCAAGTAATTTTGAACTTGTAGCTGTCCACACCATTGGGCAAACTGTGTGTCTCTCTCTGCTGGGAAAAGTGTGTGTGTATCTGCTGTCAGTCACGCAGATGCCCAAACCAGAGGACAAAACTCAAGGCAAGGGCTTATTGATCATAATAAACGCATTAACATGCAGCAGGGCTGCAGTCTGCCCACCTCCCGGCCCCTTTATTGTGCTCATGAAAGACGGAGCTTTTAATTATACAGACACTGAAGGCTGCTCCCGCCCCGAGGTGGGGGAGGGGTGCCTTGCACCTCTGATCGCCTCCATTCTTCTGATAGCCGGAGTGCCAATTATTTTAATGGTAATTAAAATAATGACCTTAAAATGCCTACATCTTACCCTGCATCACGGGCTCATAGCCATTGGTTTTCATTTAAATACCTGCTGCTGGAGGGGTGGCCAGCCCCGCAGGCCGCAGCAGCAGGAAGCCGGGTGGTTTTGAACCAGAGGGGGCTCCGGTGGTCTCAGTGGCCACACTCAGGGAGTCTGGGGAGGGCCCACAGGACGTTCTGGAGGCCCGGGGGCTACTGCTAAGCAGGCTCCTTAGGCTGAGGGGTGGGGCCTGGGCTTCCTGTAGAATAGGGCTCCTCTCAGCTGATGGGGCATTTTCTCCCTGGGCCGCAGAGCCTTAGGGTGTCCCTCCCACCTGTGTGCATGCCTTCCAACCGAGAAGCCCAGGGGACACGGGGCCTGCAGCCTGCTAGGCCACTCCTGGCGTCTGAGGTTGCCTATGGATGGACGGCTGTTTTCTGAACCTTAGAATATTCGGGGGAGGTACCTGTGGTTGGCCTCTAATAGCTTAAAATACCCAAGAAAACCAGATTCAGGTGAAGTGTCTGTGACTCAAACTAATTTATGACGTAAACGCACAGTTGGCAATAAGTGCATGTTTGAAAATTTCAGAATTCAAGAGAAACAAAAATAATAAAGTCTTATTTTCATTTCTAAGTGGTGATATAACTTTAAAAATAGGGCCCAGAGAGAGCCAGTGCTCCGGGGAGTGAGGGCTCGTGGCCAGGAAAGGGCTGACTTGGGATGGGCGCTTCGGTGCTCATTTCAGCCTCATAACTGAAGCAGAGAGGGCAGCTCCCATTTTTAGACTGACGGCCAAGGCAGAGTGGTCATCAGCTCCAGCTGCACGGCTTGGTACACAAGTCCGCATTCAGAAGATGAGAAAGGAAAAAGCAAATGGCAACTTTGTAAAGAGATGCAACTTGTTTTTCCTCCCACTGGGAGCAGAAACACTTCCTCCAAAGGTGCAGGTCAGAACTTGGGCGCCAGGAGAGGAAGGGCACTGCGCAGCGCCCGACACTCAGCTCCTCTAGCCCTGGAGTCTGCAACGCCAGCGAGCACAGGCTCAGCACAGGCGCCCCGCGAGGACCCTCCTGCCCGGACATAGGGGCGGAGCACTCAGGACCTGCCCTGTGCAGCTTGGCCGGGGCAAGGGCGCTCCTTCCAGAGCCTCACCCCAGCTAATTGATGGACCACCAAAGAGACACGCCATCAAGAAGCAGGATGGCTCCGTGGCTGGGCGTCTGGGTTCAGATCCTGCCTCCCCGGTCTTTTTAACTTGACTGTGTCTGTCTGTTCCTTACTGGTAAATGGGTGAGGGGGAGATTCAACTCAGGAAGTCTGAACATGAGCTGTTACTATTATCCTGAGGTGATGGCCTATGGTCCTATGGGGTGGGCCCAGGGAGGCCCCAGACTCACCCACTAGCATTGACCTTGAACAGAAATAAGGGTCACATGACATTTAGTGAGCACTGAGTCACCGACTGGGCCAGGCCCCGTCCATTGGCCACTTTCGGTGGTGGTGGCAGTGTTAGCCTGGTGCCTTACCTTAATCCTTATGCTAATCTTGTGTGGAAGATTTAATATTATCCCCATTGTATAGGTGAAGAAACTGACTCAGGGAGGTTATGTGACTCACCTAGGAACAGTGCAGAGTGTGTGAACATGTGTGTACACTTTTGACCCTGCTGACCCTGCCATGCCAGGAAACCTGTCCTTTCTTCCTCACGATTATCCACCAAGGAGATTATCTATTAGTCCCATCTTCAAGGGGATGGAGCCGAGGAAGAAGATACTCACACATTCCTAGTAACTGGCACAGCCCCATGCCAGACCCGTCGGAGCTTGTGTCCGCGGCCCCTGCAGCCAGTGTAAAATGTTGACAGTAGAAGCCCAGAGTGTTAAGTCTGTCATATCATAAGGAGGAAACTGACCAGTCCCCCTGCTGTAGTTTCCTGTCATGGGAGCAGAGTGGCCACCATGAGCAGTATGGGGACGCCAGGCCTGCTGCATCCGGCCCCTGTATCTGTTCCCATGTCTGGCACGGCACAGGCCCTGTCCTGGGGACCTGCAGCGGTGGGCCTCCCACTGGAGCACCGAGTTGGCAGCTGAACAGGTGGAGGTGTGCCAAGGGCCACATCCCACTGGTTCCTACCTGGGGGTCCCACACTGGAGCTGCATGGTGAGACCCCTTCTTCAGTGCAATCACCTACTTTCCCCTCTCCAAGTCACTTTTCTAGAAAGCTCCCTTTCTGCACCGTGTAAAGTGAGCCTATCCTCAGCCCCACAGCTACGGTGTTTTGGAGCGGCCTTCATAAGCCTCGGTGGCCTCCCGGCGCTTGCGAGGCTCCGGCTCCTGCAAACTCACCTTCTCGGAGTAGTGCTCCCCGGGCAGCGGGGGGTAGTCGCACTGCTCGATCTTCTGGCACAGGGAGAAGAGATTCATCTTATCTCCGTAGAAGGGGCTCTGGAGGGCTGCCATCTGCAAGGGAGGGGGACAACGAAGATGAGCTTTCGGCCTTAAGGCTCGGAAGGACTGGAGAGGAGGCTGCTCCAGATTGGGGCATGGGCTCTCTCTGGTCCTGACCGCAGCGAGTCCAGCAGGACTTCTCCCCCGAATCGCTGAGCTGGGGGTTCAACAGAGGAGCAGGCGCACCACCATCCTGGTTATCACTGGATTAAGTGAGCACGAGGGTTTCGGTGACAAAACTTGAAAGGCAATAAAGAAGGGCAGCTGGACGCTGCGAGCCAATTCTCACGTTGCTCCCACCTCAGCCCGGGGGACCCAGGCTCCGTGCGGCAGGTTCCCAAGTGCACGGTCTGATTTCCATAAAACACGATTTCGAAGATCCCCTTAGGGGCATGTGTCTGTGCCTCGCACATTCAGGGAGCTTTCCTTACCTATGGACTGACGTTTTGGGGTGGGGTGGGCCCGAGAAGGGTGAGGCATTTCACTGTGGCTGTTCTCACCAGCCCCTGGCGGAGCTACTCCCTGTGGAATCCAGCTGCTGCTATCAGGGCAGGGGGAACAGGGGGTTCAGGAGGGAGGGAGGCAGCCTCCTGCCCCTGGATGGAGGGGCGCCGCAGCTTGTTTGAGGGAACCTTCAGGTGGGAGGGAAGCGCCTGGCTCCACAGCCAGCCCCAGCTCTGTCCCGACCCCAGCTCTGCACTTGCTGCGTGTCTGGACTTCAGTTTCCTCATGTGTACAATGGCCCCGCCCGCAGGCCTGTGGCGAGGCTTAGGCTGGCACATGGAGGCAGCACCACCAGCACGGCCATGACCACCTTTGATGAGGTGAGGCCTGCGACACTGGTTCTGCCCTGAAGGCCGGCCACGGGGGAGTGAAAGGCCTGTGGGGCGGTGGCCCCCCGTGAGTTGCCAGCTATCAGGGTGCTGCCAGGCCGCCCCACCCCCACCCCACCACTCACTCACAGGGGACTCCTCAAGGGGGTGTGCAGGGGCCACAGTGGCCCTGAGGCGGCGGTGCAGCAGTCCAGCGTGGCACCTGCTGGCCACCCCATTATGAACCCATAATGGGCAAGGGCTTCTGGTCACTCCAGCTCACTGTGGCTGACTGCCCCCGGACCGCCCCCCGAGGCCCAATGCCTCCGGCTAGTGAAGTGCTGTCAGGCGAGCGCCCTCCTGTTTGGCCCCGGTTCCCCCTCGGAGGGGCCAGGCTGCCAGGGCCACCCTGCTCTGGCTCCTTGGCCAAGGGCTCCTGGGCTCCTACTGAGGGGCCCTGGATCCCTGGGGAACCGACGCTTGTCCTCGCGCCCCAGAGGCTGAGTGAGGAGTCGTCCTTGGTAGCAGGGTTTGAGGGTGCCCGTCAGCTTGGGTTTCCTGGTCTTGCCCCATTCTCTGTTCCTCCGTGAACAGGTCTGGTGACCCCAAGGGCCTGCCTCCTTCAGGAGGGCACGGAGGAGCTTCAGAGCCTGGCACCATCCTTGGGTTTGCAGGTGGCCTTTGGGGAAGCTACTGAGTGCGGCCTGGAGGCTGTGGGCTTTCCTCAGCCCCAGGTTCAGCACCCTCAGGACCAGGAGCCCAGGCCAGGCCAGGCGCCTTCATGCAGGTGTTTAGGGACAGCATCACCTCTGTCTTCCCACTGGCTGGGAGCTTGGGTCCCTCGGAGAAGGGCTGGGAACCCATGTGGACCCTGAAACCCACCCTTGGAGGAGGGCTGCAGGGAGGGTCTGGCCAGGCAGGGGAAGTGTGAGGATGCAGAGGCCCTGCCATTTTGGGGTCTGCTGACCTGACCGGGAGCAGCTGGGAGTCTGCCAAATGCGCCACCCAGGTGACGCACGTCCAGGAATTAAAACAAGACTCTCTGGTGCAAAGGGTTCATCGAGCATTTTCAAAGGACATCTGTTGCCGTAGCAGAGAGCAGCTGAGACTCCAGGACAGTCACCTGGGGTGAGCTGGGTGCCCCCAGTTGCAGCTGGAGGATGAAGGTGGATCTTCCTGGGCACTGTTACGGTGCAGCACAGAAGGGACATTCTGAGTGCTGGTCCAGTGAACGCAGGCCCCAGTTTTTCACGTGTCTGACCCCAGAGAGGAATCGGCCAACCTTCAACTTCAGATCACGCCCATTTGCTGTGAATTTTATAAACCTCGCTGCTGGGAACTCCAAAGGCCCCCGAACGCTGAGGGGAGCACTGAGCCCCCAAGCTGGCATCCGCTTCAGATCATGTCTCTGCTCTTTCCAGCACCTTCCCCACATCGTTTCAGAAGAGCCTTTGGAATGGGGTCAGCAGTGAGCTATGCCAGAGGACCCCTCTCGGCCTTCCCCAGGAACAGGCCTCCTCCGTCCGCCCCAGCCTGCCCCCACTCCGCTGCCGGCCACGGGCCTTCCACCCTCATCAGGGCGACGGACTGTGAAGGAAGCTCTGGGCTGCGGGGATTAGAACGATTACTCTGGACGGCGAGATCTCCTTCTACCAGTGACCACCCAGCCTCTGACTGGTCGAAACAGAGAGGACACACTGTCTGGGGCCTCGTTAGAACTGCCGAAGCCATGGCTCTCAGCGCTGCTCCTCAAATGCCAAGCTCTTCTCCCTGGTGTTATCGGGGTGACACATGGCCGAGGAAAAGGGGGCGGGTGGGCCCTGGCCCCCACCAGGAGGGCTGAGAGAAGCTGGTGTGTGATCTGAGATGTCAGAGGGACAAGGGGGATCTGACTCCTGCCTGTCAGGGCCTCAGACACCCATCTCGTCACCCAGTGTCTCTCGAGCATGTCCCAGACTGAAGGGTGACTGGAGACCAGGAGGTCTGCAGCCCTGCTCTCCACCACGGAGGGGCGTCCAGGCCACTCCATCATCCGAGCAGGATTCCAAAGCAGCGTCTCGGCCAAGGCTCCGCGGATCTTCCCGTTGAGTCCGCTGTCTCGCTGGGTCTCAGTCCCAGCTGGGCACCTCAAGGCTGCTGCAAGGATGCCCCCCATGAGGATCCTGGGACTGGCACTGAACGAGTCAATTCCTCTAGCTCCGTACTTGCAGCTGAGCTCCCACATAGGTAAAAATCAGTCCTGCAGAGCGGGCAGCCCACTGGGCACCTCCATGGGTATCTGGGTAATGAGAACAGAGCCCGGCCTTCCCATATCCCAAGCTCGGGCATTGCTGCTCCCAGCTCCCACTGGGGGCTCCCCACCACCTGGCCTGCGAGTCTTATGATTCACTCCATGTTCGGGCCAGCACTCCTGATTCCAGCCTCTTCAACAAACTCTGCTGGGGCCCCACCCGGGGGCCAGAGGCAGGGCTTTGTGGTGGCTCCCACTAGCTGGGGTCAGTGCCAGCAACTCCGGTGGCCGCAGGAGGTCCTCGGTAATAGTTGATGCCCAAGTTTGAGAGAGGGTATGGGGGACTCAATGATGGGCCCCGAAGACGTCCATCACTGAATTTTTGGGACTTGTAAATGACATTTTATAGGGCAAACAGGATTTTGCAGGTGTGATGAAATGTTGGCTCCTGAGATGGGGGCATTATCCAGGTGGGCCCCAACATAGCCACAAGAGCCCTCATGAGAGGAAGCCCGAGGGAGAAGGGCATGGAAGAGGGGAAGACGCCAGGCTGACGCACACCAGAGGCTGCAGTGACACGAGGCGGAGGCCGAGGACTGCGGGTGGCCTCTCCATTTTCCATGGAAAACACAAGGAAACAAATTCACCCCCAGACCCTCCAGAAGGCGCCTGCCTGCTGACACCTTGACTTAGCCCAGCGAGACTGATTTTGGACATCTGGCGTCCAGAATCCACGAGATCTAACAGAGTAAACTTATGTTGCTTGAAGCCATCGGCATGGTGGCATCTGTCGCTGCAGCCACAGGGACGAGCACAGGGGCTTTTGAGCCTTCCAGGCCGTGCTGGGGCTTGGGGAAGGGCAGGTTTTCTCTGGCTGTGTTTGCCACCAGGACCCAGATGACCTGGGTATGTGCCCTGTGCAGGATCCTCAGCTGTAGTCCGGAGAGGGTGGGGGACTTTGACACAGCTCTTCAGGTTGGCGCCCCTGGAAGACACCACAGGCTGTGGGGGTGGGAGGCTCCGGGCATGACTGCGGGAGGCCTCTTTCCAATTACATGGCCGTGGGCTCAGATGTGGCTCCCCTCCCCGTCTGCTGGGGATATGCCTGCTTCGCCTTCCCCTTCTTCTTCCCCTTCCCCTTTCGGGGCTGCAGGAGTGGAGGGGGGTCACCTGGCACAGAGCCCCTGCCCCGTCACCCTTGGACGGGCTGGCCATGGGTGGCCACACCAGCCTGCTGCTGTGTGAGGCCGGGACTGCCAGGGTTAGGTCAGTGCCTGCCGTCCCTGAGGATGCCAATCCCCTCAGGGCTCGACTGCTGTGTTTCATTCACTTCCCACTGCTGATTGGTATCCACCCATAGAGTGGTATCTGTCCCCCCCGCCACCAACACCCTCTCCAGCTGTGATCCATCCCCCACACCACAAAGCCCTGGACGGCTGCAATCTGTCCCCTCCTCCCCCCCCCCCCGCCCCGGCTGTGGTCTGTCCCCCCGCAGCTGCGAGCCGCACAGCCCCACTTATTCCAACAAATGAGTCAGCTCGGTGGAACCCGGGCCTCAGTGCCAGGGAGCCACAAAGGCGGGGCTGCCTCGTGAAATGCACATTTAGGTGCCCACAAACGAGGACTCGGAGGAGGACGGCCCGACCCAGAATCTAGTGAGGCCTGGCACAGGATGGGCTGTGTCTGCCTCTGCAGAGCCGAGACAAAGACTCAGCCAGGGAACGGGGCTGGGAACTGCAGGGCTGGTTCTCAAGTGGAGGGCCTGGCACAGGCAGAGGGAGCCAGCTGCCGGCCTCCCGGCCCCAGCCCAGCCCCAACCCCGGGGGAGGTGGGCACAGCTCTGAGAGCCTGGCCAGCCTGTGCGTGTGTTCATATGCTGTGTGTGTGTTTATGTATGGAGACCCCCATGGTTCATGGGAGACGGGAAGCAGCTTACAAAAACACAAAGCAGAATGGAAAAAGAAACAAAAAACCATCTGACCCAGGGACGAGACACAGGAGGAAAGGAGGACGAAGCGGAGCCTCTTCGGGGACTGAGGCTGGGCTGCACTTTGGCTTCCCGCTGGCCAAAGCAAAAAGGGAAATGTGGCAAGCAGCAGGAGCCTCAGGCCAGAGGCGGGCAGAAGTGCCCGTGCTTGGCCTGCGACTGGTGGACAGGCCTCAGGGCCTTCTCTGACTCGGGCGCCTTACCCCCAGGGCCTCATTCCTTCCTCACTATGACAAGGTGGGCTGGGATCTCATTCTACATATGGGACACCTGGAGCGCACCTGGGAGGGGCTGACTTGCCCGGATCCTTCCGTGCGTGGGCCCTGGAGCTGGGATTTGGATGCGAGTGAGTTGGTAAGCGAGCTGCCTACACACAGACATGTGCTCTCCTTCAAAATTGTGCTCCCCGGCTGTCCACTATGCAGCGGGCATTTGCCCGGGCCTTGGGAAACCCAGAACGCCTGTCTCTGCCCCTCGGGATCTGACACTGGGTGGACGATGCCCACTTACAGGTGGGTCTGCATCCCCTCCTGAGACCCTACAGCAGGTGGGGGCAGGGCGGTGACCCTGGAGCCCTGAGCCCAGGGACAGCCAGGTTAGCAGTTGACATGGGTGTGATTCTGCTAGCCTCAGCGACCTTGGTGGCCAGAGTGGCCACCTGCGTAAGTGCCTGTACTCAGAGGAGTCCCGGAGAGACTGGGACTCACGACTCCTCCTGGGGGACACACACCAGCAGCTCGGTGGCTCCACGCCGCTCAGCAACTGTCGTCACCCGGGGCTTTCCCCACCTGGATTTAACACACGCACCCTCCCCGGGGCTGTTCGGAATATGCAGGCACACGGGGCCAACACCAGCAGGTTTCTTCCTGTCTCAGAAGAGTTTGGACTTACATGTCTTGTCTCCCGTGGCTAAAGACACTGACTTCCCTCCAAATTCTCTCCTACCTCCACTGACCTCCCCCGAGCCCACCCACACACCCTGCTCAACACCCGCCACCACTCCAACCCACCCGGGAGCTGGGCTGTGGAGAGACATTCGGAGGCAGGGAGGACAAATGGCTTGTCCCCCTTTCACCTGCGGGGCCCTCCGCCATCCACTGCACACTGCACAGCTGCTCCAGCTAGACCCTCATTCAAAGAGCTCCTCCTGCGACCGATGCCCTGTGGAGTCCTGGAAAGAGCACCCAGCTCTGTCAGGGCCAGGCTCACCCACAGACCCTCTTATCACCCACCTCTGCTGAGCCCCGGGCCACACCTCCAGCCAGTCTGTTAAAATGAAATATGTGTTCTTACAATAGCAGGTCACTGGCTGCCAGCCTGGCTAACATGGTGAAACCCCGTCTCTACCAAAAAATACAAAAATTTGCCAGGTGGGGGGCACCTGTAGTCCCAGCTACTTGGGAGGTTAAGGCAGGAGAATCACTTGAACCTGGGAGGTCGAGGTTGCAGCGAGCTGAGATTGTGCCACTGCCCTCTGGCCTGGGTGACAAAGTGAGACTCTGTCTCAAAAAAACAAAAGAAAGATTCTGTGAAGTGTAAGCCCTGCAAACAGATCAGAGTTTTGATCTCACAGTCTCAATCTGTAATGTGGGGAGGGGAAATCTCACCACCCAAAGACCCTGGCCACAAGACCCCGGCCACGAGAGCTGCCATGCGCCCCACGTGGCCCAGCGGCGGGCAGCGTAGCCCTCAAGTTCACGCACAAGGGCTGTGATGTCAGCCTCAGAGTCGACGGTCCCCAGGGGACAGAGCAATCAGGCTCTGCGGACAACTGCTCAGCACTCGAGGCAGGCCCTGGACACGCTGTCCTGAGCATCACTGCTGTGGACTGTCACCGGCCACAGCAGCCGGGACTGAGCTTCTTTCAGTGTGTCAGCTCCAAGCCAGACCCCACGCCGGCTCAAGTCAGCTCCAGGGAAAGTAGAAAAACACTCAGGGTTCCAACTGGAAAACCAAGCCGGGCTTGGTGTCTAACAGCCTGGGGGCGTTTCCAGAGCCCTTTCTTGTCTGTCATTTATCAGGACTAGGACAATGCATGACAGGTACTCCTGTTCTCATTTTACAGATGCGGAGGGACTCAGCCAGCTGGATGGAATCCCAGAGCCACCCAGCCTTTGGTGGTCTAGGGGAGAGGGGAGTTTGTGTGGCTGCCAACCTGGACACCAGAGGGCTTAGGCCTCCCTCCTGCCAGTGGCTGCAAGAACTTCACGGCCAAGAGTGATTCATGCTCCCCACACCCCTCGTCACCTGGGGCCCCAGTGTGGCTGGACAAAGTGGGTGGGGGACTTCCATTTGTTCTTATCGTTTCACGTCTGGGCCCATCAAAACTCAAAACGGTTCCTGTCCCTTCGTCCAGACAGGCCACCAGGTCTGAAGTGGCCATCCCCGAGACGGGGTGGTCTTCAGGGAGACCCACATTTCTGGGCCTGGAGGGGGTGGCCACCTGTCCGTGGAGAGTGATTCAGGGACATGAGGCAAGTCTGACCCCTCTCCTGACCCTGGTGCCCTGCACAGGACTGACCCTTAATAAATGATGAACACAGTCGCTGGCGTGTTAATGTGAGCACCAGGGCGACGGGCAGGGGCAGCTGGGGGTCAGGTGCCGGCCTGTTCTCCTCCTGTCTTCCCTTCCCGGACCCCATCCACTGCCATCCACCCCCAATAGCCTCCGCCAGCCTGACCCTGCAGACCAGGCCCCACGTGGGCTGAGGAGGGTGAAGGACAGGGCCCTGGTGGTACCGATGCCTCAGGCAGACGTGACATTCCTGGGTTCCAACCTGAGCTGGTAGGGTGAGCCCTGCCCTAACTGGGCACCCCCCACACGTCTCACCAAATGCTGCTGAGCCGCGGGCAGAGACTCACCTCATACAGCAGACAGCCCAGGGACCAGATGTCGGACTTGAAGTTGTAGCCGTTCTCATGGATCCTCTCCGGTGACATGTAGTAGGGCGTCCCCACTGCAATACAGCAAGGGGGGCTGCTTACACGTCATGTAGGGCAGGGGCAGGGCACAGAGGTGAGGCTGGAGGGAGGGCACGCAGGGGCAGGGAGAGACTGTGCCTCGGTCTCTGAGCAGCCCTCTCCCTCTCTGGGCCTGTGCCTGCCTCTGTCAGATGAGCAGGTGGATCAGATTAGAGGTTTCCATGCTAGCAGGACACTAAACAACTGGGGTGCTGGGGACTTGAAGCAGATTCCCTGGACCCGCCGAGACCAAGAATCAGGCTGGGAGGCTGGGCGCCACGGCTCATGCCTGTAATCCTAGCACTCTGGGAGGCCAAGGTGGGTGGATCACCTGGGGCCAGGAGTTTGAGACCAGCTTGGCCAACATGGTGAAACCCTGTGTCTACTAAAAATGCAAAAATTAGCTGGGTGTGGTGGCGGGCACCTGTAATTCCGGTTACTCGGGAGGCTAAGGCAGGAGAATCACTTGAACCCAGGAGGCAGAGGTTGCAGTGAGCCGAGACCATGCCACTGCACTCCAGCCTGGGCAAGAGTGAGATTCGTCTCAAAAAAAAAAAAAAAAAAAAAAAAAAAAAATCAGAATGGGGCTGGAGAGCTGGGGGTTGGTATTTCTGCCAGCTGCCCAGGGGAAGGGGATGCCTCGGCCCGGCTGGGGGAAGCAGCTGACTACATGTCCTTTAAGGGGACTGTTTGAATCCACAAGAATCAGGATCAGGCTCTGAAGAGTGAAAAAACCATCACTGTGGAGGTTAACCAAGATCTTGCATGTGTCAGCTCATCCATGTTCCCAACAGTGCTACGAGGCAGCATCTCCCTTTTGCAGATGGAGAAACTGAGGCTCAGTTTGCATAAGAGTGGCAGGAATTAGTTCAAACCCAGACCCTCAGGCTCCAGAAACCGAGTGCTTAGTCCTGCCTGTGGCCACCACCAGTTAGCCCATCCAGACTCGGGGTTGGCTGAGATCTCTTAAACAGGATGGAAAAGGCACTAACCAAAAAGGAAATGTGTGTAAGGCATTAAAACTAGGAACTTCCGTTCATCAAACCATACCATTCAGAGTTAAAAGGCAAGCCACAGACTGGGAGAAAATCATCCCAACACATACACCTGACAATGGACTCTTTACAGAATATATTTCAAAGCTTCTGTAAATCAATATGTAAGAGACGAACTACTCCCTTATTCAAGTGAGCAAAAGCCTTGAACACGCACTTCACAAAAGAGAATATCCCAGTGGCCAATAAGCACATGAAGCAAGGCTACTTTTCTCATTACTCATCAGGGAATGGCAAATTAAAACACTTAAGCGGCCAGGCGCAGTGGCTCATGCCTGTAAACCCACCACTTTGGGGGGCCGAGGTGTGTGAATTACCTGAGGTCAGGAGTTTGAGACAAGCCTGGCCAACATGATGAAACCCCGTCACGATTAAAAACACAAAAATTAGCCAGGCATGGTGGTGCACGCCTGTCATCCCAGCTACTCAGGAGGCTGTGGCAGGAGAAACCCTTGAACCCAGGAGGTGGAGGCTGCAGTGAGCCACTGCATTCCAGCCTGTGCAACAGAGTGAGACTCTGTCTCAAAACAAAAAACAAAAACAAAAACAACACAATGAGATACAACTATGTAGCCATCTGAATGCTTAAAGACAAAAAAACCAAAGTTAAAGAAAAACAAGGTCAGTGATGTGTGGAGCACCTGAAATGTCCATGCTTTGCTGATGAGAAGGTAAAATGGTACAACTACTTTGGAAGACCATTGGCTGGTTTCTACCATGGCCAAACACTGTCAACACTATAACCCAGCAATTCCGCTCCTAGGTAGATGCCCAAATCAGTGCTTCTGTCTATCAAAAGACACAATCAAGAATGTGCAGAGTGGCTTTGTTTGTAACAGCAAAAACTGGAAACAAATGTTGGATCAACTGGTAAACTGCAGTCTATTCACACAGTGAGATACTATACAGCACTGCAAAAGAACAAACCTCAGTTATACACAGCAAAATGAATGCAGCTCACAGACATAATGCTGGGTAAAAGAAACCAGGCACAAAAGAGCCCATTATTGTATTTCATTTATGTGAAATTCAAGAACAGGAAAAGCTACTCTATAGGAGTGGTGACCAGGAGCTTCACTGTATGTATATTATACCTCAGTTAAAAAGTGAAAGAGGGCCGGGCGCGGTGGCTCAAGCCTGTAATCCCAGCACTTTGGGAGGCTGAGACGGGCGGATCACGAGGTCAGGAGATCGAGACCATCCTGGCTGACACGGTGAAACCCCGTCTCTACTAAAAAATACAAAAACTTAGCCGGGCGAGGTGGCGGGCGCCTGTAGTCCCAGCTACTCGGGAGGCTGAGGCAGGAGAATGGCGTAAACCCAGGAGATGGAGCTTGCAGTGGGCTGAGACCTGCCCACTGCACTCCAGCCTGGGCGACCGAGCGAGACTCCGTCTCAAAAAAAAAAAAAAAAGTGAAAGAGGAAAAAGGTTTTAATGGTGAAGATGGGGCTCTGCTGCCAAGAGGGAAGCCAGAAGGCTTCAGGGCCTGTCCTCAGGGTCCCTCTTCTCCTCACAGGAAAGGCCAACACTGAGGAAATTGTGGAGGGCTGTTCCCTGACCTCCCAGTGCCTGTAGGGCTATCTCTGGGCAGCAGGGCACACGTTGGATGAGCTGAAACTGTGCAAAGATGGGAGGATTTCCTGAGGGAGTGAGCTCTCCATCACCAGAGGCATGAAAATCTCAGCAGAGGGGCTGATTTAGCAGGTCTGGGGTGGAGCCCAGGAATCTGGTCCTGTAACCTGACATTCTCCTATCAGCCCATTGAGTAGATGGCTATTCCAGAGGCATAGGCCTGGATTTTTTTTTTTTTTTTTTTTTTAGACAGTCTCACTCTGTCACCCAGGCTGGAGTGCAGTGTGAGTGTTATCTCAGGTCACTGCAACCTCCGCTTCCCGGGTTGAAGTGAATCTCATGCCTCAGCCTCCTGAGTAGCTGGGATTACAGGCACGTGCCACCAGGCCCAGCTAATTTTTATATTTTTAGTAGAGATGGAGTTCCACCATGTTGGCCAGGTTGGTCTCGAACTCCTGACCTCAGGTGATCCATCTGCCTCAGCCTCCCAAAGTGCTGGGATTACAGGTATGAGCCACTGCGCCTGGCCTGGCCTGGATTTTTAAGGTTGCTAAACTGAGAACATTTTCACTGGCCTGGAGACATCATGTCGTGTGACAGAGGCTGCTGCTGTCCTAACCAGAGTCTCTGTGGGGAGTTGGAGACCCAACGTGGCAAAGGCTCGCTGAGATGTAGCCTGTGACACAAGGAGGAGAGGACCCAGGACGCTGGCAGGAGAATGGACCATTCAGGGGCTGGATTCAGAAGGCGCCGGGTCCAGGCCTCAGGGTTTCACAGTCAGGAGATTTCGGGAAAAACACAGGTAACTTTTAATTTCATGAAGGAAGCATTTAAAAACACAAAGCTCCCAACTACCACTTAGTGTCATACTATGATTTTTAAAAGAAAAGACAGCTTGGCACGATTTAGAAAACCCATTTCTCAGTGGCTGGGCACGGTGGCTCACGCCTGTAATCCCAGCACTTTGGGAGGCCGAGGTGGGTGGATCACCCAAGGTCAGGAGTTCAAGACTAGCCTGGCCAACATGGCGAGACCGTGTCTCTACTAAAAATACAAAAATTAGCTGGGCGTGGTGGTGTGCACCTGTAATCCCAGCTACTTGGGAGGCTAAGGCAGGAGAATCACTTGAATCCAGGAGGCGGAGGTTGCAGTGAGCCGAGATTGTGCCATTGCACTCCAGCCTGGGCGACAAGAGCAAAACTCCATCTCAAAAAAAAAAAGAAAAAAAGAAAAAAGAAAACCCATTTCTCAAAACTGAGGACAGTTCTTTACAAAACAACATTTTGAACTTTATTATATTCTTGTTTTTTCTTTCTTTCTTCTTTATTTTTTTTAAGACAGGGTCTCGCTCTGTCACCCAGGCTGAAGTGCGGTGGCGT
Organism: Papio anubis; assembly: GCF_008728515.1. Taxonomy (NCBI): domain Eukaryota; kingdom Metazoa; phylum Chordata; class Mammalia; order Primates; family Cercopithecidae; genus Papio; species Papio anubis. The sequence continues at coordinate 93,720,637 of NC_044988.1, read as the reverse complement.
GATCTTGGCTCACTGCAACCTCCGCCTCCCAGGTTCAAGTGATTCTCCTGCCTCAGCCTCTCTAGTAGCTGGGACCACAGGCGCACCCCACCACGCCTGGCTAATTTTTATATTTTTAGTAAATATGGGTTTCATCATGTTGGACAGGCTGGTCTTGAACTCTTGACTTTGGGTATCTGCCTGCTTCAGCCTCCCAAAGTGCTGGAATTACAGGCATGAGCCACCAAGCCCCGCCTAAAATTCTTTGTAGAGAGAGGGTCTCGCTATGTTGCCCAGGCTGGTCTCAAACTCCTGGCCTCAAGCAGTCCTCCCACTTTGGTCTCCTAAAGTGTTAGGATGATAGGCCTGAGCCACTGCATCCGGCCTTGTTTTTCTTATCTTAATGGAGATGGATGAAGAACAACCTCGCAGTTTTGGAGAGGCTGTGAATGGTGTTGGAAGTCTCTGCTCTGGGCTGTGAAAACCCCAGGGGCAGGACCTTGTTGGTTGCTGCATCCCAGTACCCTGCGCAGGATGGCTCACAGTGGGTGCCTTGTGGGCGTCCGCTCACTGGACGAATGACTCTGCCTGCTTGTGAGCTATGTGGCGGCGTGTGCCACTGACCACAGTTCTTCCTTGCAGCTGAACACAGTGCTTATTTAACTGATGGCTGCCCGGAGCTGAAGTGTCTGAAATGTGATTATTGCTTTATCAGGACACCAAGTTCCTTTTCACGGCAATAATCCCCAAGCACAGCAGCCCTCACTTAAAGCCCTGTGTATGAGAAAGGTGTGATCCTCTATGCATACTTGATGAGCGAAGCCAGGGGCTAACCGCTACTCAGCAGAAAGGGCTGTCAGTCAGCATATGAATCCGTGTGGCGTTCTACTGGGAAAGCAAATCACGACTTCCAGTCGCAACACCTTGTGTATTTTGGTCATGCGGGAGCAAAAGGAAAGGAACAGGCCAGTGTGAAATGGATGGCTTGCTGTAGCCAGCCATGGGATGAAACACACAGTTCTCGGTGAACAGTGGGAGCCTCAGGACATATGTAAGTGGATTCCAGCACCCAGGTGCTATGGATGGAGGTGCCCACAGGTTGGACAATGATGGAGGGCAGATGGGGTGCACACAGAGATGACAGGGGACAGATGGAGGCAGCGACTCCTGTCCCCAGTGAGAGACACCACTGTTCACCCTCTGGCTGACATTGCACTTGCTAGACCCCTGGCCGAGCCCCTTCTGTCTGACCCCATAGGCTCTTCCCACCCCCAGTCTCCTCTGCTCACTGCGGATCTGCCTGGGCCTCTACAGGAGGGGCGCTGTAGGGAGAGGTCACCTACACTGGGGCCAGGCTGTGGCCTGGAGCTGCGTTGGCCAGGTCCATCAGAAAGCAAGGGCTTGGAGTGGTTGGCCCTCAGCCCGGGTCCTCCCACAGTGGCCACTCCAGCCCCTGCCCCAGCCCCAGTCCCAGCCTGCTTTTCCACTGGCCTCTGTGCGTTTGCACGTGCTGTTTCCTTTGCCACCTTGTGGGCTCCTTTAAGGTCCCCTCCCCTGGCCAGGGAGAGCCAGCTGCTCAGCAGGACCCAAACGTTATGTTTGTCCCTTTGTTCCATCACCACTTCCTCCCTCCGCTGGGTCTCCAAGGCAGGCTGACAGATCCCTGTCTCAGCCTGGCTTTGTATTGAAAGCCTGGGCACATAGGCAGAGAGAGGTTTGGGGCACCAGCCCTCCGTCCCCTCCTCTCTTCACCTCACTCCTCTGCCACCTCACTGCTTTTCCTGCTTACCCCATTTCCACTGGTGTAAGGAGAAAAGACAAACACCCAAATGCAATTTGGAGCTTTCTTGTAAGATGCTAGTGTTGCAAACTGCCATCCATTCATCATCCACCCAACTGTCCAACCATCCATAATTATCTATCGTCCGTCTGTCCATCCATCCATCCATCCATCCATCCATCCATCCATTCATTCATCCATCAGTCTGTCCATCACCCATCCATCCAGCCAGTCACCTGCCCACCTCTATCTAAGATTAACTGAGCCTTGACCCTGCTGGGACCTTGCAGGAGTGGGCCCATCAGGAGGCAGGGAGTTAGCTGTCTGTCCTAGGAAGTATCCAGAAAGAGCCAGTTGACCGCGTCTATCAAGGAAGAACCAAACTGATCCGTGCTGCAGCTGAATTGCCTAGAAAGGCTGGTTAAAAATCTGGATCCCCAGTCCAACTCCAGACCTGGGGGCCAAAATCTCCAGGGGTGGAACTTGGACACCTGCATCTCTTACAAGAGATGTTACTGGTAGTTTCCGTCTAAAAGGAGCTGCCAAAAGGCCTCACTCACCCACCCCACTCTTTCAGATGCTCGGTGAGCATCTGTGCAACAGAAAGGTAAAGAAAGTGAAGGAACTGTGAAGGCTTAACTGAGAGAGGCTTGGCTCATCCTGAGCCGGGCAGCACAGGGTCCTCAGGTCTCTGCCTCCTGGCAGGTTCCCCAACCCCCTGACCCAGGGGAGGGGCTGCTCCCCCTTCCATCTTAAAGTCAGGGTGCTGTGTCTCGCGGGGGGCAGGGTATCCTGGACTGGAGCTAGGGCTGTGTGAAGCTACAGGAGCAGATACAGCACCTCTTCCTGTGATGCCAACTTGTCTGGGAATAAGTCACGTAAAGCCTGGTGTCTATGCCGACAACAGCCACTCACACATTACGGAGCACAATGCCCAACTCGCATGAGTTTTGAAGATAAAACGAGAGATTTCAAAGAAACCGCCAGCCTGCAGCGGGCCACTGGAGGACGCATCCCCAGATGCGAGGGGAGCTGGGATTCTGAGGAAGTCGGGGAAGCTGGCAGGAGGAGGGGCATCCACGGACAGGGGCCCTGCCCAGGACGACCTCCTTATCCCGGCCCATCTCCCGGCGATGCTGAGACGCAGAGGCAGAGCCCTGTGCAGGCTGGGTTTCAATGCCCCTCGCAGCGACTCCCACCGCCCCCTCCTCTCGGTGGGGGACAGAGCTGTGTGTATGAAAGAAGAGCCTGACAAACCCTGACCTTCCCGGAATCTTTACCTAGAACTCCCCGATTTCAAACCCAGCAGATATCAGAGGAGAATGTGGGATCTGAAAGAGGGAGGTTGATTAAAGGGGTCCCGCTTCTCCAAGATGCACCGCTCCTGTCAAAACAAACTTTGCCATGTTTTGAAATGCTCTCGGTGTTTGAAACATGTTCATTAGCTATGAAAAAGGCAGATTTCACAGGAAGGGGAGGCTGGTGCCTGCAAGCTGCCCCTCTTCCCCAGATGGTGGATTGGAAAGCAGCTGGAGAAATGTGGTCTCCTTGCCGACATCCGTCCAGCCGGCGGGACATCGGGCTGGGTGGCTGTGCCTTGGCACCGAATCCTCCACGGGACAGGCAGGGGCAGGTGGGGACAGCAGTGATGTGGAGCTGGAGCTGGCTGGGCTGGACCTGCTTCCTCCACTCCCTGGCTGAGAACAGAAACTCTCTCAGTCTTGGTCCTCCCATCAGGAAAACAGAGGGTCCCCCCCAACCTCTGCAGATTTGGTTTCCCTCTCTGGAAAATGAGAAGCGATTGTTGGAGGAGTGTTTGGTTCATGGTGAAGATTAAACGGATTCTCCTACCAGGCTGTACCTTCCACAAAGGCGGGGGCCAAGCCAGCCTTCCCAGGGAACGGCCGGGCCCAGCACAGATCCTCATCAAATGGATGAATGAATGAATGAATGAACCAAAGAGCTGGAGTTTACATCCCTTGCTGGCCCCTTAAGGCCCTTCCCTCTCTTTCCCTCCCCTTTCGGCATCAGCTCATCTCTTCCTAACAGTTTGTTCCCCTAAAAATGCCAGGAATGTGGCAGACCTGTGACTGCCACCCAGGGGTTAGTGCTCAGAACCTTGGCCGAAACTCAGGCCTGAGGTCCATCTGCTGAGGCAGGGATTCTGGGCCCGAGGGACTGACAGATCATTCCCAGGCGTCCTGCACTGTTGGGATGGGACACAGGGTGGGGCTGGGCAGGAGGTGGCCTGGGATGCATCTGCTTGGCCCTCCGTGCCTGCACTGTCGGGTGTCCCCAGGGATGCCTGGCCATGAAGGTCGTCCGTCCACTCAACAAATGTTCCACAAGGGTCCCCGTGCCAGGCCTGGGCGCAGACACATCACAGCATGGTGTGATCCCCTGCAAGGCAGCGCTGACACACACCACGAGAGGAGGCTCTGTCCTTCCCTGTGGGGCCCAGGCTGAGCTCCAGGTCCCCCACCAACACCCACTGTTGGCGAGGTCAAATGGGCTTTTCCTCGAGGAAGCAGTGCTCAGAGCCCTAGGTGTTCCTCGCACCCGAGGTCTCGCTGGGGATTCTCTCTCGACCCCTTCCCTGGGCACCCACAACCCAAACCCTCCCTGGGCTATGCTGCAGGCTGATGCCTGGAGATGGGCTCCTTGCTTGAGCTGATTTCCCGTGGGGCTCTGGTACCTGGCTGCTGGGTGACCAGAGGGATGTGGTCTCTCTTACTTCCCTGAGCCTCAGTTTCATCATCTGTAAAATGGGATAATAAGCCTTGTGATGATTTACAAAAAAGCAAAATGAGCAAAATGTGGTTTTTTTGGTTTTTTTTTTTTTTTGAGATAGAGTCACTCGCCCAGGCAGGAGTGCAGTGGCGCCATCTCAGCTCACTGCAAACTGACCCTCCTGGGTTCAAGTGATTCTCCTGCCTCAGCCTCCCGAGTAGCTGGGATGACAGGCGGCACCGCCATGCCCGACTAATTTTTTCGCTGCATTTAGTAGAGATGAGGTTTCACCATATTGGCCAGGCTGGTCTCAAACTCCGGACCTCAACTGATCTGCCTGCCTCAGCCTCCCAAAGTGCTAGGATCACAGGCGAGAGCCACCATGTCTGGCCAACGAAAAAGCAAAATGTTTTTTGAACTCTTTTTTTCTTCGTCATTAACTCATCTTTCAGTGAGTTCAGTGGCTACAGAGAAACGAAATGAGAGTGGCTCTGGGAGGGGTGGCGCCAGCCTGGGCTCCTGGCCACCCTGGGGCTCTGTTTAGAATGACGGAGCTCCACACCTGCCCTGCCTGCCCACAGCGGGCCCCAAGAGGCAGTCCCACCTGTCCCCTCAACATGCCACCTGGCACAGACTGTGTCTGTCCCCTTGAAAACTGCATAATTGCATATCCCCAGCACACAGCCCAGGGCCAGGCAGTAGGCTCAAGGAAGGAGAAGGAAGGGGTTTGCGCTTCAGGGCCAGGCTAAGCCCCGGAAGACCCAGTGGGGCCCTGACCTCGAGTGCCCGACGGGGTCATCCCCAACCAGACCTGCTCCCCCAGACCCCAAGAGGCAGCAGCACGGGCCCTGCCTGGGCCTGGGTGTGACCAGCCGCCCTTCCCGCCCTGTCACCCGTGGCTGTCACCGAGACTGCCCTGTCACTACAGCCGAGCAGCCAGGCCTGCCCGCCCGCTCTCCCAGCCCCATGATTTGTCTTGCAGCTGCTGCCTTGCTCGGAGCGAGACACTTGCTTGCAGCTTGTGAGCTGTGTATAGGCAAATCTTTCATTTTTCCTGCATTACGCCGGCGTGTACTGTCACTTAATTTTTATGTATGCAATCCTTCCTGACAAATATGATCTGCTGCCTGGTAATTCGTCTGACGCTCATTCTGTTCTGCGCTCTAATTACGGCTCCTATTTCTGACACCGAGGCAGCCGCTCTGCCACCGCTGGGTACCGCACCTGTCAGCCCGACCATGGCACTGACTAATGCCCTTTCATGCCAGCCTTGTGTTAGCAAATACAGAGGTGGGGAGGGGCCCGGGAGGGGGAAGTGGGAGGAGACCAGATTTGCATAAGCCCAGCTCTTGGGTCAGCAGCCTTAGGGGACGAGATGGTTGCCGGGGCAACATGGCTGCCAGCACAGCATTCCCACGTAGTAGGTGCACATGAGGTGCGGCAGATGCATAATTCATCCCCACGCACAGGGCGTGCAGTGTCCCCGGCCCCTGTGCCCCTCCTGAGTCATGATGCAATGGTAATTAGTTCAATCTCTTGCCCAACCAAACGTGCGTGCAAGACTTAGTCAGCAGTCTGCAGAACCTCTTGGTGGAAGGGGCTTTGGCTCGGCACTGTCTTTGGGCTTTGGCTTGGCACTGTCACCATTATGGAAGCTGGTGGGTGCAGGCCCTTGGTTCTGGGAGCTCGTCCTGCTGAGGGACTTGCTCAGCTCCGTGCAGGCCTCAGCTCACTGGCCATCTCTCCTGGATGCTGGGCACACAGCCCGGAGCGGGGACAGGCCCCAGGAGGGCTCCTTCTACCCATCATGCGGCCTGGTCGCCGCTCGGAGGGCTTGGGAAGAGCCCGGCTTATGAGGGCGGCCTTCTCCCAAGTTCCAATTCCTTCTCATTAATATAATAAGTGCACCAGTCCAAGTCAATAAAATCATACTGTCGGATGAGACGCATCTCTGCCCATTCCTAATGATGCGATCCTAACCGGCTCTGACGGAGCGCCGCAGTCTCTTTTCTGCAGTGGGACAGAGAAAGGCTCGGTGCTGACTGACAGGGGACAGGAGGCAGCGGTTTGACCTCTTCTCTTTGGCAGCTTCCCTTGAATTTCCTGGTCTTTTCGAAGCCCTTCAACCACATAGGTAAATAGTCCCAAAGTGACCGAAACACTTGGTTTTTCACAAGGGAAGTCAATGTTTGAGGGAACAGGGAAAGACAAGGCTTCCTTCCAGCAACAGAGAGTCGGTGGCCTGGGTCCCCAAAGGGGGGCTCCGACAGTATCCGCCGAGGCCCCGGCCCTCGTTTCCTGGAAGCAGCGTGGGTTCTGGAAGGAGAGGCCTGCTGCCATGTGACCTCAGGAAAATCTCTCGAGCACCTGGATTTCAGATTCTTCTTCTGCTAAAGGGAAGGATCGCTGGATGCTTGGGGCTGTCAGGGGCATGAGTGGAGTGTCCCATACTCCCCGGGGGTAGGTAGGTCCTGACACATCTGCCCTTTGGAGCTAAAGGAAGAGCTCCTGAGGCCTGGCCAGGTGGGGACGAGAGTTTCAAAACAACCCCCTCCCTGCCAGCCCCGCTGGCTCCAGCAGCTGCTGGGAGCCGCTTTCTAGGCTCGTACATTTCTCCTAATTGTGTGCAACGCGCTGAGAGTCTCCCTGGAATCTGTGTGAACAGTGACACTTTCCACAGGACACTGTGACTTCCAGAAAGTGCCTCCGCCCAGACAATGCTGCTCTCTCTCACACCCCACTTGCTGCAGGCACTCGGGTGTCTGGGGATGGGAGACGTCCTGGCTTGAGCCGTGGAGTGGGGTGGAAATGAGCTGGAATGGGGCGATGTTCAAGGAGGTGGCGGGCAGCTCCTGGGGCCCAGCTCCCTCCTGGGGAAGCAGATGCTGGTGGGCGCAGCACACAGCGGGTGGGCCTGGGGGCACCTTCCTCTGCAAACGCACCTCAAAGAGCCAGGAGCTAGCCCCGAGAAAGCAGGGGCCCTCGCCCACTCCATGGGCCTCTGGGAAATGTGCCCACAGATGGGCAAGGTGAAACCCAGACAGCCTTGTAGTAACGCACCGGAGACCCTGCTCCTGTGTTCCACTGCGGGGGAATGCGGGGCTTTCTTGGTTCCTGTGTTCTCACTGAATGAAAAATCCTCCATCGTCCAGCATTCCAAGTTTCACATTTGGTTACATACCCAGTGTGTGGATTCTAAAGCTTGCCATTGCTTCACGTGTCCCCAAAACACACATCTGACCAAGTCTCTTCCCGAGTTCAGCCCTTCAGCAACCCCCGACCCCTAGGGTGGTGTCCAGCCCACTGAGCTCAGAGTTCAAAGCCCTGCCCGCCTTTCTCACCGCTCCTGCAAGGACCCTGGTCTGTGGCAAAGCCAGGCTCAGCTGCACGCCGAGGCTCACCCACTCTTTCCTGGAACACTGCTCCCGCCTTCCCTGTCCCAGCAGCACCTGGTCCCCCTTTATGGTCCAGCTACAATGTCACCTCCTCCCTGGCAGGCACCTGGTACCCACAGCCTCAAAACCGCCGGTTTAAAGGCCAAAACCTAGGAACAGCACAAATGTCCAGCCCCCAGGAGGGACGGACCCAGGGTGCTGGCTGTGAACGAGACGCTCACAGCAGTGGGAAGATGCTGCCCTGTGCCACAGACACACCCCCAGCTCCAAGCAACCGGCTCAGTCAGCTTCTCCTGCAAGGGCCGGGAGGTGACCAGAGGGTCCAGCCCCAGCTGGACTCCTCTGGCCATGGCTGACTCCCTTCTGGGTCACTGTTCTGAACAGATGAGAAAACTCTGGGGCTTAAAAAAGGCATCCTCCTGCCCTAACTGACCAAAGACACGTGGGGAGAATGTTTGCGTCTCCCTGCATGGTCACCAGGACCGCTGGGGGATGCTGGGGCACAGACAGGTCCCCCTTACCTAGGGAGTGGGCTGCGGTGGTCTCAGAGCTGAAGAAGCGGCCCAGACCAAGGTCACCGAGCTTCACGACGCCGGTGGCTGTGATGAACACGTTGGCAGGCTTGATGTCTGCAGGGAGAGCAGAAGGAGGTTGGTGTGAGGTAGGAGGCTTGGGGTAGGTGGGACAGGACGAGAGGAAGGGGGAGCTCCGGGTGAGGTGAGGCCTAGCCCAGGTCCTGCTCCCTCAGGGCAAGGCCCTGTCCTGGCTCTGGCTGTGGGACCTCGGGAAATTGACCATTTCTGAGCCTCAGTTTCTTCACCTGTAAAATGGGTCTCCCTTCACCAACTTCACAGGGCTGCTGTGAGGGTTAAGAGAGCAGGGGTTTCTGTCCTCCTGTTTCCGGCTCTAGAGCCGTATCCTCCAGGCTTAGACCAGTGCCTCGCACACAGGAGGCCCTCAGGGAAAATCTGTGTAACGAATGAAGGAGGCGCTCAGTGGGGCACCCTGTGCCGTAGCCCTCAGCGAGGGCGGGACCTCAAATACAGCAGACACCGAGAGATACAGGTAGAGTTAAGGAACGGAGGTGTTCAGGAAGCAGCCTACATAAAGGACCCCGCGCCCTGCCAGGCACCCACCAGGCTCCTTTCTCACAACTCGGAGTGATGTCAGCTATGGTAACATCCCTCTCAGGTGCCTCCCGTTCTCAGCCCAGCCCGCTGGGACGGCAAAGCCCCCATGAGAGGCCCCTGTGTGCGGGGCTTCCCCTCACCTCCCTCCCAGGCTGCTGTGGGGAACTGGAAGTGGTGCTGGGGCTCACGTCACTTTCCACCTAGGTCCCTGACCCGGGTGCGTGTATGTGTGGTTGCTGGACAGCCTCCCTGCCTAGGGAATACAGAGCGGTCCAACTTCCTCAAGGGGCTGCCCCTGAGGACCCTGGAGGAGCCATGGGAAGCGTCTTCCTGGGGCTCCAGGGGCACTTGGGCTCCGGGCGGCTCCTGGCGGGTGGCGCGTACCTCGGTGCATCACCCGGCGTGAATGCATGTGCTCCACGGCGCTGCACAGCTGCACGAAGTACTTCCACACTGTCCTCTCCGGGATGAGCCGCTTCTGCTTCTTAAAGTACTGCAGCGGGGGAGACAGGCAGAGGGATAGGTCCGGGTGAGCGGGCTTGGAGGTGGGTGACCACAGGGCACTGCCTCTGTCCTTTCCCCAGTGGGCAACTGGTACGGGGGAGGGAGTGGGGATTGGGCAGTTGAGAAACAACAATAAGCCCAGAACCAAGAGTGATGTGTCCACGCCTCTCCTTCTACCTGAATGGCACTCCGCGGCCACCCTGTCCCCACCCCGAAAGCTCCGTGAGGGCTAGACAGGCCTGGCGTGTCCAGATGGCTTTGCTGCATGGACACCCAGATCAAATATGCTGAAAGTGGCCCTCAACTACGTTTTTCCAGAACCTCCTGGACACATCCCAGACAGGGTGTTCCTTGCAGGACTGAAATGGTGTGGACTCTCCCTGTTCCCAGCCCCAACCTGGCCCAGGAGGGTGGCACCCAGGACACATGTGGTGGTTAAATCACAGCTGCTCCCACCTCCTCGGAACCAGCAGATCTCAGTGCACTGGAATTCTTTTTTTTTTTTTTTTGAGACGGAGTCTTGCCCTGTCACCCAGGCTGGAGTACAGTGGCGCAATCTCAGCTCACTGCAACCTCCGCCTGCCAGGTTCAAGCGATTCTCCTGCCTCAGCCTCCTGAGTAGCTGGGATTACAGGCATGCGCCTTCATGCCCAGCTAATGTTTATATTTTTAGTAGAGACGAGGTTTCACCATGTTGGCCAGGGTGGTCTCAAACTCCTGACCTCATGATCCACCCGCCTCGGCCTCCCAAAGTGTTGGGATTACAGGCATGAGACACCGCGCCGGGCCCCGCACTGGAATTCTTAACAAACGTGGCGAGAACCTTGAGGAAATGGGCTGGACACGTTCAAATGGAACCCGGGGTCACTCTGCTTCACTGCCTGGGAAAACACATTTAGTGATCCAGGAAGAAACCAAAACAAAAGGCCCCCGGCCGCACTGAGTGAGCCGTACGTAACAGAAGGTCCTGCAGAGGGCAGGCCCAGAGCATGTGACAGCCACGGTTCAGCTCGAGACGGGGGGTGGCTCTCGGATGCCAGGCCCATGGCAGTGGGGCAGGACTTCACCAGCTACCTGCAAACCAGCTTTTTGTTCAGGGGCTTTTTGCTTCAAAGCCACCATCTTTCCCCGAAGCAGGCAGAGGCGGCGCTGTGGGCCTGAGGGTCAGGGCAGCTGCTCTGGTGCTGGGAAGCTGGGAACTGACCAGGACACACTGGCCTGGGAAGGGGCGTGGGTGGAGGAAAGGACCTGGGCTGGCACTTTCAGACCACCCGCAGGGTGTGGCCACCACGCCGCGCCTAAGAGGGAGGGCTGGGCCCATCTTACAGCCAGGGAAAGAAAACCGAGGGCCACACAAAAAGAGGCAGAAACACAGCTCAACCCCAGGCCTCCCACCGAGAAAGCCCAAGCCCTTAGTCCACTTCTTTTTTTTTTTTTTTGAGATGGAGTCTCCCTCTGTCGCCCAGGCTGGAGTGCAGTGGCGTGATCTCAGCTCACTGCAGCTTCCACCTCTCAGGTTCAAGCAATTCTCTCGCCTCAGTCTCCTGAATAGCTGGGGTTACAGGTGTGCACCACCACGCCCAGTTAATTTTTTGTATTTCTAGTAAAGACGGGGTTTCGCCTTGTTGGCCAGGCTGATCTCCAACTCCTGACCTCAGGTGATCTGCCTGCCTTGGCCTCCCAAAGTGCTGGGATTACAGGTGTGAGCCACCACGCCTGGCCCCCTTAGCTCACTTCTATTAACACCAGTAACCATTGATATGGGAGACCGAGCTCAGAGGTTCAGGAACATGCCCAAGGTCACCTGGCACCCAGCTGGGACCCAGGTCTGGGTGCTTCCCACAGTGGGACAGTCGCAGGCAGGAACCCCTGGCCTCGCCATAAATCCCCTCAAGGCTGTTCTGAGGTGCAATTCTGGGAGAACCTCTCTGGTGAGCCGTCCCAGGTGTCAGCACAGACCCCAACCCCGGGCCACCTCCAGGCCTGTGGCAGGCCAGGCTGGGATGTTATTCACGCTGTGACGTGAGTGAATCCTCATTACAGCATTTAAGCAGGGATGCGCATGGCCGAGAGGGGTGATTTTCTAAATGTCACGTCCTATAAGCACTGTCTGACATTTAGCAGGGAGGCGCAGAGTCTCTGGTGGGTTCTGGGGCTACGGCAGCTCCTAGCTTCACTCTTCCTTGTAAATAACTCAGGCACCATGGCTGTGATGGCGCAGCTTAGCCCTTGAGGCTGCAGGCTCTCAGGACACAAGCCCTGCTGCCTGACAGCCTCTGAGGCCAGTGGGACGACCATACGGTGGCCCCTGTTCCTCTGGAAACCCAGAGGTGGCCTGAGAGCAGGCAGAACCAGGGGGACCGAGCTCCCACCAAGCCCCAGACACTGTGCTGGTATGTTACAGATGAGGAAACTGAGGCATAGGGACCCGCCCGAGGCCATCCAGGAGACGTGTCTTACTCGGGTGGGTCTCTGCACTGCCAGGCCTCCCCTGTTGGCAGCTGCACCGAGCCAGCTCTGCAGGTGAGGGCCCCTGAGCTGGGTTGGAGGGAACAGGAGCAGGCATCGACACTGGGGGGAGAGAGGTGGGGGCTGTGGTAAGGGGAACTATGCCAGGGGAGGAGGAGGGACCCAAGGCATGGCGGGCCAGGTGGCTGCTCAGAAACTGAGGCCACACCTATCCTAGACTCAATCCCGCTGGGTTTATGACTGACTTGAACCCTGAGCCAGTGTTGGCTCTGGGGAAGCCAAGGAAGTGGTGAAGAGGAAAGGGACACCCCCTCCCAAGCCTGGCATAGAGGAGGGATGCTGGATAGAATGCCCCCACGCCTCCTCTTCTCTCTCTGCTGAAGGAGACTGCATCTGGCCTGGGTTTCCCACAATGCTCCCTCCAAGAGGTGACCGGGCACAGGGTGGACACTGAGGCTCAGGGAAGAGGGATTTGCCCCGCCTCAGCCCCCCATCTGCCTGTCTGACTGCAGGCCCACTCCACGGACTGAGAGGCCGCAGTGTCTGGGCTCCACTGGGGCTGAGAGGGTGAGGCGTCCTCTCCATGGGCTGTGTTCCCGTGTGGCAGTAGGGAGAGGCCTCTCCTTCACCTCCTGCTCCTCCTCCGTCCCTGCCCTCACCTCTCCTACCCAGCCTCTAGTCTTTCTTCTAGAACACAAAGCTGACCATGTTTGTTCCCTGCCATGAATCTTAGGAAGCTTCTCTGACGTTAGGGCCTGGTCCCGGATCCCGAGCCTCGAGTGAGAGGCCCCACATGATCCAGTCGTCTCCATCTCAGCTCCACTTTCCCTTTCCCATCCCTGCTGGACCATTCCTGCTTCTGGACAGCCTGCCTCCCCTAACGGCTCAGCTCAGTGTCACCTCCTCCAGGAAGGCTTCCCTGACTCCCACAGGCCCTGCACATGGCTTGTTCACACTGGCTCCTAACTACTCGTTCGAGGGTCTTCCTGTTAGAATCTGGGATCCCTGAGGGCAGTAGCCATGCCGGTGACATCCCTAGTTCTTGGCACGAGGGTGACACATGGCGGATGCATGATGCTTGTGTGTTCAGCAAGGGAATGTGTGAAGGAGAAACAAGTAAAGCGGGGACAGGGGAGAGGAAGAGCTAAGACATGATCTAGCACATCTGTTCCCACCAGGGATCTGTGTGCAGATTAACATCCCTGCAAAGGCATTAATATGTCAACGGAAATGTAAGAGCAGGTGATAACAGCTCAAGTAATGCCACTTCCCAGTGACGCCTATATTCCTAGGAGCCAAATTTCAGAAGAGCACCAAGCAATTGCTCAACCCCCAATGCCTGATGGGAAAGACAGAGAACCCACATCCAGCCCCGTTTCCAAGCGCGGCTGTGAGTAGGGTAGGTGCTCGAGCGGGGCCCAGCCTCACTTGGGAGCAGACAGGCTGCATCCAGACGAGAGAGGTGATGGGGCCACAGCAGGGCCCCGGGGACAGAGGTCCAAGCCAGTAGGGATGTGAGGACCTCCACTAAGGAACAGTGGAGTAGGGGCTGAGGGTTTGGGCCTGGGGGTCAGGCAGGCTTGGGGGCCTCCACCTAGAGGCTTAGCTGCCTTGGGCAGGAGACTAGACCTCTCTGAGCTTTGCTATCTGAGGACAGCGGGGACTTGGTGAGGGATGCCTGAGCGTACTGTGCTGGGTGGTGGCTGGCAGGAGGTGCCGCTCTTTCACTGAAGCTGCAGTGGTCCTGGACAGCAGACTCACGGTGGACCCCGCCCTGTGCCCTGGGCGGTGGGGTGAGGCAGGTAGAGAGGTATGCAGGGGTGCGGAGCACGAGCCAGCCCTGGCGCTGAGCCTGCCCATGTGACTCGAACGATCGCTCAATCTCTTGAAGACCCCAGGCCTGGGCGTCAGCTGGAACATGGAAATGGAGTTCCCCCTCTAGGGCTGGGGAAGTCATCTTGCACCATGTCCACCAAAGGGTCCCAGGCCAGGAAGAGACCTGGGCCACAGGCATGGCTCTGTCCCCACAATGCTGGGTATCCTCAAGCAAGTCTCTTAACCTCTTTGGGCTCAGTTTTCTCCTGTAAAATGAGGTAGTGGGATCTACAAGATGCTTTCCCAAGAGCTGGGGTCGGACCAAACAGGGTGCTGCCCCTGCTCCTTCTGTGAGACAGGAGAAGTGGCTCACGTGCCTGCGGACAGGCTGGGGCACGGGGGGTGGCCAGAGGGGTTCCTTCTGCCCATGGCTGGCCCCCTCCCAGCCACCATCCTGTCTTGGCGCCACCTTCGCCTTGCTTTTGCACACGGGCTCTTTTGAGCTAGGCTTCCCTGAGGCCAGTGGAAAGAAAGAGGCCTCCAGCAACAGCAGCTGGGGATGGACCCTGAGAGGCCCTCACCAGACCGCAGCTAAGGCCTGTGGGCATCCGCAGGGGTGCCCAGGGTCCCCGGCGGCCGCCTCTGGCTAAGGGCAGAGCATCGTAGGACTGGGCTGAAGGCAGATTGCCACCTTTGGCTCCAGAGCTGCACAGCCCCAGCACCCCCACCCGCCAGGTGCTTACCTTGATCATCTGTGAGAGGTCCCCCGCATCGGCCAACTCCAGCACAATGTTCAGCTCGTTGTCTTCGATAAACGAGTCCAAATACTTGATGATATTTGGGTGGTTCAGTTGCTGCATGAGGAGAGAAAGAGGGGAGGGGGCACCAGTGAAGACGGGACAGACCCAGCGCCTGCCCGCCACCGGCACCCTGCTGGCACCCGGTCGGTCACTGAGGCCCTGACATTTGCCAGAGAAGTGGGTCCCAGGGAAAGAAAGGCCTGTGCTGGGGAGTCAGGAAGGCCTGGGTGACACTGGGAAAGCCAGCTGGACTCCCCGAGGGTCAGATTCCTCATCTGTAAAACTGAAGTCATGTTCCTCATCTGTAAAACTGAAGTCATGTTTGAAGCCTAGTTGTGAAGACGACACGGGTCAACACTCTTGAAATGCGTACCAGGGCAGCTGCACAGAGCTACGTGAGACTCAGCATGGGCTTGTGGAAAGGACTCTCCCCCTCCTCCTCACCAACCAGACCCTGAGGGCGGCATCCGGCCCTACCTCTGTCCCTGTGCCCTGTGCTCAGACACGGCCAGCCTGCAGGTGCTCCTCAGAAGGATCGTCTCCTCCCTTCATCCTTCCCACTCTCTCAATCCCTGACCTGTCTCTTGGGAAATCAGTTTTTTACAAAAATATTTTTTGTAGAGATAGGATCTCACTATGTCGCCCAGGCTGAAACTGAACTTCTAGGCTCAAGCGATCCTCCCACCTCACCCTCCAGAGCAGCTGGGACTACGGCTGCACGCCACCATGCCCGGCCCTTGTGAAATCTTGAAAAAAATCCCTGGAGGCATGAGAGCCGCCCAGCTGATTTGCTCATGCTGAGACCCTGCCTCTGTCCTTCGCACCATAGCCTGCATGTTTGCTGCAGTGGAGCATGGAGCTGGAGCATGGAGCAGGACAGAACGGTGCCCCTCTGGCTGGAAGTCAGGCCCTGCTAGGCTAAGAGGAGCCCCTGGCATCTGTTCATAACAAAGCTGACTGTTTATATCGAAGTGACTCCAGGATCTGAGAGAGCAGAGTCCCCTCTGCTCTCTCAGATCCTGCCCTGGTGTGGGTGTGATCAGACTAGTCCAGACACCAGCCGACCACCAGAGGCCGATAGTGAGCACATTTCCCAAAAGGCCCGGAAGCGGCTGGAAGAAGGATGCACTGTGCCCATCCATGGATTCTAAAATGAGGGGAGCCTGGGCAGATGTTACAGAGCCATGTAAGCCCCTATTCATTAATTCATTCCCCAAGCCAGCCCCCCATGTGTGGACCCTGGGGGGCCACAGCAGGCTCAGCCACTGGCCCCAGCTCAGGTCCTTGGGGGCCAGAGTGGGCTCAGCCACTAGCCCCAGCTCCTCCCCATGTGTCCGTCCTCTCACCAGGTCCCCCCAGAGACTGAGCCCTCTCTGCTATGGCGCCCACTGCCTGTCCGAGTCCTCAAGCCCCTGCTCTGGACCAAGGTCTGACCCTGAGGTGGGTGTGCTGGCCCCTGCCTGCCCCCAGCCAGGGCTCAGTAAACATCCAGACACCACTCCAAGGAACCAGGCACCCTGCATAGCTCTGGATACAGGTGCGGCACATTCAATCCTGGTTCCCAGGGGTGGCTGGGAGGGAGCCCTGTTGCCATCTTAGCAGCAGGCTCCCCTGTGGAAGCACTTTGGTCAGTAACAAATGTCGGTAATTTACACAGGGTGACTGGACTTCAGAAGGTGGCACACAAAGCAATCCTAGGCAAAAAGAACAAATCTGGAGGCATCACATTACTGGACTTCAAACTATATTACAAGGCTATGGTAACCAAAACAGCATGGTACTGGTACAAAAATAGATACACAGACCAATGGAACAGAATACAGAACCCAGAAATAAAGCAGCACACCTATAACCACCTGATCTTCAACAAAGTTGACAAAAATAAGCAAAGCGAAAGGACTCCCTACTCACTTAACTGGCTAGCTATATGCAGAAGAATGAAACGGAACCCCTACCTTCCACCATATGTAAAAATTAACTCAAGATTGATTAAAGACTTAAATGTAAGGCCTCAAACTATAAAAATCCTAGAATAAAACCTAGGAAATACCTTCCTCAATGTTAGCCTTGACAAAAAATTTATGACCAAGTCCTTAAAAACAATTGCAACAAAACCAAAAGCTGACAAGTGGGACATAATTAAATGAAAGAGCTTCTGCATGGCAAAAGAAGTGATCAACAGAGTAAACAGACAATTGACAGAATGGGAGAAAACATTCATAAACTATGAATGTCCAGAATCTATAAGGAACTTAAATCAATAAGAAAACAAACAAACAGGCCGGGCGCGGTGGCTCAAGCCTGTAATCCCAGCACTTTGGGAGGCCGAGACGGGCGGATCACGAGGTCAGGAGATCGAGACTATCCTGGCTAACACGGTGAAACCCCGTCTCTATTAAGAAATACAAAAAACTAGCCGGGCGAGGTGGCAGGCGCCTGTAGTCCCAGCTACTCGGGAGGCTGAGGCAGGAGAATGGCGTGAACCCGGGAGGCGGAGCTTGCAGTGAGCTGAGATCCAGCCACTGCAGTCCAGCCTGGGCGACAGAGCGAGACTCTGTCTCAAAAAAAAAAAAAAAAAAAAAGAAAACAAACAAACAAAAAACATTAAAAAGTGAGCAGAGGAGGCTGGGCATGGTGGCTCACGCCTGTCATCCCAGCACTTTGGGAGGCTGAGGTGGGCGGATCACTTGAGATCAGGAGTTCGAGACCAGCCCGGCCAACATGGCAAAACCCCATTTCTACTAAAAATACAAAAATTAACCAGGCATGGTGGTGGGCACCTGTAGTCACAGCTACTCGGGAGGCTGAGGCAGGAGAATCGCTTGAACCTGGGAGGCGGAAGTTGCAGTGAGCTGAGACTGCGCCACTATACCCCAGTTTGGGTGACAGAGCGAGATTCTATCTAAATAAAAATAAAAAATAAGTAAACAGGCTGGGCGCGGTGGCTCACGCCTGTAATCCTAACACTTTGGGAGGCCGAGGTGGGCGGATCACCTGAGGTCAGGGGTTCAACACCAGCCTGGCCAACATGGTGAAACCCTATCTCTACTAAAATACAAAAATTAGTCAATCATGATGGCGGGTGCCTGTAATCCCAGCGACTCAGGAGGCTGAGACAGGAGAATCGCTTGAACCCGGGAGACGGTGGTTGCAGTGAGCCAAGATCATGCCACTGCACTCCAGCCTGGGTGGCTGAGTGAGACTTTGTCTCAAAATAAATAAATAAAAATAAAATAAAAAGTGGGCAGAGGACATGAACAGTAATTCTTCAAAAGAAGACATCCAAGCAATTAACAAACACGAAAAAATGCCCAACATCACTAATCATCAGAGAAATGCAAATCAAAACCACAATAGGGCCGGGCGCAGTGGCTCAAGCCTGTAATCCCAGCACTTTGGGAGGCCGAGACGGGCGGATCACGAGATCAGGAGATCAAGACCATCCTGGCTAACACGGTGAAACCCCGTCTCTACTAAAAATTACAAAAAACTAGCCAGGCGACGTGGCGGGCGCCTGTAGTCCCAGCTACTCGGGAGGCTGAGGCAGGAGAATGGCGTAAACCTGGGAGGCGGAGCTTGCAGTGAGCTGAGATTCAGCCACTGCACTCCAGCCTGGGCCACAGAGAGAGACTCTGTCTCAAAAAAAAAAAAAAAAAAAACACAATAGGCTGAGTGCAGGGGCTCATGCCTATAATGCCAGCACTTCGGGAGGCCGAAGTGGAAGGACTGCGTGAGCCCAGGAGTTTGAGAACAGCCTGGGCAATATAGTGAGACCTTGTCACTAAAAAAAAAATTAGCTGGGCTTCGTGAGCAGGCCAGTAGCCCAAGCTACTTGGGAGGTTAAGGCCGGAAGATCACTTGATCATGGGAGGTTGATGCTGCAGTGAGCCGTGATCACACCACTGCACTCCAGCTTAGATGACAGCATGTGCCCCACTCTCAAAAAAAAAAAAAATTACAATGAGATACCATTTCACATCAGTCAAAATGGCAAGTACTACAAAGTCAAAAAATAACAGATGTTGGTGAGGTTGCAAAGAAAAGAGAACACTTGTATCCTGTTGGTAGGAATGTAAATTTGTTCAGACACCATGGAACGAAGTCTGGAAATTTCTCAAAGAACTAAAAATAGAACTACCATTTGACCCAGCAATCCCATTACTGGGTATATACCCAAAGGAATATAAATTGTTCTACCAAAAAGACACATGGGCTTGTATGTTCATCACAGCACTACTCATAATAGCAAAGACATGGAATCAATCTAGGTGCTCAGAAATGGTGGGCTGGATAAAGAAAATGTGGTACATGTATACCACGGAATATCATGCAGCCACAAAAACGAATAAAAGTCATGTTCTTTGCAGCAACATGGATGCAGCAGGCGGCCATTATCCTAAGAGAATTAACATAGAAACACATCTATACTGCATGTTCTCACTTTTATAAATGGGAGCTAAATCTTGGGTACACATGAACATAAAGATGGAAACAGTAGACATACTGGGCTCTACAAGAGGGGGCGGGAGTGGGGCAACGGCTGAAAAACTTCCTATTGGGTACAATGTTCACTATCTGCGTGACAGGATCAGAGGCTCAAATTTCAGCATCACACAATACACTCTTGTAACAAACCTGCATGTGTACCTTCTGAATCTAAAATAAAAACGGAAATTTTAAAAAGGTGGGCCAGACGTGGTGGCTCACGTCTGTAATCCCAGCACTTTGGGAGGCCGAGGCAGGCGGATCACCTGAGGTCAGGCGTTCAAGACCAGCCTGGCCTACACGGCGAAACCCCGTCTCTAAAAAAATACAAAAGTTAGCCGGGTGTGGTGGTGCACACCTGCTATTCCAGCTACTCGGAGGTTGTAGTGAGCCGACACCGCGCCACTGCACTCCAGCCTGGGTGACAAAGCAAGACCCTGTATCAAAAAAAAAAAAAAAAAAAAAAAAGAAAAGAAACAAAAGAAAAGAAATAGGAAAATCCTTTTGCCCAGATTTTGTGTTGAGAAGGCCGTCCTGCGCGAACACTGGCCATCGCATCGCTGCCCTCAGCACACATCACGCTCCATAGACATGTTTTTCAGTTACCAAAAAAAGTGTCAAAGCACATGAATGGCAAGTTGAAAGTGCTTTCAAATCTCTAAGACACGACCTATGGCGTGGACAAGCTGCTACTAGGATAAATGGGAACACCCTGCTCCTTCACCCTCCTCTTGAACTTCACCTCATGATGTTACCAGGAAATCTCACACCCTCTCAGGGAGGACTCCCCAAAAACTGCCCAGGTCATCGGCAGTCCAGGCATGACAGTTTCTCCAGCAAGGGAGAAATGAGAGGGGTTGGGTAGGAAGTAAAGCCCCATCAAGGAGGTGCTGGTTCCTGGGGAGGGGAGGAGGGAGGCTCCTCCCCCATTTCCCTACAGGTCTGAGGGCAGGAGGTTAAGGAAGGGCTCCCTTAAATGCCCAGGTAGTCGACAAAGGCATAGGCAGAAAGAGGCTCTGGACATCCATTGGGCTAAATCCTCAAGGTCCAGAGAGGGGAACAGATCAGCCACGGGTCCACAGCAGCAGGGGCCGAGCTGAGTCTAGAACCTGGTCCACACGGGGTCCACTTCACAGCCTGTGGCCTCTTGGTGGGCCCAGGTGGGTCTGGAAGGGGACACACTTGGGCCAGGGACAGGGAAGGTGCTGCAAAGATGCAACGTGGTTGGGCCTCGCCTGGCTGTGGTGGTGGCCAGAGGGAAGGGAGGGAGAGCTGAGAGTAAGGGTCCCTGTCCTTTGAATCTCTGCCATCAGGGGCTCTGCTACAAGCTCCAGGCCCTCCCAGATGTAACACAGAGTGTCTGTCTATGACCTGTCTTCCCCACTGGGCTGCATCCTGGTGTCCAGCATTCAGTGGTGCTCAGAAATTGCACGGAATGAATGAACACACTTCTGTATTCCACACGACCCGCCTTCTTGTGCCACGCTTGGCAGTGGTGCTGACAAGCCCCCTGTACTTGAGAGGTTTTGGGTTTGGGTTCTTGGCATGAATGATATAATATGTCAACCAGTCACCCCTCTGAGAACCACGTTTCCTTTTGTTTTTTGAAGGAAGCACCTCGGGCCCCGGCACATCCTGTTGACTTCCCATGGGCTACCCGAGGAGTGGGACCCGTGTTCTGGAAAGTGGCTGGCGTTGGCGGGCAGAGGTGGTAACCATGACAACCGGGCTGCTTTGGACGGCGAGCGTACCACACACCAGTGCTGCCCTGAGCTCGTCAGACGTGTTTCCTCACTGACTCCTCCAGCATGCCTGCTGTCATCATGCCCCCTTTACAGATGAGGAAACTGAGGTCCTGAGAGGCCCACGGCTGGCCCGCAGCCACATAGCTAGTGAGCGAGGGGTGTGTCCTCTGAACCCAGGCTTGACGCCTTTGGCTGCACCACAGCCCTGGGGAAGGGGCAGAATCCCCTCCGCAGCCAGGTGGGCTTACGCCAGGCTCAGGCTCCTGCAAGGCAGGAGCTGCGATGGCACATCTGTGTGACCAGGGACCAGACCAGGCTGTGCTCAGCATGCTCACCTGCGGGTTCCCTCACTCGGGGAGAAAGGCATGCAAGGTGGGGAGAGGGCAATGGGTGATCAGGGCTGGGTAAGTGGCAGCAAGTTGACCATTACTTAAACATTTAAACAACGCTTTCGAGGGATATTTTTTGACCTATAATAGTTAGCGGTAAGGACATCTCCTGTCTCCAGCCTTGACACCATCACCCACTGTGGCCGGGGGCCACCAGAGCAGGCACTCACAACTCACACCCCACCATGGCCCCCCAGCTTGCAGCCACTTCAGGGGCTCCCCTTTGGTTCTGAGTGTGTATCTGGCCCTGCCGCCATGTCCGGCTTTCTGTCTCCCCAACCTCCCATAATCCACGCTGCAGCAGTGCCTGGAAGCAGGCTCACTTCGGCCTTCCAGATTCTGTAAGACCTGCTCAGGAAGTGGGTTTCCCCGGGGCTCCTGGCCCACCAGTCAATCTGCATCACCCTGGAAGGTCACCATCTGCTTCCCCACCAGCCTGGAAGTCCCCAAGGGCAGGGCCAAGGCCTGAGAAAACAGGGTAGGGTGTGGTAGAATAAACTGCTAATCTGAAATTCTGCAGCTGTGGCTTCAGCAGGCATCCCTGCCACCAGCAATCCCACTTTGCTGGAAACTGCCGAGCAAATCCAGTATGTTTCACTGGGGGCCGGGCGCAGTGGCTCCTGCCTGTAATCCCAGCACTTTGGAAGGCTGGGATGAGAGGACTGCTTGAGGCCTCAGGAGTTTGACACCAGCCTGGGCAATATAAGGAGACCTCATCCCTACAAAAAATTAAAAATGTGGCCGGGCGTGGTGGCTCACACCTGTAATCCCAGCACTTTGGGAGGCTGAGGTAGATGGATTACCTGAGGTCAGGAGTTCGAGACCAGGCTGGCCAACATGGTGAAACCCTGTCTCTACTAAAAATATGAAAATTAGCTGGGTATGGTGGCGGGTGCCTGTAATCCCAGGAGACTGAGACAGGAGAATTGCTTGAACCGAGAAGGTGGGGACTGCAGTGAGCAGAGATTGTGCCACTGCACTCCAGCCTGGGCAATAAGAGTGAAACTCCGTTTCAAAAAAAAGAAATAAAATAAAATAAAATAAAAAATAAAAATTAGCTAGGTATGGTGGAATGCATCTGTGGTCCCAGTTACTTGGGAGACTGAGGCGGGAGGATTGCTTGAGCCCAGGAGTTTGAGGCTGCAGTGAGCTATGATCATGCCACTGCACTCCAGTCCAGGCAACAGACTTTGCCTCTTAAACAACAACAACAACCAAAAAAAAAAAAAAAAACAAAGAAAAAGGCTGAGAGGAGAGACGGAAAGAGGATGAGAAAAAGAGGGAGACAGACATGGAGACAGAGGCAGAGCCAGACAAGCTGCAGTCTGGATGTGACCCCCACACTGAACTCCTCCCCTGGCTGGCCAAGCCTGGTCCACAGAACACTGGGAGGCGGGGTCAGGGCTGCCCTGGGGGGAAGGACTTCTATGCCGGGTACTGCCATGTACAAGCAGGAGGGGTGTCCAGCAAGGAGGAAACACCCCGAGGGCTGGGCAGAGTGATGAGGCAGGGGCCGCTCCTGCCTGGCCATGAGAAAACTCACCAGCCGCTGCCCCAAGAAAGCCATCGTCTGTGAACTTAGCAGGGGCTGCGGATTCCTGGCACCCAAGGGCCGTGATGGACATGATGTGGCCCAGCCGGGGCTCCAGAACCTCCCGGAGGAGGCGAGGCTCCCGCTCAGCCCCGGGCACTCACCTTCAAGAGGCCGATCTCCTTGACGCAGTCCTGCCTCGCCTTGGCGTCCATCATCTCAAAGATCTTGGGCGGGAGGAAAAAGAGAAACGGAGTGGTTACAATCTGTGTCCAGAGCCCCTGTAGGGGGTTATGGGGTCTGCTTTCCAGTCCCGGCTCTCTCACCTCCTCACTGAGGGACCCCCCACACCCCAGCCCCTGTAGGGTTTGCTCACTGTAGGCCCCCCAGCACTGTCCCACCACAAAACCCATCGTGGCACTAAAGAATCAAGACAGGGAGGCCAGGTGAGCCCCTCCCCAGAAGATCGAGAGAGAGGGCCAGGCATGGGGGCTTATACCTGTGATCCCAGCACTTTGGGAGGCTGAGGTGGGTGGATCACTTGAGGTCAGGAGTTTGAGACCAGCCTGGCCAACATGGTGAAACCCCGTCTCTACTAAAAATATAAAAATTAGCCAGGTGTGGTGGTGCATGCCTGTAGTCCCAGCTACTCAAGAGACTGAGGCAGAAGAATCGCTTGAACCCGGGAGGCGGAGGTTGCAGTGAGCTGATCACACCACTGCACTCCAGCCTGGGTGACAGACTGAGACTCTGTCTCAAAAAAAAAAATAAAAGATCAAGAGTGAAACTGGTCATTTTTTGGACAGAGGACCCCGCTGCTCCTCCAGCGCCCTGAAGCTACTGGTGTTCTCTCCCAATTTCCCCGACGCCATTCTCTCTCCCGGGCCTCCTCTGCCCAGGCTCTCAATCTCATTCTTTAAGGACAAGTAAGCAAATCAAGGGGCTTAGGAAGCTTTGCTGGAGGATTTGAAGCCATTTCCTCCAGCAAAGCCGTGTTCAGATGGGCCCAGCGGCTCCCGTGGACATGGCTCCCGTCCTGACTTTGCCGCTTGATCTACTTCCTCCATTTAGGAGGGACGCAGAAGGCGGGAAGCCCACAACTGTGGAGCAAGCGCAGGTGCAAGGATGAGTGGACATGGTCTGAACCTCAGCTCCCCCATGACACGCTGGGACCCTGGGGTATTCTGAGAGATTGTCCTCATCTGAGACATGAAATGACAGTCCCCACCCACGGGACTGTTGCCAGGCTCCATGTGCTCCTTGCATGACCCAGTACACAGCAGGCGCTCAATGCATGCTTGTTTTTCTTTTCCTTTGTGGTTCACAGTGAACAGGCGTCTACCTGGTTCTCCCTGTAACCCAGTGAGTTGGGTGCTGTTTCCCTCGTTCACAGAGGAGGGGAGAGAAGGGACTGGCCCGGGCACCCCGTCCAGATGCAGAGACGGCCTCCAGAGATGCAGGTTTGACCCCATGGGTCATCAGCTCACCTGCACCTTCTTCAGAGCCACCGTCTTCCTGTCCAGCAGGCAGGTGGCCTTGTACACCTCGCTGAACTGTCCTCGGCCTATCTTCTTTTCGATCTGGAAGTCCGCCAGCGAGCAGCGAAAAGACAGGGTGTTGGGGTGCCTCTGGAAGAGGGGACAGAGGGTCTCCGTGAGCAGCCAGGCTGGAGCAGAGGCCTGGGGACGACCCCTAGAGCCCCAGCACCCCAACAGCACCCTTTAGGGTGAAGGAGGGACTCTGCTGCCAACCCTGCTCTCAGAGCCTCCCAGGCGCACCCCCAGGGGCTTTCTGCGCAGGGTCCCTGGTTCCCCTTAAGGACCCCCACTGCAGGTGAAAAACTGAGGCTGTTCACGCTCCCCACTGCCCTTATCACCGCCTTCATTATCTGACTGCTTGTTTGCTGTCGCTGAATCCCATCCCCGGGGGTTAGCTCCGTGGGACCAGGGGCCTTGCCCATCTCATCCTCTCCTGAATCCTTGATGCCCAAATTGGGGTCCAGCAAGCCGGGTGCAGCTCAGGTCTCCCCAGCCCATGGCCACCATGCCAAATGCCCCAGGTCACTGTAAGAAATGGTAAGTTCCCCTCCTGGGGCAGCCGTTCCCCATCTCAGACAAGAAAACGCAGGTTAATATTTGTAGCTTTGGCCAGATGTGGTGGCTCATGCCTGTAATCCCAGCACACTGGGAGGCTGAGGCAGGCGGATCACTTGAGGTGAGGAGTTCGAGACCAGCCTGGCCAACATGGCAAAACTCCGTCTCCACTAAAAATACAAAAATTAGCTGGGTGTGGTGGCACATGCCTATAATTCCAGCTACTCGGGAGACTGAGGCACGAGAATTGCTTGAACCCAGGAGGCAGAGGTTGCAGTGAGCAGAGATTATGCCACTGCACTCCAGCCTGGGTAATGGAGACTCTGTCCCCCACTCAAAAAAATGTGCAGCCTTACACACTGAGCCCATGCTTTAAATAAACTACTTTTTTAGGGTGCCGGGAAGAAACCAGAGCTCCACAAAGACTCAGCAGGGGCCAGCGTTGGAACACGTGATCCTGCGCTGGGACCTGCCCAGGGATGGAGCCTCCAGGTGAGGCCGCAGTGGCCAGGAGGGCCCCGGGACATCTGTGCAGTGAGCTCTCAAGAAAAGGCAGGAGGGGGCGCCAACCCTGGGCCAGGGAAGGAGGAGACAGACAAGGGGAGAGGATGCCACATCTCTGGGCTGCCCTATGGTGAGATGGGCCCTGTTGTGTCTCCATTTGCCCGATGAGGAAACTGAGGCCCAGAGGGCCCAGCCATGCCCACATCACCCGGCTCCATGCCACTGCCCCAACTGAAGCAGGAACCAGCAGTTCAACTTTCTAGCATGAAATGGCTCTTTGCTGAGGGTCACACTGAGCTGGGTGCTGCACCGAGGTGTCTTTGGGAGTCAGCACCCTGGCGGAAGGCATCAAGACCAAACCGAGAACTACAGGACTGGCCCTTCTGACAGCTGCTTCCCCACCCGGAAACACCAGGAACTGCTGGCTGGACCACCTGGGTCTCAGCCTGAGATGGCTGCGGAGCAGGGGCACGTTTCCTGGGCAGGTCTAAGCTGGGTCCATCGACTTCTCCTCCGTCCTTCTCCCAGGGTGCCTGAGGGGAACCTGCTTACGTGGTGATCCCCACTCTGGGACCCTGAATCATGACTTAATGAAAAATAGAAACTCACTGGAAAGGCAGGGAAAAAGGTAAAGTGAAAATGTCTCTTCCAGGCCAAGTGTGGTGGCGCACGCCTGTAATCCCAGCACTTTGGGAGGCCGAGGTGGGCGGATCACTTGAGGTCAGGAGTTTGAGACCAACCTGGCCAAAAAATGTTTGTAAAACTGCAAAAATTAGCTGGGTGTGGTGGTGTGTGCCTGTAAATCCCAGCCACTAGGGAGGCCGAGGCAGGAGAATTGCTTGAACCTGGGAGGCGGAGGTTGCAGTTGGCTGAGATCGTGCCACTGCACTCCAGCCCGGGCGACAGTGAGATTCCACCTCAAAAAAAAGAAAATGTCTCTTCCAGATTTGGCTGAGGGAACTCTACAGAACACCCTCCTGTGGGAGTGAGTGATGGGAGTCCAGGCCTCACGGCACACAGCAAGGTGAGGGCTGGGCCAACCTTGACTTGGAAGCCTCGAGGCCTAATTACCTCTCATGGTGGGTCCTGCTGGGGGACCCGACCTGGAGGGCTGCTGGAAGAGGAAGATGATGATTTTTTTTTTTTTTTAATACTTTAAGTTCTAGGGTACATGTCCATAACGTGCAGGTTTGTTACATATGTATACTTGTGCCACGTTGGTGTGTTGCACCCATCAACTCGTCAGCACCCATCAACTAGTCATTTACATCAAGTATAACTCCCAGTGCAATCCCTCCCTCCCCTCCCTGTGATAGGCCCCTTCCCGAGTCCAAGTGATCTCATTGTTCAGTTCCCACCTATGAGTGAGAACATGCGGTGTCTGGTTTTCTGTTCTTGCGACAGTTTGCTGAGAATGATGGTTTCCAGCTGCATCCATGTCCCTACAAAGGACACAGACTCATCCTTTTTTATGGCTGCATAGTATTCCATGGTGTATATGTGCCACATTTTCTTAATCCAGTCTGTCACTGATGGACATGGGGGTTGATTCCAAGTCTGCTATTGTGAATAGTGCCGCAATAAACATACGTGTGCATGTGTCTTTATAGCAGCATGATTTATAATCCTTTGGGTATATACCCAGCAATGGGATGGCTGGGTCATATGGTACATCTAGTTCTTCACCAAGTGCCAATGTCTGTTGGGTAAATACACCTGTACACGGAGGGCAAACCTAAGAAGAGCAGGCATCCCTGAGTACCTACTGCATGCTGGGCTGTGTGCAGACACCACCCATGCGCCAACTCTTTGGGTACTCAGAACAACCCTATAAGTAGGCCTCACTGCTGTCCCCATTTCAGGAATCTGAGGCTTGGAGGGGTAGCAGTGACCTGTTCTGATCAGGCAGCGAAGAATAGCAGAGCTGGGATGTGACCCCAGGACTGGGGACTGTGGTGCCCAAGCCCTTGCTCCATATTGGGTGGGCTCTCAGCTCAGATCTCTTCTCGGCTTTTCGCTCAAGACCCCCTGAGCAGCCAGAACTGCCACTTCCTGCTCCAGCCTCCATTCTTTCAGTTACCTGAGCCCTGACCCATGCCCCGCTACCAGCCTCTTCAAAAGCGGGCCCGTCTAGTCCCTTCCACGTCCTCTGCACTGAGGCTCTGACCTGCCCAGAGCAACTGCTTGGAGCATGTTTGTGGAATGACACATGGAATGCGCCCGACACGACCTGGCGCACAGTGGGACTCTGTGACTCAGACGCCATCACCTCTAGGAATGCAGCTGAAATCACACACCCTCAGAAACAGCCAGGGCAGCTTTCTGAGCACTCAGAGGAATCGCACGTACTCATAAAAATAACCATGAGGTGGTGCGCATTAGACGCCTACTATGTGCCAGCTTCCAGCTGCTTAGACAGCTCTATGTCTCCAAACTCCTAACAGCTTCATGAAGCAAGAGTTATGAATCCCATCTCGCAAACCAGGAAACAGGCTGGAACTCCCTGTCAGATCTAGAGGCAGCTGCACCGCCAGTGATGGGGGTAGGCTCCCTCCCCTCCTGGGCCTCAGTTTCCCCCAGACACAGTGAAGGGTTTAGAGGAAGTGATCCCAGAAGGTCTTTGCCCTGGGGAGACCAGGCTTCTCACTGTGACTAGTGGGAGTCTGGCCGGGGTTCCCAACACTGCCCGTCCTGGGAGGCTACACTGTGCAGTTCCACAGTGGGGTCAAAGCTCCTAGTGGATGTGGGTGGAGGTGGCTGAGGCTCCAGCTGTTCACATGCATATGGATGACCCAGATTTGCATTTCTTGTCACAGCCCATCCAACCCAATTAGAGGCCAGCTCCTCTGGTGGGGCAGCTTCCTAGATGGCAGCACGTGTGTTAGGGGCATGGTCCAGCAGGCTCTGGGACACCACTGCACTCCCAGGGCTGCCATGGGACCCTGTTCCCAGGGTGGCCTCTGCTCAGGTGTGGGGCACCTCAGGACACCAGTCTCCTGGGGGCAGCTGCCTGGGTGGCAGAGTCCTGGCCCTGGTGCACCTGGGGGTTCTCAGCAGAAGGGAAAGGGTGAACACTGTGTTCTTGGCCTGGAAGGCCTGGCTGCTCTCTGTTGCCACCTCCAAGACCTCCCTCCCCTCCTGGGTCAGCCCCCCGCAAGTTCCACTTTTGCCCCTGCAGCCAAGTGATCCTGGGCTGGTCATCCACACACAGGGACACTGGCTCCAGGATTTCTCTGAGGACTCCGGAGATGATGTTGGTGATAAATGTCTGTGTGGCTCTAAACTGCGAGACAGGCATGGGGCTGGCTCCAGAACAGTGTGCCCAGGGTGGCCCCAAATGTGATCACTGCTGACTAATGACCGACCACCTCGATGGTCTTTCAGAAAACTGCTTTTTTTTTTTTTGAGACAGAGTTTTGCTCTTGTTGCCCAGGCTGGAGCACTGTGGCGCAATCTCGGCTCATTGCAACCTCCGCCTCCCGGGTTCAAGCGATTCTCCTGCCTCAGCCTCCCGAGTAGCTGGGATTACAGGCGCCCACCACCACAACTGGCTAAATTTTTTTTGTATTTTTGGTAGAGATGGGGTTTCACCATGTTGGCCAGGCTCATCTTGAACGCCTGACCTCAGGTGATCCACCACCCTCAGCCTCCCAAAGTGCTGGGATTACAGGCGTGAGCCACCGCACCCAGCCCAGAAAACTGGTTTTTGTTGCTCACTGTCCCTGCTCTGTGTGAAACCCTGTTCTGGCTTCTGGGGAAAATAACACCCCCAACCGCACCCCAGGGCACAAGTTGGGAGAGGGGTAACCACTGCTCTGGCTCTGATGTTGAGACTCCAATGCTGGCGCATGGAGACGGGCTCAAACCTCAATTCCGCCACTTCCTGGCTGTGGGCCTTGGGTGAGCCTTCTGGGCCTCAGTTTCCTCTTCCGTATAGTTGAAATCATAACAGTACCCCCTTCAGGCGGCTGCTGGGGGTTACATGGATGAGTGAATGCAAGGTCTTGGAAGAGGGCCTGGCACTAGGTGCTGGGACATGTCATTCTCCAGCTGCTGTGGTGACGGTGACTGTCGAATGGGCCTAGGGGTGGCACCTGCTTCCCTGGGGAGCAGTGGACAAGCCCGCAGGTTCTCGGCTGTTGATATCATCGCCCTGCCGTTCCCATCCCTCAGAGGTCTGCCGACCCGGGGGCTGGCAGTAACCTTGGGGGCTGCAGTTAGGCCGTGGGGCTGACATGCACCTGCGGACGGGTAAAAGACACAACCCTGCGACTCTGTCACCCAGGACCATATGTCAAGGGACCGTGCTAGGCAAGAGCGGCCCTCAGCCTCCCTTCCAGGGCTGCGCTGTGGGGCAACGCCATAGAGATCACTTTTGACTCCTCGGGCCCCTCCGCCAGGGCACGGGGGCCCTCTGCTCTCCCACAAAGGCAGAGGAGACGGGTCGAGGGGCTGGGGGACAGGGAGGCTAACCCTGCAGCATCACCACTCACTGTGCTGCCTGTCACCGTGGGCACGAGGCAGGAGGCCTGAGCTGCCTGGGGCAGGCACATGGGATTTGAGAGGAGGAGGATGGAGGGACCACTGGAACAAGGGCCCTGGGGAGCAGCAGGAAACTGGCGAGCAGGAGCCAATGAGACGGCTGAGGTCTCGGAGCCACCACCACCCCAATCCCACCTCCCAAGAAATGTCGCTGGCTTTCTCAGGAAGAGGCAATGCATGACTGGGAGACTGGGGGGCGGGGACAATGTCTCAGACCACTATAGCTACCCTCACCCAGAAAGCTCTGACAAACCCACGCTCTCTTCTCCAAGTCAGATCAAATTAGGCCACAAACACCCCCCACCCTGCACTAATTTGAGTTTAAAATGTTTGAACCACAATCAGCCTCAGCCATAGACAAATCTTTTTTTTTTTTTTTTAAACAGGAGCATAAAATTACATGCTATAAAGAATAAAAATGCATTCGCCCAATTAATTTTCTGAAATCTCATTAAAAAATTTAGCCTGACTAAGTCAGACTTCTGACCTGAATTTTAATCATCTTTACACTGGATGGGTCTTTTTTCCCTGATATTTGCAATGCATCATTAATTTTAAGGCAACCGTTTCTATGATTTTAAAAAGCACACTTCATCAGGATGACATTTCTTATAAACGAATTTCACCTTTAAAGACATCTGACACCATGGGTAAGGAACTTCTAATGGATTTGGTAGATGCGTATATAGTGATATATTTTAAATCTGTGTTGCACAAAAGGGCACAATTTACAAAGAGTCCACGTTGTCAGACTTCTGAGGCCAGTCCAGCTCAGCTCCTCACGATCCGGCTAACTTCAGACCCAAAGCCAGTCATCCCTTTCGAAGAACCTAGCTGCCCGAAGGGGCACTGTGGGATCCCGCAGGCCTGGACCCAATCCCAACTCTGCCCCCTGATGGCGCGATGGCAGATTATGACATCAGCTTCCTTCCCTGCAAAATGGAGCATTCAGTAAGCAACTCCTCTGAGTCGGCCGGAGTACTAAATGAGATGAGTCCCAGGCACTGGGCCGTTTGTACAACCACCACCATTACTGGCTCAGCTTAGATGTCTGCACCGCACTCCGTGGGCCATTGGCTCATGGGATCAGTGAGCCAATGCCCATCATATGGAAGATTCCTAATAACAAAACCCAAAACGATCTAAATCACTGTGGTTCCCCCAGGACAATTCTCATTAACTGAGTCTGGAAAAGGCTAAGCTTAAACATACGAAAGATGATCTGGAACCAGCTCCGATGACTCACAAGCAAAGACATGAAGGACGAAACCACAAAGAGATCCAGCTGCCACCCCTGACACCCCCTCTCCCTCATCTCTTCCACTACCAAGTGCGGCTGCTTTCCCCTGTAAGTCTCTGGAACCCTCTCTCCCCATGTCCAGCCCCCAGTGCTGCAGCCCCATGAGGCATCATCTCGCCTAGTGAAGAAGGGGTCTCCTCACCTCCCTATTTTCACCTTCCTTGAGCCTTGAGCACAAGCCACCAGTGATCTATCTGGAACCCAACCCAAGCACCCCCTTGCCACCTGAAAACCCATAATGGACTCATTTGCTACAGATTCAATTTCAAATGAGATAGCATGGATTTGAGACCTTCATAAACACTATTCTTTTACCTTATGTAAGCATGGGTATTTCAACACCTTCTCTAACCTGATTGACCATGCACCTTCAGGTCTGGGGCCTCTCTCTGTCCCCCCACAAATTCCTTACCATCCATCTAGCAGAACTGGCCTCCCCATTCTCTGGGCTCTCCCAGCATCTGTCCATCCCTCCCGGGGAGCTTCCACGCAGAGCTTCTCAGTAGACTGGGAGCCCCTCAAAGGCAGGCACTGGGCACCTCCCATGGCAGAAACAAAACAAACGCTTGCTGAATTGACAACAGTTAGCAGACACGGAATTTTTTTTTTTAAATTTTTATTTTTTGCGATGGAGTCTCACTCTGTTGCCCAGGCTGGAGTACAATGGTGCAATCTCGGCTCACTGCAACCTCTGCCTCCCGGGTTGAAGCGATTCTCATGCCTCGGCCTCCCGAGTAGCTGAGATTACAGGTGAGCACCACCACATCCAGCTAATTTTTGTATTTTTAGTAGAGACGGGGATTCACCATGTTGGCCAGGCTGGTCTTGAACTCCAGACCTCAGGTGATCCACCCACCTTGGCCTCCCAAAGTGCTGGGATTACAGGCATGAGCCACCATGCCTGGCTCCACTAACTTAATTTTAATAGCCGTTGATATTTGGTCATTAAACCTTAACCAACTAGCATCACTGCTTTGGGAAGGTTTTGACAAAGATTTCGGCCTGTGCAATGCACACCTAGAAAGAGCTGACCCCATCCCCTGCAAAGTTCTCTTGGAAGAGCGCCCAAATATAACTGAACTTGGCACATCCCAAGCGGGTTTGCAAAGACTTTCCAGACAGAAGACACATTAGCTGGGGCTTTCTCAGGCAAGAATACCTTTCCCCTTCTTGGAAATTCATGTGATTCATAGTGTGTCGGCTGAGGCTTACACTTCATTCCCAATGAAAGCTCTCTGCAGCAAATTGGTAAAATCTAAAAAGCATGAGGCCTTTTAAGCTTCTTTCCTCAATTCCATTCATTCATTCATTAGAAACCTCTATAAAAGCAAGCATGTTCAGCTTTCCTAAGTATATATGAATTTCATATATGGTTCTGCCGCGTTCAGCAAATATTTTTTCACTGCTGCTGGCTCTCAAGGCTAGAAAGCTTCCTGAAAAGAACAAGCCACTAGCCTCGGGCATAGAAGGTTAACAAAAACCACAGTTCGGGTGTTTGTAGTTTCTTTCTTTCTACACTGGGGGTATTATCCAGCTCGGAGGTCTTTAGCTATGAAAACAGAAATGATTTTTAAAATATAAGATCCATGACATAACATTTCCTCAATACCCACGACGTGAGGTGCCGTGTTGGATGTTTACAGTAACTATCTCGCTTAGTCTTCCCAGCCGCCTCATGAGGGAGATAATATTATTATCCCATTTTATAGATGAGGAAACTGAGGCTCAGAGAGGTCGCTTTCCCAGTCTCACCGGCTAATGAGAGATGGAGAGCTGGGTACGGAACCAGCCTGGCCCACATCAAAGCATTCTGAGCCCGGCTCCTTCCTCTGAGGACGGTTTCAGGGAAGCAGCGGTGCCTCCTGCTATTAAGGAAAATGCCTGGCCCATTAATTCAAGGTGTTTCTATGTCCTGAAACAGACGAGACACGGCCAGGATGTCTCCCCAGACAGTGTTACCCCAGGGCTTCAGGAGCCGAGGAGAAAGTCCTCCATTCCCATCCCAACCTGGAGCTGCCGCAGCACATGGGTGGCCTTGCGTCCCCATTCTGCAAACCCAGCCAGATGCTGGTGGGACTGGGGGCATCGTTGCCCGACAGCCGCTGCCCAGAGCAGCCCAGCTCTGAGTAATCGTATCTAATTACACTTAACTATGTCATTACCCTCTCCAACATGTGCAACGAGACGTCGTGAATGCCGCCACCGCAGCCCACCGCCTCTTCGCCTTGTTCGTGAAATAATTACGGGGCCCTCTCCTCTGCCAAATGAGGTTGTAATTAACCCTAATTGCTCGAAATGCAACTGGCTAATTCTGGGAGATTAATCAAGGGGGATTCAATTGTTAGTGAATGACTTAATATGACAAATTGCTACATTACCCGAGGAGGCCCTGCTGCCCCCAGCCATCAGCACCATGTCCTGGTAGACTCGGGACCCACAGTGTCCTGGGGCTTCCCAGCTTTCTGGGACCTGCCTCCCCAAATTCTACCTAGGAAATGGGCCCTTGCATGAGTAAAAATAGCATAGATGCCCCTTGGACCCTCTGCATGCTTGTGTGTATGCATATACACACCCCCCCACCAGAGACACACACAAACGCAGCGTCCACTAGCTCACGTGTCGCCTCTGTGTGAATCTGCAGCATCACTGCCCTCCTTGGGCTGATGTAGCTGTCCACCACGGAGCATGGCTTGGTGATAATGCAAGCACAGGAGAAGGATTTCAGACCTATCTGCCTCCTTAGCCCAGAAGCTTCGTGCAGTGCATAACCTGTACAACTATACATGGCGACCTTGCCATTGAGGTCAAACATCAGTCAATCTGAAGTCTTCCAAGAGGGATTAGGCTTAATAAGAAGCTATGACCAAGACCAAGACCATGGCTCAGGAGGGTGGCTATCTCTGAGCCTCCCCTGAATTTAGGTCTCACATCCTTTGGACAAAAAGCCAACACCACGTAAGAGAACTTCTCATCATTCTAAGCTGGCCACAGGACCTTCCAGGATCTGGCTTCGGTCAACCTGTCCAGACAAGCTCTCTGTCCCCTCCAGGCCTTTGCATGCCGTTTCCGTGAGGACGCCTCTCTGGCCCCGGATCAGGTGCCGTGCTGGGCTCCCTAGGCCCGCAAGGTTCTTCTGCTCAGTTCCGTATCTTCCTCTCCCATGAGGCTGTGTGCTGCCTAACAGCAGACCTGAGTGTGTCTTGCACACAGCCCCATCCTACGTGGGTACGCCGCACACGCGTCCACAGTTCCTTAACTCAGCGAGCATGCAGGGCCTCTCTGTGCCCGGCGTGGGATGGTGCCACCAGCGAAGCCCCGCTCCAGGGGAGCTCTCTGTCTAGAAAGTGAGGCAGACCCAGGAACTAGTGCCCCAGTGAGATGTATGTGATCACGGCCATCACCCAGGTGTGTGGACAAGGTGTGCGGGCAGCCCCAGAGCAGACAGCAGGGTGGAGGTGGAGGTCTCCCCAGAGCGAGCAGCATTTGCACTGACTTGGAAGAGGGGCCAGGGAGGGAGTGCCAGGCCCGGGCAGCATGGGGTGCACGAGGCAGTTCAGAAACCTAGAAGTCACCTTCAGAAAAGCTCCTGAAGGCTGCCCGGTTCTCCAAGGTATCTACAGAGAGCGTGAGGCAGGCGTTAAGAAGCCAGTGTTCTCCCAAACGCTGAAAGGGACTGAAACACAGTTAAGACCAAAATGGGAGGCAATGTTGGCTCACTGTAAGAAAGAATTTTCTGACCCTCAGGACAGTCAGCCCATTGCTCTGAGTCCCTCAGGGCCTCCACAGTACCCTCTGTACCCTTCCAACCATGCTGATCCCTGAGATAAAGCTGTTCCATCCACTCGGAACACCCAGGGGCATGATTAGAGTCCAGGGTCCCAGCCTAGAGTTTGGCAGAGGAGGCTTCTCTGAGTATTACTGAATTCAGTGATGAGCTCAGTAGATAGGGTAGTGAGCTCCCCATCACTGGAAGCATTCAAGAAGAGGTTCTGTTTCAGGAAGCTGAAGGGTTTCCACCAGGAGGAGTTTGGACAAAGGAGGCTCAGGGATCTGTATTCCTTGGGGAATCTTCAGTGCGCTGCAGACAAAGGTGAGGGGCTTACCTGCGGGTCAGGAGGGTGCGCAGGCCCCAGGGTGTGGCAGAGGTTGTTGGAACTCCCTCCGTGGGGCATGTGGCCGTGCTGTCCTGCCATCCTGCATGCCAGCCTCACAAGGGCACGAGCTGCAACAGAAAACAGCGGCCTGGTCACTTTCTCTGAGACCCTCAGAAGCAGGAGGGACTTTTGCTCACTCCATTTCACAGACGCGTGAGCTGAGGTGCAAAGCCGTTTAGTAATTTGCCCACGGCCACCCAGCTCTGAAGTGGCAGGGCTACAGCTGGACATCCCCGGGTGACACAGTCGCCCTCTGTTAGACTGTCCTAAGTCACTAGGATTATTCCCACCGGAAGGAAGAAACTTCTAGGTTTCTGAACTGCCTTGTGCACCCCATGCTGCCCACGTTACCAGGCAGGTAAATGTCCATCAGCAGCCCCCAAGGCCAGGAAGGAAGACACCGGATTCAACCCCACATTTGCTGGAGTCCAAAGGCTTGTTCTTTCCACAGCACTGCCCCTGCTTCTTGAGGAGCAGTTCTGTACCCCTATCCCCCATTGTCACCCTCACCTATACCCACGCTGGCAGCCTGGGTGCTCAGAAGAGAAAGGCCTTGATCAGGCTGCAGACAGCAGCTCCGGGAAGGAGCCCATGTCCTTGTCCTGGCTGGGCCCTGGCGCACCACACGTGTGACACAGGGAAGGCCAGGGTCAAGAGGTCCTGTTTGCCGTCCTACTTAGACCTCTGTGCAAAGGAACAGCCCCTCCTCAGCCTCCAGGGCTTGTGCTGCCCTGGGAGAGTCAGAGATGCTGGTCACAGGTAGTCACAGCAGCCACAGGTCCCTGGTTAAGTACCCACTAGGTGCCCAGTCCTGAGCTCAAGGCCATCGGAGCATCTCCTCCAATATTTTGGCCTCTGGCCTCCACCATCAGACAAGTGCTTCCGGGGCAGGGTCTGAGGTTATGTGCACAGAAGCTGCATGACCTAGCCACCGGGATCCTTCCTGATGCCAGGGGGAAAGCCCTCCTCCTCCCTGGGAGGAGAGATCTGCGCTCGCCTCACAAGCATTTCTGCAGCACCTCCTGTGTGCCAGGGCTCCCACGTGGCGTGCATGAAAGGCACTAGATCACCAAGTGGTGAGGCCCCCATTCCTGGCCGCTGCTCCTCCTCCCCGACAAGCCCTGGATGTCCCGAGGGCACCTCTCGTGTGACCACATCCTAGGCAGAACCCCTCGAGGCCTGGCCTAGGCTCCCAGAGCAGCTCCGCTGTACCCCTGGAGAATCAGAAGTCCTGAGGAACGGAGGGGCCCCCTGCAGTGGCCCTTATTCAACAGCTAAGGGACTGAGCATGAAAGCCAGTCCCCTGTCTCAGGTCGGGGCCCTCCAAGCTGTGACTCGCATCCCAGAGCCCCTGGCGTGGTCAGCGGGTTTTGTCTGAGATGGAACCTTTGGTCCGTCTCCTGCCCATTCCTGGCCGTGCCCTCCCTCCTCCCTGAGTGGTTCCCCCAGGGGCACTTCATACATCCCACGCCTACATATCCCCATCTCAGGTTTGGCTTCTGGAGGACCCAGCCGAAGATGTCATCTCTCTCCAGACAGACCCCACCTTCTGCTGTCTCACCTGGTCACCTACGCCCCAGTCAAATTCCAAACCAAGAGTCTTCCCCGAGTCTGCTGGACCAGCAGCCCTGCCACTCCCTCCCGGGTAGACCCACGCCCCCATTAACACGGGGGTGTTCCAGGAGGTGGGAAAGGCATCAACACCCGCCGGGCTGTCACAGCCAGCTCCGAGAGGTCCAGCCACTGTGTCTTGGGGTGCGAGTCACTCTTCCTTCCTCCCCACTGTAGTCTGTTTCCAGCTACAGTGGTTGACCAACCAGACCTCTCAGGCTCAAAGGATGTCCACCAAACCCTAACTCGCCCGCTGAGCTGGGCCTCCCAAGTTGTGCCCTCAAAAGCACCCTGAGGCTCCCCAGAACTTGCAGGCTGACTCCCAGCACCCTTCTCCCTCTGTATCCTCAGGGCGGCCCAGCTCCCTTCCCTGCCCCACACCTTCCACAGGCTGTTCTGGGGTAAACCTGCTCTCTCAAGATAGATTACAGGACGTGAGACCGCAGGGAAGTGGATGGTATGGACTGCAGAACACGCCCAACTCAGGGTCGGGGGGCCCTCGCTGGCTGCAAGTCCTGCCAAGCCTGGCTCATACAGTCTCCTGCTTGGGCAGCTGCAGAAACTCAACCAACTTTGACCCACAGACTCGGCCATTTGATGTGGTTCATCCCAGTGTGGACAGATCAATCAGTAGGTCTCTTGCTGTCTTTTTACTCTGTGCTCACAGAGCACTGTCAGATCAGTGTCACATGGAGGGGCATTATGGGTGCACCTGCCTCTTCCCTCCCCACCTCTGCCTCTGCCTCTGCCTCAGCACGGGCCTCATCTCCCATCTGGGTCTCCCAGCGCTCAGTGCTCTCCCTGCCAAGCCCTCAAATGCAGATGGGACCGTGGCACCCTCAGTGTCTCCACCATTTGTGCTGAGTTCCTGTACTGGGGAGCAGGTGACATCCCCAGATGACACAGTGGAAGACCCAGGGTATGAAGAGCCTCAGGACAAACAGATAAACATGGAGCACCTTCTCCAGGCATCTTTGTTAGGCGGAAACACGAGAGGGAGCAGAATGTAAAATGCGCATGAATTTGAAGATAAAACAGAGCCTCCTGTAGGCTCTGCAGCTGTTTCCGGCTGCAGCCCCAGAACCCCCAAGGTGACATGTTCACTGTCCTCTGCCCTTAGGGAGACCTCCAGGGAAAGGGTGGAGAACTGTCTTCAGTGAGAAGGTTCCACCTTTATCTCAGAAGGCACCAGGCTCAGCCCACAGGTCACCCCTGCGAGACCCACACACACATCGGCTTACCTGCCCACCTGCCCTGGGGCCTCCCATGTACAGGAAACCTTGGCAGTGAATCTCGACCCTGTCACTCACCAGCTGAGACCCTGGGCAAATCCCACTGCGGGGGAGCCTAGCAGGTGCCTGGGAATGTCACTCCTGCCCTCCCCACGTGGCGCTGACCGCATTCTCCAACAGCTGTGGCCAGAGGCCGTGGTCTGCACACCCTCAGGAGCTCACCTGTGGCCTCACACAGGCAGGGCTCCAGGAGCAGTGCAAGGGGGACCAGGAATAAGAGCTAATAATTGCAGGGCCCTGATCACGCTGGGCCCTGTCCTACACTCTTCACCTCTATTAGCCCATCTAATTTTGTCAACAACCCCATGAGGTAAGGGCCATTATGGTCCCATTTTCCAGATGAGAAAACTGAGGCACGAAAAGGTTAAGAGATTTGCCCGGGTCCCATGGATCACAGGCAAGAGGAGCCAGGACTTGAACCGACAACTGCATCTTTGTCCAAAACTACGGCACTGCACTCCCCACAGGTCTTACACGACAACTCCATCAGCTTTCCAGTCGGCTCCACCCAGAATGGGCCCTCTCTCCACCTGAGAATGGGGCCTGTGCTGCTGATGCACAGGGGTGATCTCAGGGCTGGCGGACCACAAGGGCCCATTTCCCCCACAGGGTCCCCAGGGGCTGGAGCCCCCAGAGACTCTGCCCCACTGACCACAGAAAGCTGATGCAGCACCACTGTCTACACTGCCTTTGCTGCCAAACCCCAGTCATTACAAGCTGCTCTGTCCAGAACCTAATGGAACCTGCGGCACCGTTAGCCTCCAGGGAGGAGCCAGTGGGTGCTGATGTTCCTTGTTCTAGGAAAGCAGCAGCCACGGAGGACTCTGCAAGCCCCTGCTCACTGACAGCCAGAGAGGGCACCTGCTGAGGGGAAGGAGGCAGGAAGGTGCAGGGGAAAGGAGGAAGGGAGAAAGGAAGGGATGAGGGTTCATGTGAGCCAGGTCTTTCCCATTCACCCTCGGGGCTGTTAGTAGACCCATTTTATGGATGGGGAAACCGAGGCTCAGAGAGACGAGGCTCGATACCATTAGGCTAATAAGCTGCAGAGAAAGGATTCAAATCCAGCTCTCAGTGACTCTAAACCCCGTCTTTGTTCCAAGGAACCCACTGCCTCTTGGGGCTCTCCATGGGTATTGGATTTTAGGCATTTTGTTCTATTGGTCCACTCCCCAACAGAAACCCAAGCCCTTTGCTCTGGAAATTCCTGCCAGAAACTGCTTCTTAGGGGGCCCAGATGCAGAAAGACCAAGGCAAAGGGTACGTGGAAGGACGAGCCACAGGGAGCAGGGAAAAGACCCTGAGCACATGTGTGCAGGCACCTCCGGGTAACACTGGGGACTGCCTGTCCCTGGGATCCCGCGGCTCCTGCCAAGCTGCAGAACAATGAGGTAGTGGCTGCCAAGCCCAAGTCAGGGGCCAAAAATCCATGGAATGCAAGACCCAGAGCCGCAGGCCACACTGAACACCACCTCAAAGAGGGCTTTTCTTCTGCCTCAAGCAACGGCCCTGCATTTGCAAGGCACTGTGGATAGCTGCACAGTGAGGCGTCCCAGCTCCGGTTCCTGGCTTTGAACAACAATAGGCTGCCGCCTGCTGTGTGTCCCCAGGCACCTAGGGACCAGATTGGGAGGAGCCTCAGGGTTCAGTGAGGCTGGTGGGGAGCTGGACTGCGGGCGTCCAGGTCCTGGCCTGGTTTCATCTAACCACGCTGTGTCTCAGTTTCTTCATCTGGAAAACGGGCTAACAGTCAGATCGTCCTCTTAGGGTCACTGTAAACTCCTTAGCACAGAGCCTGGCACATGGGAAGGGACCTCTGAGGCTTTAGCTATGAGGCTACTTAGCTATTGAAGCTACCCTCGCTGTACAATGGAGAAGTGATCACCTCCATGTGACAGACACGGGGACTGAGGCAGGGACTTGCCCAGGGTCGCCCCTGCCCTGGGTAACGCAGCTGGTAAGTGACAGAGCTGGGGCTGCTGGACCCAAGATGGCTGCTCTATGTCCTACGCTGCATGGCCTCTTTAGGCCATGTTTGCTCTGGAGCAAACATCTTCATCATCTTCGTGAGCCGTGGCTGACGAAGCAAAGCCCACCGCTGTACTGCGCCCTGCCCGGCCATGGTGAGGCTCTCACTAATGTGGGCTGTGACCCTAGGGAGACATGAGCACTTGGGTTTAATCCAGGCACCTGCAGGAAGGGATCGGCTGCTGTAATGGGCTGGCTCTGAGGTTCCAAGTGGCCTTTCTGACCAAGGCTGTCATGCGGCCCTTGCCTCTGAATTTTTGGAAACTTCACCTAGGGGAAGTCCCCCCTGTGCCCCCTGCTAAATGCCACACTTCATGGAGACCGGTGGCTCATCGTGGCCCGGCCAGTGAAGCACGACCTCAGACACCAGGAGGGCTCTGTCCAAGGACCCCGCTTGGAGCAGGTTTGGGGGCATGAGCTTGCAAGGATCCATGTGTACCGCGGTCCACGGAAGTGCATTCATATACTGGCTCTTAACCTCTCCTTGCTCTGAACCCCGCAGGCGGTAACAGTGTGTGTCCTGCCTGCCTCTTCTGCTCCTGTGTGTGCACGCGCACAGGCATGGTCAGGGGTCAGCTAATGCCCACCAGGCTCTGAGCACAGGCATGGTCTCGTTCTGTCCACTGAAGCAGAGGGTAGAGGTGGCAAAGGAAGTTGTGGCTCCCAGACTGACAGGTGTTGCCAAGCCCAGGGAGAACCACACTCCTGGCCTTGGAGGTCAGCCTCGGCCAGACACTGAACTCCCCCGCAGTTTCCGAGCGAGGCCCCTCCTCTGGGCCTCCAGCCGAGGGGACAGCCTCACACAGGTTGTTTTCCCTAAAGCAGGAAGCCGTCCCTGTGGCTTCGCACTCAGGCACACACAGCTTTCTCTCTGCCCCGAGCGAACGGTACTGGCAGCACCAGTGCCAGCACCAGGGGCGATGTCTGTTGGTCCAGCTGGCTCCTGGTGGCAGGGGCTTAGGATGGATGC
Source organism: Papio anubis (assembly GCF_008728515.1). Lineage (NCBI taxonomy): Eukaryota > Metazoa > Chordata > Mammalia > Primates > Cercopithecidae > Papio > Papio anubis. The sequence goes on along the minus strand of NC_044988.1, from coordinate 93,679,394 downwards.
CCACTGCCTGGGGCCTTCAGTCAGCCTGCAGAGGCTCCGCTGACTGACACGTGCCCCAGGGAGCTGGAGATTGGAGGCTCGGCAAGGACAGCTTACTGCACCTGGCCACTGGCTGGGTCAAGGCTGGACCGACTTCAACATCAGCCAACATCCACGGGTGAGACGGCATCTCCCAAGAAACCTGCAAAGTGCCATCACCCTTGTTTTGCTGATGAGGAAACTAAGGCTCCAAGGAGAAACATGGTTTTTGCCAAAGCTGAGTCCACACAGTGGAGAGAGCTGCCATTTGAACCTGCTCCTCAGACCAGCCAGACTGAGCAATCACAGAAAGAAACTCAGCACAAGCCCAGGGGCTGTAAGGAAAGCCACGCCCAGGCAGACTGGCTGGCAGGGAGGACCAGAATAACAGCCCCCGCCAACACAGCATGTACCACACATGCGCCAGGCAGGTGCCCAGTGCTGCGTGTACCTCGTTCACCCTTACAGACACCTAGGCGGGCACCGCTATGATCCACATTGTTCAGAGGAGAAACCAAAGTTCAGACAGGTTAAGTGGCGGGTGCCAGGTCACACAGCAGGCGGCAGGCAGAACTGACACTCGAAACCAAGTCTGCCTTGGTCCGAACTGCCTTGGAAGAGGGTGTGAATAAATGCCTGAATGAATGAATTCTGGCCCAGAGCTGTGGCGCTGGCGGCTGGGCCCTTCCCCAGCCCCGGCCCCCCTTCTTGTCTGGTCTCAGGATAAGCAGACGTTGCCCATTCATCACTTGACAGGAAGCAGCCTGATCTCAGGCCAGAGTCATGGGGGCCTGTCGAGCTGGAGGGGACAAGCCACAGATGGTGTCTGGTTTCCGGCTGGGTCCTGTGTTCCTTCACGCTCGCCTCAGCCTCCACCCGCAAAGCCAAGCATCCCGCCCCGATTCTGCAGCTCCATGACCAGCGGAAGCCTGGCTTCCCTACGGTGCAGGGACGCAGGACCATGAGCCACTCCTGGAAGGTGGCCATGCAGACAGGTTCCCCGCTGCCCCCTTCCTCAGGTTGGCGGGGAGGCCAGCTGATTGGGGGCCACGTGGTGCCTATCCAGAAACAGGGCCGCTGTAGCCTCCAGGACCCACCCCGGTCTTCATCCAGTCCCACCCATTGTTCCTCCAAATGTCTTCACTCACCCCGGGGCCTCCACCCTGTGCTGGCCTTGTCCCTACAGTCACCTTCAGCCTCCAACTCCCCTCCAGCCTCCACACTCCCCTCCAGCCCAACCTCCGGCCCGCCATGGAAAGGTTTTCCTAACACACAAGCCTGAATCTGCAGATCTCTCCCGAAACTCCACAGCACAAGGTCCGCACACTGGAGGAAGCCATTCCCTGACCACCTGGCACAAGCCTGCCCTCATGCATTTGCCCCCAATATCCCCCAGGCCCTATATGCAGCCATATTAAATGACAGGCCCCCCTCCACAGCGACACAGCACCTGGTCCTTCCACGTCATTCCACGCACCAGCCCTGGACTAAAGACCCACTGGTGCCTCTCAATGAGCAAAGTCCCACTCATCCACCAGGACCGCGTCTCTGGGCCCTCCTTCATCTCAGCACTTCATTTTTCTTTTTTTTTTTTTTGAGATGGAGTCTTGCTCTGTCACCCAGGCTGGAGTGCGATGGTGTGATCTCTGCTCACTGCAACCTCCGCCTCCTGGGTTCAAGCGATTCTCCTGTCATTTGAACCTGCTTCTCAGAGCAGCCAGACCAAGCAATTACAGAAAGAAACTCAGCGCAAGCCCAGGGGCTGGAAGGACGACCACACCCAGGCAGACTGGCTGGCAGGGAGGACCTAACACACTAGTCAGGCTCCCGAGTAGCTGAGATGACAAGCGCACAACACCACGCCCAGCTAATTTTTGTATTTTTAGTAGAGACGGGGTTTCGCCATGGTGGTCAGGCTGGTCTCGAACTCCTTACCTCAGGTGATCCTCCTACCTTGGCCTCTCAAAGTGCCGGGATTTCAGGCGTGAGCCACCACGCCCGGCCATAGTCTTGGCACTTCTTATGGGACCTTGGGGAAGTCCCGTCCCCTCCCTGAGCCTTAAACGTCCCCATCCACAAAGAGGAACAGCCCGAACTGGCAGGGAGGCTGCGAGGACTCTGTGAGTACACAGTGGGCATCCAGGGGGCACTAAGGCCCCTTCTTCCCTTTCCCATCTGGTGGTATCTACACAGGTTTCTCCCTAAAGGTGGGCTGTTACGGGCACAAACCGCTTCCTTTGTCACCATGTCTGCCTCCTCGGCCAGCCTTTAAGGGCAGGGACTGACCTCTGTGGTCATCTCTAAACCTCCAGTGCCTCACCCAGGGCCTGGTGAAAAGTGGGCACCCAGGGGGGGTCGGCGGAATGAACCTCTGACCAGTAGGTGGAGGGGGCTCTTCCCATCCTCCTGCTCTTCCCACCCTCCTGCAACCCCAAGAAACCTCTGCTGAAGGCTCGGCATCCCTGTGGTCACAGATCAGCCAAAAGTCACCGGCGATTCAAAACCAACTGGGCCACACACTGCAGGGTTCCCAGCGCCTTTTTGAAAATCGAGGAGCACTGCAATCACCTTTCACTTCCTCCTCGGGTAATAAAACCCAATTGTGGAAGAAGAAAATGCAGGAGCTGTAAACATCTTGTCTCTCAGTTAAAAGAGCAACAAGGCATTTTGGCTTCTGCCCAGAAGGTTCTTGACTCTGGGACCTAGTCAAGGCTGGGTCTGCTCCCAGCCTCCCTGAAGACGAAGCTGAGATCTGTTGAGTGCTTCCTCTGTGTCGGGAACTGCAGGCAGCAGCTCAGCATATCCCTGCTGTGAGGTCTGCAAGCCCTCCACTTTCACAGATGAAGAAACTGAGGTGCAGGGAAGTTAAATGGCTTGTCAAGCTCATGCAGCTGAGAAGCAGCATAGCCTGTTTCTGAACTCAGATCCAACCCTCTCCAAAGTCTGCATTTGAATCGTTTGCCTAAGGTGATCCTTTGGAGATCACAAAGCTGGGGAAAGCTGCGGTCTCACTCTAGGAGTCCCAGGCCCGCTAGCAGGTCCTTCATCCCAGAGACCCCTGCCTGATTGGGGAAATGATCTTGCTCTCACCTCCAGGCCTTGGCAGGCTCTGCTCCTCCTGCCTGGAAGGAGCTGCCTCCCAGCAAACTTCTCTCCTGGTCATCTCCTCCAGGCAGCCTTCCTGGACTCACTCAGTCACTCCCAGCTCCACAGCCTGCTCACCCGTGCTGTCTCTGTCTAATCCTTGTGTCTTCTCTACTTGAACATGGAAATTTCCTTGAGGGTAGAGACTAAACAGCCCCAGCAGGCGGCAGAGGAGAGGCTGGGTAAGGGGCTGCTGACTTAGTACAGAAACACCTGAGGCCAGGAGGGAGAAGCCTGGCCCCCAGGCCAACTCGTGCCAGGGCGGGCCCCTGGGGAGAGCCTAGGGCTTAAGGGAAGGGATGAATTTCGGAGCAGAGACTCCTGTATCGTATCCTGTCTCAAACCGCAGCTATACCCTGCTGACCGACAGTGGAAGGAGGACCAAGTGGAAGGAGGACCAAGCGGAACAGCCTGGGGCTGGAGGGCTTTGGTGTTCCCCATCCAGTGGCCTCCATGCAGGGAAAGCTTTCAAGCCCCTGGTCTCCCCTAATTTTGTCTCCTTCCTACAGGCAGGAAGGGGCAGACAAAACCCACCCTGGAGAAAGAAAACTTGCTTTTTCTGCTTCCCTGGAAACTCAGAAGTTCTGGCCAAGCGCGGGGATTACTGAACGTAAAACCAGCCATCAGCAGCCACCCGGTCCCAGGCTAGTGGCAAAGGTCCTGCCAGGCTGGTGGGACTGGCCAAATGGGCAGTGGTGGGTGGCAGAGGTGCAGCCAGGTCGAGGTACCTGGAGCCCCAGCCCTGGAGGTCCCTAGGGCCTGGTTCCCCATCCATCATTGCACACACCCCTGAGAGCGAGCGGTTCCCATAGCAGGAGGCAGAGAAAGTCTGGGTACCTTCTGAAGTGGCTCCTGAGAAGCTCCAGGGAAGGTCTGCTCAGCTCTGGGGTGAGGACGGACATGAGGCGCCGGTGCCTCCAGGGAGCCGGGTGGCCTCTCTGGGCTCGGCTGGGTGCAGGAAGAAGGGCCTCTGTCTCCGCATGGGACTTCCCCTTCCCAAGACTCCAGTCCCCAGACACCGCCAAAAGGAAACTCCCCCACCACGCGCTGCTCTAAAAATAGCTCCGGCTGCCACCTCCAAGGCGAATGGAACTTGTCACAGCCACCACGGAGCCCCCTGCTCACCAGGGACTGGAATCGGATGGCAGTGCCACCCGATTAGACCAGTGTGGGCTCAGGGAGGGATAAGGGTCCTTTCCTTTGGTCCTTGTGCTCGCTCTCCACCTATCCACACTAGGGCCCAGCAAAATGCTGAAAAGCATAACTGTTCTTGCTGTTTGTTTATTTATTTGAGATAGAGTTTCGCTCTTGTTGCCCAGGCTGGTGTGCAGCGGCATGATCTTGGCTAACCGAAACCTCCGCCTCCCAGGTTCAAGTGATTCTCCTGCCTCAGCCTCCCGAGTAGTTGGGATTACAGGCGCCCGCCACCACATCCAGCTAACTTTCTATTTTTAGTAGAGATGGGGTTTCTCCATGTTGGTCAGGCTGGTCTCAAACTCCTGACCTCAGGTGATCTGCTGGCCTCAGCCTCCCAAAGTGCTGAGATTATAGGCGTGAGCCACCGTGCCCAGGTCTTGCTGTCCCTTTAAAAGCTTAACCCTTTCTATTCTCTCCTTTGTAAACTGGGCCCAAATCCTTGGTTGCCCATGAGATGAGAGCCCTGGCAGGTGGCAGTCCTGGTTCAAGTTCTGGCTTAGCCACATCCCAGCTATGTACACCTGCGTTCTCAGGGGTAAAACAGCAACAATGGTAGTATCTACCGCCCAGGGTGCTGGCGGGTTACAAGACATCGCACGAGTCGAAAGAGCTTAGGGCCAGGCTGGGCACACAGCAGATACCCCATCAATGGGGCTGTTATTTGATTGTTATTGCATCCTTATTCGAGCCCTGCATTCTCCAAAATGAGGGTGCGGATCCAGGATCAGAGGACGCGGAGTGTTCCTGTCTTCCCTTTGGGACCCCAAAACGACGCAGACACAGCTCCTGCTCTTACAGGTCCCTAGGAGCAGGCCCTGGAACCGCTATCCACAAGCTAGAAAGAGCATGAAGCTGCCCAGGAAAAGGACCCACAGCTGCTGCTTCTGGCTGGGCCAGCTTACGGGGAGCTTTGGACAACAGGTAGAAAACCTGAGTGGCCCAGAAGGACCAGTAGGGTTTGGACTAAAGGGGAAGGGGATTCCCAGTAGAAGACACCATGGGATCAAGGGCACGGAGGCCAGAAAGACCCCCGCCCCACCACCCAGTCTGTGAGAGGAATCCGGGCTCTGCAGGCCAGCCACAGCCCTTGGTCCCCAAGAGGGGCTCTCCGTGGCCAGCGCCTGCTTCCTTCTTCAGAACGTGCCACTTCTGCCCTGGGCAAACCACCCTCGTGCCCCATCTGCAGCTCCACCACCACCGGGACCGACACAGGCATACAGCAGCTGAGGCCCTGGAGGACGCACGAGTGAGATCCTGGCACCGAGGCTCCGCCACCTGCCACACACCTTCCTGCCAGCCGGCCCCAACTGTCGGGCAGATGCCAGGTACCAGCACCCTTGGGGGGGCTGAGGCTGGGCCCAGGCCAGCCGTCCACAGGCCCTGGGGGCTGGACTCCCAGTCAGGACCTGGTGCATGCGGCACCCCTGGAGGAGGTGGCCACAGATCCATGCCCCTACAACCCTGCTAGTGGGCGTTGCCAGCGTCAATTCACAGAGAAGGCTCCAGACAGGCCAGGCCGGGGCCTCCTGAGAGTCACCGCGAGCCCCCAGCACAATCTCCATGCAGCTGTGCACAGCTCAGCGCGTCCGAGTGGCGGCGTCTTCTTTACCCAGTCCTACCACCCGTACGGTGTGACAGGGCTGGCACAAAATCACAGCATCTGGGGCCACGCCACGGCAACCCCTGCACCTTCCAGTGTCGCTCTCCTGACCAGGATCCTCGCTGAACCCTGGAGTTGGGCTTAGGAAGTATGTGGCCATTTTTAGCTCTGCAGGAGCGGCCTGTGCTCTGAGCTGCGCTGTGTGAGCCCTGGTGGCCCAGGAGTCAGAGCTCGGACTCCTGTAGGGCTGCATGGTCTTGGGAAAGTCACAGGCTATCTCTGGGCCTCAGTTTCCCCACCCGCAACATGGGTGGGCTGGACTCCACAGTCTAGAAGGGCTCTACTTGTGCAGATGTTTCTTGTATGGCTGACAGAGGATCTGTGCCTCACTGGGTTGCTCTGAAATTAAGCTGGGGATCCTGCGTCTCATCACGTGCTCATCTCTGGGCACTAGAAAACCAGATCTTTTCGGTCTGGCATTGCTAAGGGAATTTGTTCTTGGACCCTGGATCAGTTCTGAGCCCTCCAGCCCCTGCACACTGCCCTCCTCATGCACAGTAGCCACAGCCACATGGAGCTGTGGCTTGGATGCCTCCTGGGCTCCCCAACACACAGCCATGGAGGTGTGTGAATGGAGGCATGCACCCAGGGCACCCATCAGTGTCAGGTGCTGGGCCGGATCCTTCAGGGATAGTGGCAGCCTGTGTGCTCACAAAACCACCCTGGAAGGCAGACAGTGTATCCATTTGACAGATGAGGAAACTGAGGCTCAGGGAGTCCTAGCTGCAGAGGCAGAGCTTGGATGGGAATGCAGGCCTGAGTCCTGACCTGGACACCCTCAGCAGTGTGTCCAGAGCACCCTCCCCTCAGCGAAGGAGCAGATGGAGTGTGTACCTATGTGTGTGTGTGTGTGTGTGTGTTGGCGGTGGGGGCGGGATCCAATCAAAGTGCTTAACTAGGTCAGGCATGGTGGCTCACACCTGTAATCCTAGCACTTCGGGAGGCCGAGGTGGAAGGACCACTTAAGCCCAGGAGTTCGAGGCTGTGGAGAGCTAGTATTGTGCCACTGCACTCCACCTGGGTGAAAGAGCAAGACCCTGTTTCTACAAAAACAAAAAAACAAAACAACAAAAAAAACCCCAAAGTGCTTAACTGCATTACTGAATCACAGAAGCGGCCATTAATTTCAACGTGGGGCACTGAAGGGGGCTCCAGGGAGGCAATGTCCTGGATCTGGGAAGAGCAGGCCAGGCAGTGGGGAGGTGGAGTGGCAGCCGGCACGGGCTCAGGGCTCTGAGAGCCCTGAGTGCAAATCCGGTGCTGCCTCCATCCGGCCATGTGAGTTTGGGCCAGTCCCAGGGTCATCCCTTTGCAGTTCCCTCTTCTATAAACTGGGAGCCACAGTAGGACCCATCTTGTAGGGCTGCTGTGAGGACCGAGTGAGGTATTTTACATGCAGGTAAAATCCCAGCCCAGGACTATCAGGGCCCAGGTATGCAGAAGAGCTTAATAAATGTGAGTACTGGGCTGAGCGGGGTGGCTCACGCCTGCAACCCCAGCACTTCGGGAGGCTGAGGTGAGTGAGTCACCTGAGGTCAGGAGTTCGAGACCAGCCTGGCCAACACGGCGAAATCCCATCTCTACTAAAAATACAAAAAATTAGCTGGGCGTGGTGGTGGGCACCTGTAATCCTAGCTGCTCGGGAGGCTGAGGCAGGAGAAGGGCGTGAACCCGGGAGGCGGAGCTTGCAGTGAATTGAGGTCGAGCCACTGCACTCCAGCCTGGGTGATGGAGTGAGACTCTGTCTCAATCAATCAATTAATCCATCCATCAATCAATGTGGGTACTGCTACCATTATAATTCCTGTAATCATAAACAACCAGCACTCATGCAACAGCAATATCCCTGCAACAAGTATTTCCAGAAACCCACTTTCCCGGGAGCTCCAGCCTTATGGACACCAGGCCTTCGGGCCTGTGGACCTAGAAGGTGGTGTCCAGGGCCTCTGGGGAGCTCGCTTTTGAGAGGGCGAGTGAGGCCGCTTGGCTCCTGCTGCATCCTCCCAGGAGCTGGGAGGTGATGGCAAAGCATTTTACAAAGTTACCAGGACAATGAAACTGAGCTGGCCCCCTCCCCCACTGTCTCTATAAAATAAATCTTGGCGCGCGGCTGGCGAGAGACCCTATATATTTACATGACGATTGTGCCTCATGATCACAGGGCTCACGGTTCCAGCGGCAGCATGTGGCAGAGATGACAGGGGTCCTAGGAGAGTCACTATTTTCCAGTGACTTTTATTGTCCATTATATCCCAGCGTTTACAGGGCTCTGCTCCAGGCCTGGCAGGAATATCGCACGCCGTGGGGTTGGCCGACCTTAATATTCCAGTCTCGGTCCTGCAGATCCATCCTCAGGTCTCATCCATCCAACCAAGTCTGTGTGTGCTTTTGAGACGCCAGGGAGCTCCACGGCCTCTGGTGGACAGGGCTGGGGGTCTACAGGCACAGGTACTCCCACCCAAGCCATTGGCTTAGTTCCGGTCTGCTGTTTCAGCCTCGAGGGACACTCCTAACTCTGCGGCTGTTCTTAGGTGAGCAAGGGGCTGTGCAAAGGAGAGGGCTATGGGGGTGCACTAAGCTGGCTTCTGGCTCATGGGGGCAGCTTGTTACATTTTAGGGATTTTGTGAGACAGCTGATACCACACTGGTTGCTTGAAATCAGCCATGGTGGGAATCTTTACACCACGGGAACTGGCAAATGCTACAAGTCAGGGGTGTGTACAAATCTCCCTCGTCCCGGAACTGTTTGTTGAACACTCACCAGCGCACCCCAGGGAAGGAATAACTCAGTGGGCACCTGAGCACCCGAAAAGACACGGGCTCAAGAGACAGGTGTGAATCCTGACTTCCTCAGCCACCTGCAGTGTGACCTTCAGTAAGTAATTTCACTTTCTGAGCCTCAGCTTCCTTATCTGTAAAATGGGCCATACCTAAGCTCCTGGGGTTGCTGTGAAGATGAGAACGCCTTATGGAAATTTCCCTGGGTGACACTCGGTATGTAATAGGTAACTTTTATCATTCATTCATTCAACACTTACTGAGCACCTACTCCATACCAGACTCTGCCTTGGTGACAGGGATACAGAAATGCCCCAGAGGGTGACATGACACATTTCCTCTGGGCGGTTTTTTTTTTTTTTTCTTTTTTGAGACAGTGTCGCTCTGTCACCTAGGCTGGAGTGCAATGGTGTGATCTTGGCTCACCGCAACCTCCACCTCCCAGGTTCAAGTGATTCTCCTGCCTTACCCTCCCAAGTATCTGGGGTTACACCTGCATGCCACTACACCCAGCAAATTTTTGTATTTTTAGTAAAGATGGGGTTTCACCATGTTGGCCAGGCTGGTCTCAAACTCCTGACCTCAGGTGATTCACCCACCTCGGCCTCCCAAAGTGCTGGGATTACAGGCGTGAGCCACCGCACCCGGCCTAGGCAATTTTTGATGGTCTACAGAGTGACTTTTGTCCACACTATCATAGGAAGCCTCATGAAAACCTTGAAAGGTGGGAAGAGTGGGAAGGATGTTCATTTTTGAGATGAGGAGACGGGGGCTCAGGAGTGGCCATGACTTGCCCAAGGCCCCTACCAGGGGGTAGGTAGCAAGGTTGGGCTCGGCCCTGCATCTGCCTATGTTGTGCTCCAGGCCCACCTTGATACCCATCTCTGAATTCCCAGGCCCAACCAGGCTGGCCCCTGCTGGTGCCAGGGTAACCTGAAAGTGAGCCTGCACAAAGGACAGGAGGACCTGGGGGCCCCAATCCGGGGTTCGAGTCTTGCCTCCATGACCTCCTGGCCCCTAGGTCTTTCCCCTAGGGATCCCCGTCACTAGGCCAAGAGGGCTGCACCCTGGATGCTCCTGACCCTGATGTCCGAGGGTCTGTCCCCAGGCTTCCTGGCGTGGCCAGCTGTCCCTCTGTCCCCTGTCCCCCACAGCCAGGGAGGACTTGGACATATCAACACCTGCTGTGCCTCAGCTGGATCCCAGGGGAGCCGGGGCCTCTCGGGCAGGAAGGAAGAGGGGAGTGAAGTAGGGTAGGGCTTGTGTACCTCATCTCACCCCCAGGCACCCATTTCACAGACGAGAAAACTGAAGCTCGGAGAGGGGAAGTCCCTACCCGTGTCAGCAGCTTCGGAGACAGATTCACACACTAGGCTGGCAGCCTCTGAAGCTCATGGCTGGGGCGCCCAGCAGAAATCAGAAGGTGACCAGGTCCCCTCAGGTCTGACGCCCTGGAGTCTGCAGATGGGACCCCGAGTGGCTCAGGGGCACCGCAAGGAAACAGCAGAGCGAGAAAAGTGCAGGCCAGTCTGATGACTCAAATCACCTTTGACACGAGGAGGTGGGCGGAAGCACGCAGTATCTCTGGTAGGTTTCACCTTGCTTCTTAGAAGGATGTGTCACCAGATTCTGTTTAATCAGCACTCACCCGACTGTCGTCAGGGGTGGCACCTCTCAGCTGGCTTGTCTCTGTGGCAATCACAAATCACAGACTGGCAGGTGGGGCCACCTCCCTGTCAACAGGGGACACCTTCTCATTTCACAGCCGGGGGACCTGAGGCTGGGGGATTGGTTCAGGGACACACAGCAGGGACTCAAGTCTTCCAACTCCTTTGTCAAGAGGTTAATTTTTCTGTTTGTGGAGACAGGAAAGGAGGATCCTATAGAGCTTTAAAAGAAAGAGAAGGGAAAAAAAGAACTAACAGCTGAATAGAATTGCAACAAGGCCCCCAGCCAGCCCGAAAAGGTTTCAGACATTCTGTGCAGTTGGAATTCTTGTGGGCTGAAGGGTCACGCGATTTCCTTTGCAAAAGGCAGTGTTGAAAAAGTCTGACTGAGGGGGAGGGTGGGGAAGGGGGGGACTGTCCACGAGACTAGGAGTCATGAGTTTCAGCCTTGGCTGCCCCAATGACTTGCTGAGTGACCGCAGCAAAGTCCCTTGCCCTCTCTGGGCCTCAGTTTATCTGTATTTATTTTCTGTGTACCCAGCATCGTCCTACGCACGTGAGTCATGTTAACTTCCTTTAATCCTCATAACAGCCTTGTGATACAGGTAAATTATTATCTCCGTTTTACAGAAGGGAAAACTGAGGCCTACAGTATGCTGCCCAATAGAGGTGGGAAAAACTGGGATCTGAACCCAGGTTGTGTGGCTCCAGAAACCACACTCCTAGCTGCTGGTGGCCCGGCCCTCCCGTCTGCGGCCGGCCCTGGCTGCTGTCTCGTGTCCTTCCTGTCCTAACAGGCTTTGCATCTGTGGCTTGGACACCATGGAGCCAGCGGGCCCGTGTTTGGAGATCCTGAACCATCCTCCTCCATCTCAGCTGTTGCTCCGATCTGCTGCCTCTTCCGTGAACTCTGATTTCTTCAGTTCACTCGGTAGCCTTTAGAAAGTATAGCCTGGGAGACTCTCGAGAGGCTCCCTGGGTCACGGCAGCCATCGACCCAGCTCTTTGAGCCTCGCTGAGAGCCTCAAGTCCAAGCAGGAACAGACGACCCCACGCTGATGTCCGTTTGGAGTTTTACATGCAGGTCGGCCTCTGGGACTGCAGGAGGGAGCCTGCCATTCAGGCATCCAAGAAAAGAGTGAGAAAAACATCTATTCATAGCCAAACAGAGCCTGCTCTGTGGAAATGGTGCTACCAATGTGACAAGCAGACCAGCTGTGCGAGGGCTTCCCGAAAAGCCTGACCTCAGAGCATCCGCATGGAGGGCTCAAAGACTTGAGTGGTCACCAAGCCTGTAAAATATGCCACGACATTCAACCGTGCCGTTCCTGAGGGAATACGGTTCTGACCCAAAACCTGGGTTTGCCTTCCAAAACAAAATTCTTCAGACAACAGACATTTTTTGGCTTAAACAATCTGCTGGTCTGTTTTGCTCCACTCTCTAAAGTAAGGAATACTCATGCTAACAAGAGCCACGAAATCACATGCCACTACTCTGTGGCACCTACTGCACCACATATTTGGGTCCATCAGCTCACCCCATGACGTGGGCATTCCTGCCTTCATTTTGCAGATGAGAGTCAGAGTGGTGCAAATGTGAAGACCTGGGAGACAGCAGAGGCAGGGGCTTGAACACTGGTGCCAGCCTGGAGTTGGGGATGAATCTCGGCAGAAGCAGGGTTTAGTAGAAACCCTGCCTCTACTAAAAACACAAAAATTAGCCGGGTGTGGTGGCGCACGTCTGTAATCCCAGCTACTTGGGAGGCTGAGACACAAGAATCGCTTGAACTAGAGAGGTGGAGGTTGCAGTGAGCCGAGATGGCACCACTGCACTCCACACTGGGCGAAGAGTGAGACTCTGTCTCAAAAATAAATAAACAAATAAAATAAAATACTGGATGTGTCATTAAGGGAAGCTCCCACCAGACATGCAAGAACAGAGAAAGTTCCACCAGGCAGTGCACGTGGTCTCGGACCCCAGACACACACATTCTTCCCTCCACAGGCGTTGGGAGAATTCCTGCAGGGGCAGGTGTGGAAGGACAGGGCCCAGCTGCAGTCAGAACGACTCCATAGAGACCATGTCAGTCCTGCCTTTTCAGACACTGGAACCCATTAACCGGGAATTTTGTGCTGAACGCCCAGAAAAATCCCCGGAGCTTTGTTCATAGTTTTGGGTCAACATTGGATAATCATTAAACAAACGTGTGTGTGTGGCTGCCACACTCCCGTTCTATTCCTGGGAGCAGGAGAGACCCGAGTCCACTCACTCGAGGCCTCACGTTTCACCAAGGACTCCGCCAGTCCACACCCAGTATTTTATTTTATTTTATTTTATTTTATTTTTATTTTATTTTATTTATTTTTGAGACAGACTCTCGCTCTTCTCCCAGTGTGGAGTGTGGTGGTGCCATCTCAGCTCACTGCAACCTCTGCCTCCCTAGTTCAAGCGATTCTCGTGTCTCAGCCTCCCAAGTAGCTGGGATTACAGATGTGCGCCACCACACCCGGCTAATTTTTGTATTTTTAGTAGAGACAGGGTTTAAACATGTTGGCCAGGCTGGTGTCAACTCCCAACCTCAGGTGATCCTCCCACCTCAGCCTCCCAAAGTGCTGAGATTACAGGCGGGAGCCACTGCGCCTGGCCCACATCCAGTATTTTAAAGATGGGGAAACCAAGCCACACAGCAGAGGTGTGACAGGCCTCCAGACATCCCATTATTTGCTCACTCAATGGACACACAAGTGCTGGGCACCGACCGCATGCTAGGCAAGGGGGACCAATCTCCATCCTCAATGGGGCTCTTAGGCATCGCATAAACTACAACCAGTGTGCCCGCTGCTTTGCAAAGCAGGGTGTGGAAACACAGGGAAACGTGTGTGCAGTCTACCTGGGGCATGGGATTTTTCCTCAGAACGGGAAGCAGTTCTGAGTGGAGGAATAGGGGCAGGGCACTGCAGGCAGAGGGCATGGCATATGCAAAGGCCTGGAGGCGAGGCAAGCCCTGTGCGAGTTGTGGGATACAGGCCAGAATGACAGCAGTGGCATCAAGGTTACAGAGGGGAGGCTCAGGAAGTAGGATCCACAGGGCACCGCCACGGCCTGCACATGGCTGGCAAGGGGTGCAGAGCCAGGGCTGGCACCCAGCTCTCCAGGCTCCCTTCCAGGGCTCCCTGCACACTACCCTCCCTCCCGCGATACCAAGTCTAGGTGGGTTTTACTCAATGGGTCATGTGACCAACCAATGCCTGAGATGCAGATTAGCAGCACATCTGTCCTCTGTCCAATGCTACCCGCGCACACTCAACTTCCCCAGCCCTGCCCGGTCGTCTCGGCTAACTGTGTCTTCAGGATGTGGGGAAGGAAACGCCTATAGAATCTCCTTCCCAAGAGGCCCCACTGAGGCTCCATTGCAGAAGTGGCATGAAATTTATGTTCCTGGCCCCAAGATGCTCTCTCTCATTCAGTATTGACTGAGCACCTACCACGTGCCAGGCCCTGGGCTAGGCACGGGAAGGGTTCGCCTTGTCATCCCCAGCCTTCCCGAGAGGCACAGGGCTGGAACTGTGCCTCGCACTTCACAGGAGAAAAGTGGGGCTCAGTGGGGCTCTGGGACTCCCTTGCTTGAGATCACTTGGCAGGGAGTTGTCAGGGCGGAAACGTCTGATCACAGGGCCTTTGCCAAAATAGATAAAGGCCCTTGGGGGAACAGGAGAGGCTGGGTTCCCTCCTTCCTGCCCCACAGGCTGCCCTTTGTCCACAAAGCGGGGGAGGCCGTGCTGGTGGGCGCTGCCAGGAATGGCGGGGCCCTGTCATTACTGGGAGGGGCCGCTCTTCCACCCAAAAGAGCAAAGCCAGAGCTGGCGGCCTGTGCTGGGCGCTGAGACGTTCTCAGCCCTCAGTAGTCCTGGCTGGTGCAGCCAAAGGACTAAACGCTGCAAGCCTGCTTTTAAAAAACATCGTGCTGAAGACCAAGATCTATTTATTCAGCACTCATCTTTGGGGCCTGTATGAAAGCGCAGGAACGAATCTGGGATGCAGAGAGTCAGGGGGACCCCGGCCCTCCCCTGTGCCCCTGAGTATTCAGTGGGCATGTCTGACCCACCCGCTGTGGCCTCAGCCTGGCCCTCACTGTGGTGACAGCGTTCCCCCGCCAGACTCTGCGCCTTGGTCTCCTGTCTCCTCCTGGGAATGAGGGCGGGCTCCCTGGATCTGCCCTCCTCATCCCTTACGCCCCCTGAGTAATGTTCCCCCCAAACCCTTGTCTATCTTGAACTGGGGCATAGGCCCTTACTTGGAGATACTAATCAAGTTACACTGGGGTCATATGGGATTAGGGTGGCCCAAATTCAATGATGGGTGTCTTTCTATGAGGGATGGACACAGAGACAGACGCACAAGGAAGAAGGCCATGTGGTGACAGAGGCGAGCACTGGAGGGACATGTAGACAAGCCACGGAACACGGAACACGGAACAAGGAGGGTGGCTGGCACCCGCCAGAAGTCAGAAAAAGGCACGGCAGGTGCTGTGTGAGAGCCTCCGTGGGAACTGAGCCTGCCGCCAGCCTGATTTCAGGCATCGGGCCTCCAGGATTCTCCACGAGAGAATGAATTTCTATTGTTTTCAAGCACTCAGTTTGCAGTAACTTGTTATAATATCCCTAGCAAACCAACACGACCCACCACACACCAGGGCAGAGCCGGGGGCTTGTGCGTGGCCATGACTCAGAGGTTCTTGAGGCAAAAGTCTCCCCCGGGCTCCACTTCTGTGTCTGGGTGCAGAAGCACAACAATGGCTCCCAGGCCTGGGGGTGTCACAGGCCTGGACAGCTTCTCCCACATTTTGAAGACAGACATAGGTTGCCAGATTTTTCCGGCATCTAAAATAAAACGTCCACCTAGTATTACCATCTTTCATAAAAGAAAGGACAGGCTGGGTGTGGTGGTTCACACCTGTAACCCCAGCACGTTGGGAGGCAGAGGTAGGCAGATCACCTGAGGACAGGAGTTCGAGATCAGCCTGGCTAGCATGGTAAAACCCTGTCTCTGCTAAAATACAAAATTAGCTGGGCGTGGTGGCATGCACCTGGAATCCCAGGTACTCAGGAGGCTGAAGCAGGAGAATTGCTTCAACCCTAGAGGTGGAGGTTGCAGTGAGCTGGGATCGCACCCAGACTGCACTCCAGTCTGGGCGACAGAGTGAGACTCCATCTCCAAAAAAAAAAAAAAAAAGAAAAAGAAAAAGAAAAAGAAAGGACAGCTGACATGGAAAGTAGCTATGCCAAGCCAGGCCTTCCTGTTCGTATTTCACCATGGGTCTGCGGAAGACTTCACACGGCCTGGGACTGGGATTTGGGAACCAGTGAACTCAGGCCACTGTGCTAGGTGACTTTTCCAATCCTGGCTGAGGAGAAGCACGGCTGGCCTCCTCCACTCTCCTATGAGTACAAAAAGGGGGTCTCCCTCTCAGAAACGGGACCACTATATTCCAGTGAACATGAGGGTAATTCTAGTGAACTCCCTCTGAGTACTGGGTGATCTCCCAGTGTGAGGGAGGAGACCCCTAGGCCAGTCACGAGGCAGCCCGCTAGTGAGGAAGAAAAGAAAACACAAGTGAAGAGCGGGAGACACAGCAGGGAAGCTCTGATCTTTCTCAAGAAAAACCAAGCAGGCCGGGTGCGGTGGCTCACGCCTGTAATCCCAGCGCTTTGTGAGGCTGAGGTGGGTGGATCACCTGAGGTCAGGAGTTCGAGACCAGCCTGGTCAACATGGAGAAACCCCATCTCCACAAAAAATACAAAAATTAGCTGGCTGTGGTGGCATGCACCTGCAGTACCAGCTGCTTGGGAGGCTGAGGTGGGAGGATCCCTTGAGCCCAGGAAGTCAAGGCTGCAGTGAGCCGAGATCATGCCACTGCACTTCAGCCTGGGCAACAGAGCAAGAACCTGTCTCAAGAAAAGAAAAAAAGGAAGAGAAAAAAGCAAAGTAAAGAGCGAAATGATGCACAATGTGCAGACGTCAAGGCTGAGGACCCCAGCTCTCTCTGCAGGGTCCTCTCATAAACCCGTGCCTGGCCACAGAGCGAGGGGCCAGATGCCTGGTGCTCCAGGAATATCGTTCCAAACATGTGGCCCTGGAGGCCTGATGACCCAATGGACTGGTCACCTTGTGCTTGGAAAACGTCACGCCCATGTCTGCCCCACGGTACCCAGTGCTGGGACAGCAGCCCGGGGAAACATTCACATGAGTGTGAGGAATGTTTCTTCTCCAGCGACCCCAGGCGCTGCTGCCATCTCAGAGGATGCTCGGATGGTGGGGATGCCCTCTCCTGGAGTGCTCGGCCGGGACAGTCTCGGCGTGAACGGCAAGCCTCACTTGGATGATAAGGTCTGATGCCGTAGCCTTCCAGGCCCCGATTTCAACTCCCCTCCCTCCTGTTCTGCACGCCCAGACCGGGGGCAGGGTGGGCCCCAGTTCTCAGGAAGCCAGGAAACACACTCTTTTCTGGGCTAAATGCCCAGATTCCTCGAGCAGTCACAGGACACACTTTTTCTGAGCTGATCCAAAGCCACAAGCATGGACTGGAAGTTTCTTTGGGTGGTGTGAACCTGCAGGGACACAGCCAGGCACACCTGGAATTCCAGGCTCAAAACTGGTCCGTGAGAGAGGCCCAAGCTAATCCTGGGCAGGCAGGGGCTCCAATCCTGCCCTGGCACTGTGACCCAGGGACAGGCCTGCCCTCTGTGGGCCTCCATTCCTTTTTTGAGAAAACCAGGGTTAACCCATTCTGCCATCATTTGCCAAGCATTTCTTGAGAAGCTCGCGAAGCCAGGCACTGTCCGAGGGGTTGGGGACACAGGAGTGGGCGAGACAGAGAATGCCTTCCCCTCCCACAGGTTTTGCGTGGTCGGGAGGTAGACACAGACACGAGAGTGAACAGACGTGGTCATTTCAGACAGTGATATGCGCCTTGAGGGAAACGCAGCCAGGGAGTGACTGCGTGGTGCCAATAAAGGGCTGGGCTTCAAAGAGTCGCTGGGGCCATCAGACCAGATCATGCAGCAAATTCCTTGGCACATAATCAGCACTCAACAGATAAAGGGGTTCTCCTGTCCTCCCACTGCACAGGTGGGACAAGTGAAGTCAGAAAGAGAAAAGCTGGGCCAGGCGCGGTGGCTCACGCCTGTAATCCCAGCACTTTGGGAGGCCGAGGCGGGAGAATCACTTGAGGTCAGGAGTTCGAGACCAGTCTGGCCAACATGGTGAAATCCGTCTCTACTAAAAATACAAAAATTAGCTGGGCGCGGTGGTGTGTGCCTGCAGTCCCAGCTACTCGGGTGGCGGAGGCAGGAGAATCGCTTGAACCCGGGGGGCAGAGGTTGCAGTGAGCCGAGATCGTGCCACTGCACTCCAACCTGGTGACAGAGTGAGACTCCATCTCAAAAAAAAAAGGGGGGGGAGTGGGGGAAGAGAAAGGCTGGAGCAGGCTGCAAAGGGACTAGGCTGGTATCAGGCCCAATCTAGCTCCATGTTTCTCAGGGGTCCAAGGGGGAGCTCCCTGCCCTGTTTGCCCCCATAAAGACCCTCCTGCTCTTTCTTGGTGGGAAAATGATGCCTCCAATATCACAGCCCAGGCTATCCCACCAAGACAGGTTGAAGCCACCCATCCTCCACCTGTTCCAGCAGACAAGTCTCCTCTCCAGGCCAGGCCAGAATTGAAATATGGGACACTCCACCTATTTGCTGGGAAACTTTGCCCAAATCGATCACCTCTCTAAGCCTCATTTTTGTGATGAGAAAACCAGGAAGGAGATCTACCTAATATGAGATTGTGTAGGCAAAGTGCCCTGGTACACAGGAGGTCCGAGATCGTGCTTAGTCCCCCCGCCCTGGTCTCCACTGATCCTTCCCCGCACTGAGGCAGGGGCTGGGGCAGGTGCTGTAGGTGACGGGAGCTCTCAAGGGAGTGGGGAGTCAGATGTGGTATGAAGATTTCTTTGCTGGGCATCTTAGCCAAGACCCTCGGCCTCTCTGAGTCTCAGTCTCCCCAGCTGTAAAATGCATCAACCAACATACATGAAGTCATTCAGCTGGTATCTGACGCATTTGCCTGCCCACCCTCATGCACCCATTTGACCTAAAAATATTCTGACCGCATCCCAAGTGGGCACTAAGTCCTGTGGTGGGCTAGGGGTGGGGATGTGTGGCTGAGCCCCTTGTTGGTGGGCAGAACCCAGTTTCCTCTAGAATCCCCCTGTAGCTACCTGGGTCTGCAAGGGAGTGAGGGCTTGTGGGCTAGCCTGGGCTCACCTTCCTAAGCAACCTCTCCTCCATGGAAAACAACGCCCAGACAGACCCTGGGAACGGCCCCTCCTCACTGCCTGGGACACTTCTGCTCATCTAGGGGAACCTACGAGCCCAGCCCACGCCCCCAACGCATACGAAGTGCCACAGATACAAACAGTCACATATCGCTTAACGACAGGGACACACTCTGAGAAATGCAGCATTAGACGATTTTGTCACTGTGTGAACGTCTCGGAGTTGACTTACACAAACCCAGACGGTCTCGCCTCCCCCACACCTAGGCGATAGAGTGTCGCCTGTCGCTCCTGGGCTACACACCTGTACCGCATGGTCCTGTACCGAGTACTGCAGGCGACAGTAATGAAATGGTCAGTATTTGTGGGTCTAACCGTGGAAAAGGTACAGTCAAAAGATGGCATTATAATCTAATGGGACCAAAGTCACATAGGCAGTCTGCTGTTGACCACAGTGTCCTTATGTGGTGGTACATACTGTATTAAAACTCAAAGATGGCCGGGCGTGGTGGCTCACGCCTATAATCCCAGCACTTTGGGAGGCCAAGTCAGGTGGATCACGAGGTCAGGAGATCAAGATCATCCTGGCTGATACGGTGAAACCCCATCTCTACCAAAAACACAAAAAAATTAGCCGGGCGTAGTGGTGGGCACCTGTAGTCCCAGCTACTCGGGAGGCTGAGGCAGGAGAACGGCGTGAACCCGGGAGGCGGAATTTGCAGTCAGCAGTGATCGCGCCACTGCACTCCAGCCTGGGCAATAGAGCGAGACTCCGTCTCAAAAACAAAACAAAACAAAACAAACAAAAACTCAAAGACGCCCCTTCTCACAGCTTCACCTCAGACTTCTCCAGACCCAAATAAACAAATAAAGGCAGGGAGGATCGAAATTCAGTCACAGGGACAACACAACGCACTCCCCACAGCACACACGGAGCAGGGCTCTTGCAGATTCACGAGGCAGCCTTGAAATCGGGGATATAAATGATTTCCGCGGCTGCCGCCGACCTGCCTGGATGGGGCCTGCGGGTGCGTTCCCGTGAACGCCGGCCTCTCTCGTCCCCAGGAATCAAAACCATTTCTCTGACAGGGAAGAGAGTAAATGACATGCAGAAATCAGAATTTAGGGAAGACAACACTTTCTTTCCTCTCCCCAGGCATTGCTGGGAGCTTCACAGATTTTATCATTTATTCTAACCAGTCGGCAGGCGTGGGCCTGGTTTTTCACAGGAAAGCTGAGAGAGGCTGAGGGTGCTGAGGTGAGAGCCCCCCACTGCCCCAACAACCAGCAGGAAAGGGTGGGAGTGGGTGGTGGAACAGGAGAAAGAGCTGAGGATTCTTTGTTTTGTTTTTGAGATGGAGTTTCACTCTGTTGCCCAGGTTGGAGTGCAATGGCGCGATCTCGGCTCACTGCAACCTCCGCCTCCCATGTTCAAGAGATTCTCTTGCCTCCGCCTCCCAAGTAGCTGGGATGACAGGCGTGTGCCACCATGCCCGGCTAATTTCTGTGATTTTTAGCAGAGATGGGGTTTCACCATGTGGGCCAGGCTGGTTTCAAACTCCTGGCCTCATGTGATCCACCTGCCTTGGCCTCTCAAAGTGCTGGAATTTCAGGTGTGAGCCACCATGCCCGGCCAAGCCAAGGACTCTTTTTGGGTGGAAGTGCGGCCTCAGGTAGCTGAGAGGCTCGGGAATTGCCACAGTGGCATCAACACCTGGGCCTCCCCACTGGCCTCTAAGTCCTCCCAGCCTTAGCACCATCATTTTCCACATGAGCCACCAGAAACATATTTCTAAGCCTCCATCGCCCCTTCCTTATCCACCTTCAAGGTTTCCGGGTTGCCATCCCTCCTGAGCTTAGCACTTGACCCATTGAGCCCAAGTGACATCTGTCCTCCACCATGTCAGCTCCACAGAGCCACTTACGGGTTCCTGCAACCGCTGTTTCCCACCTCTGCACCCTGCTCACACAGTGTCCCCATGCTCTAACTGCAGGCCCTTGCCACCTGGCCAACTCCTACTGATGTGAAGGGCGCTCTGATGAACAAGCCACAATAGCAGGAGGAGGAGCAATTATTGTTTAAAAAGCTAATAGTTAATATGTACATATCAATAATAACATACTGTTAGGATTCGCGTGTGTGGCGGAGGGGCTGTGAAGATTCAGGCTCAAGCACTGGCCCCTCTGCACACACTCCAGCCACACAGAGACAACCACTGCTCCGGCCACCGTCTGCCCTGAGTCCACAGGGATTCACCGGCCCCTTTGATGTGCCACAGGGGCTAATACATTATTGCTTCGTGATTTTTCTTTTTCCACTCTTGCTCTTAGGCTGACCCGATGGCTTCTGTGGGCCTCAGCCTCACCCTGCCCCCAAGACAGATCCAGGTATGGAGGGACTGGGTCAGAGGAGAGTCAAGGGCAAAAAGCACATTGCCCTCCTTGACTGATGAGAGACTTAAACCAGGGACCCAGCCCCCTCTTGCCCCAGTCGCCAATCCGGAGATCATTCCTGAGACTCCGGAGCCACGGAAGCTCCTGGGGAGCACGTTTCCTGACTCGCAGCCCTGAATTCTTTGCTCCCTGATCCAGGAGTCTCCAGGCGGGAGCTCAGGCTGTGGACACCAGGCACCGGCACTGTTCCAGGCCACTCCCCACTTCTCCCCACTCTCCTCAGGACAGCGCCACTCCCTTCATCTCTCCTGAAGTTCACAGCACCCTCCCAGCTCCCCCAGCCTCCACGGGCCACATGCTGCTTCAGGGGGGCCACGCCCCTGCTCAAAACCTTTCCAAACACCTCCCGCACAATCAAACCTGACTGTCCTTTAAAGGATCGCTGTAGCAGGCACAATGGGTGTGTGAGTCACAGAGCCGGTTCCATTTGTCTCACTGACCTATCTGTCCCCAAAAAAGGCTTGGGTTTTGGACACACTGGTCTCAGTATCTCAGTTGTCCCCGTGGCCACAGGCCTGAGGAACAAACGAAGGGTGCATTCTCCCTCCCCTCACTACTGTCACCAAGGCCTTCGCCAGGCCAGGCCCTGGGCTGAGCGCTGAGACCACAGAGGAAAGTGGGTCTGTCCCAGCCCTGGAGGGGATCCTGGGGCAGGGGACTGGCCGTTAGTGGGCCTCACAGGGTTGGGGGGGCCATGCCAGGGAAGATGCCGAAAGGGCTATGGGGGCACCAAGCAGGGGTTTCTAAGCAGTGTGCTGAGGTCAGAGGAGACTCCCCAGATGCAGTGATGTTTGAGACGGAGAGACTCCCCAGAGGCAGTGATGTTTGAGACAGAGAGAAGGAAAGCATTATAGACCTAGAGAGCCTGGAGCTCCGCCCGGCAGAGGACAGGGCCCGGCAGGCAGGGGCAGGCAGCCGGAGTTGACATTTCTGAATGCCGACCCCACTACCCATGGGTTCTGGGCTCCCCGACTGTCATCAACAGGGTTACCCCTCCACAGTGCTGGGAGCGAAGATGAGGAAACCAAGATTCAGGCAGGTGAAACCATGACTCAAAGATATCCAGCAAGTTAGTGACATGGATGAAATGGCCCTGGTTTAAATAAGTGGGCACCTAGATCTCATCCCCAGACATTTAAAAATATGTTTTTAAAAACATTCACTGTAGGATTCCAACTGTTGGCTCTTTGGGGGCCGCAGAGCCTTCATCAATCCTTCCTTCTGTTATGTGTGCTGTGCACAGTCTCACCCTACTGGAGTTTCCTGGGATGGAAGTGTGGTGAGGCACACAATGAACTAATCATGAGAACGGAGCAGGGTTGGTGCCCCTGGGGTCCCTGCTCAGGTTAAGAATTGTACTAAGTTAGGTCTGGTCCTTTTCACACCCATCTCTTCATTCCTGTGCACAAAGCAGGCACTACTAATCAATGCCAGTCTCCAAAGCCTTCTCAACACGGCATCTCAGGCAGCCCCTATCAATCTATCGACCCGGAACTGGAGAGGACAATGATTGCCAGCCCTGCTGCAAACGGACATGCAAGATGGCAAGCACAGTGTGTCAGACCAGTCAGCTCCCCACCTCCCTCCCTCATCCTCAGGATCCCAGACCCCTGAAATTCTATCAGATGTCCAGGTGGAATACATGACATTCAGCATTGTCCTCGACCAACATTCTTATATGAAAGCAAAAAACCCTCCAGATGTCTGCTCACTTTCCCAGGGAATTGGGAGGTGATGCTGGGACACGCTGCTGATAGGTACCTGGACTGTGAGTCCTTGCTCTGCTGCTTCCTGGAGCCTCAAGGAGGGGCACTGCTGGTCCTCCGCGAAAATGGACAGACTGAGGTTCAAACTTCAGCGCTACTGCTTATGAGCTGTGTGACTCAAAGCTTAAGTGTCCACACTCTCTGGGCCTCTGCTGTTTCATCTAAAAATCAGGACAGAGATACCAGTCCCCAAATTTTGGCCAGTGCAGTGCCAGGCATCTGTGAGCAGCCCGTAAATCCTGGGTCCCCTCCTTCCCTTCTTCTGAAGTCTAGGGGCTATGGTACACAGGTGTCAAGCTCCGTTCACATCCGCCACTGGGGCCATCACACGCCCTGCCACTGCGAGGCTCACATGGGATATGAGCAGGAAGCAGATTGGATGGGCCCTGCGGCCTCTATCCTCCATGGCCAAGGATCTTTACCACCCAAGGAAGCATCCATGTGTAAGAGTTTTCTCCCTCTCTCTTTTCCCTTCCCCTCTAAGCAAAACCCCTGGCGGCCAATCCTGCCTCTGTCCCCAAGGCAGTTCCAAAGGGCCCATCTCATCCTGCAGAAGTGATGGCAGTAATTCCATTAATGGGAAGCAAGATGAATGGTACCCTGTGCCCAAAGTGTATGAGGCAAGATGGAATGGGGGGGGCCCTGGGGGGAAGGAAAGTGTTGCTGGAATTCACCCTCCGCTGGGGCCTTATTAGGTCCTGAAAGAGCTGCCGCACTCGCTAAAACCTGCTTTTGCCAGCAGAAGCCTCATTTTACAAATATACAACAAAAAAACCCGTAAATGGGAAGAAAACCCTGAAGATGACGCTCCCCTGCTGCAGCGAGGCTGCGAGCCGCGGCTCAGAACTGAAGCCTTTAGCCTCCTCAACTCCCGCTTTAAATAAATGGCCTAAATGCCAGCTCACCATTTCGTGAATATGGAGCACGGCTGCTTCTTTGCCGTTTAAGGACTGCTTGCCAACGGTGGGATGGGATAGCTTTGGAAACATTTTGTTATAAAAGGTTTGCCTGTTCCAGATGCTATAAAACCCCATCACCCTGGCTGTCGGTCCCAGGAAGGGTGGATACGGGCCCCTCTGCTGTCACAGACACACGTGCCCTGACTGCCCGCTGTCATTTCTTAGGTCGTCTCCTGCCCTGAGAATCGGTGGCATTTTGAAGGCAATTTCGCTGTGGAATGAGTGTCCATTTCCACAAGTATGCAAAGGGTTCCGTCCCCGACCCCGTTCGGGATCAAGCCCTGAATTGTTCTTCAGGCCTCAGTTTATCCAAATGCAGGATGTTGGGGAGGCCCAAGCTAGTCCGAAGACCACCATGGATGATGCAGACAGAGCAGGTGGATGTGGAATAAGGCTGACCGGGGCTGTGTGACCTCGGCAAACCACACAGCCTCTCTGAGCCTCCACTTCCTCATCTGTCACATGAACCTCACAGCCTTGGAGCAAGGAGTCAACACAATCCTGGCTCATGCAGAAATGGTCATTTTTCAGGCCAATTTAGCACCAACAATCTGTCTCTATTCTTCTCTGCAGAGCCCTCCTGCAGCACCCAGCATGGCCCTGACACATGGTAGGTGTCCGCTGAGAGTCTAGTGCTTTGAGCAGAACCTGTGGTTTTTCTGCTGCCAAGAATTAAAAAAACATCCATTCACACCAGGACAGAGTGGTTCCGAGTGTGTGGTCTGGAAGCCACGGGCGTGGGTTCAAATCCTGACTTGGTAGTGGGCACACTGGGCACTCTTGGGCAAATGATGCAGCCTCACTCAGCCTCCCTTTCCTCACCTGTAAAATGAATTAATAGGACCTGCTTCTCAAGGTCACCGAGACAAGTCGATGCGATCACATGTGACCAGGGCCTGGCCCAGGCAGGTCCCCATGACCAGCAGCGTTAGGGGGAGCGGTTCTGAGTCTTAGGAGAGCCTGGGGAAAACTCCCAAATTGCAACTAGAAAAACTGATTTCTCAAAGACACCTTGAAGCAAAGCCAAGCCCGATGAGGCCTTCCCAGGACCCTGGGAGTGCTGGAACCTTACACAAAAGGCAGCATGTTAAATCCCCAGGGACTGCCCTTTAATGGAAGGAAGACATTGAAGGAACTCCATTCTTTGTGGCAGCCATGGGCCACCACGCTGTCCCAGCTACCTCTCCCCAGTGCTGCCTGGCCAGGAACCCTGCACCTGTTTCTTGTTTAGGAACCATAACACCAGCCTTGTGCAGGCAGGGACTTCATGCCTGGGGCTCATTACTGTATCTCAACAGAGCACTTGGCTCTGTGGGATAAAATGAATGAACAAAGAAAACAAGCAAGGGATGAATTCCTTAGAGAGGGCAATTCTGGGCTGAGAGCCCACCAACATGCCCTGACCTGGGGAGGTGCTCCTGAGAGTCACAGGGGCCACCAAGCTCCGATCTCACCCCACACCATGTTGTTTACCATCAACACAGAGGATCAAATGCCACTTCTGGGCCTGGCGTGGAACTGAGGACTATACACCCTTACCACAATGGATCGGGAAAACTGCCCCAGAGACAGGAACTGCTATTACCCCTTGCTCCACAAATGGGAAAACGGAGACCTGAGTGGGTGGTGACAAGCCCAAGAGACACGGTGAGCACAAGGTGGGTGTGACTCACGGCCAGGTGTGCCTAACTCTGCCGCTGCCACCTGTCTCTCTGGGCATAAGTACAGCCACAGAGCTGGCCAGGCCTTGCAGGAGAAAAGCTGGAGCCGTGGCCCTGAGATCTGCTTCCTGCCAAGAACAAGGGTAACTGCTCAGGGTCAGGAGCGGACAGGCAGCAGCACTGAGGTCTGGCCCCTGTCCTGCCCCCACACAGATGCAGCAGACAGTGGGGGCAAGAGGCCCAGCCCGGGAGGGACCTCAGCCAGCCAGTGTGCCTGGGATTCACATGCAAAGAGTACTAACTTTGGGGCCAGGGCCTGGGTTCAAATCTCAGTTTCCAAACTGTGTGGCTTACAGCTTTGGACTGGCAGCTTCATTCTCCGAGCCTTAGTTAAACTTCATCTGAAAAATGGGATCAGCTCAAAGCCCACGAGGATTAATGAAGGCAACACGCGGAAAGTACTTGGCCAGGTCTCTGGTGCACAGTGGGGACTAAGTACCCCGCACCTGAGCCTCCTCATCCATGTTTTCAGAGTAATCAGACGTCACTCCCTGTGGCTGCTGAGCCTCCCCATTTCAGGGCTGGGAACAGCGTGATGGCTGGTGGAATCTGAGCTCCTTGCCCTCTCTGATCTCTGGGGCACCGTGTTTGGCGCTGTTCCCGTGTAAGAAGGCTGGCAACTGCGTCACTTGATTTCTGACCCTTGTCACTCAAGGAACGGAAGTCAGAGGGGATGGGTTTGTTAGTGCAAAAATCTCTGGCAATGATGTGAGAGATTAAGTCAGGGAGGGCTGACCACAGTGTGTCTTTGGCACCAGAGGCTCAGGAGAGCTCCTGGCTGGCCGACTATCCTGCCGGGGCCGCAGTCTGCAGACAGTGCTTAACACAGAACTTTCCCTTCAAATCAGATCTGGCCCCAGCCCCATGGAGAGAACCAATAAAAGGGCCCTGCTCTGTGTGAAATGTGTGTGTGGGTGCTATGGCCCCTCCCATCAGGCTGGCTTCATGTCCAGGTGACCCAGCCCTGCCCTAAGAAGGGAGCCCCAAGCGTAGGGCTTCATGCTGCGCTTTCACTGTCCTGAAACGCTTCATGTCATCTTCGAGTTTGTGTTAAGTGGAGTCTGGTGGAATAATGCAGCACGTGCTGGCAGCACAGAGTCTCAGCTGCCTCCCCAGGATGGGTACTCAGCTGCCTGCTCCCCCACCCGCTACCCGCAGCAGGGGCCCAGATGCAGGCAGGAGGGTCGGGGGCAGGTGCGCCCACACCCGTGAGGTCTGCGCTTGCCCTGAAAGTATCTTGTACCCAGGGGGTGAGACATTAAATAGCAAACAAAAACCATCATGACAGATGGAAAGAGAGATTGCAAAGGAAAGGAAAAAACTTTTTTTCTTGTTTTTTACTGTTTTTTGAATAAGGGAACTTGCATTTTCATTTTGCACTGGGCCCCACAAATTTTGTAGCTGGCCCTGTGTTCCATTTTCATGGCCTTCTGACTTGTACCCTCCCACTCTGGGGACCTAGGGACACCCCTAGGCCTCTGCAGAATGGGAAGACACCATTAGGTCTAAGACCATCACTTCCCAAGAGGCTTCTCGGACACTCAGCCCCCGCCCTGTGGGTCTCGTCGGGTGAATTTCCATGGCTGGCCGTTTATCGCCGTCTTGTGTGCCAGGCCCCACTCCAGGTGCTGAGGATGTCTGATCAACCTTTCGAGACCTCTGTGCTGGAGGGGATCCAGGTCACAGAGCAGTAACGCAACAGGCAGAACCAACGGCGGCAGATGTGGGGGGATGGAGCACACAGCGGGATGGGGGGCATGGAAGGAACGGCCACTGCAGCTGGCACATTCCGGGTGGCTTCCAAAGGCAGGGATGCTGCGGTTGGCTCTAGGAGACTCCTCTATAAAAGGGGAACACCTTGCCTTAACTGGCTGGACGGTGGCAGACTGAAAGGGCTGTCAGTTGATTCCTCCCAGGGCACTGCAGGGAGAGGGAGAAGATGAGGCAAAGCCTCAGGGGCCACAGGACACTTGTATGGGGGACAGTCTGCAGTAAACTCCCTTAACGACTCTGCAAAACCAACAACAAAGAGAAGGGCAGAGGCTCAAGAACCACGTTTCCTGAGCACCTACTATGTGCCAGGCACTGGGATGCAGTGGCCGTTCCACACTACTCCCTGCCCCTCCTGGGCTAGATATTCATTCCTTGTGCCTTCCAACCCCACCTGACATTTTACAGACATCACCTTCCTTTCCTGTGATTTAGAAAGTTCACTGAGGCAGGCGGATCACTTGAGGCCAGGAGTTCGATATGAGCCTGGTCAACATGGTGAAACCCGCCTCTACTAAAAATACAAAAAAAAATTAGCCAGGCGTGGTGGTGGGTGCCTGTAATCCCAGCTACTTGGAAGGCTGAGGCAGGAGAATTGCTTGAACCTGGGAGGCAGAGGCTGCGGTGAGCCAAGACCATGCCAGTACACTCCAGCCTGGGTGACAAGAGTAAAACTCTGTCTCAATTAAAAAAAAAAAAAAAAAGTCCAGTTAGTACCAAGCAAGGGGTCACCCAGGCAGCGGTGGAGGGTTTTCGGATATGACCTGTCACCCCTAGAGCAGCAGGGCACAGTAATTAAGAGCTAGAATGCAGAATGGGGTCAGCCTGGATTTGCTCCTGAGCCACTCGCTGGCTGTGGGGTCTGGGGTGGACCACTGCCTTGACTGGGCCTCAGTGTCCCCTCTGTAACTTGGGGTTAATAAGAACCCCATCCTCTGGGGATGCTGTGATGATTAAATGACATAGTATCAGTGAAGGGTATGGCACTCAGCAAGTGCTCAATAAATGTCAGCCACTGTTTTTGTCATAAAACTCCAAACATCACATCAGAAACCCAGGCATCCTGTGACGCTTCTCAGGATCACAGGAATCTGCTCCCTCCTTTCCGCATCTGCCGAGACGCTGCTCTGAGCCTCCTCTCTCCCCCATTGTCATGTCGCATCAGTCCATAAATATTTAAACAACATGTCATCAGATTATTATAACATATGATCTATAGCACTGATGTGCTGCAGTTCTGTGCATTTGGGCTTCATTTTGAGAATATCGAGACATAAAATATTTATGTATTTAGCCAACTACGCGATCTCACATTCTGTCTCAAAATGCTGGGTGGTGGCAAGACGCTGAACTGAGACACAACGTGTGAAGCGGATGCCTTGCTCTCACGTCGGTTCCTGGGGCATCTGGATTGTTTCTGATTCATTCCGGGGATGTCACCACGTGGCCTGTGAACAGTGGCTGACTGGGTATATCACACCAAGCAGAGAGAGGGCTAGGACCAAAGACCCCATCAAAACACCACAAGTGTCCAAACAACTACGGACGGTGCCATTTGCATTTCTGTGCCTCCACGAGTCTGCACACAGTAGGTGGTCTTTACATGTCCACTGGGAAGTGAATGCATTCACCTGCGGCACACAGCACACCCTGTGGGCTGGCACACAGTAGGGACTCAGTCATATTTGTTCTGTTTCATTCCACCCCCAGTGCCCAGCACCAGGCCAGGTACATCAGCAAACAGTGCTGGATGAATGGCAACTGAAGGAATAAATGTGTGACCAGATAAACCACTTAATTAGCTAACAAATGAATGAGGGATAATGACTCTCTATCTGATGGTCCAAATTACACTGTGTAAGACCCTCCTCCTAAGAAATAAAGGCTCTCCAGTAACCTGTACTGGGTAGGAAAAGGGTTTTTTTCTGGGTAATTAAATATCTCAATTGCTAACATTAGCACATCACAGTGACCATATGTCCTCACTGTGTAATTTCAAAGATGCCACCCCATAAGCCATTTGAGCATCCAGGGACTTCGCACAGCAGACAGCATCTTCCAAACCACCTCTCCCGTCCCTGAATGGCACTAAATACTTCTACAGATCACTGCCCCTTTGGGAGTTTGGAAAGTGGGGCCATGATGTACCTCACCTACAGGTGATCAATGTCTGAAGACACAGAACACCATAAAGGTCTGTATGAGTGAAAAGTGTTAGCTCGGAGTACAAGCACTTTCTCTGCACATTTCCCTAGGAAGATGGGGCAGGTACCTCATCTGATTCCTGCATGTTTCCCCAGGGGCCAAGAAGGCGTGTGGTGCTCAGCCATCCTTTGCTGAATGGTGCCGTGAAACCTGGTCACGAGGCTTCCTCATTTCAGGGTCCTGGTGCCCAGTCTAGGGGCAGCCCAGCACCCGGTGTGCCAATTACCCCTTGGAGAAAACCACCGAATGTCTCCCAAATGCCACGCTGTCGCCATCAGGCTGGCTCCAAGAGCAGGCGGCTCCCACACTTGTCCCAGCCTCTGCACAGACAAAAACTCAGTCCTCATTTCCTCTTGGGTTAGGTAAGGAGGCTGGCATTTTAAACAAACACAAAAGGCCACTACATTCCCCGGGGAGATGAACAAAGGAAATGTACACACACTGACTCAGTCCGGCATGCCGGGCCCACTCGAGGTCCTGGTGTAACTGAATCCAGGCGGACTCGACCGGACCTGCCAAACCCAGGGGCGGGTTCCCTCTCCTCTGCTCCCTTCTGTGTGCCATGTGGTGCCCAGTGATCCTGCCATCTGGGCATCCACCCTGGTGGCCCGCCAAGGCCACATCAGCTACAGAATCTTTCCTCTTTCAATGCTGGGTTTCCTGCTTTCTAAGACGGGGTGGAATCTGGGGTCCTGCTTATTTGCTGAAAAGTCATGTCTGTGCCACGAGGTGGCTTGCTTACCCTTTCCTCAAAGCAACCCCCCCAAAAAAATGCCCTCTCAACAAAATAAGTGCGTGCTTGGTAGAAAATGCAGCTTTAAGACACAGCACTGACCCATTCCAACCCAAAGCCCTCCTATGCAGACATGTGGGAGCTGCCTCTGCAGGGAAGGGGCATAGGAAGGAGAGCCTGTAACTCTGGGAGGTAGAGCCCTTCTGGGCTTAGGTCCCTCCTCATTGGAATAATTCCAGGATGAGCATTTCTCTAAGAAACCTCTTCTCCCAGGGAAGGGCCAGCTCAGCTCAACTCAGCCCTGCGCAGCCCACTGAGGGCAGTGAGGAACGTTTGCTAACAGATGCGTTCACTCCATATAAACATTCTCCAAAGATCTTGCCGCGGCGTGTCCACTTAAAACTTCCCATTCACTCAATAAATATTAATTGAGCTCCTCCTATGTGCCAGGCACGATGCTGGGCATACAGAATACCGTTGTGGTCCACAGACCCAGTCCTACCCCCTCCTGGAGCGCACGTTCAGTCTGTGATGCAGGTTACAACCATGCGATGACAAGACGGATGTTCAGGGGCCCTGGCATGGTACCTGGGTGCACGCTGTTCCTTCCAGCTGCCTACGGGCCCTCACCCAGGCCCTGATCTGGGCAGCTCACAGCCCACATCCTGGTCACTTCTGGAGGGCAGCCTCTGTCCTCCGATTTGCAGCTCAGACCCCCAGGCTGTGGGTGTCCTCACAGCACTCACGCTGATGCTCGTCAAGTACCACAGATCCTGGACTCTCTGGGTCTCTGCTTCCTCATCTGTAAATTGGGCATAATGGTACCCACATCACAGCATCACTGGGAGGATGAAGCGCGTTCCCTCAGGTTAAGGCTTAGATTAGAACATGAGCCACGGCAAGTGCCTGGTAAGGCGATCTACCGACGGGAGCAAAGGCCGAGGAAGCAGAAGGAAGTTCCACAGCCCCGGTTCTCACCTCCCGGCCCCACTTGCCTCCCCACCCTGGGGTCTACCTGCCCTTCACCCCAGCCTTCTCAGGCCTCTGGCAAACCCCACATCTCCCTCCAGGTGGGTTCAAACACCGCTCACTGCCGCAAGCTCTCCTACTTCCCCAGAGAGTGCATTCCAAAAGACACCACCTGCAAATCGATCAAGAGCACCTAAGAAGGGGTTGTGACAGCCTCTGTCCCCACCAGGTGGTGAGAGGCCAATGGGTGGGGCCGTTAGAGGGTC
The DNA here is from genome assembly GCF_008728515.1 of Papio anubis. Taxonomy (NCBI): domain Eukaryota; kingdom Metazoa; phylum Chordata; class Mammalia; order Primates; family Cercopithecidae; genus Papio; species Papio anubis. The sequence continues at coordinate 93,647,765 of NC_044988.1, read as the reverse complement.
TTTGTGCGGGCTCCCAGCACAATGTCTGACACAGGACTTCTATCCGGACATACGTCTTGAAGGAATGAGAGAATGTGCCACACACCATCCAGCGCAAGCATCTCTGGTCAGCAGAAGAGAGTCCCCTTAGCCCACATGACAGTGGAAGGTCTGTGTTTTTGCATCAAAACTTTTCACCCGCAGTCCAGGCCCAGGTGTCACAACCAGAGTCTTAGCCTGAAAGTTGGGACAGTGATCTGATTTAGGCTACACAGCAGCAGGCTGCATGTGGGACCTGAGGCTGGTTATGATGTCTCTCTGGGCCTCAATGTCCCCATGTGTAAAAGGAGACGGTTTTCATGCTTTTATTTATTTTTTTAAGCAAGAGAAACTTGTCTTTTTTTTTTTTTTGAGACAGAGTCTCGCTCTATTGCCCAGGCTGGAGTGCAGTGGTGCCATCTCGGGTTCAAGTGATTCAACCTCTGCCTCCCGGGTTCAAGTGATTCTCCTGCCTCAGTTTCCCGAGTAGCTGGGATTACAGGCGCCCATCACCATGCCCAGCTAATTTTTGTATTTTTAGTAAAGACGGGGTTTCACCATGTTGGTCAGGCTGGTCTCAAACTCCTGACCTCATGATCCACCTGCCTCGGCCTCCCAAAGTGCTGGGATTACAGACGTGAGCCACTGTGCCTGGCCAAAACTTTTCTGTTTAACATTTTTCTCAGATAAATTTAACCATTTTAAAGCAAACTGCTCGATGGGATTTATTACAATCACAATGTTGTGCAACCACCACCTTCATCTGGTTCCAAAACATCTGCGTCACCCCAATAAAAACCCATGTCCCTTAAGCAGTTGCTCCCCAGTATCCCCCCCGTCAGAGGCCCTGGTAACCACCAATCTGCTTTCGGTCTCTGTGGATTTATCTATTCTGGCTATTTCACGTATCTTAAAATGACTCCCATGCAAAACCTCCTTATGTAAAACAGGCAACAGGAAGGTGGGTTTGCCCCCCGTCGCCTCCCCGGAGCTCACATTCCTCATTTTTAGTGGCCTTTCAGGGAAAGCTCTGATGCCAGGCACCATTCTTTGCAGAATTCTTTTTTTTTTTTTTTTTTTTGAGACAGTGTCTCGCTCTGTTGCCCAGGCTGGAGTGTAGTGGCGTGATCTCGGCTCACTGCAGCCTCCGTCTCCTGGGTTCAAGTGATTCTCACGCCTCAGGCTCCCGAGTAGCTGAGATTAAAGGTGCACGCCACCACGCTCAGCTAATTTTTCGTATTTTTAGTAGTGATGGGGTTTTGCCATATTGGCCGGGCTGGTCTCAAACTCCTGACCTCAAGTGATCTGCCCGCCTCGGCCTCTCAAAGTGCTGGGATTACAGGCATGAGCCACCAGGCCCGTCCTGGTCTTCGTGACTTTTAGATTACCTTTTCTGTCATATGGTACAACCTCTTAGCAGAATGCTAATCCTAAAGTTGAATTTCTAAGGCACATCACCCCCAGGGGTGCTGGAGGATCACAGGGCTGGTGCCTGGTGTCACTGGCTTGTTTTGCGGATGAGGGAGTAGAGGCTGGGCCCCCGTGAAGCCCTCCTTGCATGAGATGACTGCAGAGGAGTGAACCTCCAGAGCCTGGTGACACCTTCTCCTGGTGACTACAGCTGGGTCTAGGCTGTGACGAGCTGGCACAGAAGCCGCCCCAGAGGGATGGCCACTTCCAGAGGGCAAGGATCTCTCCACCGGCTCAGGAAAATGAGCCAGTTTAAGGGAAACTCAAAATGGCTTTGCAGGGGGCGGGTGCACAAAATGTGCGGGACTCCCTCAGGCCTTGCTATGCAGACCTTTTCAGGAGGACTGCTGGGTGAAGACGGCTGCTCACTTCTGCCCCACAGCCAGGCCTGTGCCAGCCGCTCCTGTCAGCGCAGTCCTCTGCAGGGCTGACGCTGTGTAAATAATTAACAAAACATCTGCCTTGCTTCATAACACACCGTGGCTGACACAGCTCTCAGGGCCTTCAGAGACCTCCAACACCACACCGAGGACTTATGGCCTTGCCTTGGGGGGGTGGGTGGGGACAAGAGCAGACACTGAGAGGCAAACATTTTCTTGAGGTGCCACAGGGCCACCCTGGTGCTTAAATCCTGCCTCTTTGCAAACTGCACTGTCTCCTTCCCTTCCGTTATGGGAGCCATGATCCTAGGAAGGTGCTCTGGTGGAATCCAGAGGGGTCCCCGGCACCCACTTCCGGCCTTGTTTAGGGCCTCAATACAGGGGCACTGGAGACATTCTGGGCCACGGACTATGGGTCCTGGCTGAGTGACCCTGTGTCCTGGTCGCAAGCAGTGCTTTTTTTTTTTTTTTTTTGAGACGAGTCTCGGCCCCAGGCCCAGGCTGGGAGTGCAGGGTCGGATCTCGCTCACTGCAAGCCCGGCCTCCGGTTCACACGCCATTCTCCTGCCTCAGCTCCCAGGCTGGGACTACAGGTGCCTGCACCGCCCGGCTATTTTTGTATTTCTTAGTAGAGACGGGTTTCACCGCATAGCCAGGATGGTCTCGATCTCCTGACCCGTGATCCCCATCTCGCCTCCCAAAGTGCTGGGATTACAGGCTTGAGCCACCGCGCCCGGCCGTTAAAGCTTTTCCATGTCTCTCATGTAATCTCGGGGAATGAGCATCAAGCACTTACAAGGTGCTGAGCATCTGAAATGCATTATTTCACTTAGTTCCTCCCCCAAACTTTCTGAGGTCATAATATCGTCCTTGTTTTCCAGATGAGGACACTGAGGTTCAGAGCAGTGGGCAACGTGCTCAGGAGAGGCAGGTCTGGGACTCCAGCCTCACTCACTCCATCGGGTGCCCGAGCCCAGGCTCTCAATGCGGTTGCAGGGGAGCGCCTTGTTCTCTCTGAGCCTCAGGTTCCATTCTGTGAAACAAATGGCTGGCGAGAGTCCTTCCGACTCCAAAAGTCCACAATAAATAAACCCAGTGCTCATCTCAACCCCAGTGGGTGTGTGCGAAGCTCTCTGGATTGGGAGCCCAGTGGATTCCTCATCAGCAGCTTGGATTCATTAGAGCTGAAGGTCATGTGCATCCATCCTTTTGCAGGTGTCTTCCCAACAAGCCCAAGTTTCAAAGACATTGAGGACAAAGAACAAGAGAGGGCAGGCATTCGAGAAGGGGCCTGTGGACTAATTCCCATACTGCCACTCACCTGCAGTAAGAACGCGCCTCTGGAACATGGAGTTCTTCTTAAAGGGATCTCTGTTCACCCGGGTCAACACGACCCACCCCGCAAACCTCAGCCTAATTCTGAAGCATGAGGGTTAAACAATTCGGGGAAAATGCAGGCACTGCAGGCTCTGAATGGCAACTTCCCTCCCCCTTCCCCTGTCCAAATTCCTTCACACTCTATGGAATTCCCACATAAAGCCCCTTTTTTCTTTTCTATGAGGTCACCACCACGCAGATGTCTAAGAGAAAGAAAGAATGGCTCCGTGCAGATCCAGGCCACTGCAACTGAATGCATTTCAGATCTTGGCCACCCCATCTTTCAATTCCCATGGCCCCCCCACTTGCCCAGCCACAGCTACAGTGGCGGTGGCCAGTCAGGTCTGGTGGGGTGCTGTGATCCTGCCCCTGCTGAAGGCCTGGCTAGAAGACCTGTTTCTTTACCACCAGACCACCCGAGAAGCCATCTGTGGAAAAATCCAGAACTGGAGACAATGGCGCAGCCCGTGTATGTGGGTCTGTGTCCACACAAGCAAGTCCTGTTAGAGGGACAGATGTCAAAATGCTAGCTCCCACTCCAAGTTCAAGTTCCCAAAGTTAATGTCACAGGAAATTACACCACCAACTGATTTGCCCCGATGTCGGCTCCTCCGTCTGGAAGTCGAGTCTGAGAAGGCCATTGGTTTAGTTCAGCTTTGGCCAAGGGAAGGGACCAGCTCAGACAGGAATGAGGGAAAGTGCTGGCCTGATTTTTTTTTCTTTTTAAACTAACATTTTCCCCAAAAGTTATCTTGCCATTACCCAAGCGTCACAAGTGAAAAGACAGCCAAATACCAAAAAGCCACTGAGGCCCTCAACAGTGTCTGCTCATTTCAAAGCCATCTCACAGACAGCCAGGAGGTACCCTGGCCACCGCAGACCACCCCTCACTCCAAGAGCACTCCTGCTCCCCACAGCTCCATGTTCCGTGTAAAGTTCCATGGCATGTGCACGCCACTTCCTAAGAATGATGTCAGCAAAAAAAAAAAAAAAAAAAAAAAAGATAAAAACGTGGAAACAAGGACTATTTTTACCTCCCCAAATCACAGGCCAGACGGGAGAAAAATCCATCAATGCCAGAAATGTGGCTGAGCCTTCGCACAAGATCTATTATTTCACACCTTAAATTAACGCATCTCAAAGCAATTTGCAAATGTTCGTCAATTTGCAGAACATACATGGAAGGGAGAGAAATACCTTTTCCTTTCAACACCGAAGGACACTGGCGGGGGGCACAACACGGCCCAAACCACACAGGTCCTCACACACAACATTCATTTCAAGCACACGTAGTAGAAGCCGTGATCAAAATGGAAATGAGCAGGGAAAAAAAGGTAGGCAGCGGACTTAAATGACAAGTGACAAGAAGCCTACCTAGAAGTGATCACGCTGTCAGATATTTAGGACTGTGAGTCAGGCCCGTGAAGGTGACATCGGGGGGTCAGAACGCCGGACTCTTCCTGCGAGCAGTGTCCCAGCCTCATCTCCACACAAGTCTGGCAGTGGCTACCCGTATTTAATCTTGGATGATTCATCAGGGCCCTCCACTCTCCACCCTCCAACTCCCTTGCTTGGTCTAGCCTGAGAAGAGGAAGGAAATATTCTTCTCTTTTTGACAACCGTTTTGACACTTCCCCTATGAAAAGTATCTGGGGCACTTAAAGAAAAGAAAAAATGTGAATGGCGGCCCTTTCTCTCCAGTAGCTCTGGCCCTGGGCGAGGAAGGCCAGCAGTACCTTCTGGAAGACCTCTTCCAGGTCTCGCGCAACCCAGCCCTGCAGGAACCTAGCCTGTCTTAACCTACTTGGCTTTGCAGCATGCAACAGAAGCAAAGCACGACAAAGGCAGCCAGATGTGGTTTAAGGCGAGGAACTCTGGAATCAGAGACGTGGGTTCGAATCCCGACTCTGCCATTTGCAGGTTTATGACCTTGCCCAAGTTACTTAACCTCCCTCTCTGTAAGATCAGGAAAATGACACTGAACCTCAGCACAGGCCAGGCACCCAGCCCAGTGCCTGCCACCTTCCTAGTACAGTGGGGAGACCATGGGCTTGGCTCAGACAAGCCTGGGTTCAAATCCAGGTCTGCTCTGTATTGGTACATGGTCTTTGGCGCATTCTCTCAACTCTCTGTGTCCCAGTTTCCTCGCCTGTAAATGGGCATCATGATGGTTCCCATCTCAGTGTTGGTGAGTGGACTGGGGGAAATACGGCACTAGACGTAGCACACAGTATATCCTCAATAAATGGGGACATGGCCGGGCATGGTGGCTCATGCCTGTAATTCCAGCACTTTGGGAGGCTGAGTTGGGTGGATCACCTGAGGTCAGGAGTTTGAGACCAGCCTGGTTGGCCAACATGGTCAAACCCCATCTCTACTAAAAATACAAAAATTATCTGGGTGCAGTGGCATGTGCCTGTAATCCCAGCTACTCAGGAGGCTGAGGCAGGAGGATCACTGGAACCCAGGAGGCAGAGGGTGCAGTGAGCTGAGATTGCGCCACTGTACTCCAGCCTGGGCAACAGAGACGTTGTCTCAAAATTAAATAAATAAGTAAAAGTAAATGGGGACCATCTGTCATGGTGCTACTTTAACGAAATTATGCAGGTCACGTCTCTGAACCTCGGTTTCCTCATTTGTGAAATGGGGATAATAAACCCTATCTATGATGAGAAGAAAAGGAACGGATGTGTGTTAAAGTCCTCAGCACTAGGTCTGTGCACCTCAGCCAGTCAAATACCATATCCCAAGTGCAGTGGAAAGAGGAAAGGCTGTGAGGTTGGGCAGGTGACTTAGGATTCTGCCCCCACCTCCTCTCAGCTGCCCCAGGACACAGGCTTGACCCCCGTATGCCTCAGTTTCCTTGTGCACAAAACCAAAAGCATTTTCTGTCGCAGAAGAGCACTGGGAGATTCACACCCTCTAGAACGGCTCCCAGCACAGAGTCCCTTCTGCTCCGTAAATGGGAACTTCCTCCCCATTTCCCTCCTCTGCCCTTGTTCAAACCCACCAGAAATGCCACCAGTTAAAGCCGGGCGCTCCATTTCTGGAAACCCAAACAGCTCTAAATCCAGACCAACCTGGGTCTAAGGCCTTCAGTCTGAGACTTTATTTTGTGGAGATACAAACTACTTTTTAGTCATTTCCGAAGCAGACGGGACGGCAGAGGCTGACAAACCACAGGGACCATTTTAAATCCTGGGCCTTTTCTTCTGGGAAGTTAGGCAAGAACCTTCCCAAATGTTTGCCCATCAGGCTTTCTGCCAGGGAGTGACTCATTCCACGGCTCCCCACAGGCATATTTTATTTGGGGGTGGGGGATGCAGGGAGGGCTTGGCCTTGATGGGGGAAGGAGAGGGGGCATTTCCAGCAAACCCAGAAGGTGTTTTCTTTTTTTCATTTTCAGGACAAAAAAGAAAAAGAATGTGGGTCTTTTTTGCTTCCTTCCAGGTTTTGTTTGCTAAAAGAAGACGTCCAAAGTTCACTCGGTAAGCTCAAACTCGCTGAGTCCGGGGCAGGCGCTTCCAGCCGGCTCTGCGTCCCTTTCAATGAAATTCTTCTTCCATTAACGACACGGTTTTTAAACGTGCCTTCAAGACCTGCCTGCATGTACTGTACACCAAACTAAGGCGACATTTTCCCCCAGAAAAGGCAAGCTGAATTTGGAAAAGTCAGAGCAAGTAGGGAGCTCTGGAGTTTCTAAAGTTTGCCTTAAAACAATTAAGACTTTCAACTGCAAAGATTTTCAACAGTTAGAGAGTGCGCACACACACACAAAAGCCTGTCAGTCAAAACTGCAAGGACAGACCTCGAAAGCTGGTGTCCCAAGCCCGCTGTGATCAATTTGTTACCGTCCTGGGACTCACACTTGGAGCCTAAGTGAGGTATAAATAAATCAAAAGATCCATCTACTTAGCAGGGCGGGCAGAGAGGCACCCACATACACAGGCAAGTATAAGGTCAGCCCCCCAGGCCTGGCTGGAAAGAGTCAAGAACAAAGACAGGGGAGCCCGGAGGGTATTTAGGAAAACACCGTCCTCCGCCCGAGGCCCACCACAGCCTCCGCTCGCCCAGCCTGTGTGTGCAGAGAGGGTCCTGCCAGTGGCCCTGCCACAGCCTGGTTTTGAGACCTTCGCCTCTGTCAGGCCCAGCCAGGCTCTGAGTCTGTCCTCCCGGCCCCTGGTTCACCAGATCAGGCCCAGTCCCGACCCCCAGCCCATGCCAGGCCGCTTCTCTCTCCACGGGCTCCCTGGCTTGGGGGCCATCACTGTGCAAAGGCCTGGTGGGCGCAAAGGGGGCCCTCAACCTCAGTAATAAACACGCTCGCGCGGTCCTGCACACTCATTATACTCACACCCACACAGGCACACTTTCGCCCTCCTGGGCTCACGCATGTGCGTGCACACAAATCACTTTGGAATGCACACACGTGCACACACACACTCCCTGAGACCCGCACGTACTCCCTGCGGCGCCCGGTACACTCCTCCGCCCGTCGTCCCCACTCGGGAAGTGGGTAGCGGGGAGCCATGCCCGCGTCCCCGCACGCACTCACCCCAACAACGCCACCAGACGCTCCGGGGTGCACACGCACACCCGCCGGGGACGCGCACACCCCGGGACACGCGGACACGCCGCCGCCCCCGCCCGCCCGGCCGCCGACACGCTCAGCCCCTCGCGGCCACACGCCTCGCTCTCCCCCGCTCTCCCCAGCAAGGGAGGCCCCGTGGGCGCGCTCCGCCTCGGCTCCGGCGCTTTGGGGTGACGGCCCAGCTCTCGCCTGGCCCCGCCCTCCCTGGTCTGCGGGGCTCCCACCGGCCCGGCTCCCAGCCCCAGGCTACTCACCGCGCGGGCGCCTGGCTGCCGCGCGGGGGACCAGGCGGCGGCCTCGCGGCGGCGAGCGGTGTCCCACAAGAGTTGGCGCGGCGCCGCGGCCGCACGCCAGTCCGCTCGGTTCCGCCGCCGCCGCCGCTCGCGCGGCCCGCGCGCGCGCTCACTTCGCCAGGCTGCGCCGCCCCTGCGCTTCGTGCGCGCGTGCCGCCACGCGTTTTGGAGGGCGGGGCGCCCCTGACGGCGTCCTTCCTGGCCTGACCCTCGATCGCCAAGTCCTGCGGCCAATCCGCTCGCCAGAGGAACCCCTTCCCCATTTCAGAGATGAGAAGACTGAGGCCCAGACTCACAGGGCGCAGTCCGGCATCTCCCCCTCTTCTCCGGCTCCAGACTTACGATGAGGGTCTGCAGGCAGCCAACCCTTGCACTCCTCCCGTGCATCTTCGGATTCCCCATCACCTAGCATTGCTCCTGCCACAGTCCTAGTCATACTGAAATTGGCAAAGTAACAAGCACTTATTTTGCACCAGCTGAATGCAGGCACTGAAGTAGGCTCCAAGAGTATTCCGATGAGGGGAATGCCCTGCCCCCCGCCCTCAAAGTGCCAGCGACTCTTCATCTGGAGCTCCCACTTCCTGTGGCCCCCAGGGTCCAGCAAGAGCCAACGTGCAGAGGTTTCTGGAAGTGGTAAAAGTCCCCACTAAAGACTGCTGAACGTGCCCTCTAGAAGTCAGAGCCTCCCTGGGACCCAAGCAGCTCAGTTCTCACTTCACCTCCTCCCCGCGCCGAGAGCAGCCGCTCCTGGCTGGGTCGTTTCCACCCCTGCCGCCTCCCCTCCATATTCAAAACTGCGCTGCCCCCCAGGAGGGCTGGAGCCAGGGACACTGACTGCCTGCTGAGGCACAGCACTGTACTGGGCACAGGGTGAATGCGTGTCGGGCTTCTGTTTGCCAAATGAGTGAAGGTGCTTTAACTGGCCGTGATGTGTAACAATGACACCAACTGAGCGTCCACCATGTGTGCCAACGTTACCCTTGTGCCCATTTTACAGATGGGCTTAATGAGGCTTAGAAATGAAATTTCAGGCTGGATGTGGTGGTTCACACCTGCAATCCCACTACTATGGGAGGCCGAGGTGGGAGGATGCCTTGAGGCCAGGAGTTTGAGGCCAGCCTGGGCAATATAACAAAACCCCATGTCTATAAAAAAAAAATGTAAGAATTTGCTGGGTGTGGTGGTGCCTACCTGCAGTCCCAGCTACTCGAGAGGCTGAGGCGGGAGGATCTCTTGAGGAACTCTTGTCATAGGAGTTAGCAGCTGTAGTGAGCTATGATCGCACCACTGCACTCCAGCCTGGACAACAACAATAAAAAGCAAATTCTTTTGTTCAGAGTCACGCAGATGGTAAGTGGTTGCGCTAGAAAGTGGACGGCAGATTGTCTAATTCTAGTACCTGTGTGTTCCAATTACTAGGCAGCCCTGCCTCAGGAATAGCATAGCCCTGGGCTGCTGGAACAAGAGGGCAGACGAGGAAGCAGCTGGCCCACAGGAGCCGGCCTGGTCTCAGCTCTTGTGGATGAAAATGCATACATCACAAACCAATGGGGGGAAAATGGATCATTCTGCAAATTGTTTAGCTGTTTATCTGGAGGTCTGTTTACAGCCTTGCCTCACATGATATACACCACAATAAATGTCAGACAGATTGAAAAGTTAAATAGAAGAAATAAATACTGCAACAAATAATAGAAAGAAATCGAAGTTCTGAGACAGCGTATTGCCGTGTTACTAGAGGATTTGTGATACTGGCCATATTCGTGCAGCAAACATCGGTTCATTCATTGGTTCACCCGACACATCTATGAGCACCTGCCATGGGCCTGGTACTTTTCTAGGCACTGGGATAAAGGAGTGAACAAACTATGGCCCTTTCTTGGGGCTTCAGTCAAGGGGGAGGGATGGGGTGGGAGGAAGACATTGTGAATATCTGCCTTTTCGAGGATAAGAAGTTAGGTGGAGAAATAACTCAGGGAAGCGTAGGAGGACCCAGGGGTGCTTTTTTATAGGGGGTGCTGGGAGAAGGCCCTTCTGATGAGGTGACATCTGAGCAGAGGCCTGACTGAGGGAGTGGGAGAAGTCAGTAGGGGCCTACTCTGTGGAGGGCAGGTCCCATACTCTGGCAGCTATTCAGTTAAGCTACAGAGCAAGAACCAGAAACTCCCTTTTGAAGGAAACTTTGGGAGCCCCATCAGGCCACTGGGAGGAAAAGGACTGCCTCCATCCCCAACACACAGTATCTGTGTAAGACTTTACTGTTTGCAAAGCCCTTCCCCAGCTTCACAGAACCCCTATGATAGATACTCGTGATGTCCTCATGTTCCAGTTAGGAAACCGAGGCTCAGAGAGGTCAAGCAGTTTGTCCCAGGTCACAGAGCCAGTGATAATCAACAGAGGTAGGTGTGGCTGCAGGCAGGCTGAGTGTTAGGGGGAATAAAGAAGCCTTGTCCTGGGATATAGGTGTGAACAAAATCTACCCCTGATTCTCTTGGGGCTTCAGCCGAGGTGGGATAGTGGGATGGGAGGAAGACACTGTGAATGTCTGGCATTTCAAAGATAAGAAGTTTGGTGAAGACTGGGCGCAGTGGCTCATCCTGTAATCCCAGCACTTTGGGAGGCCGAGGTGGTGGATTACCTGAGGTCAGGAGTTCAAGACCAGCCTGGCCAACATGGCGAAACCCAGTCTCTACTAAAAATAAAAAAATTAGTCGGGCATGGTGACATGTGCCTGTAATCCCAGCAACTTGGGAGGCTGAGGCTGGAAAATCTCTTGAACCCAGGAGGCCAAGGTCGCGGTGAGCTGAGATCTCGCCATTGCACTCCAGCCTGGACGACAGAGAGCAAGACTCTGTCTCGGAAAAAAAAAAAAAAAAAGTTTGGTGGAAAAATAAAGCAAGGATGGGTAGGAGGACCCAGGAACGCTTTTGTATCAGGGCTCCGCCTCCCCCTTGGACTACAATTCAGAGATAGGAGGGGCGGGAGCAGGGGGGAGAAATCCTGTGCACCCCATTTTCCTGGCCTTCCTCCTTCTTCTCCATCCCTCATGGCTACTTCCTTCCCTCTGTCCTGGGCCCTGTGCAGATGGTCCCAGCTCCTGGTGACACTACGGGGCAAACATCAGGTTGAGCCTGTTCAGAGATCCTTGAATTCCCTGCAGTACCCTGCTACCCTGACGAGGGCACAGTGGAGTGATAAGGTACAATGCAAGCTGAACCCCACTCAACTTTTGTTTTTAACTCAAAGGAGTTTTTAGGGAGTCCCAAAATGAGTCATCATGAAGCGCTGCTTTGCAAAATGGCACCCAGAATTAGGATCAGCATCTCCCTGCACACGGTGCCTCACGCTTCTGCCCACCGAGGTGTTGTTCATCTGGTCTGGGAGAAAGTCTGTCTCCATTCACCCCAAAGAGTTTCAGGATTCAGTGTGTGTTGTTTCATTATTTCTCTGCACGAAGGGAAGAGAAACTACTGCTTACCGGGCACCTTCTCTGCAGCTGGCTCTGTATGAGACAGTTAATTCTTATAGCATCCCTTGAGATAGGCGTCATGATTTATGTTTTATAGATGAAGAAACCGAGGCTCAGAAAACAGCCAGGATTTGAATCCGGGTTAACTCAAGTCCTTTATCGTTGTCAGTATGAGGGGAGGGGGTAGTGGGGGAGACAGGAGAGGCAAGAAGAACTTTAGAATCAGGCCATGTTCCTTTGAAGTCGCTTTGTTACAAAATATCATCTTGCCAGCTTCCTGGTGATGGGATTTTTTTGTGGGGAGAGAGTTCCAGTTTTCCCAGAAGAATTCATTTGCTCTCGTCATCCGGGTGTGATTATTAACAGCAACCCCTTTCTCTCTGCAAGTGTCTTGCTTTGGATGATCAACTTTAGGGTCACCTTGGTTGTCTGCAAAGGCCACTGCATTGGGGGATTCATATTTTACATTATACAAAATGGCGGCGTCTTGTCTGCTGGGCCCTTCGCCACATGCTGATGTCTGGGTGTCCCGCCAAGAACTTCCAGGAGAGTTTAAGCAGTTAAGTCACATTTTTAGGGGCAGCAAACCCTGCTGGCTGCAGAAGGAGTTGGGACCCTCTCCACCTCCTCCCCAGCCCTGCCATCACTCCCTGTGTGACCACGGGCCAGTCCCTGCCTAGCACAATGCGGGGACAGGTCTCCAAGACTCCTGTCAACCTTGACCGTCTAAGATTTCCTGTTACTCGATGACCCTGGGGAATCTCGGTCAGGATAGGGATGTAGGTGACATCACACCATCATATGGCTCACTTTATAAAGTAGCAGGTTCATTTTTTAGTTACTTAACTTTAAAAAGGTTTAATTTGTTTCTTGAATAGATAATACATGCCCACAGTTCAAAATTCAAAAGGCGCAGAAGGGGACAAAATGAAAAGTGTCCTTTCTACCCCTACCTCCCAGCCACCTGGTTCTTATCACTGGACGGAGCCAATGTTGCCAAATATATGTTGTCCCAGACAGTGTGTTTTGTGTGGGCATGTATATATGTATGCACCTGTATATGGTCATGTATATGTGAATGTATATGTATTTCTTCTTAATTTTTGCTCATATAATAGCATACAATCTGCACTATTGTATATCTTATGTTTTCTTCACTTCTTGGAGACCATTTCCTGTTAGCTCCAGAAAAACTGCTTCCTTTTATATGACTGCATAGTATTCCAAATGATTTGCATTTAATTTACATAGAGATCGGGCGAGGTGACTCACACCTGTAATCCCAGCACTTTGAGAGGCCAGGGTGGGTGGATCACCTGAGGTCAGGAGTTCAAGACCAGCTTGCCAACATAGTGAAACCCTGTCTCTACTAAAAATACAAAAATTAGCTGGGTGTGGTGGCGGGCACCTGTAATCCCAGTTACTCGGGAGGCTGAGACAGAAGAACCACTTGAACCCGGGAGGCGGAGGTTGCAGTGATCTGGGACCGCACCATTGCACTCCAGCCTGGGTGACAGAGTGAAACTCTGTCTCACACACACACATACAAATTCCACATAGAGCAAGTGTCTGCTCTGTTTAATCCGCATAGAGCAAACACTCTGTGTACTGTTCTAAATATTGTGGGAGGGAACAGACGTTTCAGCCATGGCCTCTGCCCTCAAGATTTTATGGTGTGGTTGGCGACAGGAACATTGGAGAGGAAGAGAAGAGTGCTCTCTCCACGGGTCCCAATGTCTGTTTGCGAGGTTAGCTTTGGAGCTAATTTTTAAAACTCTGCTCCAGGCAACTGTAGAGTTGTTTTAAGAGTCCAGACATAGGTTCTTTTGAGACTTGAAGACTCAGTCTGCCTCTTCTGTGCAGTTCAAGTTCCTGCCTTCCATTCCCCCGATGTGGGCCTCAGTTTCCTCATCTGTCAAAGCGGGGCAGGCAGCCTCCCTTGCAGGATTGGGGTAGTCACCTGAGATTGTGCTCCTGAAAATGCTCAGTGAAGAGTTAGAGGCTGTACTCCAAGGCTAGAGGATCCGGGAAGAATGAGGTGGCGCTTGGAGGAATACTTTAAGCGCAGTGTGTCATCGGCGCTTCCTGCCGCAGGGAAGCATTTTGTCTTTTATGCGTTGCTGGTCTTGTGACAGCGCCTGCTAACCGGTTATCTCCTTCCGCCTTTGGCAGTGACTGCCGCCGACTGAGTCCTCGCCCGACACGGTTGGACTGAGTCCTCGCCCGACACGGTTGGAGACCCCACACCCAGGCGGTTTCTGGAATGTGGAAAAAGCAGAAGTTATCGAGGATGATCATTCCCACCCTCACTTTACAGATGGAACTTGCTCAAGGCCACGCAGCCATCAAGAGGCAGAAATGCACTCGCTGATTTCCCACCTCCCCGCACCTCCCTGAACTTCCCTCCACCACCCACTCTAACATCTGCTGTTTCATCCAGCAGACTCGAATCCTACAACCTGCAGGGAGCACCATGAACTGCATAGGAACCACATTTCCTGTCCATTCCCTTACCTGATACTCTCAACTACACTTTGAGGTAGCGATTGTTGCCCATCGTACAGATGAGGAGACTGAGACTCAGAGACCATGAATACTAAAATCACAAAGGAGTTGGTGCGATGTCGGTCCCCAAAGGAACCCTCAAAATCATTGTGCTCCTCAGGAAGAGAGTAGGAGTTTCTGGCTGCTGAGAGGCAGCAGACATGGCAGTGGGGGTATTGGGGGAATGTGATTTTGGCCTTTGAAGGTGTTTTGTAAGCTCACAATACACTGGGCTGTATCCCTGCTTGCCTTCTGGCACCTGTCCTCTCCCGATGCTGAGTTGAATAGGCCGATCTGTTGCTGGCTTCGTCTCTCTCCTCCCGTGAAACAGGAGTGGTGATGGATATGCCTTGGCTTCCAGCAGTTGCCCAGAGCCTGGCACAGGGAAGACCCAGGATTCATGGTGTGACCAGTGAGCCATATGATGGTGTGATGTTTCTTGCATCCCAATTTGTACCGAAATTCCCCAGGGTCATTGGGTAATAGGAAATCTTAGAAGGTCAAGGTTGACAGGACTCTTGGAGACACGTCCCCGCATTGTGCCAGGCAGGGACTGGCCCGTGGTCACACACGGAGTGATGGCAGGGCTGGGGAGGAGGTGGAGAGGGTCCCAACTCCTTCCATAGCCAGCAGGGTTTGCTGCTCCTAAAAATGTGACTCAATTGCTTAAACTCTCCTGGAAGCTCTTGGCGGGACACACAGACATCGGTATGTGGCGAAGGGCCCAGCAGACAAGACGCCCCCATTTTGTATAATGTAAAATGTGAATCCCCCAATGCAGTGGCCTTTGCAGACAACCAAGGTGACCCTAAAGTTGATCATCCAAAGCAAGACGCTTGCAGAGGGAAAGGGGCTGCTGTTAATAATCACACCTGGATGATGAGAGCAAATGAATCCTTCTGAGAAAACTGGAACTCTCTCCCCACAAAGAATCACATGTGCCCCCAGGATGGTCCTGGGTGATGCCTGTTGTCCTGGCATAATTCATGATAGTACCCCCTGGCGGGGTGCAGTGGCTCACGCTGTAATCCCAGGACTTTGGGCGGCCAAGTCAGGCAGATCACCTGAGGTCAGGAGTTCAAGACCAGCCTGGCCAACATGGTGAAACCCTGTCTCGACTAAAAATACAAAAATTCACTGGGCATGGTGGCACGTGCCTGTCATCCCAGCTACTGAGGAGGCTGAGGCAGGAAAATCGCTTGAACCCGGGAGGCAGAGGTTGCAGTGAACTGAGATCATGCCACTGTACTCCAGCCTGGGTGACAGAGCTAGATTCCAGCTAAAAAAAAAAAAAAAAAAAAAAAAAAAAACCACACAAACAAACAAACAACCCAGTGACCCTTTTCACACTCACAAGTGTCTCAGATCAGATAATAAATTATATGGCCACCCTGAATTTCATGTCACATGAAACAATAACAGGCAGGTGACTAAATACGTGAACAAACAGCCTCTCACTCATTCAGGCACTGAGTCCTGCACGTAGATAGCACCAGCACCACCTCTCTGATGCGGGTATCTGTGTCTTAGGTGAGAAAACATGCACAGGAGAAAACTGATGCTCAGAGAGATTAACCAGTTTGTCTCAAACACACTTTGTTGTTTTGTTTTGTTTGTTTGTTTTTTGAGACAGGGTCTCACTCTGTTGCCGGGCTGGAGTGCAGTGGTGTGATCGTAGCTCACTGCAGCCTCAGCCTCCCAGGCTCAAGCAATCCTCCCACATCAGCCTCCCAAGTAACTGGGACTACAGGCATGTACCACCACACCCAGCTATTTTTTTTTGTGTGTGTGTGTGTCACAGAATCTCGCTGTGTCACCCAGGCTGGAGTGCAGTGGCACTATCTTGACTCACTGCAACCTCTGCCTCCCGGGTTCAAGCGATCCTCCTGCCTCAGCCTTCCAAGTAGCTGGGTTTATAGGTGTGTGCCACCACACCCGGCTAATTTTTGTATTTTTAGTAGAAACAGGGTTTCGCTGTGTTGGCCAGGCTGGTCTCGAACTCCCAACCTCAGGTGATCTCCCCGCTTCAGCCTCCCAAAGTGCTGCAATTACAGATGTGAGCACCACACCCAGTACATTTTGGTACTTTTTGTAGAGATGAGGTTTCGCCATGTTGCAAGGCTGGCCTCGAACTACTGAGCTCAGGCAATCCACCTAGCTCAGCCTCCCAAAGTGTTGGGATTACAGGCATGAGCCACTGCACCTGGCTGAAGCACACTTTGTAGCAGAATGTCTGACAGGCTCAGAAACTGCGTTCCTATTTTCTCTGTGCTGCCAAGCATGACGGTGTAGGGGAATACATGAACTGAGTCAGCTGGGTCCCACCCTGGCCATATTTCTTCTCCAGGAGTCCAGGTAACTCCTTGGCTTTGGAGATGAGTGAGGGGGCCCAGACACCCTTCCTGAAATTCCTGGCTCATGTGGCTGGAGTGAGTCTGTCTTCTGAGCTCGAGGCCTCCTCTGCATGCCCAGTAGGGCTGGCTGCTCTCAGAGCAGATGGAGGCAAGGGGCCCCCTGGATTTGGGGCCGATGACATCATCTGTCCATCAACCCCAAATCCCAAATGTGAAGCAACTGCTTTGAAGGAAGAGGCAGGCATTTGGTTGTGGGTTTCTCAGCCCTGGCCCTGGTTGGCTGGGAATGGGTGTAATTTTTCCAGGCATCAGGACACGCCAGGCTTGTCTTGGGGGATGGAGTGGGGAGAAGGAACCGGAGGAGGAACCTGGCAAAACAGGGATGGGAGCGGGGAGGAAGAGGGCAGGGGCAGAGAATCAGAGAAGATTCTTCAAGAAGAGGCTTGCCAGGGTCTGGGTACTGCCACTCCCTCCCCTCAGCCCCAAACATGCCCTCCATACTAGGACTGTAAGTGGTCAGGGTCTAACCCATCATCAAGAAAGAAAATTAGGCCTGGCATAGTGGCCCATGGCTGAAATCCCAGTGCTCTGGGAAGCCGAGGTGGGAGGATGGCTTGCGGCCAGGAGTTTGAGACCAGCCTAGGCAACATACTAAGACCCTGTCTACAAAAAAAAGAAAGAAAGAACAAAAAAATAAATTAGCTGTGCATAGTGGCATGTGCCTGTGGTTCCAGCTACTCGGGAGGCTGAGATGTGAGGATCACTTGAGCTTAGGAATTTGAGGTGGCAGTGGGCTATGATTTCTCCTCTGCACTCTAGCCTGGGTGACACAGGGAGACCCTGTTTCAAAAAAAAAGAAAGTCGCCTTCCACCATTCAAATGGTATTCTGAGAAACCTGGTTGGGGGTGGTGCTTGCTGTTTTGGGGTGATTCCCCTGAAACAGGATGAGTGGCTAGAGAGGCACACTGGGGAAAAGGCAGTAAATCTGGGGTTCCAGAACCCCCAAAGAAGGAGGCATGTGTGAGCTGCATGGCTCAAAGCTGCGGGCTTCAGGATCTGAGATGAGTTGCTCAGGCAGGCCCCTGGGATAGATGGCCATTTGGCTGTACACATTCTGTCTGCAGGCTGTGGCCAAGTACCACAACCCCTGCTCTGCAGTCAGCCCCCCAGAGCTGGACTGAGGCCAGGCAGTCTTGGCAGAGCCTCAGTCTTGGAGCCAATCAGATCAGGGTTCAAAGCTTGGCTCTGCCACCTTCTAGCACTATGAACTTGAACAAGTCACTTCACTTCTCAGAGCCTTGGTGCCTCATTAGGAAACTGTCTGTGTAACATCTTTCTCACCAGGTTACAGTTCTGTGTGGGAAGACACTGAACCAGCATGTGGCTGGAATAATATCAATACCAATTGTTTATCAAGCTCAGAGCCTAGCACTTCACATTTTCCATACATCATCTCATTTCATTATCCCAACAAGCCAATGAGGCGAGTGTCAGTGTTATGCTTTATAGATACGTATATATAGCTGGGAATTTGCCTCAGTTTCCCCCACCACACACACAGAAAAGGTTCAGAGAGGTAAAGTGACTCGCCCAAGGTCACACAATTGGGACGCAGGAAAGCTGCAATTCGTAGCAGACATGCAGATACATTTGGCTGGCACAACTAGCCCCAGAGTCATTTATTTATTTATTTATTTATTTATTTATTTACTGAGATGGAGTCTTGCTCTGTCGTCCAGGCTGGAGAGCAGTGGTGTGATCTCAGCTCACCGCAACCTCTGCCTCAGGGTTCAAGTGATGCTTATGCCTCAGTCTCCCCAGTAGCTGGGATTGGAGGTGTGAGCCACCACGTCCGGCTAATTTTTGTATTTTTTAGTAGAGGCGGGGTTTTGCCATGTTGCCCAAGCGGGTCTTGAACTCCTGGCCTCAAGTGATCTGTCTGCCTTGGCCCCCTAAAGTACTTGGATTACAGGCAGGTGTGAGCCACCCTGTCCTGCCTCCAACATTAATGTTAAGATAGAGATCGTAAGACTGAAAAGACTCTTAGTAACAACAAAATACCAAATTATAGGCCAGGTGTGGTGGCTCACACCTGTAATCCCAGCACTTTGGGAGGCTGAGGTGGGTGGATCCCTTGAGGTCAGGAGTTTGAGACCAGCCTGGCCAACATGGTGAAACCCCGTTTCTACTCAAAATACAAAAATTAGCCGGGTGTGGTAGCACATGCCTGTAGTCCCAGCTACTTGGGAAGTTGAGGCAGGAGAATCGCTTGAACCAGGAGGCAGAGGTCACAGTGAGCCAACATTGTGCCACTGTGCTCCAGCCTGGGCGACAGAGAGAGACCCTATTTAAAAAAAAAAAAAAATTATGAAGAAGACCTAAGGCCATGCCAGGCAAGCACTAAGTCAAACACCCTACAGTTCAAAAATAAACTGTGTTTCAACTGCCACAGGCTTTGTCTTTTTCTCTGACAACTAAACAAACACTGGCCTCAAAATAATATTAATATTAAAATGATTACAATTCATCCAACTCAGAAATACTGACTTACTGGTCCGCCAACCATAACTACAACTTTCATTAGACAAGAGACTAACTTCAGTAACTTTCTCCTGATAAAAGGACCACTGACTGTAGACGGGCCCTGGTGGGTTTATGGAGATGGTGCACTTGTGTGCCTTGTGTCCCGAAAAGACCTTTTGATTTACAGGGCCTAATTATAATACATTTAACTGTTAAGTCTCTATCCCAAAATGAAAATGGGTCCTATATTACATACCTGTTTGTTCAATACACACGTGTCATGACCACCGTCATAAATATTCTCCTGTAACCTGTTAAATATATATGTTGCTTAGGCAACCTGTTCAGCATAAAGCTTCTACCCCAACCCCTCCTCCTGCGAAGTAACTGTCTCTGGTCTTATCCAAAGACACATTTCCCGGCTTGTGGGATGGCCCCCTTGCAGGCTGTAGCTCTTTATAGGAAATAAAGTCTCCTCTCCTTTTCCAAATTTATACATTGTTATTTATTTGTTTATTTTTTGGTTGACTATCATAATGATCCCCTCAATCACTTCCTACCACTGAAAAATTCCATACTATAGGCCTTTATGTATTTATTTATTTATCTATTTATCCATTTATTTATTTATTTATTTATTTATTTATTTATTTATTTATTTGTTATTTTGAGACAGTCTCACTCCATCACCCAGGCTGGAGTGCAGTGGTGTAATTTCAGCTCACTGAAGCCTCTACCTCCTGGGTTCAAGTGATTCTCTTGCTTCAGCCTTGCTAGTGGCTGGAATTACAGGCGCGCACCACCACATTCCGCTAATTTTTGTATTTTTAGTAGAGACGAGGTTTCGCCATGTTGGCCAGGCTGGTCTCAAACTGCTGGCCTCAAGTGATCCACCCACC
The DNA here is from genome assembly GCF_008728515.1 of Papio anubis. Taxonomy (NCBI): domain Eukaryota; kingdom Metazoa; phylum Chordata; class Mammalia; order Primates; family Cercopithecidae; genus Papio; species Papio anubis. The sequence goes on along the minus strand of NC_044988.1, from coordinate 93,627,846 downwards.
TTAGCCTCCCAAAGTGCTGGGATTACAGGCTTGAGCCACCGTGCTCGGCCATATAGGCCTTTATTAAAAAAAAAAAAAAAAAAAAATTCTATCACTTGAGTTCAGGAGTTCAAGACCAGCCTGGCCAACGTGGTGAAACCCCATCTCTACTGAAAAAAAAAAAAAATATATATATATATATGTATATAAAAATTAGCCGTGTGTGATGGCACATGCCTGTAGTCCCAGCTACTTGGGAGGCCGAGGAAGGAGAATTGCTTGAATCTGGGAGGTGGAGGTCGCAGTAAGCCGAGATTGCACCACCGCACTCCAGCCTGGGTAGCAGAGACTCCATCTTAAAAATAAATAAATAAATAAATAAATAAATGCAAAATAAAAAATAAAATCCTTCATTTGTAGAGTTGGCTGATTTCTTTAGTGTAAAATACTTCTACCATGGCTGATGTAAAGCTCCCCAAAACTCCCAAATATTTAATAAGCAGCTCTTATTTAGTAATCAGCTCCTGCCCACCAACGCACACCAGTTCTAGCACACCACTGGTCCTATCTATCCCCCTCTCAGGCCCCTATAAAGGGGTGACTGTGGTCTCGGAGCCTTAAGATTCTATTTTCCTTTGCTGGGGAGAAGGCGGGCTGCCTGCACTGAGCACCCACTGTGTGCCAGGAATGAGGCTACTGCGTCCCAACCTGGGACCTCTTTGAATCTTTACAACAACCCGTCAGTGAAGGTATTATGATCTCCACTTAATAGATGAGGAAACTGAGGCTCAAAAAAGTAGCATAGGCCAGGCGCAGTGGCTCACGCCTGTAATCCCAGCACTTTGGGAGGCCGAGGCAGGCGGATCACCAGAGGCCAGGAGTTTGAGACCACCCTGGCCAACATGGCGAAACCCCGTCTCTGTTTAAAAATACAACAATTAGCTGGACGTGGTGGCAGGTGCCTGTAATCCGAGCTACTTGGGAGGCTGAGGCAGGAGAACCACTTGAACCTGGGAGGCAGACGTTGTCGTGAGCTGAGGTTTCGCCACTGCCCTCCAGTCTGGGCAACAGAGTGAGACTCCATCAAAAATAAATAAATACATAAATAATAAAATTTAAAAAGTGACTTTGGGCATGGTGGCTCACACCTGTAATTCCAGCACTTTGGGAGGAGGCTGAGGTGGGAGAATCGCTTGAGCCCAGGTGTTCGAGACCATCCTGGACAACATAATGAGGCCCCATCTTTACGAAGAACATAAAAATCAGTCAGGCGTGGGGGTGCACACCTATAGTTCCTGCTACTTGGGAGGCTGAGGCGGAAGGATTGCTTGAGCCCGGGAGGTAGAGCCTGCAGTGAGCTGTGATCGTGCCACTGCACTCCAGCTTGGGTAACAGAACAAGACTTTATCTCAAAAAACCCCAAAGAACAACAACAGCAAAGTAACGTCTGCTAGCCGAGGTGGCCCAGAAAGTAAATGTCAAAGTCAGGACTCAAGGCCGGTTCTGTCTGATAAGACCCTTTGCACTGAAGCGCTTTGCCTCAGGAGATCTAGGGCTGATACAAGGAAGTCCTGTCTTATTTCTGAACCTCAGTTTCCCCATCCATAGGGAAAAGAATTGGACAAATTAATTTCTAAAGATCCTTCTGGGCCTAGTGAGCCATAATTTTAAGATTGCAAGAGTGTAGTGAGGTGGGGACAGGCTTACATCAATGAAATGAATTAAATCCCCAAGGGAAGAGTTTCGCTAGTTAACCAGGGAGAAGTGTGCAGGAGGGGAAATGCTTCCAATTGTACCTGGCCATACATACTTGGAGGCGATATGATGCTGTGAAATCAACCTGGGTTTGGACCTCAGTCCCTCTACTTCCTGGCTGTGTGGCCGGGATTCTTTTTTTTTTTTTTTTGAGGCGGAGTCTTGTTCTGTCACCCAGGCTGGAGTGCAGTGGTGCAATCTTGACTCATTGCAACCTCCACCTCCTGGGTTCAAGTGACTCTCCTGCCTCAGCCTCCTGAGTAGCTGGGATTACAGACACTCGCTACCACACCCAACTAATTTTGTATTTTTAGTAGAGGCAGGGTTTCACCCTGTTGGCCAGGCTGGTCTCGAACTCCTGACCTCTCAGGCCTGAGAGGGGGATAGATAGGACCAGTGGTATGCTAGAGCTGGTGTACATTGGCTGGCAGGAGCTGATTATTAAATAAGAGCTGCTTATTAAATATTAGGGAGTTGCAAGGCAGTTGTTGGGAGCCATTACTTAATCCTAGTTCACCTCTCTGTTTTTGGTCCTGCTAGTAGTCTGCCCTATTGTTCTAGAAACCAAAAGGGACAGTAAAGGGTTCCCAGTATGAAAACCTTTGTACCTGGTATATGTGACAAAAGTTCTTCCACCTTTACAAACTATTGTGCCATCTTTCCTTTTCCATCTCCCTAAGTGGGTTTGGCAAGAGCCAGTGCTTTTTGCTCCCTGGTCTAGAAGTCCCAGAAGCTGAAAGGGGAGGGGGAGGCCTGCGGTTTCTGTTTTCAGCAAAGGCAGAAGCCAAGCCCCTTACTCTCCCCCTCACCGTCTGGGCCCTTCTCCCTCTGGCCTGCACCGGCTGGTTGGTCATCTCAGGTTTCTGGAAGCCTGTGTTCCCAGAGGAGGCATTAAGGATGGAGGAATGCAGGCCCTGTGAGTGACGCATTAAGGGGGCTGTGCAGAGAAGCAGTCTGGGGGAGACCCCCCCAACGCCGCCAGCTGCGTCCTAGCCCCCACCGGAGAGGAAGAGAAAGGAAGCGGAAAGGAAACTGATCCAGCAGGCTCTCAGAGGACTTCCTGCACTCCTAGGTTCAGCATTCATGTGTGGGAGGGGTGGGAGGCGGGATGGCTTAGGCCATCTGGGGGAGTATGAAGGCAGCGGTTCCTCTGGAGGCTTGAAGCAACCGTGGACCAAGGTCCCAGAGCAAAGGCCCTTGCTGGTGAAGATGGCAGGGGATGAGCATTTACTGAGCAACTACTGCCTTCTAGGCATCGTAAAAGCCTCTTTACTTTCCTAACCCAACTCTAAGGGGGCCTTCCTGCTCCCAGCCGAAGACCAGTCTCGGCAGGAAGTTACAACCAAGAAAAAAGTGAAGCAGTCAACCAGCGTGCAGAGGGATAAGGTTACAAAACGTCTCCAGCCCCAATCCAGCTCCCAAACTGCTGCAAAGCAAAGCCGCTCTTTCCTGAAGTTCACCTGGGACCCAGGAGAGGGGAGCAAATCGGTACCTCCCGCAGAAAAGCCTCCCAAAGCCTGCTTGGGCACCACACCCTCTCTCCAAAGGCTATGCCTCCTGGCACCTGCTCACATCCCTCCTCAATTGTGTCCCCGCTTCCGCCTCTCCATTTCAATTTCTGAATCTCCACTCATCACCAGGGGCGTCATAAACTCTGGTTTCCTTGGGACAACCCAGGTTTATGGCGGTTTATTACTAACGGTGCCCCCTTTCATGCTCAAAGTGTCCTGGGAGAACAATCAATGATACAGCCTCCCTCCTCACTCACCACTGACCTGCAGCTTCTGCAAAAGCCCCGCTGCTCAGAGATTCTGCAAGCAGAGGACACCTCATAGGAGGTGAGGGAGGAAGCAAGGCTCTCTACCACCTCCTTTTACTGTTTTGTCTCCAGTCCCCAGAGTTTTTTCTTTTTATTTCCTTCCTTCCTTCCTTCCTTCCTTCCTTCCTTCCTTCCTTCCTTCCTTCCTTCCTTCCTTCCTTCCTTCCTTCCTTCCTTCCTTCCTTTTTTTTTTAGAGGAGTTTCACTCTTGTCACCCAGGCTGGAGTGCAATGGCACAATCTCGGCTCACTGCAACCTCTGCCTCCCGGGTTCAAGTGATTTTCCTAGTTCAGCCTCCTGAGTAGCTGGGATTACAGATGTGCACCACCATGCCCAGCTCATTTTTGTATTTTTAGTAGAGACAGGGTTTCGCTGTGTTGCCCATACTGGTCATGAGCTCCTGACCTCAGGTGATCCGCCCACCTCGGCCTCCCAAAATGCTGGGATTACAGGCACAAGCCACTGTGCCCAGCTGCCCCCCACCCCCCGCACCCACCAGAGTTTTCCATTTATTCTATTCAACACTAACCTCACCAATCAATTCCTTGTTTTGTAGATGAGGAAATGAAGGCCCAGAGCTTAGCACTTGGTCCGAGTCAAACATCCAGTCCATTTCCAAAGTGGAGGTTCAGACTCAGCTCTGCCTGAATCTGAAGCCCTCACATTCTCCATGATGCCAGGTCAGGGAGGCTGGCAGAAGAGGATCAACCTGGGACACCTTCCATTTTCAAGGAAGCAATCAACAGGGTCCCTCATGCCCAGAGGGTTCCGTGCCTTACTCAAGGTCACAGCGCATCAGTAGGAGAGCTGGTGCTAGAACCTGACCCTCAAAACATCCCTGAGTTTCTCCTCAGCTAACAGGAGGCCTCAGTGCCACTCTAACGGGAGGACTCAAAGCCAGGGAAGCTCAGATCACCAGTGTCTCCACCTCCCACTGTTTCGATCCCACTCATTGGCTGAGCATTGGCCTCAGTTTCCCCACTCAACAGGCTCTCTAGAGCCCCTTGACTGAGCCTCTCTTCCTGACCCACCTTGCCAGCCCCTCTCCCAAGAGAATGGAGCCTGAGCCTGTACCCCTAGTAAGAGCTCTGCCCCATGTAGATGTCGTGGGCCTGGGAGAGGAGGTGTGTCCAGACCCTGAAAACTCCCACTGCAGTGCCTGTTCAACTGGGTCACCAGTGTGGAGTGCCACAACAGAGAAGTCCTAACCATGTCTCCCAAACTTAGTGGCATTCGAGACCCTCTGTGCTGCCATGCTCCACCTTCCCCTCACACATCTTATGCTCCAGCCATGGTTTTTCCTGTCACCAGGATTGAGCACGTAGTGTTCCCTTTGCCTGGGGGCCCTTTCTTCCCCCTTGTTGAAAGAACTCTTATTCATCCGTCAGCACCCCAATCAATGCCCCTTCCCAGAGCATCAGTCATCAGCTGGTAGATGCTGGTGGGTCCTGTGGATTGTTTACAGCCAGTGTCCTTTCTGGTTGGTCAGTGACTGTGACAAACAGATTATTAAATATTTAGACTCTTGCCCCCATTCTCTGTCCCTGTGGAGTCTTCCCTGACCCCAGGCAGGATCTTCCTTCCCTTTTGGGGCCCCTGTGTGTCCCTCTCTGCAGCCCTATCCCATGTGTAGCTCTGCCTGCTTAGGCTCTGTCCTCCTCTCTAGACTTCCAGCTCCCAAAGAGCAGGAACCATAACTGGTCCATCATGGTAGCTCCCCAGGGCCAAACCAGTGCCCAGGCCAGAGTGCTAGCACTTTAGCCACAAGTTTTACTCCTTGGAAAGGGGCTTCTAGAAGCTGGAGGAATGCTGGGAAGTCTCCTAACAGCTCCCATTTCTTGATGAGAGATGCTTCCTGTGGACTGGCCCCTTCCATAGGATGATGGTTGGCCCTACTTTACAGATGGAGAAACCAAGGTGCAGAGAGGTGACGGACATTGGCCAAGGTCACACAGCAAGTAAGAGATGGAACCGGGATTTGAACCTAGGTCTGAATCTGAAGTTCCATCTCTTCCTATGCGGTCTCTTTGAATCCCAGGCAACTATTTTTGGACAAGGAAGATCAATCTTAGCTCGGGGGCTTTCCCAGGGCTTCCAGTACCCCTGCTCAGGATAGGGATGGGTTAACGATGAACACTGATTTCCTCCATCAACTCACAGGGGCCCAGGCCAGGAGGGCTGCACAGGATGGACTGGCCCTTTTCTCTGATCCCCACTCCTTAGGCCTTGGAGCCAATCTTGGCCTTTGGCTGTCTTTGGTGTAAATTCCAGATAGGGATACCAGGAAGCAGTTCTGCAAAAGATGTGGGACTTTCCAAGACAAACCAAAAAGAGAAGACAGGAATGTCCCTCCCACAGGGTCACATTAGCACTGCCCACTGAGAACAACCTCTCTGGCCCCGTTACCACCCACATATCTGGCTCTTGTTTGCTCTCAGGGGGACTTCACAGTGGCTTGGTGGAGCCAGCCTCAAGACTTGAGCCATGAGATCTGGGTTCCAATCCTAGCCGCAGGGCTTGACGTGCTGGTGGCCCTAGTCAGCCACTTTACCTTGTTGATCCTTTGCAGGCTTCACCTGTAAGTGAAGAGTTTGCTGGGGAAATTAAATGGAATAATAAGAACCAAGTGCCAAGTGCGTGACACAGGGTTAATGTTCCCTCCATACATGGGGATTGAGTGACACTCTAGAACATCTCTGGTCCTCCTCCCCTTCCCTGCCAATCTTGGTAACCTACAAATTCCCCAGGGAAGAGTACCACGTCTTCTTTCTTTAACATGATCTAGTCTGACCTTCAGTCTCTGTGGGCGGGGAAAACACAGTTTCCCCCTTTCTCTGTAGTCTGGAGCCTTCTCTGCACAAGCCCATGTGGGAGGCCGTGGGTTTCTCTTAGATGAGATTATTGCCCAGGAGAAAGTCCCTGTACCCTTAAAACCATAGAAACTTGAGTCCTGCCACCTTCACCCCTATGTGGTTTGGACTCACACTTTTCAGAACTTGGTGGAGCTGCAAACCCAGTCTATGAAAATTCCAAATTATTCAACACAAAAGGCATGCCTAAGGATTCACTGCTGGCTTCTTTTCAATAGTCAGCTCCCTTTTGTGTATTGTAAATGGGTCTCCTTTTATACAACTTCAAATTCTGAACAACTTCTTAGATGCCTGTCTAGAGCCAACTAAGATATGGTCTACCTGAAGTCCCACCACGTTCCACAAGCCACCTGAGCAGACGTTTCAAATAGAAGCTTCTACCCTCAGCTCCATAGATCACAAAGCCATCTGACACCCGGAACCATACCTGTGACTAAAGGGTTTTCTTTTAGGGTAATGAAAATGTCTTGGGGCTGGGTGCAGTGGCTCATGCCTGTAATCCCAGCACTTTAGGAGGACAAGGCAGACACAACACTTGAGCCCAGGGGTTTGAGAACAGGCTGGGCAACATAGTGAGGCTCCATCTCTACAGATAATTTAAACATTAGCAGGGTGTGGTGCGCACACCTGTGGTTTCAGCTATTCAGGAAGCTGAGGTGGGAGGATTGCCTGTACCTGGGAGGTTGAGGCTGCAGTGAGCCACAATTGCACCACCGTACTCCAGCCTCAGTGACAGAGTGAGAATCTGTCCAAAACAAAACGAAAACCAAGAAGAAAAGAAAAGAAAAAAAGAAAATGTCTTGGAATTAGACAATGTTGTGCTAGTTCCACACATTGTGAATGTACTGAAAATCACTGATTGTACACTTTAAAATGATTGAACCGGCCTGGTGTAGTGGCTCATGTCTGTAATCCCAGCACTTTGGGAGGCCAGCGTGCGAGGATCATGAGGTCAAGAGATTGAGACCATCCTGGTCAACACGGTGAAACCTCGTCTCTACTAAAAACACAAAAAATTAGTTGGGTGTGGTGGCACATGCCTGAGTCCCAGCTATTTGGGAGGCTGAGGCAGGAGGATCACTTGAACCCAGGAGGCGGAGGTTGCAGTGAGCCGAGATCGCGCCACTGCACCCTAACCTGGCAACTTGGTGAGACTCCATCTCCAACAGCAACAACAACAACAACAACAACAAAACCCAAAACAACAACAAAACAAAACAAAAAATGACTGAACCTGTAAATTTTCTGTTATGTGTGTTTTACTACAACAAAATAAAAAATAAAAAATAAATTTAAAAAAAGACGTAAGGACGCATCCGTTCTCAGGAGTTGAGCTTCACTTACATGCCCTGGGTGAGCACCTCTTTTTATCTTGTGTCCTGGATACCTCACTCGCCTTACCTAATCCTGGTCCTGGGGCCCAAGGCCTGCCCCATGGAGAGAGAGAATTCTGTGTTTGCCTTGTAGCTTCTCTTGCACCCACCACTCCCCAGGAGAATCCTTTCTTTGGCCATTCGGGTTATGGGCTGATGCAGGAACATTTGAGCGGGGAGAAGGAAGAGAGAGAACTGGAAACAAGAATTGCTTGGGAGCAGCCAAGAAATACTTATTGGAAAAAAGAAAAACTATGGAGTTAGGAAATGGAGAGTGGGAGAAATGTGAGGAATTACCTGGCTCAATCTTTTTATTAAAAAAAAAAAAACAACTTTATTGAGATATAATTAGCACACAATCCACTTCATCCATTTAAAGAGTACAATTCAGTGTTTGTTGGTTGTATAGTCACAAAGTCACAGATATGTGCAACCATTGCCACCGTCAATTTTAGGATGTTTTCATCACCAAAAGAGAAATCATCCCTTCCCCACAAAGTGTCAAGCAACCACTGATCAATTGTCTATCTCTTTGGATTTACCCATTCTGGAAATTTCAGGAAATTGAATCAGACAATATAACTTTTGTGACTGGCTTTTTCCACTTAGCATAATGTTTTCAAGGTTCATCTATTAACTAAATAAATAACCTGTCAAAGTATTTCCCAGTATGGTTGTACAATTTTGCACCCCTGACAGCAATATATATTCTAGCTGCTCTACATCCTCACCAGCACTTCGTATTGTTAGTATTAAAAATGTTAGCCATTCTATAAGTATGTAGCACTTGGTCATTGTGGCTTTACTTTGCATTTACCTAATGAATAATGATGTTGAATTTTATGCACTTATTTGCCATCCATATGTCTTTGAGGAAGTGCCTCTTCAAAGCTCTTGACTATTTTATTGTTGGTTAGTTTGTCTTCTAATTATTGAGTTATGAGTTACTTTAAAATTTTGGATACCAGTTACTTATCAGACGTTTTCTCCCAGTCTTTGGCTTGTCTTTTTATTTTCTTAACAGTGACTTTCATAAAGGAAAAGTTTTTAATTTTGAAGGCTAATTTTTCAATTTTTGACTTTTGTGGTTTATGTTATTTGCATCCTGTTTAAATAATCTTTATCTACCAAGGTCACAAAGATATTTTCCTTTCCCATGTCTTTGAAGATTTATATTCTATATTTAAGTCTATGATCCATTTGAAGTTTTATATGGTGTGAGAGGTAAGGGTTGAGGCTTTTTTTTTTGGATATGGATGTCTAATTGTTTCTTCACCATTTGTTGAGAAGACTGTTGTTTCTCCATTGAAATTACCTTGGTTCCATTGTCAAAAATCAACTGACCAAATGTATATTTGGACTATTTCTGGACTCATTTCTGTTCCACGGATCTATAGGTCTAATCTTATGCTATGAGCATGCTGTCTTCCGTATAGTAGCTTTATAGTAAGTCTTCAAATAAGGTAATGTGAGTTCTCCAACTTCTTCCTTCTTTTTCAGAATTGTTTTGGCTATTCTAGGTCCTTTGCATTTCCATATATAATTTAGAATCAACTTGTCAATATCTACCAAAAAAAAAAGCCTGCTGGGATTTTGACTGAAATTGCAACATCAATTAGGAAAGTACTAACATAATTCTTCAGAATTGTTAATATTTTGTTAAAGTAGTTAGTCTTCTCATCCATGAACATGGTATATCTCTCCTTTTATTTAGATCTTTTTTTATTTCTCTTGGTAATGATTTTCCGTTTTCAGTGCACAAATCCTATTTAATGATACTTGTCCCTTAACTTTTCATATTTTTAATGCTATTTTAAGTGGTATTGGTTTTTAATTTCTTCTTTTTTTTTTTTCTTTCTTTTTTTTTTTGAGATGGAATGTTGCTCTGTTGCCCCAGCTGGGGTGCAGTGGCATGATCTCGGCTCACTGCAAGCTCTGCCTCCTGGGTTCATGCCATTCTCCTGCCTCAGCCTCCCAAGTAGCTGGGACTACAGGCACCTGCCTCCATGCCCAGCTAATTTTTTAATATTTTTAGTAGAGACGGGGTTTCACCATGTTAGCCCAGATGGTCTCGATCTCCTGACCCTGTAATCCACCTGCCTTGGCCTCCCAAAGTGCTGGGATTACAGGCATGAGCCACTGAACCCAGTCGGTTTTTAATTTCAATGTTAAATTTTAAAATTACTGTTATGTAGAAAGACAATAGACTTTTGCATGTTGGCCCTGTGTCTTACAACTTTGCTAAATTCACATGGTATTTCTATTAGCTTTGTAATATATTTTTCTATGTAGACACCATGTTCTCTACAAACACAGTTCCACTTAATCCTTTCCAATCTGTTTGCCATTTATTTATGTGTATTTATTTGCTTGTTTGTTGTATTGTACTATCTAGGACATCTAGTACAATGCTGAATAAAAGTGGCAACAGTAGAGATCCTTGCATTGTTCCCAGTCTTAGTGGGAAAGCAATCTTTCATTATTAAGTGTGGTGTTAGCTGTAGGTCTTATTGTAGATGTTATTTATCAGATTGTGAAAGTTCCCTTCTATTTCTAGTTTGCCAAAAATTTCTTTTGTAAAAATCATGAGTAAATTTTTATCAAACACTTTTTCTGCCTCTAATGAGATGATCATATAGTTTTTCTCACACCACTGCACTCCAGCCTGGGTGACAGAGTAAGACTCTGTCTAAAAAAAAAAAAAAAGAAAAAAGATGATCATATAGTTTTTCTTTTTATATCTATTGATATGTTGAGTTACATTGATTTATTTTTGAATATTGGACCAACCTTGCATTCCTGAGATAAACCCTACTTGGTCTTGATATATTATCCTTTTTGTATGTTATTAGATTTGATTTTCTAATGTTTTGTTAAAGATTTTTGTATTTGTATTCGTTAGGGATATAGGCCTATAGCTTTCTTTTCTTGTATCTTTGTCATGCTTTAGTATCAGGATAATTCTGAGTTCATAGAATTAGTTAGGAGTTTTGCTCTCCCCTTCTACATTCTGGAAGACTTTCTGTAGAATTAATATTTCTTTTAAAATAAATTTAGCTGATAAAATTCACCAGTGAAGCCATCTGGGCTGGGAAATTTTTTCATGAGAAAGTTTTTACTGTGAATTTCTATTCCCTAATTGATGTATAGGACTATCTGGGTTTTCTGTTTCTTCTTTTTTTATATATCAAAAATAGACTTTATTTTGCAATGGCATATTTCAAGCATGAACACCATATTTTGGAAAACAATAGATTTGAAGCATATTTGTTACCTAGTTTTTTCACAACAGAAGGCTAGAACAAAATTCGACTTGCTTTCCACAGCTTTTAGAAATTAACTGAGAATATCACTAAACAGCATGAAAGACATTTTCTTGGTGAGGCACTACATTGCCAATCTTTTTTCACTCCTTTTTTTTTTTCCTTTCCATGTTTCTTTCTCAGCTTTTCTTACTATTTTTGCTTGGTTTTTAGTACTTCAGCCTATTTCACAGACCTCCCAGTGACACCCTTAGGTGTTGCTTTATTTAAACTGTGTACTCAAAGCCAAACACATTATGGCTGGGCACAGTGGCTCATGCCTCTCATCCTGGCACTTTGGGAGGCCGAGGAGGAAAGATCACTTGAGGTCAGGAGTTTAAGAACAGCCTGACCAACATGGTAAAACCCCATCTCTACTAAAAATACAAAAATTAGCCAGGTGTGGTGTCACATGCCTGTAATCCCAGTTACTCAGGATGCTGAGCCAGGAGAATCACTTGAATCCAGGAAGTGGAGGTTGCAGTGAGCCAAGATTTCTTCACCGCACTCCAGCCTGGGCCACGGAGTGAAACCCTGTCTAAAAAAAAAAAAAAAGAAAAGAAAAAGGTCGGGTGCGGTGGCTCACGCCTGTAATCCCAGCATTTTGGGAGGCTGAGGTGGGTGGATCATTTGAGGTCAGGAGCTCGAGACCAGGTTGCCCAATATGGCAAAACTCTGTCTCTACTAAAAATACAAAAATTAGCTGGGCGTGATGGCACATGCCTGTAATCCCAGGTACTCAAGAGGCTGAGGCACGAGAATGGCTTGAACTGGGAAGGTAAATATTGCAGTGAGCTGAGATCCCACCACTGCATTCCAGCCTGGGCGACAGAGCTAGACTCTGTCTAAAAAAAAAAAAAAAAAAAAAAGCCAGTACATTTTATTTTTTAAAAAATTTCAATGCTGATGACAGTTTTATTGGTTTTGATACATATATGCTAACATGAAATAGCTAACGTACGTATTCACATAATAAAATTTTAACTGCTGCTTTCTCAGAGTGAAAGAGAGAAAAAGTAATTTTTTCCCTCTTTTTTAAAACTTGTATTTTAGGTTAGGGATACATGTGAAGGTTTGTTACATAGGTAAACATGTTTGTTGTGCAGGTTATTTCATCATCCAGATATTAAGCCCAGCACCCAACAGTTATCTTTTCCACTTCTCTCTGTTTCTTCTTGAGAACTTTGCTAGTTTGTGTCTTTCAAGGAATGTGTCCACTTCATCTAAGTTGTCAAATGTATGGTCATAACGTTGGGCACAATACTTCCTTACTATCTTTTTAATGCTCATAGGGTGTGTAGGGATGCCCTCTCTTTCTTTTTTTCTTTTCCTTCCTTCCTTCCTTCCTTCCTTCCTTCCTTCCTTCCTTCCTTCCTTCCTTCCTTCTTGCTTTCTTTTTTTTTGAGAAGGTCTTGCTCTGTCACCCAGGCTGGAGTGTAATGGCGCTATCATAGCTCACTGCAGCCTCGATCTCCTGGACTCAAGGGATTCTCCCACCTCAGCCTTCCAAGGAGCTGAGACTACAAACATGAGCCACCACACCCAGCAAATTTTTTATTTTTTTGTAGAGACAGGGGCTCGCTGTGTTGCCTAGGCTGGTTTTGAATTCCCAGCTTTAAGCAATCCTCCTGCCTCAGCCTCTGAAAGTGTTGGGATTACAGGCAGAGCCACTGCACCCAGCCTTTCTTTTTTCTTGTTGGTGATTTGTGTCACTTTTTTTTTTTTTCTGAGATGGAGTCTCACTCTGTCACCCTGACTGGAGTGCAGTGGTGTGATCTCAGCCCACTGCAAACTCCACCTCCCGGATTCAAGCTATTCTCCTGCCTCAGCCTCCCAAGTAGCTGGGACTTCAGGCGCCCGCCACCACATCTGGCTAATTTTTTGTATTTTTGGTAGAGATGGGGTATTGCTACGTTAGCTAGGATGGTCTCAATCTCCTCCCCTCATGATCCTCCCACCTCAGCCTCCCAAAGTGCTGGGATTGCACGTATGAGCCACTGCACCTGGCCCATGTCTTTCTGTTTTCTACTGATTAAGATGAGGTTTATCAATGTTGTTGATGTTTTCAAAGAGCCAGCTTGTGGTTTCATTTATTTTCTGTCTTGTTTTTCTGCTTTCTAGTCATTGATTTCTACTCTTATCTTATTATTTCTTTCATTCTTTCTACCTGCTTTGGGTTTAATTTGCTCTTTTTTGTCCAGTTCCTTAAGGTGGAAGCTTAGCAAATGTATTTATTTTGGGACTTTCTTCCTTTCAAATAAAGTCATTTAATGTTATAACTTTCCCTTTATTGTACTGCTTTAGCTGTATCACATAGGCTTTGATATGTTACATTTTCACTGTTACTGAGCTCAAAATATTTTATAGTTTTCTTTGTGATTTCTTTCTCTCTCTATATATATATAAATTTTTTTTTTTTTTTTTTGGACTGGGTCTTGCTCTGTGGGCCTGGAGTGCAATGGCGCAATCTTGGCTCACTGCAACCTCCGCCTCCTGGGTTCGAGCAATTCTTGTGCCTCAGCCTCCCCAGTAGCTGGGATTACAGGCTTGTGCCACCACACCTGAAATTTTGTATTTTTTGTAGAGACAGGGTTTCACCAGGTTGGCCAGGCTGATCTCGAACTCCTGACATCAAATGATCTGCCTGCCTCAGGCTCCCAAAGTGCTGGCATTACAGGCATGAGCCACCGTGCCTGGTAGATTTCTTTCTATATATTCTTTATTGATGTATACAGGCATACTAAAAGTTTTTAAAAATCCACAGGTGAAAAGGATGTACAACAACTTCTAGATGGGTCTTATTGCTGGGAGTGAAGGGTAGACAGAAATGGGATAAGAAAAGTGGTGGATATTAACAATGCTCACCACCATGTCAGTTCTCTTCTGAGCACATGAGAGGATTATACTTCACTTCCCCTTCAAAGTTGGACATGGACACATGACTTGCTTTAGCCAATGAAGCGTGAGGAGAACTGACACGTGCCACTTCCAAATGGAAACATCTAAGAGCCAGCGCCTGAGTCTTCTTGCTCCCTTCCTTACCTGGTGAACCTTGAAGCCTTTTGCTGAGATCACAGCATCATAAATAGTGGCGTGTCCCTCAGACTGGGTTCCTAAGAGACTACAATGAATATAGCCCAATCTAGTCAACTTTCACTGGATCGAGAATGTGGTAGAAACAGACCTTTCTTGTTTAAAGCAACTGAAATTTGGGGTTTGTTTGTTACTACAGCATAACCTAGCCTTTCCTGGCTAACACAGGGAACTTTGATTATATTTATAAGTTTTTTTTTTTTTTTTTTTTTTTTTTGAGACAGAGTCTCACTCTGTTGCCCAGGTTGGAGTACAGTGGCATGATCTCGGCTCACTGCAACCTCCACCTCCTGGTTCAAGTGATTCTCCTGCCTCAGCCTCCTGAGTAGCTGGGATTACAGGCACATGCCACCACGCCTGGCTAATTTTCATCTTTTCAGTAGAGATGGGGTTTCACCATGTTGGTCAGGCTGGTCTCGAACTCCTGACCTCGTGATTTGCCCGCCTCAGCCTCCCAAAGTGCTGGGATTACAGGCATGAGCCACTGCACCTGACCAGTTTTTCTTTTTTCACAAGCCTAAAGTTTCATTTTTTAACATGGGTAGCAGGTACATGAGTATTTGTCATATAATTTTCTATACCTCCCGTATGTTTTAAGTAACTTTTTAAAAATTTTATTTTTATATTTTTTGAAGACAAAATCTCTCTGTCACTCAGGCTGGAGTGCCATGGCCTGATCTCCACTCACTGCAACCTCCGCCTCCCAGGATCTAGCGATTCTTGTGCCTTAGCCTCCCAAGTAGCTGGGATTACAGGTGCACACCACTATGCCTGGCTACTTTTTGTATTTTTAGTAAAAATGGGATTTTGCCATGTTGGCCAGGCTGGTCTCAAACTCTTGACCTTAAGTGATCCTCCCACCTCGGCCTACCAAAGTGCTGGGATTACACACGTGAGCCACTGTACCTGGTCTGCTTTAAGTAACTTTTAAAGGGAAAACAACATTAGAGCAGAGGGAGTAGAAGAGGAGAAGGAGGAGGAGGCACCTGGGGTGATGGTTCCTTTTTTCTATTCCCCACGTCATTTCTCCATCTATCCTCTGGGTTTGGGAAGTGAGTGGGGAAAGGTTTGACTATTTCTCCAGCCAGATAATCATCTATGAGCAGTAGCCCCTCACCCTCACTCTGCTTGTCACCATCTGGTACATTACATATTTAGTGTATGGTTATCGTCTCTCTCTCCTTGAGAACAGAGACTTTATCTTATAACCCCAATGCCTAGAACAATGCCTGGCACACAGAAGTCACTCAATATCTGCTTTTTTTGTGTGTTTGTTTTCTTTTTTTTGAGACGGAGTCTCGCTCTGTCCAGGCTGGAGTGTGATGGCCCAATCTAGGCTCACTGCAATCTCCACCTCCCGAGTTCAAGCGATTCTCTGCTTCAGTCTTCTGAGTAGCTGGGATTACGGGTGCCTGCCACCACACATGGCTAATTTTTGTATTTTTAGTAGAGATGGGGTTTCACCATCTTGGCCAGGCTGGTCTTGAATGCCTGACATTGTGATCCACCCGCCTCAACCTCCCAAAGTGCTGGGATTACAGGCATGAGCCACCACGCCCAGCCAATACCTGCTTGTTAAATGAACACATGCAAAAGATTGTCTCCCTCACCCATGTCTGCCTAGGGAGGACAATGACCACATTCTGTCCCTGTTCCACGTTCCTTCTCACTCGCCTTTCCGCCAGAGTGAACACCCAGTGGAAGTGATGAAAGTGTAAGCAGCTCTTTACTCAAAGGTCCAGATATTTGGCTGGGCATGGTGGCCCATGCCTGTAATCCCAGCACTTTGGGAGGCCGAGGTGGGCACATCATCTGAGGTCAGGAGTTTGAGACCAGCCTGGCCAACATGGTGAAACCTCGTCTCTACTAAAAATACAAAACTTAGCTGGGCATGGTGGTGGGCCCCTGTAATCCTAGCTACTTGGAAGGCTGAGGCAGGAGAATCGCTTGAACTCTGTGGGCGGCAGAGGTTGCAGTGAGCCAAGATCATGCCATTGCACTCCAGCCTGGGCGACAGAGCAAGATACCATCTACAAAAAAAAAAGTCCAGATATTTGTTCCAACATCATGTTTCCGTGTTTTGTGTTTGCGTATGCATGTGTGAGTGTGTCTGTCTGCCTGTCTGTCTGGGGATGGGATGAGGAGACTGGGGGCTGTGCCCCTCATGCAGCCATTTCCTTCTACTCTATTCCCTGCCCAGGTGGGAGTCTCGTTAAGTATACCCAAAGAAGCATGGACAGACCCCAACTCCCCACTGGGGCCACCCTACAGCCTCAGGGAGGGGTCTGGAACTCGGCTTTCTCCAGGAGATGTGGGGAACACTTTCCCAGGGTCCTTCAGTGGCCTCTCATCCACTTCTTGGCTGCAGAAATTCCCTGGCCACCTGGGCATGGAGACGCTCTGGCTCCACCAGCCCACGCAGAAGCCTGAACTCATGTAATTAGACATAATGACACATGGCAGGAGCTTCCAGAATCTCACACTCTAATGACACACCCACCTTCCAACCCACTTCAGGGGCCAGCAGAGCTCCTAATTAGGTCTGGCGCCAGCAGATGGGAGATCCAAGGGTTGAGGGAACAAGGAGAGAATCCTGGCCTTGGAGTTTGTCAACCTGTGCACTAAGTCCAGTTTGATTGCTTTTTGACTATGAGGCATTGGGCAAGTTGATCCACTTCCTCGAGCCTCCATTTTCTCATCTGTAAAATGGGGCTATGTATTTACACCACAAAGGGCTGTTGTGAGGAGTGTGAGTCCCCTCCTGCAGGGAGGCTGCCAGTGGGATTAGGGTGGGTCTGGGGGAGACTGGTCTGTCATGCCCAAGGCCAGGGCCTGTGTCCTGGGGTGGGACTTCCTTCAGGTGTAGGGGAAGCTGCCACACCTTCAAAGGCCGATTGGACAAAAGGCAGTTCTCTGAAAGCTCATTGAAGGACCACTGCCTCACATTACTGAATTACTGGTTTTTCAAAAATCTGTTTAAGAAATACTCTTTTTGGCCAGCATGGTGGCTCACGCCTGTAATCCCAGCACTTTGGGAGGCCGAGGCAAGCGCATAACCTGAGGTCAGGAGTTCGAGATCAGCTTGGCCAACATGGCGAACAAAACGCTGTCTCTATGGGCGTGGTGGCACACACCTCTAATCCCAGCTCCTCAGGAGGCTGAGGCAGGAGAATCACTTGAACCCAGGAGGCAGACGTTGCAGTGAGCCGAGACTGCGCCATTGCACTCCAGCCTGGGTAACAAGAGTGAAACTCCATCTCAAAAAAAAAAAAAAAGAAGAAATTTATTTTTAAAATTATGTTTAATGTATATTCTTCTAGTGGATATATTCCATTTCTAGGAGCATTTTAAGGACTATTTAATTTGTCCAAAGTTAAGGGCCATAACACATTTGCTCTTCTAATGCATTTCTCCTCCTCCTCCTCCTCCTCCTCCTCCTCCTCCTCCTCCTTCTTCTTCTTCTTCTTCTTCTTCTTCTTCTTCTTCTTCTTCTTCGTCTTCTTCTTTTTTAGACAGAGTCTCGCTCTGTCACCAGACTGGAGTGCAGTGGCACAATCTCGGCTCACTGCAACCTCCACCTCCTGGGTTCAAGTGATCCTCCTGCCTCAGCCTCCCGAGTAGCTGGAACTACAGGCATGCACCACCATGTCCAACTAATTTTTTGCATTTTTAGTAGAGACAGGGTTTCACCATGTTAGCCAGGATGGTCTCGATCTCTTGACCTCGGCCTCCCAAAGTGCTGGGATTATAGGCATGAGCCACTGCGCCCAGTCTATTCTTCTTAAATAATATCCTATGAATATGTTTTCCACAGTATCACATGGGAACTTTAGCTTTTAGACTGATTGTTTTATAAAACCTCTGAAAAAAAGTAATTTTCTGTCTTAGAACTTTAGCACCTGAAGGATCCTTTGAAGAGTTTGTTAAATGGTCAACTCAACCAATTATCTAAATTTACTGCTTATCTCAAAATACATTTCTCTTTTTTTTTGAGATGGAGTCTTGTTCTGCCACCCATGCTGGTGTGCAGTGGCATAATCTCAGCTCATTGCAACCTCTGCCTCCTGGGCTCAAGTGATTCTCCTGCCTCAGCCTCCCTAGAAGCTGGGACTACAGAAGTGTGCCCCACGCCCGGCTAATTCTTGTATTTTTAGTAGATACAGGGTTTCACCATGTTGGCTAGGCTGGTCTCGAACTCCTGACTGCAAGTGATCCACCCACCTTGGTCCTCCAAAGTGCTGGGATTACAGGCATGAGCCACCGCGCCTGGCCTACAACATGTATGCCTTTCCATTATATTTTTATATTTTGATTTCACTTTCGAAAAATTTTACATGCATTTTGTTCTGCAAGACTTAACGATGAAAAATAGCTATCTCCTCTCTAATCCATCTTTGCTCCCAGTTCCCAGCCATCAGAGGTAACTGCTTTTTAATAAGAAACAAGTTTCTTTTTTTTATTTGCCTTTATGCTTCCACTGTAATCACATGTCTATACTGTTATTTCTTGATTTTCCATTTTATGTACAGTCTACTCTCTTCTTACTTTGGAAGATTAGAATTTGCTTCCCATACCGCCCTGCCCCTACTTCCCCTGGTACTATCTTCCTTATAGGATCATCTCATAAGTTTTGGTTAAATAAATATTTGGGGTTTATTTTGTGGCCATGTGAACAGTGTTGATAGCCCCGCCATACAGAGTACTGTGATTGCATTATTGCATTTATTCTCCTGTGCAACTTTCTGTTTTTCCTAGAATTGTTCATTTTCTGTCTATTTATTTATTTAGAGATAGGCTCAAGCTATATTGCCCAGTCTGAACCGGAACTCCCGGGCTCCAGTGCTAAGCTAATATCCTATTCTTCACTCTATTTGCATCCCTAGTTTTAACCTGGGTCCATCAGTGTTTCTTACCTGAGATAATAATTATGATCATACTTGCCAAAGGTGGTTTTCCTTCTTTCTGTATTATTTGGCATTCTACTGTCAGGAAAAGCTTTCTCTTCTGTCCAGTTACTTATTTGTTTGTTTGTTTATAGCAGTTGGAGTCAGGGCCTTCTATTTTATTCAATGGGTTATCATTCATTGCTATCATTATTCATTTGGATTTTTCAACTACACCAGATTTGGTGCAGCCGAGTCCAGCTGGCCCCTGTGTCCCTTTGACATGTCCGCACTATGCTTTGAACGCTTAGTGACTTTTTGCCACAACAAGGTGTTCCAGGTTCATCTTGTTCTTCCTCTGTCCCAGCCCAGGACTCAGGCTTCCTCCAAACAGCATTTTGAAAACAGGATCTTGGCAGTAGGTGCTACCAGATCATTGGCGCTTCCAGACCTTCTTGGTGAACAGAGCTGACAAACACACACACACACACACACATCAAATATGCATACGTGTGTACACATATGCATGTGGGTGCATATACATGTATATATGTAGACACACCTTCCCATCTGTATTCTCTCTCTCTCCACATGAACACACATTCTCACCATGTGTTCTCACTGAGAGCTCCAACTCCATTCCAACACCACAGGCTTCTTCAGTTTCCTCCTTTTCCTTTTTTTTCTTTCTTTTTTTTTTTTTTTCTGACACGGAGTTTCACTCTGTCACCCAGGCTGGAGTGCAGTGGTGTGATCTCGACTCATTGTAACCTCTGCCTCCTGGGTTCAAGTGATTTTCCTGCCTCAGCCTCCTGAGTATCTGGGATTACAGGCATGTGCCATCACACACGGCTGATTTTTGTATTTTTTAGTAGAGACGAGGTTTCACCATGTTGGCCAGGCTGGTCTCAAACTCCTGATGTCAAGTGATCCTCTCACCTTGACCTCCCAAAGTGCTGGGATTATAGGTGTGAGCCGCTGCACCTGGCTTTTTTTTTTTTTTTTTAAATCTTTTTTTTTTTTTGAGACAGAGTCTCGCTCTTGTTGCCTAGACTGGAGTGAAGTGTCACAATCTCGGCTCACTGCAACCTCTGCCTCCTGGGTTTAAGCAATTCTCATGTCTCAGCCTCCTGAGTAGCTGAGACTACAGGTGTGCACCACCACGTCTGGCTAATTTCCGTAGTTTTTAGTAGAGACGGGGTTTCACCATGTTGGCCAGGCTGGTCTTGAACTCCCGACCTCAGGTGATCCACCTTTCTTGGCCTCCCAAAGTGCTGAGATTACCCTCGTGAGCCACTGCATCCCCCCGGTTTCCTCCTTTCTGCATCTGTGCCTCCCTGCCTCCTCAGGGAGAAACCTGAATCCTCTTGTCCATGGTAAGCTATACCTCTGCTCCGCCCCAGTACATACCCATCTTTGATTCCAGCAGACTGCTGCCCAGGTCCAGCCTCACAAAGGCCACTGTGACTGTCGTCCTTGGGCCTCATGATTTTGATTGGATGCACTGATAAAGGAAGGCAGGCAAGAGGAAGAAAGGAAAGAAGGGAGAGATACAGGGAGGCAGCGAAGGAGAGAGGAAAAAGGCAGGCAGGCACAGGATGGGTTTTAAAAGTTTTAGAAGATTTCTTGATTTTCAGGAATGTTCAGTTTGTCTCTACCCCACGTCCCTGATGCTGCCACTGGAGGGGAACACAATAGAGATCTAAGCCCAGTCTGGGCTGCAGGTCCCAGAGGTGAGAGGGATCTGAAGGCCCCAGATCCTGACTCCCCATAGCCATGATGGCCTTGCTAATTCATTTCATGCACACAGTGGGAACTTTTACGAATTAAAACACAATGGAAAAAAGCCCAGTGGGGTGGCTCACACCTGTAGTCCTAGCCAAGGTGAGCAGATTGCTTGAGGCCAGGAGTTTGAGACCAGCCTGGGCAACATGGCAAAACCCCATCTCTACAAAAAATACAAAAATTAGCCGGGTGTGGTGGTACGTGCCTGTGGTCCCAGCTACCTGGGAGACTGAGGCAGGAGGATGGGTTGAGTCCGAGAAGTTGAGGCTGCAGTGAGTTGAGATTGCACCACTGCACTCCAGCCTGGGTGACAAGAGCAAGGCCCTGTCTCAAAATAAATAAATAAATAAAATGTTTTAAGTTGGGATAGATTTGTTAAGCTCAATGATCTGGTGATATGGCACAGTGATCCTTTGACTGACTGACTTAGCCACGGTAGGTGTGGAAAGGGAAGGTGGTGTCTACTCACCGGCTCTGGGGTCCCTTCCTTTCGCACCCAGACTAGTTATGTTCATTTGCATTAGAACTCTCTGGCTTTGGATGATATTTCTTTTGATAAAGGGTTTGAAAGAAAACTGAGCTGGGTGCGGTGGCTCACGCCTGTAATCCCAACACTTTGAGGGGCCGACGCGGGCGGATCATCTGAGGTCAGGAGTTTGAGACCAGACTGGCTAACATGGTGAAACCCTGTCTCTAGTAAAAATATAAAAAAATTAGCTGGGCGTGGTGGCGCGTGCCTGTAATCCCAGCTACTTAGGAAGCTGAGGCAGGAGAATCGCTTGAACCCAGGAGGTAGAGGTTGCAGTGAGCTGAGATCACGCCACTGTACTCCAGAGTGGGCCACAGGGTGAGACTCCATCTCAAAAAAAAAAAAGAAAAGAAAAGAAAGGAAAGGAAATTGAGCCTGAGTTCCAGTTCTGCTGGGCCTCCTGCTTGCTGGGTGACCCTGGTCAAGCCTTTCCTTCCCTAAGCTTCAGTTTCCCACCCGGGAAAGGACAGGTTGGATGCTGAGTTCTGTGTATCTCAGTGTCAGGTGTGTTGTACACATAGCTGGGGACCAGCCACCGGTCCCCAGGAACGGCCATCAGTTTCCCCAGGCAGGGGAGGGAGGAACCACCTTCCCCACCCTCTTCTAGAGAAACAGGTCACTGGCTGGGCTTGGGCCTGCAGCCAAGGGGAACTCGGAGACAATAAGCCCGAGTCACCGGCTGGCAGGTTGTGCAACTTCCACCAGCGCCTGCAAACAAGATATTGGCCCCTGGACTTTGAACTCTGGGCAACCTTCTCCCCACCCCTCAGACCTAAACCACCCAGTTTAGGGGACAAGGCTGGGGGTGGGCAGGGTGCTCGCTTAGTTCCAAGGCCAGCCGGGTGGCTCTGGGCCCCTTGAAGAGAGAGGGTCCCACCAAGGAGAGTGTCAGAGCACCTGGCTGTGGGGGGTGGTCAGTGGAGGAGGCTGGCCAATGGGGAGCTGTCAGAGTGTGTGTGTGTGGTGTGTGTGTGTATGTGTGTGTGTGTTGCCTCTGCCTGTGCATGGAGCCATGGTTACGCTCAGGGGAGTGACACCGGCAGATTGTCGGATGCTGGATGCTGTTTTGTGCCTGGAAAGTGGTCCATGCATGAGTCTGTGGGGATGGTACGATGTGTGTCCTCGTGTGTGAGGCACTGGCGACTGACATGTATGTGTGTTATCTGTTTGCATGCATGTATGTAATGGGGCCCATGGCAAAGTACAGATAGGTGAGACTGCACACACGTGTGATTCTGTGGGGCACGTGCAGGTGTGTGGCTCTGATTGTGTGTCGATGAGTGTGTGTGTGGGTGTAAATACACGTATGTGTGCATGATGGTGGGTGGGTGTGTTTATCGTCGAGGATACACGTCTGTGCGTGTGCACGCCTGTGTGAGCCCCAGTTGCTGGGCCTGTGGTCTCTGTGGTGGTATTATGGTTTGTAAACATGCATGACCTCTTTACTACACGTGAGCGCAGGTAACATGGATGTCCATGCAAGTGCCAGTGTAGGACCCGTGTCCCTGGAGCCTTGGCCCAGCTTGTCACACGCTTCACCCCCTGGACGCCTACCAACCTGTCAATGACTTTCATGCTTCCAGCAAGTCTCTATTCTGAACCTCAGTTTCCCCATCTGAACCACATAGGAAGAGGTTAGATCAGATGAGCCCTCAGCGTCCTCCTACCTCTGCAGCGGCTTGGATACCACATAGCAAAGAACGTGCAAACATGAGGAAAGTGAGAGCCCAGAACGCCTAGAATTTACCTTGGTCCCTGGCTGAGGGACAGGAAGCTTTGAAGTGACAGATGAAGCTCGGGACCCAGATCCTGGGATAGGGCAAGCCCAGCAAGGGCCTGAGGGACCCACTGTTTTCCGTCTGGCAAGCCACCACCGTGGGCTGAAGGGAGGGGACTAACTGATGTGACCTCTGCCCAGGAAGCTGGAAAGGCAGATGGGAGTGGGGAGACCAAGGTGGGCAAACCTCCGTGAACAGCCTCCAAAAGGAACCCCAGCGACACTGAGTGGGAGGCAGTACCAGCCCTCTACTCACAGAAAGGATTCTGTCCCCACTCCTTCGTTCCTTAAGCAGTGGAACCCCTGCACAGAACGAGCCTTCACTCCCCTTAGGGCTGGTTCCAATATTTGAGGCTGCAGCCTGATTTTCAACAGATGCTGAAGGGGAAGGGATGGATATCCTGCTGAATGCTTACCCTGTACTAAGCACTTTGCTAGTGTGGCAGGAGGGGCTTCTTTTCCCCTTTCACTACTTTCTTCTCTCCCCTGGCTCTGAACAGCTCCACCCAACCTTTGTGCAATAAGTCTTCAGGAAGGTGAAGCAGAGAAATAGCACAGTAGCGCAATGCTACTCCACCTATGTCACAAGAGACAGCAGTAGCGTGAGAAAGCTTTGCTGTCTTGTAGTAAGTTTACGGCAAAGAGCTTGAAGGAGCTAGAGCCTCTTCCATTAGTCCCGCCTGTGACCTCAGGGGCCTGATGCTGCCCCTCTAGGGCAAAAACTCTGGAACTGGAGAAGAGGGAGGCAATTCCTGGGCAGAAGATGCCCACTGTATAAGTCAGGGGCAGTCAGAAAAACAGAAACCACTCTAGGTATTTCAAACAGAGGACATTTAATATAGGGAATTGGTTACCTGGAAGAGGGAAGAGCTGAAAAGCCAAACAGCAAATGGTGAGGCAATTGCTTGTTCCACAATGGCAACAAGTGCTACCACTTAGGGGTGGAGAGACAAAAGGAAGAGGCAGTGATACTGCCTGGGGGTAATTTGAACCATCAGAGCCAGCTGGAGACTTGGAACTGCAGATGAGAGGGTGGTTCTAGAGAAGCTAAAGACACAGAAGAGAGAAGCCTTGCTGGGGAAAGGCCACCCCCACTCCCTCCCTAAGCAGAGGGAGGGAGAAATACCCAGATTGTCCCCTCCTCCTACCCTCCAATCTCCTGCCAGTGCTTCCCCTCGGCCCAACCTAACAGGAAGCCAGTTGGCAAAGGAAACTGGGAAAAGCAGTTTGCAGGAGAGGGGCAAGCACACAGGACTGCCCAGCACACTTGCCCACGATGCACACTGCAGGGGCTGAGAACGTGTTGGGAAAAGCAAAGAAATACTTGGCAGTGTCCCCAGGACTCTGGATATGATTAACTGTTGATCAGAGTTTCATGGACTGAACACACATACGCTTCCAGGGAACACACTGAACACACACACACTTCCAGTGCAACGTGCTCTGTGAGTGTGGCTTCAAGTTGTCTCCACCACAGCCCAACAACTTTAGGACAAGCCTCCCTCCCCACGCTGCAGTTGAGGAAATGGAAGCTTTAGGAAGAGAAGTGGCTTCTACAAGCTCCACGGCTGGAAAATGGGCAGAGTCAAGACTCAAACCCTGGTGACTCCAGGGCCCCAGGCCTGGGAAAAAGGTGAGAAGTCAGGTGTCAGGCGTTACCCTTGGGAACAGATGCTGGTTATTGATTTGAGTTGCAGGCCCTGGGTAAAATTCTGAGAAGGAGAGAGGCGCTGAGCTTGGGTGAGGCTGACTGGGGAGAGAGTTGTTGATGGTAAAATGGGAAGGGGGCATGGTGTAATGGTTAAGGGTGGGACTTAGGAGCCCAACAGTTTGGTTCAGATCAGCTGTGCTGCTTACTAGTTGTGTGACTTGATCTCTCCATGCCTCAGTTTTCTCTTCTGTCAAATGGGAGTAATGGTGATCACAGTACTTGCTTCATAGAGCTGTCATGAGAACTAGTGTGTTGCATAAGCAATTGCTAGGATCATTGTGGAGTCCTTACACTGAGCCAGCACTCTACCAAACGCTATACCTACATTATCCTATTTCATCCTTAAAAACAAAATATCGGTCGGGTACAGTGGCTCACGCCTATAATCCCAGCACTTTGGGAGGCCAAAGTGGGCAGATCACCTGAGGTCAGGAGTTGGAGACCAGCCTGGCCAACATGGCGAAACCTCGTCTCTACTAAAAATACAAAAATTAGCCAGGTGTGGTAGCACATGCCTGTAATCCCAGCTACTGGGGAGGCTGAGGCAGGAAAATTGTTTGAACCCAGGGGGCGGAGGTTGCAGTGAGTCAAGATCACACCACTGCACTCCAGCCTGGGCAACAGAGCGAGACTCCATCTAAAAAAATAAAAATAAATAAATTAATTTAAAAGTCCTTTCTATTCCCATTTTCACATGTGAAAATATTGAAGCTCTGAGACATAAAGCAACTAGGTTGAGGATGAGCATCAATAGGAAGTAGAATATGACTGCAAAGTCCTATCCCTGGGCGGCTGCACCATTCCCTGTTTTGTTTCTCAGTCCTTCCATTGGAAGACAAGCCCCTGTATTAAATCCCTCCTGTTCAAAACCTAGGGCATTTCAGACTTCCTGATGAGACGCTGCCTGATACAATAGTTACCATTGATTGTGGGTTTCCTGGGAACGGGCACTCTTCTATGCACTTTACATACATTAATGTATCTAATCGTGTCCTGCTCATCCTATGCGTTAAGCGCTATGATCTCACTCTACAGCAGAGGAAGGAGAGGGTGTGGAGAGGGGAAGCTGCTTGCCTGGGATCCTGCAGCTTGTGAGGGGCAGAGCCGGAGTTTGAGGACATGAAGTTCAAATCCAGAATCCACACCCTGACCCACGGCAGGGGACCACCCTACTTGCTGTTGGCCATCATTACTGCCAGGCAGCGGCCAGCACACCACAGCCTGGCCCTGGGAGGAACCAGTTAGCCTCTGTGACCTCCCATCTGGCTCCATCTTCCCCCGCTGCTGTGGACCGTGTCTAAAATTTCTACCCACTTCAGAGACTAGGACAAAGATGGCATCTCCAAGGCATTCTCTTCTCCAAGCTGAAGACCCCAGTATCTGGGAGGGGCCGGGAGGTAAGATGGGGCCTTCCTGGAGGACACTGAAAGGGTTCCTAACCCTGGTGGCTCTTCCCTCCCAGCCTGTCCCCGTTATGCCACTCATGGCATCAATCCCTCCCGAGGGACCCTCCAATGACTTGCCTGCCATAGCACTTTCACTTCCTTCTTCTCCAGAGGAGGCGTCTGACCTGCTGCAGCTGCACTAAAGGGCCTCTTCTCAGGGGCTTCCAAGGCTATAGGGGGCAGCCAGGGGCCCTGTTGCAGGCTTGAGGTCCAGGCCTGGGGCCTAGAGTGCTGTCTCCATAGGGAGCAGAGTGACCGGAGGGGCTTTGGGCCTCCTTGCTAGAGACTGGCTTCAGCCAAACCCTGTCCAAATTGTCAGTCACCCTCAACACCCGTGCAGGGTGGGCACACAGGGAGATGGACCTTGAGTTTCTTTTTGAGACAGAGTCTCACTCTGTCGCCTAAGCTGGAGTGCGGTGGTGCGATCTCGGCTCACTGCAGTCTCCACTAACGGGGCTCAAGCAATTCTCCCACCTCAGCCTCCTGAGTAGCTGGGATGACAGGTGCATGCCACCATGCCCAGCTAATTTTGGTAGAGATGGGTTTTACCATGTTGCCCAGGCTGGTCTCGAACTCCCGGGCCCAAGCGATCCACCCACCTCAGCCTCCAAAAGTGTTGGGATTACAAGGGTGAGCCACCATGCCCAGCTGACCTGGAGTTTTAAAGCTGGAGTTGTACCTCTCATACTTCCTGATGGCATTGAAGGGCCCCATATTCATTCATTCACTCATTCATTTATTCCTTTATTCCCTCCTGTAACAAATCTGTCCTGGTCTTCTAGATACCAAGCAGTCCCTAGGGTACCAAGAAACCAGGGCTTGCCCTCTGCCCATGAGGAGCTCATGGCCCATCTATGGGTGGGGGTTGTGGGAGTGGCAGGCAGCGGGGCAGATCCATAGATAGAAAACCCTGGTGCAGTGAGAGTGGGCCTTGGAGAGGACTGGGCGGGTCCAGGCAGTGCAGTGGTTAAGTCACAGCGCACCACAGGGTGGACCTAGGATTTGTGAAGTCTGAAGCTTTTGCATTTTGGAAGCCCCATGTATAGAAACAGAATACAAAATTAGATTCAAAAGCATTTATTTAGAAGGAGAAAACAAAACCCAAGACAGTATCAAGGGCTTGGAGATACTTCTGAGATCTCTTCACACAGTTTACCAGAAATGTTTACATGGAAATGCTTCCTCATTACAAGCTGGGTTTCCTCTCTCCCTAGAGTACTCTATAGCTCCCAGCTACTCCAGGGGCGCTGGGAAGGGCAAGGCTGAAAACGAAGCTTTGCTAGTGTCACAGTGCAGCCTCCTTGGAGTCGGCATGTTGCACAACGCTGTTCCTATCCCAGTCTAAGAGGATGGCGCCTGGTTCAATGACCCAGCCGTGGAGTCAGACCTGGGTCACACTCCCCACTCGGCCATTTTCTGACTATGCCACCTTGGGGAAGTTGCTCATCTCTGAGCCTTGGTTCACTCATCTGTAACATGAAGCTATTGATAGAACCACGCATTGTCTTTTTGTAAACATTCAATGAGATCATCCATGCAGAGCGGTTCGTAAACATGAAGCACCAGATGAATGCCACTGTCACAGTGAATGCCACTATTCATGATGGTCTGTGGCTGTCTTGTCCTGCCTCTGTGTGTGTGTGTGTGTGTGTGTGTGTGTGTGTGTGTGTGGTGGGTGGTCAGGGAAGGCTTCCCAGAAGAGGTGACATTGGTGTTGGGCACTAAAGGAAAATGTGGAGAAGGGCATTCCAGGCAAAGACAATGGCACATGAAGTGAGTGATGCTTTGAGGAAGGGAAGAAGCCCCGCCAGCGAGGAGTGACCTAGAGGGATTCTCTAGCATCTGCGTGGCCATATTAGGACTGGGCCTGAGCTTCTCGGGCCCTCCTGGTTGCAGCCCCAAAGCTGCAGCCTGGCAGAGGCCAAGTGTTGTGTCTGGGTGGGTGGGGGGTGCCCAGCTTGGTCTCTGCTATGCTGGCAGAAGTTTCAGCCTCTCAGCCCTCTGCCTCCTCCTGTTTCCGGTTCTCCACTTCCTTCCCCTCCACAGACCACAGAGGCATTTCAGAGGAAGCCGCTACTTATTTTAGCAGCAATCCCCGGACACCCCCACCCACAGCTGCCCCTGGCCCCCTTACAAGGCACCAAGTTACCCTCTGAGCCCCAACCCACAGCACTCATAAGTGAGGAACAGGCCCTGTCCCTGGGCCAGCCCTGTGCACCGTTTCCCCACAGCACAATAGGGAGCCTTGAAGCTGGGAGATGTGGCTCCAAGTCCGGCTGTGACACTAACTTATTGTATGATCTCCTGAAGTCCCTTCCCCCTGTTAGGCCCCTGTGTCCCCATCTGTGACATGAGACCCGACACTGGACAGGTCCCGACCTCTGGGCACGGTATGGGAGTGGGGTAAACGTGGGTGCTCTGCCATCCTGCCCCTGGTCTTTCATCCCGGCTGGAAGGATGTGAGAGAGAGTCTTGGGGCAGACTGGAGTGGGGAGCCTGAAGATATAAGAATCAAATTCAGACTTACCTGTGACAGTGAATTTGTATTCCAAAAGGGCCTATGCAAGTGAGGAGCCCCAAAGCTGAAGCTTCTGTAGTTTTCTGAAGCTTTCTGCAAACCTGCCTTTAGACAGTGTCCCCAAAGTCCTCAGAAGATGGCGGAGGAACTGAGGCTTAGGGAGCGGATGCCACAGGCCCAACACAGTCATATAGCTGGTGAATAGCAGGTCAGGATTTGAACCCGCGTTTGTTAAAAATCAACGTCCGGCTGGGCGCAGTGGCTCTCCTCTGGAATCCCAGCACTTTGGGAGGCCAAGGTGGGCAGATCATGAGGTCAGGAGTTCGAGACCAGCCTGGCCAACATGGTGAAACTCTGTCTTTACTAAAAATACAAAAATTAGCTGGCATGGTGGTGGGCGCCTGTAACCCCAGCTACTCGGGAGGCTGAGGCAGGAGAATCATTTGAACCTGGGAGGCAAAAGTTGCAGTGAGCTGAGATCGCACCACCGCACTCTGTCTCAAAAAAAAAAAAAAAAAAAGATCCATGTTTCATCCACTACCTGCAACAGCCTCTGAAGAGCTATACCTGGGTGGGGAGAACGTTAGGGAGGAGGAAGGAG
Organism: Papio anubis; assembly: GCF_008728515.1. Classification (NCBI taxonomy): domain Eukaryota; kingdom Metazoa; phylum Chordata; class Mammalia; order Primates; family Cercopithecidae; genus Papio; species Papio anubis. The sequence continues at coordinate 93,598,406 of NC_044988.1, read as the reverse complement.
AGACAGAGAGAGACAGCGAGACAGAGAGGGCCTGAAGAAGCCTGGTGCAGGAGAGGACACAGGTACCGTGGCCACAGACCTGGACGCAGGTCCTGGCTCTGCCCTGTCTAGCTGTGTGACCTTTCCCAGGCCTCAGTGTCCTTATCTGTAAAAGGGGTGACACAGGGCAGTTGTAGGTGTAGTAGAAGCTGGCACTGCTTTCACCCGAGTCTTCCAAGTCCATTCGGAACCACATTGATGAGAATAACACGTGTCCGACGCTTCTCTAGTGCCAGGCATTGCTCCAAGTACAGCAGTCTAAACACATTCACTCATGAGACTCTCCCCAGGACAGGATGAAGTGGATGCCATTATCCCCCCATGATCCATGTGAGGAAACGGAGGCACCGCATCCACGCTGGGCTCTGTGTTGGGCACTGGGGGTACCACTGTGACACAGATATGCTCTTTGTTCTTGAGGAGCCCATGGCTGGTGGGGGACAAATGTGTCAGCATCTATGTTGTTATTACACCAGATGGCTGCCAGTAAGGGTCATGTTTGGGGTTCAAGGGAAGCCCCCAGGGACTGCGGGGGAGGAAGGGATTCCTTTCGACTGGAAGGCTTGGTGCACAAGATGGTATTTGAATGGAGCCCGAACAGGCATCTAAAGGAATTTTTCAGGTTGGTTGTAGCTGAAGGCCTTTCCAGGCAGGAGGAGTAGCACATGCAGAATCGAGGAGGTGGGGGGATGTTTGTGGGGAAGTGAAAGGAGTCCTGAGTTTGTGAATCTGGCGTGTGGCCAGGAGTAGTACACATGTCTGCCGTCCACAGGCAGATGCGTCCACCCTCAGGTCCATCCGTGGGTCTGGATGTTCAACACGGACCTGGAGCAGCTTCTGTTGATGCACGGCCCATATCTCCTCGGTCTACCTTTGAGTTCCCTGCCCTGCAGTAGACTGTCCCCACTACATGCTCTCACCCCTAGTCCCCTGCCTGGGCTTTCTCTGGCACCATAGGAGCTCCCAGCAATCAAATTCATGCAGGGTAACCCAGAAATGTCAGGGCCACAAGAGTCCCTGGGGAGGCCCTCCCCCAGGAAGGGGTGGCGGGCAGTGAAGACCCTTGGCAGGGCCCCAGTGGAACTGAGCCCCGTGTGCCCACCCAGGGACCTGCTCATTTGCACAGAAAGACCCATATTGACTTTTCTCTCTTAACTGCCCCACTGTCCCCATTCCCTCTCTCCTACTTCCTGCAATCACCTTCTCCCAAATAAGCCACCCACACCCATCCTCTATCCCATCTCCCCTCCCAGTCACTTGTTCACATTTTTGTTCAGATGGCAAATGCCCATGGTGCCCACTCTGCTGGGCCCTATGCTGGGGCCAGGGGAGCAGAGATGAAGTGGGCACAGCCTTGCCCTGGAGCACCCACAAACTCGCGTAGCTGAGTGCTCACCCTCCCTCCGCCATGGCTCTCCTCCCACCAGATGAACTGGGGCAGCAGGAGGGTAGGTGCTGAGCTAGGCCATGGCCTCACAGGGTCGTGGCTTCCCCACCCCTGGCTCTCTTTAGCATGTAACTTCCCAAGGAAGCGTGTCCAACAGGAAGGAGGAAGCGCTCGTGCTCACTACCCATGCGGTACTTTCTGTGTATTAAACCCATTCATCTTCCCAGCAGCCTTATGAGGTAACTAATCTTCACATGAACCCCATTTTATAGATGGGGAAACTGAGGCACCAGATGGCTTGCTTGAGATTATATAGCTAATAAGAGGCAGAGCTGAGATTTGAATCCAGGCAGTCCGACCTCAGAGCCTCTGGCTTAACCTCAGTGCTTTGCTGTATGCCTGAACACATACATCCAACCTAGTGTGCTCTGACACGCACAAATCCATGCACACTATGTGTACGGTGCACACAGGTCTACACAAAAATGCGTGTTTAGCTAATGCACATATATCCATGTAAACGTGCTCATACGTGCATGCCCAATACGGTCAGGGATCTGTTCATACGCCTGCGCATCCACACGTGTGGGTCACATCCGGGCACCCACAAGCTGCCGCCCTACACTTGCACATGTAAACACACAGGCATATTCGCAGACATGCTCACACGTGCACATGACATTGGTTTGCAGTCACGCATGTTTCACTGCCCAAGGGTACACACACAGATACTCACACGCGTATGTCTTCCGAAGCACCGGCACACACAAATACAAATTAGTGCCCGGTTCGAATTCCTTGCTTAAAGAAAACTTGTGACTGTATTAAAAATGTAGGACGCATCAGCCAAATAATTAAAGCGAGGAGGGAGGCAGCGGGACTTCTCGCCCTCTCTCGGGGCTGCCTGTGCTGGGCTGCGCTCAACGCGGCTTCCTCCTATATATTTGAAGAAGAGGCACTTTATTACAGTAATTTATCACCCCCATAAATGTGGCTCCTCGGTAACGCGGAATAATTTGGGAAGAAATATGTCTTAAAAATTAAAAATGCAGTCGGCATGCGCCCCGTCAGGTCTGCAGGGAGACATCGCTGCAACTCCGGTAACTGCCCGTGTAGCTCTAATACCTACAACTTCCATTATTTAAAGTGTGATTATATTTTTCCTGCTTGGAGCTTTGTCAGCTATAAATAAAAGATAAGGGTGAATTGTTGCGGGGCCTGGTAAGCACTTCCATTATTGGTACTTAAGGGGGCTTGGGGATGGAGGGAATGGGCCGGGGTGGGGAAGGAAGGGGAGGCCACTGGGGGGTACTGACTGGGCCTGGCTGAGCTGTTGGCATGGGTGGGCCCAGTCTCTTTTCTGGTTGTGTTTTCCTTTGGATCCAGGGTGACGTGACCCCGTGAACTTCCGCTCTATTCCCCATAAGCACTACGGACCATAAAGAAAACCACCCACGGAGGTTGCTGCCTGCAACACCTCCCGACGTGCCTGCTCTGAATCTGGGTCTCTCCAGGGACTCCACAACCACAGGACACACACACGGGAGAAGGTCTCATAAGATAAAGGGATTTATGCGCTTGAAGGTATTTGTTTCTCCACAGCCAGGAGCTGTTTCCAAGTGAGTCCAGGGATGAGGCTGGGTGAGGAAGGGGATTCACAGGAGAGTGTTTGCGGGAGCGGAGAGCTTTCTTTATTAGCCAAAAGTAGGTCATTCCTGAGTCAGAGGACTCTTCCAATTAAACCGAGAGCAACCGAGAAGGAAAGGACATTCCTTTGGGAACAATCAGATCAGAAAACCAACTGGTTTGTTTTGTCAAAAAGAGAGAAGGAGCAACAAAAAAACCGATGAAAAAAGAAAGCCGGAAGTAATCTCTCTGCCCAACTCTCACTCAAGCGCATTTCTCTGAATCTGAGAGCTTGGATGGGCATATCCTGGCCATGCCAGTTCACAGATATGTGACCACAAGCAAGTTCTTTTTCACTTCCTTGAGCCTCAGTTTGCTCCTCAGTAATTTGGGGACGACAGCATCTGTTTTCAGGGTTATTGTGGGATTTGTTTGTTTGTTTGTTTGTTTGAGTCAGAGTCTTGTTCTGTTGCCCAGGCTGGAGTGCAGTGGCATTAAGTATCTTGGTTCTTCCCGCATCTTGCCATGATCTCGGCTCACTGCAACCTCCGTCTCCTGGGTTCAAGCGATTCTCCTCCCTCAGACTCCGGTGTAGCTGGGACTACAAGTGTGCACCACCATGCCCGGCTAATTTTTTGTATTTTTAGTTGAGACAGGGTTTCACTATGTTGGCCAGGCTGTTCTCGAACTCCTGACCTCAGGTGATCCACTCGCCTTGGCCTCCCAACGTGCTGAGATCACAGGCGTGAGCCACTGTGCCTGGCTGTATTGTGGGCTGTTATTAAATAAGGTGACAGACGTAGAGTGTTGGGCCTGGCTCCTGCCACACTCCAGGTGCTCAATGCGGTTGATGAAATAAAGTCAGACAGAGGCCCAGCAATCACACTCCTTGTGTTTACTCAAATGACTTGAAAACTTATGTGCACACAAAAACCTGCACACAAATATTTATAGCAGCTTCATTTATAATTGGCAAGATGTGGGAAGAACCAAGATATCCTTCAATAGGTGAGTAGATAAACAAAGTGTGGCCCATCCAGACAATGGAATATTATCCCGTAATGTAAAGAAACGGGCAGTAGGAATGAGGAGTTACGGTTTAATGGGTATGGATCTTGGTTTGGGTGATAGATGGTGGCACGACAATTTAAATGTACTTAATGCAACTTAAAAATGGTTAAAATGAGGTTGGGCGCTGTGGCTCACACCTGTAATCCCAGCACTTTGAGAGGCCGAGGCAAGTGGATCACTTGAGGTCAGGAGTTTGAGACCAGCCTGGCTAACATGGTGAAACCCCATCTCTACTAAAAACACAAAAATTAACCGGGCGTGGTGGTAGGCGCCTGTAATCCCAGCTACTTGGCAGGAGAATCATTTGAACCTGGTTGGCAGAGGTTGCAGTGAGCCGAGATCACGCCATTGCACTCCAGCCTGGGCCACAGAGCAAGACTCTGTCTCTCTCTCTCTCTCTGTCTCACACACACACACACACACACACACACACACACCACACACACACACAAAAGGTTAAAATGAAAAATTTTATGTTATGTATATTTTACCACAATAAAAAAAAGAAGTGAACTATTAAGTCTTAAAAGGGCATGGAGGAGCTTTAAATGCATATTACTGGGTGAAAGAAACCGGTCTGATAAGGCAACATACTGTATGATTCCAATGATACGGCACTCTGGAAAAGTCAAAACTAGTAAAACAGTAAGAAAAAAAAAAAAAAAGATTGGTGATTGCCAGAAGTTGGGGCGGGGAGGAAGGGAGGGGAAATGACGAGGTGGAGTACAGGGGATTTTTGGGGCAGTGAATCTATTTTGCATGCCGCTGTCACGGTGGGTGCTTGTCATTATATGTTAGTCATTGTACATTAAATTTGTATACATGAGTCATCATGCATTATACATTTGTGTCGTGCATTCTACAGTGAATCCCAGTGTAAACTACAGACTTTAGTCAATAATAATGTGTTAATACTGCTCACCAATTGTAACAAATGTAACCACAGTAATTCAAGGTGTTCATAATAGGGGAAATAGTGAGGTTGGAGGTGGTGGGGTATATGGAAATTCTCTGTGCTTTCTGCTTCTTTTCCTGTAAACAAAAAACTGCTCTAAAAAAAGTAGTGTTTAAAAATAAAAATTAAAGTGAAAAAATGAAGAATGAAAGCTCTAAAAATTAATAATAAAAAAATAAACTGGGCCAGGCACAGTGGCTCACGTCTGGAATCCCAGCACTTTGGGAGGCTAAGGCAGGTGGATCACCTGAGGTCAGGAGTTTGAGACCAGCCTGGCCAACATGGTGAAATCCCGTCCCTACTAAAAATACAAAAATTAGCCGGGTGTGGTGGCAACACCTGTAATCCCAGCTACTCAGGAGGCTGAGGCAGGAGAATTGCTTGAACCTGGGAGGTGGAGGTTGCAGTAAGCCAAGATCGTGCCATTGCACTCCAGCCTGGGGAACAGAGTGGGACTCCATCTCAAAAAATAAAAACAAAAATAAAATGGACATCAACACCGGCCTTCCCTTAGCATTTAAAACCATAGAGAGCAGGGCTGGACATCTTAGTAATCATTCCCCCAGTGGTTTCCAAACACTTTGAAATTTTTTTCCAAGCATAAATTTATGGTGTCCCCCTCTACCCCTGAGACACTTCAAAAGCTCACTATGACCAGAGCAAACTGGATGAAACCAGCAAACAGGTTTGGAAGTGACTCCAGCTCCATCCTGTCATGGGGTCTTTCTAGTTGGGCCCATTCTCAACTCTCTGGGTTGGCCTGATTTTAGCCACAATGGATCACTGAAATCCATCTGAGCTCAGTAAACTGGTAAACTGATCCAGCTGATTCAAACCATTTGAAGCTGGCAGTGGCTCGTTGTATTTGTCCTAATTCAGCTGAAACCACTTTGAACTCGCTGAAATTAGGTCCAAACCAAGAATCAAGAAGTGTGTCCCCAAAACAAAGCCTCATAAGGAAGAGAGGCTGAGATTCCATTCAGAGTGATGGAACAGGGGGTCTCGGTGGCTCGGGCTGGAATAGCCTAGTTTAAACAGATGAATGTTCTGCTGCTGAGGCTGGAGAGAAGTGGAGGGCCTGGAGCCCCTTACCTCCTCCCTCGACTCCTAGAGGGCATCCCAGGAGCCCTAGGACTCCAAGACTCCGTTCGGAGGAATGGAGGCAATAGAGTTGGGCTAAGGAAAGGAAGATGGGAGGTGAGGAGGCAGAGGCAGCTCTACCAAGATGATGGGAGGAGGAAGGGAGGGGAAGGGCCCAAAGTGGGAGGACTTTTCAAGATGCAAGACCCCGGAGCAGGTCTGTGGGCTGACAGGAGAGGAAGGTACCGATGGTGAACACACAATAGGATTCAAGCCCTTAAAAAGGCGAGAAGCGGGGCCGGAGGCAGTGGCTCATGCCTGTAATCCCAGCACTTTGGGAAGGCGAGGTAGGCAGATAAGGAGGCCAGTAGTTCAAGACCAGTCTGGCCAACATGGTGAATCCCTGTCTCTACCAAAAATACAAAAATTATCCGGATGTGATGGCATGTGCCTGTAGTCCCAGCTACTTCGGAGGCTGAGGCAGGAGAATCTCTTGAACCCAGGAGGCAGAGGTTGCAGTGAGCTGAGATCGCGCCACTGCATGACACATGACTGTGTCTCAAACAAACAAACAAAAATACAAATGACGAGAAGGAATGGGATTCAGAGCACAAGTAATGGCATTGGCCTCTGGGAAGAGAAGGGACATGGCCTCTGGGTGCCAGGAAGGAGGACACAAAGACCAAGACAGATGCGATAGGTTCACAGGGATGGGGCAAGACCAAGAAGGCAGTCATGCCTCTTGAGCATCTGTTCCGTCAGTGGTGTTTGGGGCAAGGTGACCTATTGAGAGAGATGAAGTGGCAAGGGAGGGATAGATTTGAAAAGTGAAAAGATAGGAAATGCTTACTCCAGAAAAGAGAAACACAGAAGGCTCGGTGGGGCAGCTTGAGGTGCCCATTTGAAGTCTGTGGTCATGAATTTAGAGTGAAACCCGGAAGCTTAGTTGTATGATTTTCTCCAGTGATACTCACTTGGGTGGGGTGGCACAGGCACACAGAGTCAGGAAGTCACCGGGTGTAGTAAACTGAATGGTGCCCTCAAAGAGATATGTCCATAGCCAAACCCCCCAGAACCTGTGAATGTAGCCTTATTTGGAAAAAGGGTCTTCAGGCCAGGCGTGGTGGCTCACGCCTGTAATCCCAGCACTTTGGGAGGCCGAGGCAGGTAGATCACTTGAGATCAGGAGTTCAAGATCAGCCTGGCCAACATGGCAAAACCCTGTCTCTACTAAAAATACAAAAAAAAATTAGCCGGGCATGGTGGTGTGCACCTGTAATCCCAACTACTTGGGAGGTTGAAACAGGATAATCACTTGAACCTGGGAGGTGGAGTTGCAATAAGCCAGGATGTCTCCAGCCTGGGTAATAGAGCAAGGCTCTGTCTCAAAAAAAAAAAAAAAAAAAAAAAAAAGAGGGAGTGGGGGTCTTTGGAGATGTAATTGAATTATGGAGATGTAATTAAAGATCTCAGGATGAGATCATCCTGGATTATTCCTGTAGACCCTGAATCCAATGACAGTGTCCTTATAAAAGACAGAAGACAGCCAGGTGAGGTGGCTCAGGCTCAAGCCTATAATCCCAGCACTTTGGGAGGCCAAGGCAAGAGGGTCACTTGAGGTCAGGAGTTCAAGACCAGCCTGGCCAACTTGGCAAAACCCTGACTCTACTAAAAAATACAAAAAATTAACTGGGTGTGGTGGTGGGTGCCTGTAATCCCAGCGACTCGGGAGGCTGAGGCACAAAAATCGCTTGAACCCAGGAGGCGGAGGTTGCAGTGAGCCGAGATGGCACCACTGCACTCCAGCCTGGGCACCAGAGAGAGACTCCCTCTCAAAAACAAAACAAAACAAAAAACACAGAAAACAAGACACAGAGGAAGAAAAGGTCATGTAAAGATGGAGGAGAGACTGTAGTTACGCAGCCCCAAGCTGAGGTACACCTGGAGCCGGAAGACGTTGAAAGAGATGAGGAAGGTTCTCCTCTAGAGACTTCAGAGAGAGTTCAGTCCTGCTGCCACCTTGATTTCAGACTTCTGGCCTCCAGAACAGTGAGAGAATAGACTCTTTTGCTTGAAGCCATCCAGTTTCTGGTAATTTGTTACATCTGCCCTAGGAAACTCACACACCAAGGGAAGATGATGGGGTGAAATTGAGTCACTCAAGTAGAGGAAGGAAGCCAGGAGGGGACCAATGGATAGTCAGAAGAGGCAGGGCCAATGGATTGGCAGTCCCGATGAGAGCCCAAGAATTATGGCAGTGGTGGTACTTGAGCCAGGGTGTGCAAGGGTAGGAGGCAAGTGTGGTGTGGGGTGTTTCTAGAGTGGGGAACTGAAGCCAAGGCAGGGAGGTGACTTAGCCAGGCTCCCACAGTTATTTGTGGCAGAGGAAGAGACTTCCAGTTCTCAGCGTCTTCCTAAGTCGTTCACTCATTTGTTCAATAAATTTTCATTGAGTGCTAGATGCTCTGAAAACCAAGACCAAAAGATCCAGTTCTGGTCCTCGAGGAGTCCACTGCACATTCAGAGGAGATTATCTCATCATTCATTTAATCCCTTAAATATACATTGTAAATATCCATTTTACATAGCAAAGATACATTAAATGTCTATTAAATATACATTGGTAAACAAAATCACCAAATATACATTGGTGAACAGTAAACAGCCATCATGGAGCTTGAAGAATAGTGATTTACTTGCTGTGGGATGTTGGGCAAGTATCTCCACGTCTTAGTATCTCCGTGTCTCAGTTTCCTCACCTGTAAAATGGGGATCCTAATAGTAGTCAACTAACAGGGTTATTGTGAAGATGAAAGCAGTAGGCTGGGCGTGGTGGCTCATGCCTGTAATCTCAGCACTTTGGGAGGCTGAGGCAGGCGGATTATCAGGTCAGGAGTTTGAGACCATCCTGGCTAACACAGTGAAACCCCGTCTCTACTAAAAAAATACAAAAAAATTAGCTGGGCGTGGTGGCGGGCGCCTGTAGTCCCAGCTACTCCTGAGGCAGGAGAATGGCGTGAACCTGGGCGGCAGAGCTTGCAGTGAGCTGAGATCGTGCCATTGCACTCCAACCTGGGTGACACAGCGAGACTCCATCTCAGAAAAAAAGAAAAAAAAAAAAAAAGATGAAAGGAGTTAACAGCCTATAAAATGCTTAAACATAGTAAGCTTTCAGTAACTTCACTGTTTTTATTATTTAATTGCAATGCTTGTATATCTTGTACTCTCAACAGACCTGTTGCTGCAGTCAGTGTCCCACCCAGATTCCCTGGGTACTTGATTTTCTGGTACATGCAGATGGTGTCCTGCACAAGCACCTGTGATTGATTTTCTGCCTGAGTGCTTCCTCTTCACCATATTGCAGAGTTGGTTGGCTGAGGCCAGAAGCGTGGGGTTGTTAACACCCTCAGGAATAGCGTTCAGCCAAGGGTGCATAGGAGTGGAAGGATAAATATACCAGCTTCCTTCCCTCTTGAGTAGGACAGCTCTAGGGCATGTTCTACTCCGTCAGTTCCCCAGTGACATCGAGCCTTAGTTGCCCATAGTGGGAGCTTGCTTATTAACACATATACTTTACTGCTTTTCCTTCTTTGTGTTGCTTCCCCATTTCCCTATTGTTATTTCCTGAGATCAGCTTTAAAATAAACTAGCTGCTTACACGTAATCCTCGTCTCAGGATCTGCTTCTAGGGGAACATAACCTGAGACAGTTGGCATTACAAATGGTCCTAGGAAGTAGATTTTCAAGCTGGGCTTCTGGGATGCAATCACTCACAGTCAAGATGGCAATAAAAACCACATTGCTGGTGGTAAGAGAAGTGGTGGTAACCCCTGGTGTGCTGTAGCCTCAGCCTTGCTAAGGCTCTCACCTGATTGGACTGGGAAGATTTGTAGATGGAAGAAAACACAGTGGTGTATCTCTAGCACTTGAGAGATATGGGGGGCAATGGTAACTGTAAGGATTGCAGAGTTGTTTGGCTGAAGTTAACTGCAATTAAAGCCCTAGACAAAGAAAATGGCAGGCTCAGGTTAGCCAACTATCAATTTGTGTCCCAGTGTGAAAGTCAGAAGGCTTACAGGGTGGTGCTGAAATAGACCATTAACTCCTGAAGCCAGAGGGCAGACTGTGCAGAAAATCAGACCTAAGATCTGATTGAAAGAGTAGTGGCAGTACACAGGGGGCTAAATTCACAACCCCAGAAAGACTTCTATGCTGAAATCAGAGAGCCAATAGGGAAAGACTGGGACCCTGAGACCTAGGAGGGGAACATTTGTGTGGGTATTCCTGTTAAACCAGACCCTCAGATTCCTCTGAGAATCTGGACTGGTAGAAGTGGTCCCCCATCCTCTTTGCTAGAGAAGAGCAGCCCCACCTTGGTGGGAGACAATGCAAAACCTCACCTGAGGTGGATGCTTTGCTTCTCAAGGTAATGTGGATTCTTCTGCAACATCCTCAAGTTTTCCCAACTGCTATTCAGACCAATAACTAGGGTCAGGTCTTGACATGGTCTAAAGTTTTTTTTTTTTTTTTGAGATGGAGTCTCGCTCTGTCGCCCAGGCTGGAGTGCAGTGGCGCGATCTCGGCTCACTGCAAGCTCCGCCTCCCCGGTTCCCGCCATTCTCCTGCCTCAGTCTCCCGAGTAGCTGGGACTACAGGCGCCTGCCACCTCGCCCGGCTAGTTTTTTGTACTTTTTAGTAGAGACAGGGTTTCACCGTGTTAGCCAGGATGGTCTCGATCTCCTGACCTCGTGATCCGCCGGTCTCGGCCTCCCAAAGTGCTGGGATTACAGGCTTGAGCCACCGCGCCCGGCCAAAGTTTTTTTAATAAGAAGAGATGAATTATGCAGGAGCTGGCTAGTGTGTACTGGTAGGAACTAGGAGAACACCCCTGGGAGTGATGATCCTTTATTAGAGGACAGAGGATATAAGGTGATATGGATATGAGGATATATGGGACACTCTGCTATGACTCCGGAGCCCTGGTCCCATTCTATAATGCTGCTGGGATGGCTACTTGAGGCTTGGACATGAAGAGAGCCTACAGCAAATAAGATGGAGATGACAAAACTGCCATGGTAAATTTTCAAGAAGGAATAAAAAAGCTGGCCAGGCATGGTGGCACATGCCTGCAATCCCAGCATCTTGGGAGGCTGAAGTGAAAGGGTTGCTTGAGTCCAGGAGTTCAAGACAAGCCTGGGCAACATAGTGAGACCTCATCTCTTCAAAAAATAAAAAGTTAGTCAGGCGTGGTGGTGCACACCTGTAGTACCAGCTACTCAGGAGGCTGAGGTGGGAAGATTGCTTGAGCCCAGGAGGTTGAGGCTGCAGTGAACCGTGGCTGTGCCGCTACACTCCAGACTGAGTAACAGAGTGAGACACTGTCAAAAGAAAAAAAAAAAAAAGGCTCATAGAGGTGGATGTGTTAGAATGGACTGCCCTAGCCTGGTTAAGATAGTAAATCAGAAGTGATACCACATATTAGAAGCAATTGCAGAGATGAGAGCCATCCTCAAAGACTTAAAGGATGCAGGAGTGGTGGTTCCTATCAAATCCCCATTTAGGTCACCAGGAGAGCCTTTGTAAAAATCTGGTGGTGGCCGGGTGCAGTGGCTCACGCCTGTAATCCCAGCACTTTGGGAGGCTGAGGCGGTCAGATCAACTGAGGTTGGGAGTTCGAGACCAGCTTGGCCAACATGGAGAAACCGTGTTTCTACTAAAAATACAAAGTTAGCTGGGTGTAGTGGCGCATGTCTGTAATCGCAGCTACTTGGGAGGCTGAGGCAGGAGAATCACTTGGACCCAGAAGGCGGAGGTTGCAGTCAGTCAAGATCATACCACTGCACTCCAGGCTGGGCAACCAGAGCAAAACTGTGTCCAAAAAAAAAAAATAATAATAATAATAATAATCTGGTGGATCACGGCAGAAGATGGTAAATCACTGCAAATATAACTAAGTGGTAGGACCAATCACAGCTGCTATGCCAGCTGTGGCATCTTAATTGAACAGATTGTCATCACCTCTGGCGCTTAGTATGTGGCTATTGATCTATAGAGTATATTCTTTTCTATCCCCATCAGAAAGGTGGGTGAGAGCAGTGTGTATTCACATGGGGCAGACATCAGTCCACAGTCACTGTCTAAACCCCAGATGATGTTAATGTTCCTGCTCTCTGTCACAATACAGTCTGAAGACGTCTTGATTATCCGAACTGAGGTGGCTTTGTATTGTGACAACTTGACTAAACTGAAACTATGTTTCCCAGATTCCCTTCCCTGCATAGCTCTGGGGTAGTGTCGGTCATAAGACATTTTGAGGCCAGGCACAGTGGCTCATGCCTGTAATCCCAGCACTTTGGGAGGCCAAGGTGGGCGGATCATCCGAGGTCAGCAGTTTGAGACCAGCCTGGCCAACATGGCGAAACCCCGTCTCTACTAAAAACACAAAAATTAGCCAGGTGTGGTGGCAGGCACCTGTAATCCCAGCTACTCATGAGGCTGAGGCAGGAGAATCGCTTGAACCCAGGAAGCAGAGGTTGCTGTGAGCCGAGATTGTCCCACTGCATTCCAGCCTGGGTGACAGAGCGAGACTCTGTCTCAAAAAAACAAAAAAAAAAAAAACAAAAAAAACCCCAAAAAACAACAACAACAAAAGAGTGAGATTTGGAAGACGGAAGTGAAGCAGCAGACATGTGCATTTTGCGCTTGGAAACCGGGTGCATGGTACCAGGCGCTGTTGTCCAGTACCTGCTGGTTTACCTTGCAGTCAAGGGGCAGCAGCCAGGTCTCCAGCTTCTCTGCCTCCTGACATTCCTCTGTTCAAGCGCCTGTGCGCCAGGCCCAAGCCCAGGTGCTGGGGGTATTTTGCTGGGTAAGACAGGCAGAGTTCCTGCTCTTGTTGGGTTTATATTCTCTCGGAGTTGTGAAGGAGATAGAAAATTCTTCAAAGCCAAGTTCTTCAGAGCAGAGCCTGCACTCTTCCTCTTGTCCCCACCTTCCAGTACAGCCTGACCCCACCATTCTGTGTAGAATCAGCAGCTCTGTGCCCATCTACCTACTTTCCATCTCAATTCCCATCTTCACCTCTGTCTCTTCTGGATTGGTATCTGCAACCCTGAACCATTAGCGGCGGTTACTTCTGAGAAGTGAAATTGGGAAGGAGGGCTTCCCTGTTTATTTGACTGAGGCAAAGAGAGATGGAATGTGTCCAAGGTCACACAGCTCATAAGTGGCAAGCTGAGATCTTGCCCGCCTCCGCCCCCTCCCCACCTTTGCACATCACGTTTCCAACCACGACAAGGACGGTTCCCTGCCTCCCTCACCCCTTCCAGCACTGCGCAGCCGCCGCACGTCAAACCCAGACTTTCCCCTGAAAGCCCCTTGTGTCTTCACTGCCTTCCTCCTGACTGTGGTTGAAGGACAGAATTAGAACTCATCTTGCAGTGGGAGGTGGTAGCAATGGCAGCAGAAGAGAAGTCACTTCTCTTCAACTTCTAGGAATTGACTTTGACAATCAGATAGGGCCAGGGGCTGAGTCACTGGTGGGGGCCCACTCCGGCTGGGTTTCAATTAGTACAGAAGGTGGCAGTGTGTGAGAGTGGAGAGGGGGTGGAAGAAGGCAGAGGCGTCCAGTTTCACTTCCTCTCTGGAAGGCCCAGGCCCTTCATTGCTGTTCCTGCCTCCTCGCTGTGGGAGGGCTTGCCCAGCAGCTCTCAATCCAGGCCAATGAGAGTGGGCTAAATTTAGGTGCAAAGATGTCACAGATCTAAGGACCCGACATCTCATTTTGCAGATAAAGAAACCGAGATTGAAAGAGGTGAAGAGACTCGCCCAAGGCCGCACAGCAAGTTATATTCACTGCTGGAGCTCAAACCCAGGCCTCTCCAAAGTCACCCACCACAAGGCTCCAGAATGGGCGCTGTTTCCAAAATGCCCAGCCTGGCAACCATCCCAAGGCCAGCCCTCAGCTGGGCTGAGGGTCACTGCTCTGAGACTGAGGCAAAAAATGAGTTTTGGAGGCAGACGCCTGCTTTCTTTTTTAGTTTTCTCTCTCTCTCTCTTTTTTTTTTTTTTGTTTCTTTTTTTTTGAGACGGAGTCTCTCTCTGTCGCCCAGGCTGGAGTGCAGTGGCATCATCTCGGCTCACTGCAAGCTCCGCCTCCTGGGTTCACGCCATTCTCCTGCCTCAGTCTCCCAAATAGCTGGGACTACAGGCGCCCGCCCCCTCGTCCGGCTAAGTTTTTGTGTTTTCAGTAGAGACGGGGTTTCACTGCGTTAGACAGGATGGTCTCACTCTCCTGACCTTGTGATCCGCCCGCCTCAGCCTCCCAAAGTGCTGGGATTACAGTCGTGAGCCACCGCGCCTGGCCCAGACATCTGGTTTCTAATCCTGGCTCTACTGCTATGGTAGGGCCTCAGACAATGATTCATGTCTTCTTAAAATGAGCGTAAAGGATATTTTCCAAGCAAATCTATGCCCAGTTGCCTAGAATGTAGTAGATACTCAGTAAATGTGAGCTCTGTTTCTGCTTTCCAATACTTTCCTGACTTTGACAAAATCCTGGTTTTTTTGACAATGTCTCTGGAGGTCCTGAGTGAAGAAGAGAGTGAAGAGGAAGGCAGAGAAAATCAGGCTTCTACTCCCCCATTCCTCCCAATATCCCCTAGGAACCAGAGTATCTCTGACATTGTCCATTTTATATGCTGTTTTTCAAAATGGTCCCGTGAGGCCGGGCACAGTGGCTCATGCCTATAATCCCAGTACTTTGGGAGGCTGAGCACAGAAAGCTGCCCCCTTCACTTGCCTCTCTGTGTGACTGAGGCAGGTGGATCACCTGAGGTCAGGAGTTCAAGACTCACATGGCCAACATGTTGAAACCCCATCTCTACTAAAAATACAAAAATTACCTGGGCGTGGTGGCGTGTGCCTGGAATCCCAGCTACTCGGGAGACTGAGGCAGGAGAATCCCTTGAACCTGGGAGGTGGAAGTTGCAGTGAGCCGAGATCGCCCTACTGCACTCCTGCCTGGGTGACAGAGCGAGACTCCATCTCAAAAAACAAACAAATGAACAAAACAAAGGGCCCATGAATAGCAACCTGGCAGTCCCCCACTGCCTTAGAGATGCAAATGCAGGGAGGACCTACTGGAATTGCAGGAAAACGCATATATGCTTCACATATCTGACATTTGGTAACTGGTTTCCTGGGGCAGCAGGAGTCTGTGGCCAGCCCTGTGGGTTCCCACTCAATTGCCCTGCTCCACTTCCGTCCTAACTGACGGAAATCTGATTTGAGTTGACCATTGGGTGCCCCTGTGATTCACAGGCTCCCTTTCTGGCCACAAGGAGGGAGGAAATGGGCACCAAGGTGAACCCATTGGGATGATTTCATCCCTCTTGCCAGTGATCGATCAGGGCCTGGGCGACAGGCCTGGGACAGGACTCTGCTCCTTAGACAGGAGGTGATGCCTACTGGGGAGAGGGAAACATTCCCTTTGATAGAAAACAAAAAACTAGGACTGAATTTTAGAAAGAGAAGGGCTGGGCGTGGTGGCTCATGCCTGTAATCCCAGAACTTTGGGAGGCCGAGGCGGGTGGATCCCTTGAGTTCAGGTATTCGAGACCAGCCTGGCCAACATGGTGAAACCCCGTCTCTACTAAAAATATAAGAATTAGCTGGGCAGTAGTGACTCACACCTGTAACCCCAGCTGTACAGGAGGCTGAAGCAGGAGAATCACTTGAGCCTGGGAGGCAGAAGTTGCAGTGAGCCAAGATCGCACCACTGCCCTCCAGCACTCCAGTCTGAAAATAAAACAAACGAAAAGATACATGGCAAGAGGAAAAGCTGCCACGTTCGCTTGCCTCTCTGTGTGACTGAAGACATAACTCCTGGCCCTGCAGCAGCCATGCATGACCTCTGGGGACAGGCCTGAGGACAAAGGGAACCTGCCATGAACATATGAACTAGTCAGCTGTTGCTACAATAATGCTGCAAACAACCCCCCGCTGCCCCAAACTCAGTGGCTAATGCAGTCTTGTCTCAGGCTCCCAGATCATAGGCGAGCAAGTTGATGTGGTTTAGCTAACCTAGAATGGGCTGGGCCACCCTGTGTCAGGCTGCAGGCTGGGCTCTGGTCTTCCCCCGATGTGTTTATTCTGGGGACCAGGCTGAAGGGATGCTACAGCTGGGATGAATTCTTTTCAGGGCAGGTCTCAGGAGTGCGAGGGGCTAAGTCAACTCACATGAGCACATTTAAGGCCTTGGATGACCAGTTGTGGTTGCTCATGCCTTTAATCCCAGCACCTTGGGAGGCCTAGGCAGGTGTATTGCTTGAGCCCAAGAGTTTGGGACCAGCCTGGACAACATAGTGAGACCCTGTCTCTACAAAAAATTTAAAAATTTGCTGGGCATGGTGGTGGGCACCTGCATTCCCAGCTACTTGGGAGGCTGAGGCAGGAGGATCACTTGAGCCCAGGAGTTTGAGGCTACAGTGAACTGTGATTGTCCTACTGCACACCAGCCAGGGCAACAGAGAAAGTCCCTTTCTCAAAGAAGCACACACAAAAAAGAACCTGA
Source organism: Papio anubis (assembly GCF_008728515.1). NCBI lineage: Eukaryota > Metazoa > Chordata > Mammalia > Primates > Cercopithecidae > Papio > Papio anubis. Next base: position 93,581,675 of record NC_044988.1, on the reverse strand, counting down.
CTCAAATTCCAATGGCTGATGAGAGTCACGTGACCAAGCCCAGCACACCATTCAGGATGTATACTCACCCAGGGCAGGCGGAGGCCTGTGGATATTTACGGACCAATACCCCAACCTATCATGCAGCCACAGACATAACTGATCCAGGAACAGCCCTGCTGGCCTTCAGTTTTCCCCTCTGTGAGACAGGAGTGTCTACCAGTCCAGTTAGAGTTTTTCTACTTGCAGCCGAGATGGAAGCCGGGTCGTGGGGTGGGGTGGCGGCTGCAGGGCCTCCTAGGGAGAATGTACTATGAGAAAATATGGATTCTGGAGTAAGCAATAGGGCCTGAACAAAAAGGAGAGTTCCAGACTTGAGGCGGTGGCTGGGACTTGAACCCCCAACCCCATCCTCCTGCGGAGGTGTGTGCTGCACCCAAGGGAAAAGCTAGTTGTAGGTTTTTGAACTTAGAAAGCAGCTTCATCAACTTCTGCACTGGGGCTTAAGCACCTCCAGGCAGGAACCTCCTGAGTGAGCATAAAGCATTCCGTCACAGACCCAGGATCTGCCTGCGTCTCAGGGGCTGGTGCTGTCAGGAAGCGTCTGGTGCTGGATCAGGGCACAGGCAAGGTCTGTGTGGAACAGAGGCTGGTGCAGCAAAGGCTCAGAGGCCAGGGCCTGGGCGTGGTGCCTCATGCCTGTAATCCCAGTACTTTGGGAGGCCAAGGCAGGCGAGTCACCAGGAGTTCAAGACCAGCCTGGTCAACGTGGTGAAACCCCAGCTCTACTAAAAATACAAAAATTTAGTTGGGTGTGGTGGCGGGCATGAGTAGTCCCAGTTACTTGGGAGGTTGACTGGGAGAATCCCTTGAACCTGGGACGCAGTGGTTGCAGTGAGCCGAGATCGTGCTGCTGCACTCCAGCCTGGGTGACAGAGCAAGACTCCATCTCAAACAAACAAACAAAAAAGCTTAGAGGCCAGCTGAGGTGCCCAGCAGTGCTGGGAGAGGCCCACGGCACAACCAGAGGATCGAAGGCCAACAGAGGCCCATGCAGCCTGGTCAGATTCACAGGTCCATGGAAGACTCCATTTGGGAGCCCAAACTCTCTTGTGGGGGCAGAAGGTGGGAGGTTTGGGGTGGACTAGGCTTCTGGGACAAAGAGGTGGGCCTTGGGGCTGGGTACTGGATGTGCCTCTCCGTGTGATCTTTTTGCACCCACAGGATGGTGAGGCCTGTTCAGCCTTACATCATGGCCTGAGGTTCCCAAGTTCAACACCCCCATCTTCTATAGATACAGAAATTCCCAGTGACCAGCCTCCAGTAAGAAGAGAGCAGGCAGCGGGGAACATTGGCTTAATAAATAAGAAAATAAAAATAAGAAGAAACAGACCAGGTGTGGTGTCTCACACCTGTAATCCCAGCAATTTGGGAGGCTGAGGCGGGCAGATGACTTGAGGTCACGAGTTTGAGACCAGCCTTGCCAACATGGCAAAACCCCGTCTCTACCAAAAACACAAAAATTAGCCAGGTGTGGTGGTGCATGCCTGTAGTCCCAGCTACTCGAGAGACTGAGGTAGGAAAATCACTTGAACCTGGGAGGTGTAGTTTGCAGTGAGCTGAGATCACGCCACTGTACTCCAGCCTGGGCGACAGAGCGAGACACCCTCTCGAATTAAAAAAAAAAGAGAGAAATGACATCAACAGTTGCATCTGTCCACAGTATGTAGGGTAGCTTTCCAGGAGAGCCCTGGGGCATCTGGGGTGTCTGATATACTATAGGCACTAATGCTTCCTTAATGCTGTCTGGTGTCCCCCACCCGATTTTAGAGTAGGGACTGCAGAACAATGTGTGGTCCACAAGAGCTCAGTCAGGCTGACCATGGAGGCTCAGTGGACTGAGAGGATGGTCAGAATGTGTGGTTTCAACAGCTAAACCCAGGCACCCTGGTGTGTGTTTCTCAAATTAGTGATATGTGGATGGTGAGTGATGGAGGTAGCTCTCACTGGGTGTAACCACATGCATCCTGGGCATTCTTTGAATGGCAGTGGGGGAAGATGGTGGAGGTAGGGGAAGAAAGGAGGAGTGGGGCAGGTGGGCGAGGACCACGGGAACTGTAGGACTTTAGGGAATTCAGATGTGTCATGGTCATTGTGGCCAGCAGGGCCTTGGGCCCTCTGCCCACACGACTTCATGTGGGCTTGTAACCACCCCACTGGGAGGGGCTGTCACTATCATTTCACAAATGAGGAAGCAGAGACTCAGAGAAGGGAAGTACCATGCACAGAGATGAAAGGAATGGAGCTCAGCTAGCAGTCTACATGACCGTGGCCAAGGGGCCAAGAGGACCAAAGCTCAATTCAGGTCAAAACCCATCTCTGAGAGGGTCCAACTGGACAGGAAGGTGTGCTGGGCATCTGTGCTCCTGGCCAGTCCTCCAGCTCCCTTTTCTTATACCCTCCTCTCCCCCAGGTGGAGCCTCAGGGGCCATATTTGTACCTCTCTGCTCCCCTGGCAACAGCTGATTAGACCAGAGGTGCAGGCTGATTCGAGCTGAGCCAATCAGCTTCTTTCTCCTGTGACTTTGGCCTTGAGAATCAGTTTTACTGGGTTAACTTCCTAGCTGGTTATTTGAAAAGAGGCATGAAGCTGGGCTGGGCTGGCTGTGTTTGGCCACATGCTCATAGAATGGCAGAGAGAAGACTCAATCATGGAAAGCTTGAAATGCAGTTATGGGAGAGAAAGACAAAGGCAGTCATGCAGGAGAGATACTGAGACAAGGTGGGGAGAAGGAGAGAGAAAGGAAGGAAAGGAAGGAAAATAAGGAGGAAGACTGAGATAAAAAGAGAGAGAGTCACAAGAAGCCTAAGACGCTACCTCCAGGTCTCCTGACAAATTTCTGGGTCCCTACTCCTGCCTTCCTGAGGCTGCTGCATGTCCAGCCTTGGATCTCTGGGACCCTCCTGTTTTAACAAATCCCCTTCTCTTCTTGGATTGTTTGAAGAACCCCCCTTTCTTTCTTTTCTTTCTTTCTCTCTCTCTCTCTCTTTCTTTCTTTCTTTCTTTCTTTTCTTTCTTTCTTTCTTTCTTTCTTTCTTTCTTTCTTTCTCTTTCTTTCTTTCTTTCTTTTCTTTCTTCCTTCCTTCCTTCCTTCCTTCCTTCCTTCCTTCCCTCCACTCCCTCCGTCCCTCCTCCTCCTCTCTCTCTCTCTTTCTTTCTTTCTTTTCTTTCTTTCTTTCTTTCTTTCTTTCTTTCTTTCTTTCTTTCTTTCCTTTCTTTCTTTCTTCCTTTCTTTCTTCCTTTCTTTTCTTTCTTTCACTTTCCTTGCAATTAAAATCCCCTGACCTCATTGCATTAAATCTGTACATTGTTTTGGGTGTACAGATTAATAATACAGATTGTTTTAGATTTTGAATGTGTGTAATGAATTCTCTTCATCCATGAGCATGAAATAGCTTTCCATTTATTTGGATCTTCAATTTCTTTATCAGTGTTTTATAATTTTCAGTATACAAATATTACACCTCCTTGGTTAAATTTATTCCTAGGTATTTTTTTAATGCCATTGTAAATAAGATTGTTTTCTTGATTTCCTTTTCACCTAGGTTGTTGTTTTTGTATAGATCTGCTATTGACTTTTGTGTGTTGATTTTGTATCCTGTGATTTTGCTGAATTTATTTATTAGATCTAACAGGGTTTTTGTGTGGAATCTTTAGGATTTTCTGCATATAGAATCATGTCATCTGCAAATAGAGATCATTTTACTTCTTCCTTTCTGATTTAGATGACTTTTATTTCTTTTTCTTGTCTGACTGCTCTTGCTAGTACTTCCGGTACCATGTTGAATAGAAGTGGAGAGAGCGGGCATCCTTGCCTTGTTCCAGATTTCAGTAGGAAAGTTTTTGATTGTTCCCCATAAATTATGGTGTTACCTGTGGTTTTTCATAAATGGCCTGTATTATGTTGAGAAACTTTCTTTCTTTGCCAAAACTGTTAAGAGTTTTTATCCAGAAAGGATGCTGAACTTGGTCAAGTGCTTTTTCTGTTTCAACTGAGATGATCATGTGGTTTTTATCTTTCATTCTGTTAATATTATGCACCATATTGATTGATTTGTGCATGTTAAAGCAGTCTTGCCTGTCAGGGGTAGATCCTACTTCGTCATGGTGTGTAGTCTTTTTTGTGTGTTCTTGATTTTGGTTTGCTTATATTTTATTGAGGATTTTTGCATCAATGTTCATTATAGAGATTGGCCTGTAGCTTCTCCTTTTTTTTTTTTTTTTTTTTTTTTTGGTGGTATCTTTGTCTGGCTTAAGTATTAAGGTGATGCTGGCCTCATAACATGTGTTTGGAAGTATTTCATCTAGCTCTATTTTTTTTGGTAGAGTTTAAGAAGAACTGGTAATAATTCTTTGAATGGCTGGCTGAATTCAGCCATGAAGCCATCTGGTCCTAGGCTTTTCTTTGTGGGAAAATTTTAAATTACGTTTTGATACAGTTTGGATGTTGTCCCCACCCAGATCTCATATTGAGTGTTGGAGGTGTGACCTGGTGGGAGGTGATGTGATCATGAGGGCGGATTTCTCATGAATGGCTTAGTACCATCCCCTTGGTGCTGCCCTCACCATAGTGAGTGGGTTCTCCTGAGATCTGGTCATTTTAAAGTCTGTGGCCCTCCCCCTCTCTCTCTTGCTCCTGCTCCCACCATGTAAGAGGCCTGGCTCCCCCTTCACCTTCTGCCATGATTGTAAGTTTCCTGAGGCCTCCCCAGAAGCAGATGCCAATATTATACTTCCTGTACGGCCTGCAGAACCATGAGCCAACGGAACCTCTTTTCTTACAAATCACCCAGTCTCAGGTATTTCTTCATAGCAATGCGAAAATGGCTTAATACACTTGTTCAGTCCCTTTGTTATTAGTGTGTTCAAGCTTTCTATTTCCTCCAATTCAATCTTGATAGGTTACATTTTTCTAGGAATTTATCCATTTCCTCTAGGTTATCCAAAATATCCATACCCAAAGCAATGTATAGATTTAAGGGAATCTCTATCAAAATTCCAATGGCATTTTCACAGAAATAGAAGAAACAATTATAAAATTCATATGGAACCACAAAAAAACCCTGAATAGCCAAAGAAATACTGAGAAAGAAAAACAAAGAGGCATCATACTTCCTGATTTTTTTTTTTTAATGGGGTTTTGCTCTTGTTTGTCACCCAGGCTGGAGTGCAGGAGCACGATCTTGGCTCACTGCAACCTCTGCCTCCAAGGTTCAAGCAATTCTCCTGCTTCAGCCTCCTGAGTAGCTGGGACTACAGGTGTGCACTACCATGACTAGCTAATTTTTTGTGTTTTTAGTAGACAGGGTTTCACCATGTTGACCAGACTGGTCTGTAACTCCTGACCTCAGGTGATCCACCCACCTCGGCCTCTCAAAGTGCTGGGATTACAGGTGTGGGTCACTGTACCTGGCCTGATTTAAATTATATTACAAAGCTGCAATGATTAAAACAGTATGTTACTAACATAAAAACAGAAACATAGACTGGTGAAACAAAACAGAGAGCCCAGAAATAAATCCAAACATATATGGTCAATCAATTATTGATAAGACCACCAAGAGGACACAATGGGGAACAGATAGTCTTTTCAATAAATGGAAATTTGGATTTCCATAAGCAAAATAATGAAACTGGACCCTTATCTTATACCATATGCAAACATCAATCCAAAATGGATCAAAGACCTAAATGTAAGACCTGAAACCATAAAGCTCCTAGACTCTTCTAGACTCTTCCTGAAACCATAAAGTCTCCTAGACACAGGGGAAAAGCTCCTCAACATTGGCCTTGGCAATAATTTTTTGGACATCACACAAAAAACTCAGGCTACAAGAACAAAAATAAGTAAATGAGACTACATTAAAAAAGAAACAAACAAAAAAACTTCTGCACAACAAAGGAAACGATCAACAAAATGAAAAAACAACTAATGGACTGGGAAAAAATCATTGCCAACCACATATGTGATAAGGGATTGACATCCAAAATTTGTAAAGACCTCTTACAACTCAATAGCAGAAAAACAAATAATCCAATTTTAAAATTGGGCAAATGACCTGAACAGATATTTCTCCAACGAAGATATAAAAATGGCCAATAGGTATATAAAAAGATGCTCAAAATCACTATCATAAGAAAATGCAAATTAAAATTACCATGAGATAGCACCTCATAGTAAGGATGGCTGTTATCACAAAGACAAGTGACAGCAAATGTTAGTGAGGGTGTGGAAAAAAGGGAACCCCAGTACATTGTTGGTGGAAATACAGATTAGCACAGCCACTATGGAGAACTGTGTGGAGGTTCCTAAAGAAATCAAAAATAGAACTACCACAGGACCCAGCAATCCCTCTTCTGGGTATATACCCAAAGGATATTTTTATTAGTCCATTTTTGCATTGCAATAAATACCTGAGACTGGGTAATTTATAAGGAAAAGAGGTGTCATTGGCTTACAATTCTGCAATCTGTACAGGAAGCATGGTGGCATGTGATCCTGGGGAGGCCTAGGGAGCTTTTACTCATGGTGGAGGGGCAAAGCCAGAGCTGGCATCTTACACAACAGGAGCAGAAGGAAGAGAGAAAGAGAGAGAGGGAGGAGGTGCTGCATGCTTTTAAACAACCAGATCTCGTGAGAACTCACTCACTATACAGTACCAAAGGTGCTAAGCCATTCATGAGAACTCTGCCCCTGGGATCCAATCACCTCCCACCAGGCCCTTCCTCCAACATTGGGGATTGCAATTCGACATGAGATTTGGGTGGGGACACAGATCCAAACCGCATCAGAGATGGAGTCACCTTGGAAAGACTGCACTCCTGTGTCCATTGCCACGTTATTCACAATAGCCAAGATATGGAGACAATCTCAATGTCCATTGATAGATGAATGGATAAAGAAAATGTGACATATATGTACAATGGAATATTATTTGGCTTTAAAAAAGGAGTTTCTGCCATTTGCCACAACACGAATGGACCTGGAGGACGTTACACAGGTGAGATAAGCCAGACACAGGAGGAAAAAGGTTGCATGATCTCGCTGATACGTGGAACATTTTTCAAAAGATTCTCTATCTCAATACACAGATAGAGAATGAAGCAGTGGTTACAGGGGTGGGGGAATGGGAAAATGTGGGTCAAAATGATATCAAATAGTGGGTATACGGGATGAAGGAGCCAAGAGATCTGACATGCACTGTGAGGACTAAAGTTCATAAAATTGTATTGTATTGGGGATTTCTGTTAAACAAGCAGATTTTAGCTGCTCTCGTCACGCATTTTAGAGAAGTAACTGTGAGATGATAGGTATGCTCATCTGCCTCGCTACAGTAACCACTTGACTCTCTCTATATATGGCATCATGTTGTCAACATCACATACACACAGTAAAATTTATATTTAAAAAAACCAATAGGCTGGCCATGGTGGCTTACGCCTGCAATGCCAGCACTTTGGGAGGCCGAGGTGGGCAGATCACGAGGTCAGAAGATTGAGACCGTCCTGGCTAACACGGTGAAATCCCGTCTCTACTAAAAATACAAAAATTAGCTGGGTGTGGTGGCGGGCGCCTGTAGTCCCAGCTACTCGGGAGGCTGATGCAAGAGAATTGCTTGAACTTGGGAGGTGGAGTTTGCAGTGAGCTGCGATCGTGCTACTGCACTCTAGCCTGGGCCATACAGCCAGACTCCATCTCAAAGAAAAGAAAATAAAAGAAAAGACAAAAAAGAAAAGAAAAGAAAAGAAAAGAAAGAGCAACAATCTTGATCTAAGACATAGCAGGGGTGGCCCCTGTGATCAGATTTGCCAGGGATGCTCCACCAGAAACCTCTGAGTTACCCTGGCTCTGTCTCCCACTTCCCTGACTCCTCCTTCTGCAAGTCCACAGGTTCTGTCCTCACCCATCTCTCCATCTGCCTCCTTTGCAGCCCCCGAGGCCACTGCCCCAGCCCAGGCCTCTCCCCTTTCTCCTGGCTGCTGCTCAGCCTCCTCTCTGTCATCCTGTCCCCAGCCTCAGCTCCTGCAGAGGGGCCTGGCTCACTCGTGCGTTCAGCAAATGTAAAAGCAACCTTGCCCAATACCAGGCCTGCTCCTTGCTGGAACAGCACAGACCATTGGGAAGCCAATGGGTCAGGTCATTAAGAGCAAAACCCACATTCTCACTGTAGCCCATAGGCTCTTCCCAGCCTGGCCAGCCTCTCCAGATTCACTTTCTTGGGAATGCCTGCTTTCCAACCCCACTGGCTGCCTCCTGCTGCCTCAGGCCCTTGACACATGCTGTGCCCTCTGCCTGAACAGCTCTTCCTGAGACTGGCTCCTTCTCATCCTACAGGTCCAATTCAGAGAGCCAGCTCTGATTCCTCCTCCAATATCTATCTATCTATCTATCTATCTATCTATCTATCTATCTATCTATCCATCTATCTATCTATCTATCTTTGAGACGGAGTCTCACTCTGTCACCCAGGCTGGAGTGAAGTGGCATGATCTGGGCTCACTATAACCTCCACCTCCTAGGTTCAAGTGATTCTCCTGCCTCAGCCTCCCGAGTACCTGGGATTACAGGCACATACCACCACACCCTGCTAATTTTTTGTATTTTTGGTAGAGATGGTGTTTCACCATGTTGGCCAGGTCGGTCTTGAACTCCTGACCTCAAGTGATCTGCTCGCCTCGGCCTCCCAAAGTGCTGGGATTACAGGTGTGAGCCACCGCACCTGGCCTCCTCCTCCAATCTAATGCGGGTCTCCTTTCTTCTACATCTTGGCACCCTGTTTATCTCCCTTAGAGAACTTACCATATTTTGTAGTCATTTTTGTTTGTTGACCTGATTTTTGTCTGCCACTAACATCAGACTATAATCTCCATGAGTACAGGGGACTTGACTGTTTTGTTCACCACTGAATCTCCTGTACCCAGGACAGGGTCTGTGGTGATAATGAATGAATGAATGAATAAATGACTGCGGCTCCGCAGCCAGGAGTGGGATGGGGCCGAGAGCAATCCTTGAAGCCTCCAGCTTTGGCTCTGCCCCCAGACACACACAAGCCTTCTCTTGTGATGAAACTGCCCACAAGGGCGACAGCCTTCGTCAGCGTTCTGTGGGTCCGTTTAGTGTCTCTTTGTGCAGCTTCTTCATTCCAGAACACAGGAGCTTTGTGTGACCAAAAGGCCATCAGTATGTGTGTCAGCAGAACCAAAGAGTAACTGCCCCCTTTCCCAGGACGAGTCTGAGAACTGCTGACCACTTGGAAAGGAGGGTAGAATTTTAAAATTACTCGGGTCGGCTCTCAAAGCTCCCTTTACTTACATATGTTGCTTTTGTTATGGGGGTGGGATGATAATTAAAAATAACCAAGCAATAGTAATTACTTATTTTTATTGATTGATTGATTTTTTTTTTTTTTTTTGAGACAGAGTGTCGCTCTTTTTTTTTGTCCAGGCTGGAGTACAATGGCATGATCTCAGTTCACTGCAACCTCTGCCTCCCTGGTTCAAGTGATTCTCCTGCCTCAGCCTCCCAAGAAGATGGGATTATAGGCATGTGCCACCACACCCAGCTAATTTTACATTTTTAGTAGAGATGGGGTTTCACCATGTTGGCCAGGCTGGTCTCAAACTCCTGACCGTAGGTGATCCGCCCGCCTCAGCCTCCCAAAGTGCTGGGATTACAGGCATGAGCCACCTCGCCCAGCCTCAGTAATTACTTATGAAGTATTAATTCATTTTTAAAATATTAATTATGAATACAACTATAGTTGACCCTTGAACAAGATGGGTTTTGAGCTGTGTGGGTCCCCTTATACATGGATTTTTTCTTTTCTTTTCTTTTTTCTTTCTTTTTTTTTGAGATGGAGTCTGGCTCTGTTGCCCAGGCCAGGCTAGAGTGCAGTGGTGTGATCTCGGCTCACTGCCAGCTCTGCCTCCTGGGTTCACACCATTCTCCTGCCTTAGCCTCCCAAGTAGCTGGGACTACAAGTTCCTGCCACCAAGCCTAGCTAATTTTTTGTCTTTTTAGTAGAGTCAGAGTTTCACCATATTAGCCAGGATGGTCTCGATCTCCTGTCTTGGTGCGCCGCCCCCCCCTGGGGGGTTTACGGGGGGGGGCCCCTTTTCGTGGTTTTTTTTTTTTTTTTTTTTTTTTTTTTTTTGGAGACAAGAGTCTCACTCTGTCACCCAGGCTGGAGTGCAGTGGTACAAGATCTGAGCTCACTACAACCTCTGCTTCACAGGCTCAAGTGATCCTCCCACTTTAGCCTCCCCAGTAGCTGGGACAACAGGTGTGTGCCTCCATGCCTGGCTAATTTTTTTTGTATTTTTTTTGTAGAGACGGGGTTTCACCATGTTCCCCAGGCTGATTTCAAACTCCTGGGCTCAAGCAATCCCCTTACCTCGGCCTCCCAAAGTGCTGGGATTACAGGCATGAGCCACTGTGCCTTGCCAATACGTGAATTTTTTCAAATAAAAGTTACACTGAGTATACCTGCTCTCCCACCTCCCCTTCTGCCTCCTCCACCTCTTCCATTTCTTTCACCCAAGACAGTAAGACCAACCCCTCCTCCTCCTCCCCAGCCTACTCAATGTGAAGATGATAAGGATGAAGGCCTTTATGATGATCCACTTCGACTTAGTGAACAGTACGTATGTATTCTCCGCTTTATGATTTCGCTAATAACATTTTCTTTTCTCAAGCTTACTTTATTGCAAGAATTTGGTCTATAACACATAACATAAAAGATACGTGCTAATCAACGGTTATCAGTCAGGCTTCTGGTCAACAGCAGGCTATCAGCAGTTAAGTTTGAGGACAGTCAAAAGTTATACATGGATTTTCAAGTACGCAGGGGGTTAGTGCCCCTAATTCCTGCATTGTTCAGGGGCCAACTGTATTAAAATAATGGGTAAAATAATCAATATGCCAATAGTCATACTGTAAAAAGACAGCAAGGTCTCTGGGTGCCAGGCAGTCTGGCTGGGTGGCCCAGTAGGACAGAGAGTGGTGGTGTGCATATGTGGCTAGAGCATGGAGAGGCCATGAGAAAGAGGGGTCTCCTGGGTGACATTCACGCCAGAGGTGCAGCTTGACAGTAAGAGCTGGGGAGGTGCCCTAAGAGGTGGGCAGAGGCCGGAAGTGTCAATCTCAAAGACTGTTTCTGAGCTAGGTGGGCCAAGGGTGTCTGTGGTTGTTGTTTCTGCTAGTCTTCCAGCAGACCAGGCTCTGGGGAAGGCTCATGGTCTTGTCCTTTACCTGCTGTCTGGTGGGTGGGATTGGGGGCCAGTATAACTGGATTCTATCTGAAGGTGAGAAGCCTGGTCAAGCTGGGTCCAGGGTAGAGATGTCAAAGCCCAAGGGGTCTGAACGAGTGTTAGATTTGCAGTCAGAGTGGATTTGCAGAGTGGAACCCAGTGGTGTGCTGGTAAACCAGCTCTTCAACAGCAAAGCCCTAATTTGTAGCATTTGCCAATTTCCATGGTGTAAATATTCACACCATGGCTGATTTCAAGCCACCAATGGGATGTCACTGAATGCAGAGTTGGGAAAACAGCCAGCTCCAGCACAGCCAGCCAGGGCAATGGGGATGGGGAGCAGCTGATCACAGCGGCTGCACTGGCCGGTGGCCTGAAGGGCCCTGAGGAGTGAGGCCACAGCCCCAAAGGATCACCAGAGGGATCGGCATGGGGAGGCAGCTCTCACCAAATGGATCAGAAGAGACAGGAGGTTTCCTGGTTGCTCATGGGACTGTGTTTATGTCCCTAGCACTATCCCCACGGGTGCGTGGCAGGTGAGTACTGTAGTGAGGCCTCAGCCTGGGAAATAAGAGAATGGCCCGTTGCTCAGGACTCTGGCCTGTGAGCAGAGCTAGAGGAGCAGCAAAGGCTCGGGGGATTCACTCGTTCACTCATTCATTCAACAAAAACTGAATAAGCTCTGACTGTGTCCTAGGTGCAGTGCTAGGGATCAGGGATACAAGGGAACAGGAAAGACGTGACCCTTCCTTTCATGGAAATTTCAGAGTCTAGCAGAGGCTATGGGCATGAAAGCAAGTAATCAAAATGCGCTGCATGTGAAAAGTTCTGGGACCCGCGCAGTGGCTCACGCTTGTAATCCCAGCACTTTGGGAGGCTGAGGCGGGCGGATCACCTGAGGTCAGGAGTTCGAGAACAGCCTGGCCAACATGGTGAAAGCTTGTCTCTACTAAAAATACAAAAAAATTAGCTAGGCGTGGTGGTGTGCGCCTGTAATCCTAGCTACTTGGGAGGCTGAGGCAGGAGAATCACTTGAACTCTGTGGGCGGCAGAGGTTGCAGTGAGCCAAGATCATGCCACTGCACTCCAGTGATAGAGTGAGACACTGTCTCAAAAATTTAAAAAATGAAAATAGAAGATTTATGGATGGGGATCCCCAGGGCCCAGGGGAGCTCAGGGTACAACCAGCCTCAAGTGGAGAGGGTCGTCAGGGAAGGCGGTCCAGGGGAAGGGCTGTGGGCAGCTTGGAAGTCAGCCCTGTGGGGGATGGAGTGTGTGGATGGGGAAAGGGAGTGTGTTCCAAGCAGCGGAACAGCCTATGCAAAGACCCCAGAGCAAAGCACTGAAGGACCCTCAGTCTGGTTGGAGGGTGGGGTGCAAGGGGAGGGAGTGGTAGGGAGGAAGAAAATGAGTCAGCAGGGGCTGCAGGGAGGAAGCCATTGGAGGTGTTGCTGAGGAATGCTGAAATCCGACCCCCTCCTCCCCCATTCCCACCAAGGGTCATCCTGGCAGCTCTGGAGACAAGAGGAGGCAGGGGAAACAGTTACAAATGTCCCAGCAAGAGACAAGGAGGGCTTGAGCTGGAGAGGAAGGGGACAGGGTCAAAACATATTTCAGAGGTTGACAGATGCACGTGGAGTTGAGCAAACAGTGATCAAGGATTGTTGGCTTGAAAAGCAGGATATTGGGGGTGCTATTTGCCAAAAAGGGGTAAACCTGGAAGAGGAATAGGTTGGGGTAGGGGAAGCTCATGGTGGGTGTGTTGTGACGTTTTTTTGACTCTAAGCTTCTTTGATCCTTCAGGGAGCTCCCGGCCCCCGGAGTCTTGGTAGAGCAGAGGTCAGGACCAGCAACATCATTTGCAGGGCTAATTATGCAAATTGCAAATGCAAATCCCATGCAAAATGGAAATGTACAGCCCCTTGTTCAAAAATGCTTGCAAATTTCAAGACGGTGACCACAGAGCATTGAACCAAATGAGGGGCTGCACAGGCCACCTGTCCCTGAAGTCAGTCCTGACACAGGTATTTATTTTCCCAACACTACTCGTGGCTCAGGAGCCACAAAATGACATTGAAATAGATGGCATCTAAAACCATGGAATCAGGTGAGGACACCCAAGGATAGAAGGTGACAGCAAAGGAGAGGACCCAACACTGACCTTGGGCATTCAAGCATTTACAGGTCAATAGAGGAGAAGAATAAAGGAAAAAATTGCAAAGGGGCCAGAAATGTATAAAACCAGAAGGGTGTGGTGTCCTGGAAGCTGAGAGAGGAAAGTGATTGAAAAACTGCTCGACACCAGGCACGGAGGCTCATGCCTGTAATCCCAGCGCTTTGGGAGGCCGAGGCAGGTGGATCATGAGGTCAGGAGATCGAGACCATCCTGGCTAACATGGCGAAACCCTGTCTCTACTAAAAATACAAAGAAATTAGCTGGGCATGGTGGTGCGCGCCTGTAGTCCCAGCTACTCAGGAGGCTGAGGCAGGAGAATCACTTGAACCTGGGAGGCAGAGGTTGCAGTGAGCCGAGATCGCACCACTGCACTCCAGCCTGGGCAATAGAGCAAGACTCTGTCTCAAAAAAGAAAAAAAAAAAAAAGAAAAGAAAAAAGAGAAGAGGAAAAGAAAAGAAAAGAAAACACATTTTTATTTTCTCAGTGGAGAGCTGCTGAGAGGCTGAGGGACACAACCACTTGGCAGGGGCGGGGGGTGGGCTGGGGGCAGGTGATGAGGTACCCGGGGTAGTGCTGCTCAGATGTTGTTATAATTACAATAATTATTATTATTTGGGAGAGTCTCGCTCCGTTGCCCAGGTTGGAGTGCAGTGGCGGGATCACAGCTCACTGCAGCCTCAACCTCCTGGGTTCAAGCAAGCCTCCCTCCTCAGCCTCCTGAGTAGCTGAGACTACAGGCATATGCCACCATGCCGGGCTAATTTTTATTTTTACTTTTGTAGATATGAAGTCTCCCTATGTTGCTCAAGCTGGCCTCAAACTCCTGGACTCAAGCAATCTTCCCACCTCAGCTTCCCAAGTAGCTGGGACTACAGGTGCACACCACCAAACCCTGGCTAATATATATATATATATATATTTTTAGAGACAGGGTTTCACCACGTTGCCCCAGGCTCAAGCAATCTACCCACCTTGGCATCCCAAAGTGCTGGGATTACAGGCCTGAACCACCACACCTTGCCATTGCTCAGATTTTAACGTGCACAAAATCACTGAGGGGTCTTGTGGTCTTGAAACTGCAAATTCTGATTCCTCAGGTCCAAGGAGGGGCCTGAGACTGCACATTTCTAACAAGCTCCCAGGTGCTGCTGCTGTGGCTGGTGGGAGGACCACACCTTGAGTAGCGAGCTCCAGGGCCATGGGTTTCAAATTTGGCTGCACAGAGGAAACACCTAGAGAACATGACTAGCATGGACCATATCCCAGACTAATTAACTCAGAATCCCCAGGGGTGGGAACAAGACACCGGGAATTTCTTAAGTTCCGCAGGTAATTCCAATGTGTAGCCAAGGTCAAGGACTATTACTAAGGCGTTCAGAGCTTAAATTAGTGTGTGTTTATTGCTGCAGATAGCTCTTCCTGTTTAATCCTTACATGGATATTATTATTATATATTTCTATTACGCATTTTATTCTGATCATTATCATAATGTAATATGATTGTTTTCAGAGTTTACCATTTATTGCAATGCATTGAGCTGGGCACTTTATACTCATTATCATCATTACTATCATTGTTATTTTTAAAATAGGAAGAGCTCTTGGAGGGATGGATAGGTGGAACACAGAGGATTTTTAGGGCAGTAGAAACACACAGTACGATACTATAATGGTGGGTAAATGTCATTATACATTTGTCCAAAGCCATAGAATATACAACCCCAAGAATGAACCCTGAGCTAAACTATGGACTCTGAGTGATAATGATGTCTCAATACAGGTTTGCCAATTGTAACAAATAGACCACTCTTGTGGGGATGTGGCTGATGGGAGAGGCTGTGCCCATGTGGGGGCAGAGGGCATAGGGCATATAGGAACTCCTTATACTTCCTGCTTATTTTTTCTGTTAACCTGAAGTAGCTCTTAAAAAGTAAGATCTTTTAAAAAAAAGGAAGAGCTCATGTTTATGGAAGGCTTGCCTTGTACCAGACGCTGTGCTATGTGCTTTGTGTGTATTATCTTATTCCACAAATGAAGAAACTGAGAATCAGAGAGCTTTTTAAAACTGTCCCATGATTACATAGCTAATATGTGGTGGAGACTGTTTGCAATTTCAGATCTATTTCAAAGCCCATGTGCCTATCCACTATTCTCTAAAACCATGTTTTTCAAATGTTTCTAATGATAAAGATGATCTGGCCAGGCATGGTAGTTCACACCTGTAATCCTAGCAGTTTGGGAGACTGAGGTGGGTGGGTCACCTGAGGTCAGGAGTTCGAGATCAGCCTGGCCTGAAACTCTGTCTCTACTAAAAACACAAAAATTAGCTGGGCAGGTGGTGGGCACCTGGAATCCTAGCTATTTGGCTGAGGTGGGAGAATCGCTTGAAACTGGGAGGCAACAGAGAGGGACTCTGTCTCAAAAAAAAAAAAAAAAAAAGTCTGATGCTTGTTTAAAAAAAAGTACAGATTCCTAGGACCCTCCCCTGGGGAATCTGACTTAGTAGCTCTGAGATGGGACTCAGTGTCTATATTTTTCTTCCTCCCTCCCCCTGAGATCCTTATCATCAGGCAAGCTTGGGAAACACTGCTATAATACCTAATGATAGGATTGTGGTATATGGTTTTATCGTTGACAATAAAATTCATTCCCTTCTTTGTAAGAGGGATTATCCAGCCCCACCCTTTCCCTGCCTCCTGGTAGGCGGGAGTGCAGCTGTCTGCACCTTTGCCAGGCTTGGCAGTGAGTTCCTCTGACCATTGGGAAGGGAGCAACATGACCTGTGCATGTCTAGCACAAGCTTTAAGTGCAGTTGCATGGTCCAGCTTGCTCTCCTGCACTTCTGCTCTCTGTTCTGAAAGTGACTTGTCCCAGAGTGGGGCTGTGCCTTCAGCCTGGGTCCCAGAACAAGAAAACACATGGGGCAGAGCAAACCTATAGTCCTTGTGAGAAATAAAGGTTTGTTATTGTAAGCCATTGAGATTTGGTGGGGGAGATGTTGTTTGTTACACAGCACAGCTGACTAATACAACATTTAGTTGTAATATTAACAATGGTGACATCTCTTGAGTACTTCTTATGTATGAAGCACTTTATACATATATATGTATAGAGCCTCTCATCTTAGCAAAAATAAACTGCAATCTTGGGATTATTATTGCCATTTTGGAGATGAGGAAACTGAGGCTCAAAGAGAGCTTGCCCAAAGTCACCCTGCCGGGAGTTGCACAGCCACCATCTGATCCCAAAGTTCTTCATGTCACAACTGAGCTTTCCTGTCCCGGCCTTCCCTCTTTTTCCCACCTCTCCCCTCTGTTTTCTGCTAGTATCAGTCTCAAGTGCAACCTGTTGGCAGAAACAGACATATGCAATATTTAATTCACTTTAATTAAAATAAATTTTAGTGGATTTTTTTTTTTTTCTGGGACATAACTCATTTTGATGGGAACCCATTGGATTTTAATGGGAAACGTATTAGAGGAACATATTGTGATCTTTAATGAAGCTGGGCTGCGTGGAGAACCACCTACAGGTAATTAGAAGCCCTCCAGGCCCTTGGGGAATAAGGTGAAATGAACTTCGGTTTGTTTAAGACAATTAGTGCAGACAATGATCTGGGAACGAATTAAATGGTCCTTGATTAGGAGCAGCTGTGCAGGTGGCATCCTCAGGAAAATGGGACGCACAAGTGGGGCTCTTAAGAAAGAGTGATTATTAGTGCTTATCTGTTTATATTGGCAGCCGGCACTTCCGCAGGCTGGAGGTTTGATCAGGTGGCTCCTCCCCGCCCCACCCCTCCCTGCTGCCTTTCCTCATTGATACAGGGTCCTTCTGGGTCTGCCAGGTGTCACAAGGGGCCTTCTGGATTCTGATAGCAGATGGGTGCATCTATAATGGCAGAGCTGGAAGCTTCTATACTCCCACTAGTACGTGGCTCCATATTGATGGACACTTCTATGCTGGTGGGATTGGCAACCTCTATGTTCTTAAGGATGTGTGTCTTTTGGTTTTTTGTTTTGTTTTGTTTTGTTTTGAGACAGTGTTTTACACTTGTTGCCCAGGCTGGAGTGCAATGGCATGGTCTCGGCTCACTGCAACCTCTGCCACCCAAGTTCAAGTGATTCTCCTGCCTCAGTCTCCCAAGTAGCTGGGATTACAGGTGCCCACCACCATACTTGGCTATTTTTTGTATTTTTAGTAGAGACAAGGTTTCCCCACGTTGGCCAGGCTGGTCTTGAACTCCTGACCTCAGGTGATCTGCCTGCCTTGGACTCCCAAAGTGCTTGGATTACAGGTGTGAGTCAGTGTGCCTGGCCAAGGGTGGGTGTTTCTATACTAAAGTGACCACTTCAATGCTCACACACACACGCATATGCTTATGTTTGCTGCTCTAGGAGCCACTGTACTCCTAAAGGAGGCATTGCCCCCGTTCTGGCATGGGCTTATTCTATTCATGCTGGACCACTGGGTGCAATTCACACCACGAGGAATGCTAAATAGCGCACCAACCATGCCGGGCGCTTCTATACTGTAGAGATAAGCATGCTTCTCCTTTGCCCCGAATGAGTCTTTGCATATGCAGGGAGGAGGAATCTTCCCCAGAACATGGGAAGGCTGGCTGGGAGAAGGGACATCTAGAGAGAATCCTGGTGGGAGTTAGCAAGTGGGTACTTCTAGAGTGATAGAAATAGAGCTCACATGTGTGGCTGCTTCTACACTGATGGGAACAAAAGCATCTACAGTGGCTGAGCTGGGAGTGTCCATGGGGACAGGAATGATTCTTCTGAAGGAACTGGTGAGTCTACACTGGCAGGGAAGTGTGCTCTATGCAGATAGAGATGGGCACTTTTCTACACTTGCATAAATGGAAATCCTGGCATTTGCTAGAATGAGTGTTTCTGTAGATGGGCGTGTCCACGTTGGCGAGGATGGGCATATCTATACCGGCAGGGTTAAGTCCTAGAAAAATATGGAGATTTTGCACTGAAAGGGATGGGCATTCCCTCATTGGTGAGGATGTGTGCTTTCACACCAGTCTCTGACATTTCCTCTTTTTTTTTTTTTTTTGAGACAGAGTCTCACTCTGTCATCCAGGCTGGAGTACAGTGGCACGATCTTGGCTCACTGCAACCTCTGCCTCCTGGGTTCAAGCAATTCTCGTGCCTCAGCTTCCCAAGTAGCTGGGATTAAAGGCATGTGCCACCACGTCCGGCTAATTTTGTATTTTTAGTAGACACGGGGTTTCACCATGTTGGCCAGGCTGGTCTCGAACTCCTGACCTCAGGTGATCTGCCTGCCTTGGCCTTCCAAAGTGCTGGAATTACAGGCGTGAGCCACCATGCCTGGCACATCTCCTAAATCTTGACCAGTAAACCAGCGTGATCCCACTGACGTGTCATCTGTTTCAGACCATCCTGCCTGTGGATGGAAGAGGCAGCTACTCTGTGGGTGGCGTGGGGGCGGGGAGAGAATGACGAAAGAAGCAGGACCACTGGTGACCTATACTTGCCCAGGAGGGGAGTATAAGGGAGGCCCCGATCCTGGGGAAAGCCCAGAGGAACTCACCTCAGCCCAGAGCCCAGAGTGGATTCCAGGCAAACTTTCTGGTACCTAGAACAAGGGAGGCAAGAGAGGGTGGCAGCTGGGACCCCCCGTCACCACCCAGCAGCCCAGAGCCCCTTCCCTAACCCCCTCTCAGTTCCAGCTCCTGGCAGGGGCTGCTGTGAGATTCCCCATGCAACCCTGACACAGGGCTGTAGCTAAAACATTGGTCTGGCAGTTTTCCCTCTTTAAGTTGAAGTGTGATGTTGGCAGGCAGCGAGCTGTGGTGGCAGGCTGCCAGGGGGAGCATGTGTTGGAAATCCTTGTTCCATGTTGCAGCAATCTGGGGCTCCCCCACCCGCAAACTGCTCCAGAGCCAGCCAGCCCTGGGGACCAGAGCCTCACGCTGATGGGGAGCAGTCACCGAGATGAGGGGCCTGATGAGGCAGAGGGGCTCAGAGGACCAGGAAGAGGGAGAGAAGCGTGAGTAGAGATCATCAGAACTGAGATGGAGCCACGGAGAGACATGGAAATAGAACAGCCAGAGACAGAGACCCAGAGAGACACACACAGCCAGAGAGAAACCGAGAGACCCGTGGTCAGAGAGATCCAATGAAGACTGAATTTAAGGAAGATAAGGACCAGGTGCGGTGGCTCACGCCTGAAATCCCAGCACTTTGGGAGGCCAAGGTAGGTGGATCACTTGAGGTCAGGACTTCAAGACCAGCCTGGCCAACATGGTGAAAACCCGTCTCTACTAAAAATACAAAACTTAGCCGGGCATGGTGGCACACGCCTGTAATCCCAGCTACTCAGGAGGCAAAGGCAGGAGAATAGCTTGAACTTGGGAAGTGGAGGTTGCAGTGAGCCGAGATCACACCACTGCACTCCAGCCTGGGCAACAAGAGCAAAACACCGTCTCAAATAAGTAAATAAAAATAAGGAAAATAAGAAACACAGAAGAGTGAGCAAAAGGGACAGACTGGGCATACAGTTCTGTCTCTAAATCTCCTGTTGTCAGAATATATATATATATATTTTCAAATAAATGTATACTATCTATAACAGTTGTAGAAAACAAGAAAGAGAATCCTCAGTGGACCAGTAACTTTGGAGTTCCTGAAAGATAGAAAGTAGACAGTCTTGGATTGACAGAGGGGCTCACAGTGTCTCTGCCACAGGAGGAGAGATCCACTGTGCAAGGCGGGGCCGGCTCCAGCAGTGCTCCAAGCTCAGAGTCAGCAGAACCCAGGAATACTCAGACCAGCGAGAGAGCCTGGGGCGGTCATGACAGTTGACAGCTGAGAGGGTTTAGAGCAGCCAAGCTGGCCAGCCCCTCACTGCCCAACTGCCCCCAGCACCCCCACCCCACCCATCACTCATGCTGAACATCCAGCAGAAGTGGAGTTTGCCCACTAGCCAGAGGTGTGCAAGGGAATATTTAAGTCTGAGAGTCAGAACATGCCCTAAAGGAGTGGTCCCCAACCTTTTTGGCACCAGGGACCGGTTTCATGGAAGGCAGCTTTTCCATGGAGGGGGTAGGGGGAAGGAATGATTTTGGGGTGAAACTGTTCCACCTCAGATCATCAGGCATTAGATTCTCATAAGGAGCGTGCAACCTAGATCCTTGCATGCTCAGTTCACAGTAGGGTTTGCGCTGTTATGGGAATCTAATGCCACCGCTGATCTAACGGGAAGTTATGCTCCCGTTACGAGGTAATGCTCATTCACCCACTACTCACCTCCCATTGTGCGGGCCAGTTAGGACAGGCCACAAACCAGTACAGGTCCCTCGGCCTGGGAGTTAGGGACCCCTGCCCTAGAGTATCTAGTGGCACACTAGGAAATGGGAAAAGCACCAACTTCCATCACAGACCACTAGTGGCACGCCTTCATGGTGAGTATCAGAGGCAAACCCTTGTGGTCGACATCATCCTTCAGAGGCAGTCAGATAGGAATTCCCAAAGCAAAGGTGAGCAGAAGACCAAGAATGCCCAAGTATTTGAGCAAAGTCGACCCCGAAAGAGAGGCATCAGACTTAGCAAAGAGAAGACCTGAGACCCAAGGGAAAAGACTTCAAGAGCAAACACAAACCAAAGAAGACCTTAAAGTGTGCAGTTACTATCCCGAGGGAGATGGGAGAAGATAACATATTCATGACTTGAGGACAGGCTGTTACTAAAATGAATCACTAAAAGATCTTGGGAATTTAAAATAATTGTTCAAATTTAAAACTCAGTAGGCTGGCTGAATAGTAGCATAAATACAGCTAAAGAGAAAACTGGAATCAATTTAAAGATATGCAGCCCCTATGCCTCTTCTAGGTGTTTGCCTAGAGAAGCTCTTATGTGTGTACGGAAATACGTATAAAAGTGTTCACTGCAGAACTGTTTGAAATAGCAAAAAACTGGAAGCAATCTATCATTCAACAGAGAACGGATACATAAATCATGGTTTGATCCCATTACAGAATCCTACACAACAGGTAAAATGAATTACCTAGAGCAACATGTATCCACAGGGATACATTTTAAAAATATGATGCCTAGTGGGGGGAAATAGGCAATTGCAGAATGACAGATTTTACTTTTTTTTTTTTTTGGAGATGGAGTCTTGCTCTGCTGTCTGTTGCCCAGGCTGGAATGCAGTGGCATGCTTTTGGCTCACTGCAACCTCCGCCTCCTGAGTTCAAGCGATTCTCCTGCCTCAGCCTCCCAAGTGGTTGGGACTACAGACGCATACCACCACACCTGGCTAACTTTTGTAGTTTTAATAGAGATGGGGTTTCACCTTGTTGGCCAGCCTAGTGTCGAACTCCTGACCTCAGGTTATCCGTCTGCCTTGGGCTCCCAAAATGCTGGGATCACAGGCATGAGCCACCGCGCCCAGCCCACTATCTACCTTTTTTGATGTAGTCAGTATAACATGGATGATTATACTTCAATTAAATTTACATTAGAAACCATATATGGAGCCAGGAGCAGTGATGCACCTCTAGTCCCAGCTACTCAGGAGGCTGAGGCAGGAGGATCACTTAAGCCCAGAAATTCAAAACCAGCCTGGCAACATAGCAAGACTTGTCGCAAAACAAAAACAAAGGTCAGGCGATGTGGCTCACACCTGTAATCCCAGCCCTTTGATAGGCCAAGGCAGGCAGATCACCTGAGGTCAGGAATTTGAGACCAGCCTGGCCAACGTGTCAAAAACCCATCTCTACTAAAATACAAAAATTAGCTCAGCGTGGTAGCCTGCTCCTGTAATCCCAGCTACTTGGGAGGCTGAAGTGGGAGAATTGCTTGAACCTGGGAGGTGGTGGTTGCAGTGAGCCGAGATTGCGCCACTGCACTCCAGCCTGGGTGATAAAGCAAGACTCCATCTCTCAAAAACAAAACCAAAAACATATATGGAGAGTGCATACCCAAAATATATAAAGAATCTTTACAATGTTGTAAGACGAAGATGGGCAAAAGATTGAACAGAAATTTCACAAAAGAAGATACATGAATGACAATAATTACATGAAAAGATACTCCACTAGTCCTTAGAGAAATGAAATTAAAATAATAACAAAGTACCACTACACACTAAACTGAAAAATACTGGCAATGCCAAGTGTTGGTGAGGATATGGAGCAACTGGAACTCTCATAGATTGCTAGTGGAAATGCAAAATGGCACAGCCACTTTGGAAAAGAGTATGTTATCATCTTATAAAGTTAAACATAAACTTACCCTGTAACACAGCAATTCTACTTCCAAGTTTTTACCCAAGAGAAATTAAAATATATGTCCACACAAAGATTGATACACAGATATTTAGCCAGGCATGGTGGCTCATGACTGTAATCCCAGCACTTTGGGAGGCCAAGGCAGTCAGATCACTTGAGGTCAGGAGTTTGAGACCAGCCTAGCCAACAAGGCGAAACCCCATCTCTACTAAAAATACAAAAAAATTAGCCAGATGTGGTGGTGTGAGCTTGTAATCCCAGCTACTTGGGAGGCTGAGGCACAGGAATTGCTTGAGCCCAGGAGGCAGAGGTTGTAGTGCGCCGAGATCATACCACTGCACTCCAGCCTGGGTGACAGAATAACACTCCGTCTTAAAAAAAAAAAAAAAAAAAAAAGAAAGATACACACAGATATTCATAGTTGTATTATTCAGAATAGCCCCAAACTGGAAGCAACTCAAATGTTTGTCAACTAGTAAATGGATAAATTAATCATATTATCCATACTTGGGAATACTACTCAGCAATAAAAAGTATGAACCATTCATAACACATGCAAAAACATGGCTGAATCTCAGAAATATTATGTCAAGTGAAAGAAATCAAACATAAAAGATTGTACTGCATTATTCCATTTACAGAAAATGACAGAAAAGGCAAAAATATAGTGACAGAAAGCAGCTGTTGTCTAGGGCCAGGGAAGGGGCAGGGGATCAACTGCAAAGGCACAGTAGGAAACTTTTTTGGGTGGCAGAATTGTTTTATATTTTGTTGTGCTGGTAGTTACAGAATTTCACACAATAACCAAAGTCATCATATGGTACCCTTAAAAAATAAGTGAGTTCTATCGTATACAAATAATACTTAATTTGTAATAAGTGCATCCTATCCTATACAACAATAGGACTCACTTATTTTAAGTGTACCATGTGATAAAAAAGATAATTAGAAATCACAAAGACCAGGTTGGGCACGGAGGCTCACGCCTGTAATCCCAGTACTTTGGGAGGCTGAGGCGGGTAGAACACTTGAGGTCAGGAGTTCAAGACCAGCCTGGCCAACATGGTGAAACCCCGTCTCTAATAAAAATTACAAAAATTGGCCGGGCGCGGTGGCAGGTGCTTGTAATCTCAGCTACTCAGGAGGCTGAGGCAGGAAAATTGCTTGAACTTGGAAGGCAAAGGTTGCACTGAGCCGAGATCGTGCCACTGCACTCCAGCCTAGGTGACAGAGTGAGACTCCATCTCAGGAAAAAAAAAGAAAAAGAAAAAGAAAGAAAAATATTTGAAGAGAAAATGACTGAGAATTTTTCTTTTTCTTTTTTTTCTTTTTTTTTTTTGAGACAGAGTCTCGCTCTGTCGCCCAGGCTGGAGCGCAGTGGCCGGATCTCAGCTCACTGCAAGCTCCGCCTCCCGGGTTCACGCCATTCTCCTGCCTCAGCCTCCCGAGTAGCTGGGACTACAGGCGCCCGCCACCTCGCCCAGCTAATTTTTTGTATTTTTTAGTAGAAACGGGGTTTCACCGTGTTAGCCAGCATGGTCTTGATCTCCTGACCTCGTGATCCGCCCATCTCGGCCTCCCAAAGTGCTGGGATTACAGGCTTGAGCCACCGGGCCCGGCCGAGAATTTTTCAAAACTGCAAAATGGGAGTAACCAAAAAATACAGGAAGTTCAGCAAACCCAGGAGGTTAAAAATAAGGAAAACCACATCTAAGGGCATTATAGATAAATTATTGAAAACAAAAGATAGAGATTATTTTAAAATAGAAAGAGACACAAGGAGGAAAAAGACACATTACCCATCTTCAAAGACAGTAAGATATAAAGCTGACTTTTCAGTGGAAATCACAGAAGACAGAACGCAGCATAACGAAATTGTTAAAGTATAGAAAGGAAAATTCTAGCAACATAGAATGCTACACACAACAAAATACTCTTCAAAACTGACGGTGATGTGCTCTTAATGTTTCTCAAAAAATTTAAAAAAATACTGAAGCTGAAACAATAATATTTCAAATAAACAAAGGTTGAAAAATTTATTCCCAGAAGCTTCACAGAGTAAAGAAGACTTCTTCAGATTAGGAAAATGACATTAATCAAGATAGACCATATTCTGGGCCAAAAAATAACTTAAGAAATTTAAAATAATTGAATTTACACAAAGTGTGTTATCATATATAATGGAATTGAACTGAAGATCAATAATAGGCTAGGAAAAAATAAAATAAAATACAAAAAAGAAAAGATCAGTAACAGAAAGATAATTGGAAAATGGTTGGAAATGAAACCATACATTTATAGATGACCCCTGGGTCAAAGAATAAGTCACAAGGGAAATAAGAAAATATTTTAAATTGAATGAAAATGAAAATACAACATAACAAAATGAAAATGAAAATACAATATATCAAAATGTATTGGATGCAGCTAAAGCAGTATTTAGAGAAAATGTATAGCATCAAATATTTATATCAGAAAAGAAGAAAGTTTCAAATCAATTATCTAAGTTCCTAAGTCAATAAACCAGAAAGAGGATCAAATTAAACACAAATCAAATAGAAGAAAAGAAATGATAAAGACATGAGCACAAGTCAATGAAATTGAGAGTAGAAAAGTAATAAAATGAAACTTAGCTTGTCATTGAAAACATTACCAGCATTCATAGATCTCTAATCAACCTGGCCAAGAATAAAGGAAGAGAAGATATAATAAAGGAAGAGAAGATATAAGTTACAAATATTAGAAATGAAAGCTAGGATGTGACTTTAGATGATACAGACATTAAAGAAAAAATAAGATAATTTGACAAAGAATTCTATCTTCATAAATTTAACCACTTAGATAAAAGGGACAAACTCCTTGAAAGGTATCAACTATCAAAGTTCACTAAAGAAGAAATAAATAACCTCATTAGTCCTATATCTATTAAGGAAATTGAATTCATAGTTACAATGTTAAAACTTACAGCAAAGGTAACTTCAAACCCAGTTGGCTTCATTGGAGAATTATATCTAATATTTAAGGAAGAACTAACACCAATTATATACAAACTTTTCCATAATATATAAGAATAGGGGCCTAAACAATACGATCTTGGACATAGAAAGCAGCAAAGGTTTCATGACAAAGATGCCAAAAGCAATTGCAACAAAAGCAAAGATAGACAAATAGGATCTAATTAAACGTAAAAGCTTCTGCACATCAAAATAAACTATCAACAGAGTAAACAGACAATGCACAGAATAGGAGAAAATATTTGCAAACTAAGCATCTGACAAAGTTCTAATATCCAGCATCTGTAAGGAACTTAAACAAATTTACAAGAAGAAAGAACTCCATTAAAAAGTAGGTAAAGAACATGAATAGACACTTTTCTAAAGAAGACATACATGCAGCCACCAAGAATATGAAAAAAGCTTAACATCACCAATCATTAGAGAAATGCAAATCAAAACCACCGTGAGACACCATCTCACACCAGTCAGAGTGGCTATTATTAAAAAGTCAAAAAATAACATGCTGCTGAGGTTGTGGAGAAAAGGGAACGCTTATACGCTGTTGGTGGGAGTGTAAATCAGTTCAACCATTGTGGAAAGCAGTGTGGCAATTCCTCAGAGACCTAAAAACAGAACAACCATTCAACCGAGTAATCCCATTACTGGGTATATACCCAGAGGAATATAAGTCATTCTACCATAAAGACTTGAATGTTCATTGAAGCACTCTTCACAATAGCAAAGCCATGAAATCAACCTAAATGCCCATCAATGACAGACTGGAAAATGAAAATGTGGTACATATACACCATGGAATACTATGCAGCCATAAAAAATAAGATCTGTCTTTTGTGGGAATGTGGATGGAGCTGGAGGCCATTATCCTTAGCAAGCTAACACAGGAACAGAAAACCTATACAGCATATTCTCAATTGTAAGTGGGAGCTAAATGACAAGAACTCATGAACACAAGGAAACAACAGACGCTGGGTTCTACTTAAGGGTGGAGGGTAGGAGGAGGGAGAGGAGCAGAAAAAATAACTACTGGGTACCAGGCTTAGTATCTGGGTGACAAAATAATCTGTACAACAAACCCCTGTGACACAAGTTTACCTATATAACAAACCTATATATCATGTACCCCTAAACCTAAAATGAAAGTTTAAAAAAAAAAAAAAGGAATAGGGACCAGTTTCCAACTCATTTTGTGGAAGACAGCAAGGAAAACTGCAAACTAATATCGCTCATGAACTTGGCTGCAAAAATCTTCCATGAAATACTAGAAAATCAAATCCAACAATATATAAACAGAAGTGTGGTTTAGTGGGATTTCTCATGGAAACACAAGGTCAGTTTAACATTTATGAAACAATCAATTTAGTTTACTAAATTAAAAGACAAAGGAAGAAAAAAACACGATGGTTTCATTATATGAATACATTTTTTGAAATAAAATTCAGCATCTATTTATGATTTAAAAATCTCTCAGCAAACTAACAGAAGTTCCTCAACCTGGCAAAGGGCATCAACAAGGCTCTTACAAGTAACATTGTATTTAATGGTAAAAGACTGAATATTTCCAGGCTAAGATGAGGAACAAGGCAAGGATGTCAACTGCTGCTCCTCTACAAGGCAAGGATGTCAACTACTGCCACTCCTAGTCAATGTTGTTCTGGAAGTCCTAGAAAGTGCAATGAGGCAAGAAAGAGAAATAAAAGACACACATTTTGGAAAGTAGGAAATAAAACTCTGTTCAGAGAGGACATGATTGTCTAGTAGAAAAATCTCAAAGAATCTAGCAAAAGATACAAGAACTAAAGTGAATGAAGGTATGAAGTTTTCAGGATACAATGCAATACATTAAAATCAATTGTGTTTCAGTATAATAGCAATGAACAATTGTAAATCAAAATAAAACGCAGCAATTACAATGGTATCGACAAACATAAAATGCTTTGGTATAAATCTAATAAAATATGTGCAAGATATGTATTCTGAAGACTATAAAACACTGATGAAAGAAATCAAAGAAAACATGTATAAATGGAGAGGTATGTATTATTCAAATATTGAATAATTCAATATATGTAAGATGTCAATTCTCCTTAAACTGATCTGTAGACTCAACACTATTCTAATTGAAATCTCAACAGAATGAACTGATTGAAATGTTAAGTGGAAAGGCAACAGAACTTGGACATCCAAAGTAATTTTGGAAAAAAAAGTAAAATTGAAGGACTCATATTATGTGGTTTCAAGACTTGGGATCAGTCATATCCCAAACCTCAGCATCATGCAATATATTTAGGTAACTAGCACAAGTACCCCTGAATCTAAAATAAAAGTTGAAATTATTTTTTAAAAAAGATTCATTATAAAACTCCAGTAATCAAAACAGTTGGTATTAGAGAAGTGATAGATATAAAGACCAAAGGAACAGAGTAGAGTTGTGAAATAGACCTACCTATACCTGGCCAGTTGATTTTCAACAAATATGCAAGGCGGTTAAACTGAGAAAGGATAGTCTTTTCAATAAATAGTACTGAAACAATTGCATATCCACATGGAAAAGAATGAACCTCCATTCATACCGTTCACCGTACTCAAAATGGATTATAGGCGTAAGTGTAAA
This sequence comes from Papio anubis, assembly GCF_008728515.1. Lineage (NCBI taxonomy): Eukaryota > Metazoa > Chordata > Mammalia > Primates > Cercopithecidae > Papio > Papio anubis. Next base: position 93,553,312 of record NC_044988.1, on the reverse strand, counting down.
ACCTAATACTGTAAAACTTCTAGAAGAAAACTATGCAGAAATCTTTGTTACCTTGGATGAGCAAACTTCTCTCAGCTATGACACCAAAAGCATGATCCACGCGAGAAACAAAAAACGATAAATTGAATTTCACCAAAATTAAGAATTCTTCCTTTTTAAAAGACACTATTGGTTTGTTTTTTAGTTTGTTTGTTTGTTGTTGTTGTTTGAGACAGGGTCTCACTCTGTAGCCCAGGCTGGAGTGCAGTAGCAAGATCTTGGCTCACAGGTTCAAGCAGCTCTTCTGCCTCAGCCTCCCTAGTAGCTGGGACTACAGGTGTGTGCCACCACACTTGGCTAATTTTTGTAGTTTTAGTAGAGACAGGGTTTCACCATGTTGGCCTGGCTGGTCTTGAACTCCTGACCTCAGGTAATCCGCCCACCTTGGCCTCTCAAAGTGTCGGGATTACAGGCATGAGCCATCATGCCTGGCCTAAAGACACTATTGAAAGAATGAAAAGACAGACCACAGACTAAGAGAAAATAGTTTCAACTTGTATATCTAATAAAGGATTTGTATCCAGGATAAGAAGGAACTCCCAAAATTTAGTAACAAGAAAACACACAATGTAATAAAAATATGGTCTCAAGATTTGCATAGATGGGAAAAAATATACCAAACAAATTGTTTCAGCTCTTTATTGCTGAATACCAAATAACTCCCAAACATGTAGTAGTGCGAAATAGTAACGATTTCTTATTTTTCAGTATTATATAGGTCAAGATTTCTGTCAGGGTTGGGCTGGGCTGTCCTTCTGCTCCGTGTGGTCTCATCTGGTGACCCTCACATGGTTGTATTCAGTATGTGGCTGGGCTGGAAGGTCCAAGGAGCTTTGCTTACATCTGGCACCTGCTCCAATATGAAGGCTGTCTCCACACCGTGTCCCATCACTCAGTCTTGCGTGAACATCTGTACTTCGTGGCAGTAGTGTTGCCAAAGCACGATGTTGAAAGCTGCTGGAATTGCTGAAGGGCTAGGCAAGGAATTGGCACCGTGTCACTTCTGCCACTTTCTGTCAGCCAAAGCAAGTCACAAGGCCAGCCTGGATTTCAGGTCAGGGGAATTAGACTCCACTTCTGCAGGCAGATGCACTTACAGGGACAAGAAGAATTGTTGGCAACCATATTTGGAAACTCTACCACACAAATGATAACAATCAGAAGGTAGTATTTGTGCAAACGTAGAAAAATTAATTTAGGTAAAACTTATTAAAGGAGAAAATATGACAAACCACCAGAAGCATAAAACAACTGAACTTCTATGTAATTTTAGCATGACTTAAAAATATACAAAGCAAATACTGATTGAAAAGAAATGAGACATAAGTAAATCCACAAAGATGATGGCATGTTTTAGTATCCTCCTCTCTCAGAAAATGACATCAAAAATAAATAAATTTAAAATAAGTAAATATAAAGGATACAGGGAGTTGAATGGCACACTGAAGTTTAATTTACTAGGTAGATGATGGATATAATTTTCTACCCATCAAACAGAAAATAGATACTCTTTTCAAGTATCCATGAAACACAAAATGCTGACTGTATTATCCCTTAAAATAAATCTTAACACATATCATAAATTATACAGGTCACTTCCTCTGAGTTTGATGAGATGGAAGTAGAAATAAACAACATCAAAATTAACTCTTAGTCCAGAATTTGTTTTTAAAACTGAAACTGTTTAGAAAATAGTAATATTTAGAAATGAATGGTTGCATTCCACATCCAACAAAGTCTGAATAGCTTGTTTTGGATGAGCCCTCCCACTGAGAAAAAACAACCAGAAATTCTGGATTAAAAACTACGTTTGAAGGCATTGGAGAGCTACCAAGACAGTGTAAGTTTGGGGCCAAGATCTGGAGTGGGAGGAAATATAAGATAGGTGAGCCCAGTATTTGGCAGCAAATTTCCACTCAAGGGACTTGCTAATTTAAAAATTGAAGTAACAGTTTGGAGGCCAAGAAGCTGAGCAGAAATTTCTCAGAGCAGCAGTCTCAGAGGCTAGGGGACAAAAATTGGAGTTGAGGATCTGTGAAAGATGGGGAACCAGGTAAACATTCCCAGATTCCTTTGAATGAACCCTGGAAATAGATCAGCCCTCACAAGGATGAAGTCCAACTTTGAATCATCTCAATTCCTCCCCAGTTGGAATAAGATGAGCTGCCTCTAGCTTATTCGTCTGCCAAAAGCAAAAGAACATCCTCTCTGGAGAAAGATCACATCATCCAGAGCTTCAAATTATTTCCATAATTTTTTCATACACAATGCCCAGCACTCAATCAGTAAAAACCAGGTCCACAAAAGACAAGCTTTGATTGAAAACCAAGAGAATAAAAAGCAGGTAAAATAGGTTCGACTTTTGCCAACAGCTGAGTAGCTTGAATTTCTATCAAACCAATCCTGCCTCAGATGACAACCATAGACTCTTGCAAAATATGGTAAACAAATATCTGAAAGCCATAGAGAGCAACCAACAAGCAGGCAGAAGCTGGAGGGAAATGACATTTGAAAGAAGGGAAAGGCACTGGGCAATCTGCACATTTCAACAGCTCTTTGCACAAAAGAAAAGCAAAGCATAGTTTGCCCTCTGTGGAGTTACTAAAACTTGGGATAGAAAATCCAGTCTTGGCTGGGTGCAGTGGCTCACACCTGTAATCCCAACACTTTGGGAGGCCAAGATGGGCGGATCACTTGAGGTTAGGAGTTCGAGACCAGCCTGGCCAACATAGTGAAACTCTGTCTCTATTAAAAATACAAAAAATTAGTTGGGTGTGGTGGTGGGTGCCTGTAATCCCAGCTACTCAGGAGGCCGAGGCAGGAGAATTGCTTGAACCCAGAAGGTGGAGGTTGCAGTAAGCTGAGACTGTGCCATTGCACTCCAGCCTGGGTGACACAGTGAGACTCCATCTCAAAAAAAAAAAAAAAGAAAAAAGAAAATCCAGTCTTACTCACATAAGAATCAAAAGACAGAGTTTCCACTGTAGCTGGAAATTGAGAGAGTAACTCCCAGAAAGGAGAGAACTAGGTAGGGGGAGCCCCAAATTATATGTGCAAACTATGCCCAAGTCCCCCAGTCTCTGGATGCCTCCTGAACTAGCATCCATTGGGCAGGTCCCAAGCAATGCATCCAAGACTAAAAGAACTGAGCTGACATTTCAGCTGCCAACCACCGCAGAGGAGACAGAATTTACAGTTTGGTTTCAGCCAAGGCAATTGTTTGTTTTAAAAAATACAAAACAACAAAAATAGCACTTTTAAGAGACACACACTAGAATCCAAAGTTTCTACAGCTTATCACTCACAAAGTCCAGGATACAATCCAAAGCTACTTGGTATATAAGAAGCAAGAAAACATGACCCATTATCAGGAGAAAAAACAATTCATGGAGAATGCCGTTAAGATGACCCAGATGTTGGAATTAGCAGAAAAGTGTTTTAAGACAGTTATTTTAACTATGCTCCATATCATAAGGGAAAATACACTTACAATGAATACAATACAGAAAATAGGCTGGGTGCAGTGGCTCATGCCTGTAATCCCAACACTTTGGGAGTCCAAGGCAGGTGGATCACTTGAGACCAGGGGCTCAAGACCAGCCTGCCAACATGGCAAAACCCCATCTCCACTAAAAATACAAAAATTAGCTGAGGATGATGGTGCACACTGGTGGCACAGCTACTTGGAAGGCTGAGGCATGAGAATCACTTGAACCTGGGAAGCAGAGGTTGCTGTGAGCCGAGATCACACCACTGCACTCCACACTCCAGCCTGGGTGATAGAGCAAAACTCTGTTTAAAAAAAAAAAAAAAAAAGAACAAAATAGAAGTTTTATAACTGAAAAATATAGTATCTGAAGTAAAAAATGTACTGGGGACTTATCGAAGATGAGAGAAAAGGAGAAAAGTCAGTGAATTTGAAGTCAAATCAATGGGAATTATCCAGGCTGAAGAACAGAGTCTCAGGTACCCAAGAGATCATATCAGAAAGATTAACATCCATGTAAATGGAATACCAGAAGAAGAGGGGTAGGATGAGGGCAGAAAACATATGTGAAGAAATAATGGTGCCGAGTGTGGTGGTTCATGCCTATAAACCCAGCACTTTGGGAAGTCAAGAAAGGAGGATCATTTGAGCCCAGGAATTCAAGACCAGCCTAGGCAACATGGCAAAACCCCATCACTATCAATCAATCAATAAATAAAAATTAGCTGGGTGTGGTGGTGCATGCCTGTGGTCCCAGCTACTCAGGAGGCTGAGGCAGGAGGATTGCTTGAGCTCAGGAGGTCCAGATTGTAATGAGCCTTGTTTGCACCATTGCATTCTATCCTGGGCAACCGAGCAAGACCCTGTCTCAAATGAAAAAAGAAAGAAGGAATGGTTTAAAATGTACCAAATTTTTTTGAAAAACAAATTTACAGATTCAAGGACCCCAGTATATACCAAGCAAAATGAATACAATAAACTACTGTCAAGCACATCATTATCAACCTGTTGAGGACCAAAAGTAAAGAGAAAAATCTTAAAAGGAGCAAGAAAAACTAATATATTACATGTAAGGGAACAATTATTTTAATGACCACTGGGGTAAATTTGGATCTTCTGTTGCAGGCTGGAGTGCAGTGGCGCAATCTTGGCTCACTGCAAGCTCTGCCTCCCGGGTTCATGCCATTCTCCTGCCTCAGCCTTCCGAGTAGACAGAAGCTGGGATTACAGGCACCCACCACCAGAGGCCTTTTTTTTTTTTTTTTTTGATATTTTTAGTAGAGATGGGGTTTCACCATGTTGGCCAGACTGGTCTCAGACTCTTGACCTCGTGATCTGCCTGCCTCGGCCTCCCAAAGTGCTGAGATTACAGGTGTGAGCCACTGCACCTGGCACTGAATTCTTACTAAAGATTATGGAGGTCAAAAATGTTTTAAAAATTTGCTTAAAGAAAAATGCTGGAGGCCGGGCGCAGTGGCTCACACCTGTAATTCCAACACTTTGGGAGGCTGAGGTGGAGCCCAGATCACTTGAGGCCAGGAGTTGAGACCAGCCTGGCCAGCGGGTGAAACCCAGCCTCTACCAACATAGGAGTGAAACCCAGTCTCTCAAAATACAAAAATTAGCTGGAAGCGGCAGCGGGTGCCTGGCCACCAGCTTCACTTGGGAGGCTGAGGGCAGAAGAATGCAGCGAACCCTGGGAGGCAGAGAGGTTTCAGTGAGCCGGTGCACCGCCCCTCCAGCCTGGGTGACAGAGGGAGACTCTGTCTCAAAAAAAAAAAAAAAAAGAAAAGAAAAAAAAGCTTTAAAAAATTCTAGCGACCACAATGTAGTGAAAATATCCTTTGATAATAAAGGCAAAATAAAGGTACGTTCATTCAAAGGGGAGAAAATATCACAAATAGGTTTTGTATTGCATGAAATGCTAAAGGAAACTCCTCAAAAAGAAAAAAAAATAAAGTCATAAGATGCTAACCCCAAGTCTAACCATATCAATATTTACATTAGTGTGAATGCACTAAACACTATAATTAAAAGTCATATTGCCCTAATGAATAAAAAACAAAACTCATAATATGCCATCTACAAGAGACCCGCTTTAAATATAGGTTGAAAGTAAACAGAAAAAAAAAAAAAACAGTTATCCCATGCAAAAAGTAAGTGTAAGAAAGCTGGAGTGGTTATATTAACATAAAATAGACTTCAAGAAAAAGAATATTTCCAGAGATAAAGGAAGCATTTCATTATCATATGGGAGTAAAAATCATAAACGTGTATGTTCCTAAGAATAGAGGTCCGAAGTACACCAAGCAAAAATTCATAAAATTAAAGGAAAAAGGAGACAATTTTATAATCATACTTGAAGATTTTTACACCCCTCTTTCAGCACTTAATAGAACAATTAGACCAAAAATAAACCAATAAAAATGTAGTATATAGGCACTACATCTAACAATTGCAGAATAGACACAGAACTTTTCAAACGTCCATAGCATATTCACCAGTACATATCATATGCTAGACTGTAAAGCAAAGCTCAATGCATTTTAAAGAAATGAAGCTACATGGAATATGTTTTCTGACCACAATAGACATTTTATTGAGAATCAATAAAAATAAGATATCCAGCAATTAAATAATATACTTCTTTTCCTCTCTCTCTCTCCCTTTTTTTTTTTTTTTTTTTTGATATGGATTTTCTCTTTTTTTGCCCAGGCTGGAGTGCAATGGGGTGATTGCGAGATCTTGGCTCACCGCAACCTCTGTCTCCCAAGTTCAAGCGATTCTCCTGCTTCAGCCTCCCGAGTAGCTGGGATTACAGGCACCTGCCACCACACCCAGCTAATATTTATTTTTTTAGTAGAGATGGGGTTTCACCATGTTGGCCAGATTTATCTCGAACTCCTGACCTCGGGTGATCCACCCACCTCAGCCTCCCAAAGTGCTGGGATTACAGGCCTGAGCCACCGCCACCGCGACCAGCCCAAACAATGTAACTTCTTTTTTTTTTTTTTTTTTAACCAGGCAAAGAACTTTATTAACCTTTGTTTCAAACTTGATTCCCGGGCTTCTTCAGCTTAATTAGCTGCAAAGAATGAATTGTGTATAAGCAAAAACTGAAAAGAGCTGCAGTGTCCAAGGGGCTTGGGCTTAAAAATATCAGAGATCTAGATTTTATCAGATCCATAAACAAAAATTTCTTAAAAAGCAGTCATAATATAAAATAGCAGCTCCCAGTAACTTCTTCAAGTCTTATCTTCAGAACTTGACTCAATTCAGTTTGCCTCATTCTTGGAAGCCTCATCAAAATTCTCCACAAGATCTGGAACTTCATCATCATCATCCTCTCCGGTAGCAAGTGGTGATTTTCCATCTACAGATTGTTGGGGCAGAGCTTCTGGGCCAGTCTCCTTAATCTAGTCAGACTATCTGCACCAAGCTGGTTTACGATGCTGGGTAGCCTTTCTGTCAGCTGCTTCGTCTCAGCATAGCCTGTAATGGTGAATGCGTGCGCTGCCAGAGATGCCTGAACTTTAGGGTTGTTAAAGTGGATCACTGTTCCTTGGTTTGTAAACATATTCACCTCTTCAATACCAGAGATATCGTTTACCCCTAACTTCTTTAAGGAGAACTGAAGTTTTTTTATCATCTGCTGTGGCTGTTCTATGAACCACCTTCTTTCTGCGAGCAGTTCCTTTCCCACTAATGCGCACTTGTGCCTGCAGTTTGGCGAGTTTTTCCTGATTCATGATTGTTTCTTTCATCTTGTCGGAGCGAATAAGGGGCCGCGAGGGGGCCTAGGGTTGGTGCTCAGGGGGTCTGAGGTGGACCAGCTGAGATTAGGCGAACGCACGCGGGGACGCAAGATGGCAGCTAAAGGGCAACAATATACTTCTAAATAGTTCACGAGTCAAAGAATAAAACCCAAAATAAATTATGTAATATTTTGCATTGAATGATAATAAAAATGTAACATATAAGGATCTGTGAGGTGCAGCCAAAGCAGCCGTTATGGGGAAAGTTATGGTTTAAATACTCATATTAGAAAAGAAGAAAGTTTAAATGTTTGTATTAGAAAAAAAAGAAAGATTTAAAATTAATTATTTATGGTTTCACATTAAGAATCTAAGAGGCCACGTGCGGTGGCTCACGCCTGTAATCCCAGCACTTTGGGAGGCCAAGGCGGGCAGATCTCCTGAGGTCAGGAGTTCAAGACCAGCCTGGCCAACATGGTGAAACCCCATCTCTGCTAAACATACAAAAATTAGCCAGGCGTGGTGGTGGACATCTGCAATCCCAGCTACTTTGGGAGGCTGAGAATCACTTGAACCCAGGAGATGGAGGTTTCAGTGAGCTGAGATTGCACCACTACACTCCAGACTCCAGTCTACCTGACAGAGTGAGACTCCGTCTCAAACAAACAAACAAACAAACAAACAAAGAATCTAAGAAAAGTAAACCAAATTAATTAGAGGAAGAAAATACTAAAACTAAAAGTAGAAATCAATGCTACAGAAAACAGACAAGCAACAGAGAAAATTAACAGTGAAGAGTTAAGTCTTTTAAAAGATTGTATGTTTTAGAGACAGCGTCTTGCTCTCATTCAGGCTGGAGTGCAGTGGGGCCATCATAACTCACTGCAGCCTCAAACTCCTGGGCTCAGGTGACCCTCCTGCCTCAGCCTCCTGAGTAGCTAGGACTATAAGTACGTATCACCATACCTGACTAATTTTTAAATTTTTGTAGCAATGGAATCTCCTTATGTTGTGCAGGCTGGTCTCAAACTCCTGGGCTCAAACTATGCCCTTTGATTGGCTTCCCGCAGTGCTGGAATTACAGGCATGAGCCTTCACGTTGGCCTTAAAAGATTTTTAAAAATTGATAAACCTCTAGTCAGATATCAAGAAAAAAAGAGGAAAACCCTACAAATTATCAAATATCAGGAATGAAAGAGGAGTTAGCACTACAAATATCACAAGCATTGAAGAATAAAAAGTGATAATATTATGAATAACTTTGTCAATAAATCAACAATTCAAATAAAATGTATGAATTCCTTGAAAGACTAATTATCAAAAATGACCCAAAGTGAGACAGAAAATATAAATATCCATAAATATTAAAGAAATTGAATTTGTTATTGAAAATCTTTCCACAAGGAAAGTTCCAGGCCCAAATAATTTCACGAGTGAGTCCTAGCTTTCTTTGAGAAAGAAAGTAAGAAGACCAACCTCAGGCAACTCTTGCAGAAAACAAAGGGGATAAGAAAACTTTCCAAATTATTTTATGAGCCCATCACAATCCAATTACCAAAACCTGACAAACCCATTATGGAAAAAAAAGAGAAAATTACAGAGCCACATCTCCCATGAACATAGGCAAAAAAAAAAAAAAAAAAAAAAAAGCACAAAACATTAGCAAATAAAATTCGACGATGTATTTAAAAAGAGTAATGCATCATGACCAATTGTGATTTATCTCAGGAATATAAGGTTGGTTTAGCATTCAAAAATCAGTCAATGTAATTCACTGATTAACAGACTAGGAAGGAAAAAAAACCCCATATGATCACTTTCAATAGATGCAGAAAAAGCATTTGACAAAATCCAGCACCCACTCTGGATTTTTAAAAAGAACACTCAAGCCGGGCATGGTGGCTCACACCTGTAATCCCAGCACTTTGGGTGCCTGAGGCCGCAGGATTGTTTGAGGCCAAGAGTTCAAGACCAGCCTGGGCAACATGGCGAGACCCTGTCTCAATTAAAAAAAAAAAAATCAAAATGAAAGAGCATCCTGCAGACTAGGAGTAGAAGTAAACTTTCTTAATCTTATAAAGGGCATCTGAGAAAATCACACAGCTAACATAATACTTAGGAAAATTAAACACTTTCCCCCTAACATCAGAAACAAGGCAAGGATGCTGCTATGAACCGAATGTGAATCCTCAACATTCTATGTTGAAGACTAATGCCCAGTACAATGGTATTTAGAGATGGGGCCTTCAGGAGGTAAATAGATCATAAGGGTAGAGCCCTCATGAACAAGATTAGTGCGTTTTTAAGAAAAAACACGAGATACCTTGCTTTTTTCCTCCTCCATAAGAATATAAGGACATATGAAGATATCCAGAGGCCAGGTGCAGTAGCTCATACCTGTAATCCCAGCACTTTGGGAGGCTGAGGCAGGAGGATTGCTTGAGCCCAGCAGTCTGAGACCAGCTTGGGCAACATAGTAAAACCTCGTCTCTACAAAAAACTAAAAAAAAAAAAAAAAATTAGCCAAGCATAGTGGCATGTTCCTGTAGTCCCAGTTGCTCAGGAGGCTGAGGTGGGAGGTTCACCTGAGCCTGGGAGGTTGAGGCTGCAGCGAGCCATGATCCTGCCTCTATGCTCCAGCCTGGGCAAACACAGTGAGGCCCTGTCTTAGAAAAAAGAAGGGCTGGGTGTGATGGCTCACACCAGTAATCCCAGCACTTTGGGAGGCCAGGGTGGGTAGATCACTAGAGGTTAGGAGTTCGAGACTAGCCTGACCAACATGGTGAAACTCTGTCTCTACTAAATATACAAAAAAATTAGATGGGCATGGTGGTAGGTCCCTATAACCCCAGCTACTTGGGAGGCTGAGGCGGGAGAATCACTTGAACCTTGGAGGCAGAGGTTGCAGTGAGCCAAGATCTCACCATTGCACTCCAGCCCTGGGCGACAGAGCAAAACTCCATCTCAAAATAATAAATAAATAAATAAATAAATAAATAAATAAATAAATAAAATAAATAAGAAAGAAGAGGAAGAGGAGGAGGAGGAGGAGAAGTGGTCCCTCACCATACACTGGATCTGCTGGCACCTGATCTTGGGCTTACTTGCCTTCAGAATTGTGAGAAAGAAATGCTTGTTATTTGAGCCACCAGTCTATGGTATATTTGCTGTATTAGTCCAAACTGACCAAGTTAAGTGTACACTCACTCAATTCTAATCAATAGGGTCCCAAAGAATCTAAGCATTGCAATAAGGCAATAAAAAGAAATACAATCTTCTCTATTTGCAGATGGCATAACGTAATTGTTTAGGTAGAAAATCTCAGGGAAGCTATAACACAACTACTAGAACTAACACCTGAATTTAGTGAGGTCACATACACAAGGGTAATAAACAAAAATTAATTAGATATTTGTATACTGGTATGAAACAATTGGAAAATAAAGTCTAAAAAACAAGTTGACTTACAAAAGGATTAAAATACATATAATCATAGGAATAAATTTAACAAAAGTTATGTGAGATATCTATACTGAAAACTATGAAACATTTCTGAATGAAATTGAAGAAGACCTAAATAAATAGAAATATATAAGATGTTCATGAATTGAAAGACACAAAAATATTAAAATATCAATTCTCCCCAAACTCATCTATACATTTAACTTAATCTCAGTTATAATCCCACAAAGATTATTTGGTAGCAATATATCAACTAATTCAAAAGTTATTTGGAAATGCAAATGACTTAGAATAGGCAAAGCAGTCCAGAAGATAAATTTGGAAGGCTTTCCTAACTAACCTCAAGTAATTAAGATTATGGTATTGCTATAAGGACTCTATAAAACTTGTAAGGACTGTAAGGGCAACAATGTATCAATGGAACAAAATAGAGAGCTCAAATACTAAATTTTAAATAAGAGCACCAAAGTAATCCAATGGGGAAAGGTAAGTCTTGTCAACAAATGGAACTGGGACAACTGGATATCCATATGGAAAAATAAACTTTTACCCATTTCACATCATACACAAAAATTGACCTGAAATATATATTTTTTAAAACCTAAGCATAGCTGGGTACAGTGGCTCATACCTGCAATCCCAGCTACTCAGAAGGCTGAAATGGGAAGATTGCTTGAACCTAGGTGTTGGAGACTGCAGTGAGCTATAGTAGTGTTACTGCACTCCGGCCAGGGCAACAGAGCAAGATCCCATCTCTAAAACAAAAAACAAAAAACCCTAAACATGAAACTTAAAACTATAAAGCTTGCAGAGGAAAACACGCAGAGCAACTGAAATTCTCATATATTGTTGGTGGTAGTGTTAAATGTCAAATCAGTTTAGACTTATGGAGGCAGTAAAAAGATCAGAGAAGTGGGAAGGGAGGAATGGGCAGAGCACAGAGTAGTTTGGGGGCGGAGAAAATGTGCTATATGATACTATAATGGTGGACACATGCCATTATACATTTGTCCAAACCCGTAGAATGTACAACACCAAGAATGAACCCTGAGCTAAACTATGGACTGAGTGATAATGATGTCTCAGTATAGGTTCGTTGGTTGTTAACAAATGGACCACTCTGGTAGGGGATGTTGATGGTATGGGGTGCTCTGCATGTGAGGGGCAGGGGATATATGGGAAATTTCTATACCTTCCTCTCAATTTTGCTGTGAACCTAAAACTGCTCTAAAAAAATTAATCTTGACTGGGCACGGTGGCTCACGCCTGTAATCCCAGCCCTTTGGGAGGCCAAGGTGGGTGGATCACCTGAGGTCAGGAGTTTGAGACCTGCCTGGCCAACATGGTGAAACCCCATCTCTACTGAAAATACAAAATTAGCCATGTGTGGTGGAAGACTCCTGTAGTCCCAGCTACTCGGGAGGCTGACCCAGGAGAATCACTTGAATCCGGGAGGCGAAAACTGCGGTGAGTCAAGATTCACACCACTGCACTCCAGCCTGGGCCAGACAGAGGGAGACTATCTCAAAAAAAAAAAAAAAAAGTCTTTAAAAATCATTTTGAGAAATGTTCTGGCAGTTTCTTATAAAACTTTTCATACTACTTGCCTTATGACTCATCAGTTTCACTCCTGGGTATTTATGGAAGAATGAAAATGCAAATCCACAAAAATAAGTATACAAGAATGTTTATAGAAAATTTATTCCTAATAGCCAAAAACTGGAAAGATGTCCATCAGTAAGACAATAAAGCATGATTCATTCAGGCAATGAAGTACTGTTCAGTAATAAAAAGGAACAAATTAAGATAATATGAGTGAATTTTAAAAAACACATTATTTTGAGTGAAAGAAGCCATTATACAAAAGAGTACATCCTATGTGATTCCATTTATGTGAAATTCTAGAATAAGCAAAGTAGTCTATTGTGAAAATGCATCAGAACTCTGCCACCGAAAAGGGGTGAAAGCAGGGGATTGACTGGGAAGGGCCATAAGAAAACTTTCCTGGATGTTAGTAATGTTCTCTGTCTTGGTAGGGGTTTAGATTTCACAGGTATATGTGTTGATCAAAATTCATGGAAAGTTGTACTTAAGATTTGGACATTTCAAGGTATACTATATGTTTCTTTTTTCAAAAAAAAAAAGAATAAACAAGTATTGAACAATAGTTAAGGATATGCAAGCTGAAGTGCTTAAGGGTGAAGTGTGTACTGATACCTGAAATTTACTTTGAAAGCATAAAATATAAGATAGATTAATGGTTGAATATTAATTTTGAGAAGGGAAGATGAACTTTCAGTTTCTGAAGACAAAATAAGTAGAAAATCCAAGAGGAAACAAATGAGAGAATTCAGTAAAGAGGCTGGATATAAGATTAACATAGAAAACCCGATAGATTTCCCAGCCATTAGTACTAACCAATTTTAGCTTTTGCAGTGAATTCCCACTCACAATAGTATCAACAAGTAAAAATGTTGAGAAATAAACTCAACTAGAAATGTATAAGGCCTATAAAAGAAAAATATACAACTTTATTGATATAAATAAAAGAATGACTCTAAGAAAGTCTCTACATTTTTGAAGGAGACTTTATTTGTAAAAAAATAAATTTTATCTAAATTAATTTATTAATTCAATGCAATCCCAATTAAAATTATAATGGAACATGTCAAGTTGATTCTAAAGTTTCTAAAAAATTCTTTTAAATAGATTTAGGGAGTACAGGTGTTGCTATGTGAATATATTGCATAGTAATGAAGTCTGGGCTTTTAGTTTATGCATCACTTGAATAGTGTACATTGTACCCAATAGCTAACTTTTCATCCTTCACCCCTTGCCTACCCTCCCATCTTTTGAAGTCTCCAGTGTCTATTATTCCACTTTTTATGTCTACGTGTACACATTGTTTACGGCACACTTATAAGTGAGAACATGTGGTATTTGACTTTCTGGGTCTGAGTTATTTCACTTAGAGTAATGGCCTCTAGTTCCATCCCTGTTGCTGCAAAAGACACGATTTCATTCTTTTTTATGGCTGAGTAGTATTCTGTGGAATAGATATGTGTGTGTGTGTGCGTGTGTGTGTGTATCTCACATTTGCTTTATCTAATCATCTGCTGATGGATATTTAGATTAATTCCATGACTTTGGCCCGGCGCCGTGGCTCAAGCCTGTAATCCCAGCATTTTGGGAGGCCGAGACGGGTGGATCACGAGGTCAGGAGATTGAGACCATCGTGGCTAACACAGTGAAACCCCGTCTCTACTAAAAAATACAAAAAACTAGCCGGGCGTGGTGGCGGGCACCTGTAGTCCCAGCTACTCGGGAGGCTGAGGCAGGAGAATGGCGTAAACCTGGGAGGTGGAGCTTGCAGTGAGCTGAGATCTGGCCACTGCACTCCAGCCTGGGCCACAGAGCAAGACTCTGTCTCAAAAAAAAAAAAAAAAAAAAAAAAAAAAAATTTCCATGACTTTGCTATTGTGAATAGCACTGCGATAAACATACAAGTGCATGTGTCTTTTTAATATAATGATTTCTTTTCCTTTGGGTAGATAGCCAGTAGTGGAATTGCTGGATCAAATGGTAGTTATATTTTTAGCTTTTTCAGAAATATCCATACTGTTTTCCACAGAAATTGTGCTAATTTACTTTCCCACCAACAGTGTATAAGCATTCCCTTTTCTCCACATCCTTACTAACATCTGTCTTCTGATTTTTTAGTAATAGCCATTCTAACTGGTGTAATATGGTACCTCATTGTGTGTGTTTCGTTTTATCTTGTTTTTTCTTTTCTTTTTCTTCTTCTTCTTTTTTTTAATAGAGTGTCACTGTGTTGCCCAGGCTGGAGTGCAGTGGCATGATTTCAGCTCACTGCAACATCCATTTCCCAGGTTCAAGCTATTCTCATGTCTCAGCCTCCCAAGTAGCTGGGATTACAAGCATGCACCAACACACCCAGCTAATTTTTGTATTTTTAGTAAAGATGGGGTTTCACCATGTTGGCCAGGCTGGTCTCGAACTTCTGGCCTCAAGTGATCCACCTACCTCGACCTCCCAAAGTGCTAGGATTATAGGCGTAAGCCACCGCTCCTGGTCCTCATTGTGCTTTTAATTTGCATTTCACTGATGATTCGTGATGTGGAGCATTTTTTCATACATTTGTTGGCCACTTGTAGGCCTTCTTTAAAAAAATGCCTGTTCATGGTCTTTGCCTACTTTTTGATGCGGTCATTTGTTTCTTTTGTAGAGTTATTTGAGTTCCTTGTAGATTTGGGCTATTAGTCCTTTGTTGGATGCATAGTTTGCAAATATGTTCTCCCATTCTTTAGGTTGTCTGTTTACTCTGTTTATTATTTGTTTTGCCATGCAGGAGCTTTTTAGTTTAATTGAGTCCCATTTGTCTATTTTTGTTTTTGTTTTTTGTGCTTTTGATGTTTTAGTCATAAATCATTTGGCTACGCCAATGTCCAGAAAACTTCCTAGGTTTTCTTCTAGGATTTTTATAGTTTTAGGTCTTACACTTACGTCTTTAATCAATCTTGAGTTACTTTTTGTATACAGTGAAAGATACGGGTCTAGTTTCATTCTTTTGCATGCGGCTACCCAATTTTCCCAGCACCCTTTATTGAATAGGGTGTCCTTTTCCCCAATGTGTATTTTTGTAAGCTTTGCTGAAAATCAGTTGGTTGTAGGTATGTGGCTTTATTTCTGGGTGCTCACTTCTGTTACATTGAGCTATGTGGCTATTTTTATACCAGTACCATCCTGTTTTAGTTACTATACCCTTGTCATATAATTTGAGGTTAGGTAACACGATATCTCCAACTTTGTTCTTTTTGCTTAGGACTGCTTTGGCTATTCGGTCTCTTTTTTGGTTCCATATGAATTTTATTTTATTTTATTTTGAAACGGAGTTTTGCTCTGTCTCCCAGGCTAGAGTGCAATTGCATGATCTCGGCTCACTGCAACCTTTGCCTCCTGGGTTCAAGCAATCCTCCTGCCTCAGCCTCCCAAGTAGCTGGGACTACAGGCATATGTCACTATACCCGGCTAATTTTTGTATTGTTAGTAAAGACAGGATTTCACCATGTTGGCCACGCTGGTCTCAAACTCCTAACCTCAAGTGTTCCACCTGCCTCAGCCTACCAAAGTGCTAGGATTACAGGCATGAACTATGGCACCTGGCCTCATATGAATTTTAAAATTGTTTTTTCTTCTGAAAAATGACATTGGCAATTTGATAGGAAGTGCATTGAATCTGTAGATTGCTTTGGGCAATATCATCATTTATGATACTGATTCTTCCAATCCACAAGTACGTGATGTTTTTCCATTTGTTTGTGTCGTCTGTGATTTCTTTCATTAGTATTTTGTTGTTCTCCTTGTAGAGATCTTCACTTCTTTGGTTAAATGTATTACCAGGGGTGTGTGTGTGTGTGTGTTTTGTAGCTATTATAAATAGGATTGAGGTTTTGATTTGGTTTGCAACTTGTTATTGGTATATAGGAATGCTACTGATCTTTCTGATCTTTGTATGTTGTTTTTGCATCCTGAAAATTTGCTGAAGACATTTATCAAATCTAGGAATCTTTTGGAGGATTTTTTAGGGTTTTCCAGGTAGAAGACCATACAATCATTCAACAGAGATAATTTGATTTCTTCTTTTCCAATTTGGATGCATCTTATTCTTTTTTTTTTTTTTTTTGGATGAAGTCTCTTCCTCTCCACGCTTGGGTGCAGTAGCGCAATCTCAGCTCACTGCAAGCTCCACCTCCCGGGTTCACACCATTCTTCTGCTTCAGCCTCCTGAGTAGCTGGGACTACAGGCGCCTGCAACCACGCCTGGCTAGATTTTGTATTTTGGGTAGAGACGGGGTTTTACTATGTTGCCCAGGCTGTTCTCAAACTCCTGACCACATGTGGTCCACCCATCTGGGCCTCCAAAAGTGCTGGGATTACAGGAGTGAGCCACTGTGCCTGGCGGATGCCTTTTATTCTTTCTCTCGCCTGATTGCTCTAGCTAGAACTTCCAGTACTATGTTGAATGGGAGTTGTGTCTTTTTCCATTTCTTAGGGGGAATGCTTTTAACTTTTTCCCCTTCAGTATGACATTGGCTATGGGTTTATCTTATGTGGCTTTTACTATTTTGAGGTATATTTATTCTATGTCTACTTTGTTGAGGATTTTTATCATGAAGGGATGCAGAATTTTATTGAATGCCTTTTCTGCATCTATTGAGATGATCATATGCTTTTTGTTTTTACTCTATTTATGTGGTGAATCACATTTACTTACCTGCATACATTGAACCATCCTTGCATCCCTGGAATAAAGCCTGCTTGATCATAGTATATTATCTTTTTGATGTACTATTGAATTGAGTTCACTAGTATTTAGTTGAGGATTTTTGCATCTGTGTTCATCAAGGATATTGGCCTGTGGTTTCCTTTTTTTTGTTGTGTTCTTGCCTGGCCTTGGTATCAGGGCGATACCGGCTTTGTAGAATGAGTTAGGGAAAATTCCCTCCTCCTTGATCTTTTGGAACAGTTTCCATAGGGTTGGTACCAGTTCTTTGTACATCTGCTAGAATTTGGCTGTATGGCTGTCATGAGCTTATTTTTTGTTAGGAAAGTTTTGATTACTGATTTATGGTCCTAAAGTTTTTGCAGGAGGAAATGTATAAGAATAGCCACGAAACTTTAAAAAGACAACAATAATGAAGATTTTCACTAGAAGCTACCAAAGTACAACATTACAGTTATTAACACTCCATAGTATTGATGGGAGAAGATGTGAATGGACCAATGAAACACATGGAATTTTAAAAATAAATATAAAAATTTAAGAAGAAAAAGTAGAAGAATATTTTTTAAATCTCTTGGCAGAAAAACTTCCATGAGAAATATTTTCATAATTTCCTGGCAGGAAAATCTCCTTTAAAAAGACAACCAGCTTATATGAAAAAGATATGACAATACATACAAAATTTCTGTATAATGAAATATCACATAAATAATATTAAGAGAAAACCAACAGAATGAGAGAAGTATTTGTAATGTATATAACAGATAAAGGATCGATACTCAGTATCTATAAAGAGCTACTACAAATCTGTCAGAAACAACTCAATAAAAAAAGGGCAAAAAAACTGAACAGTAAATTCAAAAAGAAGAAATACAAATAATTATGAACAAATGTAAAATTCACCTAAACTTTAAATAATTATAGAAATTAGAAATTAAAATATTCAATGACATTTTACCTCCAAATTAATAAAACTATAAAATAATGATCTCCAGTGATGGAGATAATATGAAAAAAACAAGTCCTTTTATATATGGTTGGCAGATCTGTAAATTTATAAAGCATTTTTGGATGATAACTTGGCAGTATCTATCCAAACTTTAAATGTACCTACTCTTTGAGCAAATTTTTTTCAGGAATCTATTCTGCAGAATCATTGCACAAAGAGTCTGCACTTAAATTTTTATCAATAGAGGAGTAGTTAAATAAATCATAATATAAACTGATGAAATGCTAGATGTCAGTTTAAAAGACTAGGAGAGGACTATGTATTATGATATTGAAAAAATTCTCAAGGTAAAGCCAATGTGAAAAAATGAAGTTGAAAATCTATAAATATGATATAATCACATTTATGTAAAAATAAAAAATATACATTGTGACAGAAATATGTAATTATTTAGCTAGTGTCGTTTTGCTTTCTTCCTTTAGTAATAGAAGTACAACATAACTAGCTAAAAGACCACAGATCCCAGCATCATTTGTAGCTAGGGATAGCTATATGACTAAGTTCTGTCGAATAATATATAAACAGAAGTTATTAGGACAGTCTTCTGGGAAGGCTCATTAAAAGGAAAACTGATAGCCAAGACACTCTCTCTCTGTCATTCCATCTTTCCTTCTCCCTCCTTTCCTTTTTTTTTACTTGAGATAGGGTCTCACTCTGCTGCCCAAGCTGGAGGGCAGTGGTACAATCATAGCTTATTGCAGCCTGGAATTCCTGGGCTCAAGCAATCCTCCTACTTCAGACTCCCAAATAGCTAGGACTACAGGTGCGCACCACTGTGCCCAGCTAATTTTTTTGTTAAGGGTAGAGATGGGGTCTCTCTATGTTGGTCTTGAACTGTTCTTGAACTCCTGGGTTCAAGCAATCCTCTTGTCTCAGCCTTCTAAAGTGCTGGGATTACAGGCAGGAGGCACCACACCTGGCCCTTCCTTCTTTCTTGAATAAGGACATGATGGCTGGAACTCCCACAGCCATCCTGGACCATAGGGTCATAGAAGCCAACGCTAAGAATAGAAGAGCAGAAAGTTCAGAGGAGTCCAGGTCCCTGACAACCATGAAGCTGCTGTGGTACATGCCTTCAGACTGCTTTTCCGTGAGAAAACAATGTGCTTCTCTGCCTCTATTTCTACTTCCATCAGTCTCTTTCAAGGCTAAACACAATTTCCATTTAATACATAAGCATGTAAAACTTAAGTACCCAGAATATATACAACCCAAAAGATTGCAGTGATTACCTCTAAGAAGGAGTTGAAGTTGGAGGAGTATAAAGGGAACACTTCAATTTTACTGTCCGTATTTCTATGGTTGAAATATTTGACAACCAAGATGGGATCATTTATTGTTGCATATTAAACAAATTTGAAATCATTCAGTTAAAAGAAAGAGTAAAAAAGGAAAGAGACTGGAAGAATATGGCAGGGTGGTAAGAGTGGATGCCTCTGGATGAGGGAATTATCAGTTGTTGATGTTTTACTGTATTTTCCAAATAAAAAAATCACTTTAAAATAAGAACAAGATTCATCAAAAGTTATTTTCAAGGAAGAACAGTAGAAGGGGAACAGAGGGAGGAGTAAGAAAAGGAGGAGTAAGAAAAGGGAAGACACGAAGCCTGGTGTTCTGAGAGAGACAGAAAAAAGAGAAAGAGCAAAAAACTGTGGAAGTTGAACCTGCAAGCGACAGTGCGGCTCTGTGCTCAGCTGCTTCCTCAAGATCCTGCTGATCATTGTACCCAGATTCTCATAGGGCCCCAGTCCCTCCATTCTGACCAACAGCCCAGGCTGCCTGTTGTAATAGTGAAGCCAAGATAATGTCAGAGTCTCCGATTACATACAAAGGGAAGATGATTCCAAGATGTGTAGGAGATCCCAGAGACCCATTTCAGCATGCTCTGTTCCTCCTTTCTATGTTGGGAAGCATCCCTGGTCTTTGACTCTTGAGGGTCTCTCAGTGAATGGCACTGAGAAGGATGTGGGGGAGTCCTGAGCACAGATACCCAGAAGGAACAAGAAATGGGGCTGAGACCCATGAGATCAATGTCTTGTTTTGCCAGGCACAGAGGTCTATATTTGTGTTTGCGGTCTGAGCATCCTGCCAGGAGTCCAGATAGGAGATAGGTGAGATGGTGATCAGGGGTTGGAGCATGCTCTGAATGTAGCCTTTTCTAAATTGGAGCTCCTCAGTATTCAAGGAAAATGGAGAAGAGTAGGCAGGAGGATGCTAGCATTCAGCATGGTCAGGACTGGAAAGACAACTGGAAAAGTAAAGCAGGAGGAAAAGAGATCAAATCAAAGAACTGAAACGTGCCTAGGTGTTTGCTCCCGGCCTGGGATGGAATTCATATTCCTAGGGTTGATCCTGTGGTTAACATAAACAGAGGCAAGCCAACAGGTGTCGCAGTTCTGGTGACTGGGAGAAAAGTCCATCTAGATTGAAATAAGACCGCTCTTAGGACACAGACTGTCATAGATAATGGCAGACACCTGGGAGGATATCAAAGCCAAAATTGAAGTCCAAGGTCTCAGCTTGGTGGATTAGGGTTCAGGGAATCAAAGTATTGAACAGAAAAAGCGAGGCAGACACTCAGTCATCTAGTGGAAGATAATAGAGAAAATTGTCAATAAAAGAAGCACAAGTTCAAGCCTGCAGCAAGATATTTGCCAAAAAACAAATACGAAGAATTAGGATTTTTGAAGGATAGGATTGCTTTATTCAGCTAGGAATCATGATATTCTAAGGGTTAGACTAGCATTGGCAAATGCCTAGCAATCATTTCATGGCTCACTCGTTTTCCACCCATGTAAATTAATTAATTAGTCGTTAATCAATCTTGGAACAATTTCCTGTTAAACGTATACAAGATTTCATTGTTCTCCCCAAGAGAGCTCTTTTCCCACTGGTAGTGGGAAGCCACTGCCAGTCCCTTATAGTTAACATAGGAAAATGAAATCATTTGATACCCTAGGGACGTAATACACAATTCTTCCCTGTGGATGTGACCTACAGGGTATTTATGAGCTCCCCAGGGTAAAAGGATTCTGTCATGAGGAGATCATCCCAGAGACAGCTCCCTCAGAACTCTCCTTGGTGCTGAAAATTGGTCTGCATTTCCCTGCAGATCCGGGGATCCTGTCACTTCCCACCCTGCCACCATTGTTGACATGGATCAAACTTTCCACAGTAGCCAGAGATGCACCTTGTAAATAAACAGAACCTAGACTTCTGAGGGATGAAAAGGATTTGGTAGTAAATAATTCTGAAAGGGATGTGTTGGGAGTTAGAAGGTAGGCTCTAACAAGTTCAGCACCCAGGTAACTGTGGGAGTCCGTATCAGAGAAGCTATGGATGAGCACTAGAACATCCTTCAAATCACGAGAGAAGTTGAAAAGAAAATTCAAGGTTAACAACCTATAGTACAACTAGAAAACAGTGAAGATGGGGCAGGTCTCAGAGACATGAAATCAGAACCAAATTCAGGCACTAGGAAAGGCAAGTGAGACAGAATCACATGGTGCCAAAGACTTAATGTTTGTGTCCCCCAAAATTCATACGTTGAAATTGTAATCCCCAATGTGATGGCATTAAGAGCTGGGGCCCTTCGTAGATGATTAATTCATAAGGATGGAGCCTCATGAATGGGATTAATGCCTCTAAAAAAAGAAGACTCTAGAGAGCCCCTTCGCCTCGTCCACTACATGAGGAAACAGCTGGAAGATGACATCTGTGGAATGGTAGGTATGTCCTTACCAGACACCAACTATGCTGGTGCCTTGATCTTGGACTTCCTAGACCCCAGAACTGTGAGAAATAAATTTCTATCATTTATAAGCCACTCAATCTATGGTGTTCTTTTATGCAGCCCGAAGGGACTAAGTCACATGGACATTGATGAAATTCTACTGGACAGATTTTTCCTTGTTCATGGATACTTATTTCTTCATGGATACTTTTTAACAGGACATTTTGTCTTTTTTTTTTTTTAAATAACATATAGTTATTGTAGGAACACTGGGAAGAAAACAAAAGTAGAAATAACGGGAAAGATATTGCCCACAATCCAGAGACAATAACTGTTGTCATTTTGGCATATTTCATTTGTCTGTTTTCCTTGAATATTGACATAATTGAGATGATATTTTCACATCCCAATTTTTCACTTAACATTATGTTATTAGCATCTTCTCGTGTTTAAAACTCTATATAAAAATCATTTGTGGCCAGGTACAGTGACTTGCCCTGTAATCCCAGCACATACGGAGGTCAAGGTGGGAGGAACGTTTGAGCCCAGGAGTTTGAGACCAGCCTGGACAACATAAAAAGACCTCATCTTTAAACAAATATATATTTAAAAATTATTGGGGAATGGTTGGTCGTGCATGCTTGTAGTTCTAGCTACTTGGAAGGCTGAGGCAGAAGAATGGCTTGAGCCCAGGGATTCGTGGTTACAGTGAGCTATGATGGTGCCATTGCATTCCAGCCTGAGCAAGAGTGAAATCCTGTCCCTAAAATAAATGAATAAATGTCCAGGTGTGGTGGCTCACGCCTGTAATCCCAGCACCCTGGGAGGCTAAGGCAGACGGATCACCTGAGGTCAGGAGTTCGATACCAGCCTGGCCAATATGGTGAAACCTCATCTCTATTAAAAATACAAGTTAGCCAAGCATGGTGGCATGTGCCTGTAATCTCAACTACTCAGGAGGCTGAGGGAGGAGAATTGTTTGAACCCAGGAGGCAGAGGTTGCAGTGAGCTGAGATCATACCACTTCATTCCAGCCTGGGCGACAGAGCAAGACTCTGTCTCAAAATAAACAAAATAAAATAAAAGAATAAATAAGAAACATTTGTACTGGTTGTATCATATAGCATCATGTATGGATGAACCATAATCTATTTTTTTTTTTTTTTGAGATAGAGTCTCACCCTGTCACCCAGGCTGGAGTGCAGTGACACAGTCTCAGCTCACTGCAACCTCTGCTTCCCAGGCTCAAGTGATTCTTATGTCTTAGCCTCTTGAGTAGCTGGGATTACATGTGTGTGTCATCACGTCCGGCTACTATTTTTTGGATTTTTTTTTTTTTTTTTTTTTTTTTTTAGTACAGACAGGTTTTGCACGTTGGCCAGCCTGGACCATAATCTATTAATTGTTCTCTTTTATTGTATATATTTTTGGGTTGCTTCTATTCTTGATTTTTTATGAACATCACATCAATGGTATATAATTGAATATACTTGCGCCAATATTTCTATTTTCTTAAACTCCAAGAAATACAGTCACGAACTAAAAGATCTAAACTTTTAAAGCTCCTGACACATCTTGTTCGATTGTCTTTGAGAGATATTGTACCCATTTACCCTCTCTCCAATGTAGCAGAAAGCCTGGATTATCACTTCCATACCAACGACATCAGTTAGGATATAGGCTAAACTGCCATAGCAAAAAGATCAGAAAACACAGTTACTCAAGCAAGCTGGACATTTCTTTTTTTTTCACATAAGAATCTAAAGGTAAGAAGCCCCAAGCTGAGGAGGCAGTTCTCATTGAAAACATTCTGGGACTGTACTTCCTTCATCTTCATCTGCCATCCCCTGGGGGACTGTCTCCAACTCTGTGATCAAAGGCCCTCCAGATCCTCATTTGATTTTATTCTGCAAGAAAGGAGAGGGAAAGGCAGTAGAGAGCAGATGATTTTGTTTGGGGCAAGTGAACTGGATATTAGCCTCTCCAGATCCATGCTCTGTTCTGCTCTGTGCCTTGGAGCTGACCTCTATAGATTTCCTTGTCCTTTGGCTTCCAGCTTAGTTCAGCCAATGGAAGACCGCAGTAGGAGATCAGAGGATGTAGTCAAAAGATCAGGGCACTGAGTGCTCTGGCTCACTCCTTGCTGGGAGTTGCCTGTGTCCCTTTATTGAAAGCCACAGCTCCTGGCCAGACACAGTGGCTCATGCCTGTGATCCTAACACTTTGGGAGACTGAGGTGGGTGGATCACCTGAGGTCAGGAGTTCGAGACCAGCCTGGCCAACATGGCGAAACCCTGTCTTTACTAAAAACACAAGGAATAGCCAGGTGTGATGGCGGGCAACTGTAATCTCAGCTACTCGGGAGGCTGAGGCAGGAGAATCTCTTGAATCCGGCGGGTGCAGGTTGCAGTGAGCTGAGATCACACCACTTCACTCCAGCCTGGGTGAAAGAGCAAAACTCTGTCTCAAAAAACAAAAAAAGAAAAGAAAAGAAAAGAAAGCCACAACTCCTGTCAGATGGTCTGCGCCATGTCATTCTCTGTGAGCTTCTATTTGCTTCTTTCTCCAGTCTCTAAGGCCTAGAGAAGATAAGAGCTCCCTGTTGTTGCTCGCCTAGGGGTACTGCATCACCTCCTGTTACTTTTCCTAAACCTACCTGCAGTGACTTTTGACAACCAGCTGCTCATAGTCTGACCAAACTTCACAAGGTAAAGAGCACAGCCCTCTAGAAGACTCAGACATCAGCTGCAAGTTTGGGGTTTCCCAGACTACCCCCACGTCTGTCTAACCAGCTGACTACAAATCCAGGGA
Source organism: Papio anubis (assembly GCF_008728515.1). NCBI lineage: Eukaryota > Metazoa > Chordata > Mammalia > Primates > Cercopithecidae > Papio > Papio anubis. The sequence goes on along the minus strand of NC_044988.1, from coordinate 93,528,712 downwards.
TCCTCACTACTCCCTCAGGTTCAGTCATTCTAGAATAACGTAACTGTGCAAGGGGTTCACCTTCCCCGCTGCCTAGACAGAGCTGATTTCTCAAGACACAGGAATTGTAATAAAGAATAATTCACACAGAGCTGGCTGTGTGGGAAACTGGAGTTTTCTTATTACTCAAATCAGTCTCCCTGAACAATCAGGGAGCAGAGTTTTTAAGGACAACTTGGTGGGTAGGGGGAAGCCAGTGAGCCAGGAGCGCTGATTGGTCAGAGATGAAATCACAGAAAGTCGAAGCTGCCTTTCTATGCTGAGTCAGTTCCTGGGTAAGGACCATAAGATCACATGAGCCAGTTGATTGTTCTGGGTGGGGCCGGCTGATTCATCAAGTACAGGGTCTGCAAAATATCTCAAGCCCTGATCTTAGGAGCAGTCCAGGGAGGGTTATAATCTTGTAGCCTCCAGCTGCATAACTCTTAAACCGTGATTTCTAATGTTGTGTCCTACAAATGCAATCTAGTTCCCAAGCAAGAAGGTCTGCTTTGGGAAAGGGCTGTTAATGTCTTTGTTTTAACTACAAACTGGGTTTCTCTCAAAGATAGTTCAGCCTACACCCAGGAATGAGCAAGGACAGTTTGGAGGTTAGAAGCAAGATGGGGTATCGGGTGCAGTGGCTCACGCCTATGATCCCAGCACTTTGGGAGGCCAAGGCGGGTGGACCACCTGAGGTGAGGAGTTCAAGACCAGCCTGGACAACATGTCAAAACCTGTCTCTACTAAAAATACAAAAAATTAGCCAGGCATGGTGGTGCGCGCCTGCAGTCTCAGCTACTTGGGATGCTGAGGCAGGAGAATCTCTTGAACCCGGGAGGCGGAGGTTGCAGTGAGCTGAGATCACACCATTGCACTCCAGCCTGGGTGACGGAGAGAAATTCTGTCTCAAAAAAATAAAGAAAGAAAGAAAAAGAAAAGGAAAGAAACAAGATGGTTTCAGTTAAGTTAGGTCTCTTTCACTGTCTCAGTCATAATTTTGCAAAGGCAGTTTCAATAACTCATAGAATTCAGGATAGCATCATACATATGATTAGCAGGAAGATACAAACCAGAATCAACCAAAGGAAAAGATGCATAGGGCAAGGTCTGGAAGTGTCCCAAACATCAAGCTTCCATCATCCTCAGGGAGCCGTTACCCTCCCAGCACATCAATATGCACAGTATGGACAACGAGAGAAGCTCACTTAAATGACAGTGTCCAGACTTTCTATTGGAGCTTTATTTCATAGGCTGATTAAATCATGGCCGTGAGGTTGAACTCAACCTTTATACCCTACCTGTCCCCAGAGATAGGGCTGATATCAGGTGACTCAAAGTCCCAGCTGTCTTATCACATGGTTGGACATTCTGGCATAGTCAATCTCCACCCTGATCCTACCTCGTCTTCTGATTAGCATAAACTTCCTAGGAACCATGGTCACCTAAACCATGAGGTGTGGCCCATGGGGGACATCATGAATAACAAAGATACTTTTTTTACTCAGGAAGTTCCAGGGGTTTGAAGATTACCTCCCGGGAGCCAGGAACGAGGCCAGCACATTCTTTTTGTTTGTTTTGAGAAAGGATCTTGTGACCGGGCGAGGTGACTCATGCCTGTAATCCCAGCACTTTGGGCGACTGAGGCAGGCAGATCACTTGAAGCCAGGAGTTCAAGACCAGCCTGGCCAACATGGTGAAGCCCATCTCTACTAAAAATACAAAAATTTGCCTGGCGTCGTGGCACATACCTGTAATCCCAGCTACTCGGGAGGCTGAGGTAGGAGAATCGTTTCCACCCAGGAGGCAGAGGCTGCAGTGAGCTGAGATCGTGCCACTGCACTCCAGCCTGGGTGACAGAGTGAGACTCAGTCTCAAAAAAAGAAAAAAAGAAAACCAAAAAAACTCTCTCCCTCTCGAGAGAGGGAGAAAGGTTCTTGCTTTGTCACTCAGGCTGGAGTACAGTGGTGCAATCATGACTCACTGCAGCCTTGACCTCCTGGGCCAGCAAATTTTTTATTATATACTGTCCACACTGTCTCACGCATCCGTGTGAAGAGACCAGCAAACAGGCTTTGTGTGAGCAACAAGGCTGTTTATTTCACCTGGGTGCAGGTGGGCTGACCCCGAAAAAGGAGTCAGCAAAGGGTGGTGGGATTATCATTAGTTCTTACAGGTTTTGGATAGGCGGTGGAGTTAAGAGCAATATTTTGCGGGCAGGGGGTAGATCTCACAAAGTATATTCTCAAGGTTGGGGAGAATTACAAAGAACCTTCTTAAGGATGGGGGAGATTACAAAGTACGTTGGTCAGTTAGGGTGGGGCAGAAATAAATCATGAGTGGAATGTCATCAGTTCACTTCTTTCGTGCATCTTCAGTTGCTTCAGGCCATCGGATGTCTACGTGCAGGTCACAGGGGATATGATGGCTTAGCTTGGGCTCAGAAGCCTGACACACACCTCTGTAAATTTTCCTTTTCTTTAACTCTCCTCAAATTACTCAATTTGAGGGTACCATCCCTTTCCTGCTGGGACCCCAACTAGCACAAATGAAACTAAAGTGAAACGCATCAACGTCTCACGTGTCTGTGTGAAGAGACCACCAAACAGTCTCTGTGTGAGCAACAAGGCTGTTTATTTCACCTGGGTGCAGGGGGGCTGAGTCTGAAAAGAGAGTCAGCAAAGCGTGGTGGATTATCATTAGTTCTTATAGGTTTTGGGATAGGCGGTGAAGTTAGGAGCAATGTTTTGCGGGCAGCGGGTGGATCTCACAAAGTTCATTCTCAAGGGTGGGGAGAATTACAAAGAACCTTCTTAAGGGTGGGGGAGATTACAAAGTACATTGGTCAGTTAGGTTGGGGCAGAAATAAATTGCAATGATGGAATGTCATCAGTTAAGGCTATTTTCACTTCTTTTGTGGATCTTCAGTTGCTTCAGGCCATCTGGATGTCTACGTGCAGGTCACAGGGGATATGATGGCTTAGCTTGGGCTCAGAGGCCTGACAACCACTCGTGGAACATTCCATTGGTGAGATCTTAGTCATATTACCATGTCTGCTAGAGAGTAGTCTGGGAAATACAGTCTGTATCTGAGCATTCTTATGCCATCAGAAATTCTGTTACTATGGAAGATAGAATGTATTTTGAGGGAATAAACGGCAGTGTGAGTTGGGTGCTGTGGCACATGCCTGTAGTCCCAGCTACTCAGGAGACTGAGGTGGGAGGACTACTTGAGCCCAGAGTCTAGCCTAGGCAACACAGCTAGATCCCATCTCTTAAAACAACAATGATGATAATAGTAATAGCAATCTGCCACACTGTGGTGGGCACTAACATTTTAAAATCATTGCCAGTTTGATAGGCAAAAGATAGTATTTTGACATATCACTTTTGCCTTTTTTTTTTTTTTTTTTTTTTTTTTTTGAGACGGAGTCTCACTCTGTCGCCCAGGCTGGAGTGCAGTGGCACCATCTTGGCTCACTGCAACCACCACCTCCCCGGTTCAAGTGATTCTCTGGCCTCAGCCTGCTGAGTAACTAGGATTACAGGCAGCTGCCACCACACCCAGCTAATTCCTGTGTTTTTAATAGAGTCAGGGTTTCACCATGTTGGCCAGGTTGGTCTCGAACTCCTGACCTCAGATGATCCGCCCTGTTCAGCCTCCCAAAGTGCTGGGATTACAGGCATGAGCCACCATGCCTGACCTACTTTGCCTTTTTTTTGACTACTAGAAATAAACATCCTTTTGTAACCGGAAAGGGCTTCTAACCTAGACCCCAAGAAAGAGTTTTTGAAACTTGCGCAGGAAAGAATTTGGGGTGAGTCCATAGAGTAAAGCGAAAGCAAGTTTATTAAGAAAGTAAAGGAAAGGCCGGGTGTGGTGGCTCACACCCGTAATCCCAGCACTTTGGGAGGCCGAGATGGGTGGATCACCTGGGGTCAGAAGTTCGAGACCAGCCTGGCCAGCGTGGCGAAACCCTGTCTCTACTAAAAATACAAAAATTAGCTGGGTGTGGTGGTGAGTGCCTGTAATCCCAGCTACTGTGGAGGCTAATGCTGGAAAATGGCTTGAATCCAGGAGGCAGAGGTTGCAGTGAGCTGAGATGGTGCCATTGCACTCCAGCCTGGGCGACAAGAGCAAAATGCTGTCTCAAAAAAAAAAAAGAAAAAAAGAAAAAGTACAAGAAAATAAAGGAATAAAAGGATGGCTATTCCATTGGCAGAGTAGTAGCATGGGCTTCTCAATTGTGTATACTCATAGTTATTTCTTGATTATATGCTAAATAAGGTGTGGATTATTCATGAGTTTTCCTGGAAAGGGGCAGGCAATTCACGGAACCAAGGGTTCCTCCCCCTTTTAGACCATATAAGGTAACTTCCTGACGTCGCCATGGCATCTGTAAACTGTCATGGCGTTGGTAGGAATCTCTTAGTCTGTGAATGCATTAGAATGAGTGTATAATGAGGAGTGATGACAACCAGAGGTCATTTTCTTTGCCTTCTTGGTTTTGGTGGGTTTTGGCCAGCTTCTTTACCACAACCTGTTTTATCAGCAAGGGCTTTATGACCTTGTGCCAACTAACTAACCTCCTGGGAATGCAGTCCAGGAGGTCTCAGCCTTATTTTACCCAGCCCCTATTCAAGATGGAGTCACTCTGGTTCGAATGCCTCTCACATTTTCATTTTTTTCTCTTGGTCATTTGTCTTTATTTTACTGTGATTTCTTTTTTATCAGGTTTTTGGTTCACTTTTCCATTGGCTTTCTAAAATGTTTTATTGATCCAATGATCTCTTCTAGGTTTAAAGATAACAACTGTTTTCTGTCCAAGCAACATAAAAAAAAAAAAAAAAAAAAAAAGGCCAGGTGCAGTGACTCATGCCTGTGTAATCCCAGCACTTTGGGAGGCCCAGGCAGGCGGATCACCTGAGGCCAGGAGTTCAAGACCAGCTTGGCCAACACGGCAAAACTCCATCTCTACTAAAAATACAAAAAATTAGCCAGGCGTGGTGGTGGGCTCCTGTAATCCCAGCTACTTGGAAGGCTGGGAGGCAGGAGAATTGCTTGAACCCGGGAGGCAGAGGCTGCAGTGAGCCGAGGTCGTGCCATTGCACTCCACCCTGCGCAGCAAGAGCAAAACTCCATCTCAAAAAAAGGATGAGTTCATGTCCTTTGTAGGGACATGGATGTAGCTGGAAACCATCATTCTCAGCAAACTATCGCAAGAACAGAAAACCAAACACCGCATGTTCTCACTCATAGGTGGGAATTGAACAATGGGAACACTTGGACATAGGAAGGGGAACATCACACACCAGGGCCTGTTGTGGGGTGGAGGAAGGGGGGAGGGATAGCATTAGGAGATTTACCTAACGTAAATGACGAGTTAATGGGTGCAGCACACCAACATGGCACATGTATACATATGTAACAAACCTGCACATTGTGCACATGTACCCTAGAACTTAAAGTATAATAAAAAATAAATTTAAACAAAAAAGAAAGAAAATAAAAGAAATAGAAAAAAAAAGGCTCATGCCTGTAATCCCAGCACTTTGGGAGGCTGAGGAGGGTGGATCACTTGAGCCCAGGAGTTTGAGACCAGTCTGGGCAACAGAACAAAAACACATCTCTACAAAAAACACAAAAATTAGCTGGGCATGGTGGCACACACCTGTAAGTCCCAGCTACTTGGGAGGTTGAGGTGGGAGGACCACTTGAGCCTGGGAAGTGGAGGTTGCAGTGAGCCAGGATTGTGCCACTGCACTCTAGCCAGGGCAACAGAATGAGACTTTGTCTCAAAAGAACAAAACACATAGCTGAGGGCAATGGCTCATTCCTGTAATCCCAGCACTTTGGGAGGCCAAGGCAGACGGATCACTTGAGGTCAGGAGTTTAAGACCAGCCTGGCAAACATGGTGAAACCCAGTCTCCACTAAAAATACAAAAATCAGCTGGGTTTGGTGGCAGGCACCTGTAATCCCAGCTATTCAGGAGACTGAGGCAGGAGAATTGCTTGAACCCAGGAGGTGACGGGTTTTTTTTTTTTGAGATAGTGTCTCCCTCTGTCACCCAGGCTGGAGTGCGATGGTGCAATCTTGGCTCACTGCAACCTCCGCCTCCTGGGTTCAAGCGATTCTACCGCCTCAGCCTTCTGAGCAGCTGGGATTGCAGGCGCGCGTCACCACGCCAGGCTAATTTTGGTATTTTTAGTAGAGACGGGGCTTCACCATGTTGGTCAGTTTCGTCTCCAACGCCTAACCTCGTGATCCGCCCACCTCGGCCTCCCAAAGTGCTGGGATTACAGGCGTGAGCCACCGCGCCCAGCCTAATGCGGGAGGCGGAGGTTGCAGTGAGCCAAGATTGTACCACTGCACTCCAGCCTGGGCAACAAGAGCGAGACTCCATCTCAAAAACAGAAAAACGCAAACAGTAAAAACAAAAAAACTAGTTCAAAAATGAAACAAAAACTAAAAAAAAAAAAAAAAAAAAGCACTTAAAAAGACCAACTTCCCTGAGCCTCATGTTGTCAGGCCACTCTCCTCTGCCCATTTACTCCAGGTGACCTCACAGGTGATGCTCCTTGGTCTCTTTCCTCCAGTTCTAGGTCTACCCCAGGCAACTTTATGTGCCATCATCTGGGAGCAGTTAAAGTAAGTATACGTCTATGGTCTCCGACAAATGACAAGTCCCCTTTCTCAGGTTCAAATCCTGTGTTCAGGGGGCAGGAGATGGGTACCTCACTGGCAGCCTATTTTCCAAGAACTCCCTGACCCTAGATGTCTGGTGAGCTTCGGCCCCTTCTGTTGCAGTCTGTCAGCTGCCCACTTCTGGAGAATTCTGGTTAGCTCAGTCAGCAGGCTGTGACTTCACCGGATACTATCCTTCATGTCTTAGTTTGAGCTTTCTCCAAAACACAGCCTGAGACAAGGACTTGGGGACTGGGAGTTTAGTAACACCAGGAAACCGGAGCAAGGGAGAAGGAGGAATGAGCTAGGGGAGGAGCAGTGCCAAGAAAGGTTGTGTTAGGGTGTGTTATTGGACTGGGCAAATGAAGGTCGACCTTAGCTGGGGACTCCCCAAGGAACTTGATTTCATTTTTTGTCCTTTTTTTTTTTTTTTTTTTTTTCCTTTTTGTGGAGAACAGGGTCTCACTATATTGCCCAGGCAGGTCTTGAACTCCTGAGCTCAAGCTATCCTCCTACCTCCGCCTCCCTAAGAGCTGGGATTACAGGCATGAGCCACCGCACCCAGCCCAAGGAACTTTATAGAACGCACCTGAGAACTGTGTCTTGCTAGGATCAGAAAACAAGAGCCCAGAATGAAGGCCTCAGAAGCAAAAGTTTTTTTTCTTTTCTCTCTCTCTCTTTTTTTTTTTTTTTTTTTTTGAGACAGAGTCTTACTTTATCTCCCAGGCTGGTATGCAGTGGCATCATCTTGGCGGCTCACTGCACCTTCCACCTCCCAGGTTCAAGCAATTCCCATGCCTCAGCCTCCTGAGTTGCTGGGATTACAGATTTACAGATGTCACCACTATGCCTGGTTATTTTTTGTATTTTTAGTAGAGATGGGGTTTCACCATGTTGGCCAGGCTGGTCTTGAACTCCTGACCTAAGGTGATCCGCCTGCCTTGGCCTCCCAAAGTGCTGGGATTACAGGCCTAAGCACCCCCAGCAAAATTTTTTCTCTGGCTTTCTTCTGCCCTTCTGTCTCTGAGTCCCATTCTCCCCCAAGGCTAGCCATAGAAACTAGAATCCTTCTTCCCTAAGGCGGTTTATAGAAACCAGAACCCCCTTTCCCCGAAGCCAACCATAAAACCTTAAAAACATTACTCCAACTTTCCATCTGCTTTCTATGTAAAAACGGGCCATAAAGAAATGATCTGACTTACCTTGTTTGGCTTGTAGGTCATAAGATCCCCATTCCAGAGGGAGTCCTGTCCCATACTCAGAAGGAAGGAACGCTGTTCAGAGAGGGCAAGAAGAATCTAGACAGACAGGCTGTTCAGAGACGGCAAGAAGAATCTAGACAGACAGGCGCTGCTGGATTTCCCCACTCCATCTGTTAGCATTTGATCAATCCCTTTTTGTCCAATCATATTTCTACATGGCTGTCCATACTTGGTTGAATTTAAACATAAAAATGGACAATTTCCCCGTAGACTAGGGTCTTCATTCTGAAGGCTCCGTGTACCTGTGAATAACATTTGTGTGCCTTTTCTCCAATTAATCTAACTTATCTGAGTTGATTTTTCAGTGAACCTTCAAAGCGGGAAGGGGAACTCTTCCCTTGGCCTCCACAGTCTCTACAGGACAGCTGACAGAGACAGACATTTGTCCACTGGTTCCCCAACAACCTCCCAGCACCTTTGTTGGCTGAAAGTTGACCACAAGACAGTCAACTCTCCGGACTTTCCAGCTGCCTTGGAAAAACCCTAAGGGTCCACCCCAGCTGCAGTCGAAATTAGAGGTGGGTTAAGCAGATCTGGTGTGTGCCAGAAATAGCACTGGTTGCATTGTACTTTTAAAAATATGTAAATACCTCAACCACATACTAACAAAAACATATGTGTTGTATCTGGGGTAGATTCATGACCGAAGCAGTCTGGGACCTCAGAAATACGGTGTGTGGGGAAGGAAGGGCTAGAAGCTGGTCCACACAGGAAGAAGCCTCCAGGGTGCAAGACTGTGTCAGACTCAGATGAGGATGGGACACAGAGTGTGAGGAAATGGAGTGGCTTGGCCAGCAGTGGCCCTGGCTGCGAGGCAGCTGAGGATGCTGACCTAGCTTTAAAGGGCTGGGCAGGCTGACCTGAAGTGGAGACAAGTGTTCCCAACCCAGGGTGATCAGGGAAGGCGAGGGCCACCTGTCCCATGAGAACAAGGCATCCACAAACATACAAAAAATATACATAAGGATGTTCATCTTAGTGGTAACTATTCTAGTGATTCAGAACTGTAAGCTGGGCATTGATTACAAATCATGGTGTGATCATTAAAAAGAGTCATTTGCAGGAATGACAGAAGACAGAGGGCATACGGAACTGCACTGGGTGAAATCCAGGCTGTGGGAAAGTCTACCACCAAGTGGCGTTGCCCAGTGTTCCTCTACAGGCTGCTCTTTTTTTTTTTTTTTTTTTGAGACTGAGTCTCTGTCACCCAGATTGAAGTGCAATGGCGTGATCTCAGCTCACTGCAACCTCTGCCTCCTGGGTTCAAGCAATTCTCCTGCCTCAGTCTCTTGAGTAGCTGGACTTACAGGCTCCCACCATCATGCCCAGCTAATTTTTGTATTTTTAGTAGAGACGGGGTTTTACCATTTTGGCCAGGCTGGTCTTGAACTCCTGACCTCAGGTGATCCACCCGCCTCGGCCTCCCAAAGTGCTGGGATTACAGGCGTGAGCCACTGCTCCCAGCTACAGGCTGCTTTTAAGGAAAAGAACAAGATGGAGGGAGAACCTGTAGAGTAAAACAATTTAAAAAACACCCCAATTTTTTTAAAAGGCCAGAACTAAACTGTAGTGTCTAAGTATGTCCACTTGATTAATAAAGCTACAAAGAAATGCAAAGAAGCAATTGGCACAAACGTCAGGATAGTGGGTTATTTTTTGGGGAGTGAGTGGGGAGCTGTGGCGACTAGGCAGGAAACAGGGAAGTCTTCAGGAGGCTGTGGAAGTTCTCAATCTTGAACCAGGTAGTGGCTACAAGGGTGTTTGTTTACTACAGTTCGTAAAGCTATACATTTATTTTAGGAGATGAAATAAAAATAGGTAAAGATGTTGTAGAAGAATGTTAAATAACATGAAAAATGCTTGCCCATATCATTATGGGAAAAGGCAGATTGAAAATCGTTAAGTATACTATGATGCCACTTTGTGGGTGGGTGGATGGATGGATGGATGGATGGATGGATAGCTAGGTAAGTAGGTAAATGGATAGATGAATGGATGGATGGATGAATGGATGGATAGATGGATGGATGGGTAGACGGATAGACAGATAGGTAGGTAGGTAGATGGATGGATGAATGGATGATCGAAAGGATGGATGGATAGATGATAGATAGATATAGAGATAGATAGATAGAGATAGACAGAGATAGATAGATAGATAGATAGATAGATAGATAGATAGATAGATAGATAGACAGATAGATGTAAAAAATGATCATGGAGGAAAATACACCAAGATGTTACTAGTAGTTAATGTTTGGAAGTAGGCTTTTTCCGACCTTTTTTTTTCTTTTACCATTCTGTGCCATGTGAATCTTGTACAGTGAATATTTTTGTTTCTCATGAATCACTTAAATAAATGTACTTTAATTTATTTTAATCTTTAAAAAATGGCATTTGGGGCTGAGCAAGGTGGCTCACACCTGTAATCCCAGCACTTGGGGAGGCCAAGGAGGGTGGATCACCTGAGGCTAGGAGTTTGAGACCAGCCTGGCCAACATGGTGAAACCCCATCTCTACTAAAAATACAAAATTAGCCAGGCATTGTGGCGCATGCCTGCAGTCCCAGCTACTTGGGAGGCTGAGGCAGGAGGATTGCAACCTCCGTCAAGAGGTTGCAGTGAGCCAAGATTGCCCCACTGCATTCCAACCTGGGTGACAGAGTGAGACTCAGTGTCAAAGAAAAAGAGAGAAAGAAAGAAAGAAAGAAAGAAAGAAAGAAAGAAAGAAAGAAAGAAAGAAAGAAAGAAAGAAAGAAAGAAAGAAGAAAGAGAAAGAAAGAAAGAAGAAAGAGAAAGAAAGAAAGAAGAAAGAGAAAGAAAGAAAGAAGGAAGGAAGGAAAGAAAGAGAGAGGAAAGAAGAAAGAAAAAAAGAAGGAAAGAGAGAAAGAGAAAGAGAGAGGAAAGAAGAAAGAAAAAAAGAAAGAGAAAGAAAGAAAGAAAAGAAAGAAAGAAGGAAAGGAAGAAAAACAAAGGCAGAAAAGCACTTGGAGCACTCAGAAGAAAGCAGCAGGTGCACAGCCTTCTTCACTCTTACAGCCATTCTTCTCTAACACACTGAAAAGGCTTTCACACCCCCCAATACTCCCGGAATTATGAACTAAGAGGAGACCCCTCATTTTTAAAAGGTCTGGCTCTTTTGGTAGTGGTATTAATGTTGATTCAGGAGAGAACATTGAAATAAATAGCTCATGGAAAATACCATGGTACTCTAAGAGTTTCCGGCCCTGGCAGGGTCCGAGGCGCATTCGACACAGGTTGATGCCAGGATCCCGCAGACGCCTGGGAGTATCCCTGAGGCTGGATCGAGAACCTGGCTGGGTGTGGTGAGACTGGGTCCACCCTTTGACTCTGCCAGGGACGCAGGGCTCCTCGGGGACTCTGGTCAGAGGAGGCCTTTGCTGGTCAGAGTAGGGAAGGAAGTGGGCGGGTTTCCTCCCTGGCTGAGAGTAGATAGAGACGGGGTGTGCCTCAGGAGTCACAGCCTCATCACCCCCGGGACAGCCCACCTTCCTGCCCTGCACATCCTCTGAGGCCCCCGGGCTGAGTGAACAGCACCGCCAGCCCAGGACCCCAGGCCAGAGTTGGGACACATCCTTGACTCGCCCCTCTCCCCTCTTTCCCAGCATCCCATCCATGCCACGCCCATCTCTCAGGGCCTCCCATTTGTCTCCATCCCAAGCTGCTTGTTGTTGTTGTTTGTTTGTTTTTGAGACAGGGTCTCGCTCTGTCACCCGGGCTGGAGTGCAGTTACGTGATCTCAGCTCACTGAAACCTCTGCCTCCTGGGCTCAAGTGATCCTCCTGTCTTTGCCTCCTGAGTAGCTGGGACCACACCATGAGCCACCACATCTGGCTAACTTTTTTGATCTTTTTTTTTTTTTTTTTTTGAGATGGAGGTCTCGCTTTGTCGCCCAGGCTGGGCGACAGAAAATCATGTGCTCAGGGAGGAAGCCGTGGCACCGAGGTTGGGAATGCCCTTCATTGGAAGACACCTCTGGGCAGCATCTGTCTCGCTCACAAGGCACTGGAGTGCAGTGGCGCAATCTCGGCTCACTGCCAGCTCAAGCTCTGCCTCCCAGGTTCACACCATTCTCCTGCCTCAGCCTCCCGGGTAGCTGGAACTACAGGCACCCGCCACCATGCCCGGCTGATTTTTTTGCATTTTTAGTAGACACGGGGTTTCACCATGTTGGCCAGGACAGTCTCAATCTCCTGACCTCATGATCCACCCGCCTTGGCCTCCCAAAGTGCTGGAATTACAGGTGTGAGCCACCACACCCAGCCTTTGATTTTTTTTTTTTTAAAGATGGGGTCCCACTATGTTGCCCAGGCTGGTCTCGGACTCCGGGCCTCAGGCAATCCTCCAGCCTCAGCCTGCCGAAGTGCTGAGATTACAGGCATGAGCCACTGCCCCCAGCCTCCAAGTTATTTTCCTGTCCAGCTCTCAGCCCTCGCTGATGCTCACTGCTGTGGCTGCTCCAGAATGGACAACGCATGCCCCCTAGGGATCCCGATAGAGTGCATGCTCGCCACCTCCAGGCACGGTGCTGAGCACTTTGCCCATATCAATGCCTTTCATTCTCACAACCACATGAGGCAGATGCTACTAGGACCCCGTTTTCCAGAGGAAGACCTTGAGGCCCAGGGCTCACCTGTCAATTGCCCGATGTCACAGTGACATTAGTGATGAAGACAGGACTCAAACACAGACAGCCTGGATCCAGAGTCAGCCCAAAAGCTCCACCCCAGGCTTGGAGACAGAAAATGAGAGATCTGGAATCAGACAGATCTCTCACAGCAGCTGCCTGCAAGCTGCATGGCCTTAGGACATTCAATCACATCTCACTCTCTCTCTCTCTCTCTCTCTCTCTCTCTCTCTCTCGACTGAGTCTTGCTCTGTTCCCCAGTCTGGAGTGCAGTGGTGCGACCTCGGCTCACTGCAACCTCTGCCTCCCAAGTTCCAGCGATTCTCGTGCCTCAGCCTTTCCAGTAGCTGGGATTACAGGTGTGTGCCACCATGTCCGGCTAATTTTTGTATTTTTAGTAGAGATGGGGTTTTACCATGTTGGCCAGGCTGGGCTCGAACTCCTAACCTCAAGTGATCCGCCCGCCTTGGCCTCCCAAAGTGCTGGGATTACAGGCGTGCGCCACCGTGTCTGGCCTCACCCCATCTCTTGAGTCTCAGTATGCATGGTGTCGGTGCTGATCTTGCCTTGGGCTGCGGAGAAGGGAGGAGGAAACTGCACATAAAGGGCTTCCACCGTGCTTGGCACAGGATGGCGCTCAGTGAGTGTGAGCTACTATCTCATCGATGACTCCCCCTCCCACCTCCGTCTCCACTCCCATGTACCACCCAGCAGGCTGAGTCATCTTCCTAAAATGCCATCTTGGTCCCTTAATTATTCCCTGATGAAAACCTTCCACATCTCTCCAAGGTGCCTCATTGCTTTCAAGATAAAATGCTTTCTCTTGACCCCGGGATTCCGGGCCTTCCTGACATGACCGGCTCATTCCCCGCCCTCTCCTCTCATGCCTCACCCCCTCCCCTCCTGCTCCTGGTCCTCACTTGCCTTTCTCTGATGAGCCAGGCCCCTCAATGCCCTTGTCTCTGCACATGCTGTTCCCATGCCCCGGGAAGCAATCCTCCACCACGCCCAGCAGGCTATCTGCTGCTCATACCTCCTCAAGTTCAAGGTCGCCACCTTTATTGCTTCTCTTCTCTCCCTGCAGGCAGATCAGCCAACACGCTCCCCTCCACTCCTGCCTTGTAATGTCTTTACTATCCTTATTGCCATGTCAGCTGCAGTTGGGGTTTCTGTGTCCCCTACTAGAATATGTGCTTCTTGGCCAGGCGCGGTGGCTCACACCTGTAATCCCAGCACTTTGAGGGGCTGAGGCAGGTGGATCACTTGGGGCCAGGAGTTCGAGACCAGCCTGTCCAACATGGTGAACCCCCATCTCTATTAAAAATACAAAAATTAGGCCACGCACAGTGGCACATGCTTGTAATCCCAGCTACTTGGGAGGCTGAGGCAGGAGAATTGCTTGAACCTGGGAGGTGGAAGTTGCAATGAGCTGAGATCACGCCAGTGCACTCCAGCCTGGGCAACAGAGCAAGACTCCATCTCAAAAAAAAAAAAAAGGAATATAAGCTCTTTGTGGCTAAGACCATATGCAAATGAGGTTGGAAGTCCCAAGTAGCCCTAATCCCAGAGTCTCTAGATGCTCTCTAGCATTTCTGTCTGCCTGGAAGGCCTGGGGACAGAAAAGCACGTGCTCAGGGAGGAAGCTGTGGCACCGAGGTTGGGAATGCCCTTCATTGGAAGACACCTCTGGGTAGCATCTGTCTCGCTCACAAGGCCCCTTTCTCTCAAAACTGCTTTTCCACCAAGATGCAAACCATCTCCCCTGGACACAGCTGATGAGACTATAGGTGGTGGCCCCAAATGACCTGGTCTCAGCATAGAATCACAAAGACACAAAACCCAGCCATGACACAGTAATTTTAAAAGAATCTCAGGGCAGGCGTGGTGGCTCACGCCTGTAATCTCAGCACGTTGGGAGGCTGAGGCGGGTGGATCATTTGAGGTCAGGAATTTGAGACCAGCCCGGCCAACATGGTGAAACCCTGTCTCCACTAAAAACAAAAAACAAAAAACAAAAAACAAAAACCACACACACACACACAAATTAGCTGGGCATGGTAGAGTGTGCCTGGAATACCAGCTACTCGGGAGGCTGAGGCAGGGGAATCGCTTGAACCCAGGGGCAGAGGTTGTAGTGAGCCGAGTGCACACCACTGCACTCCAGCCTGGGCGACAGAGTGAAACTCCGTCTCAGACAAAACAAAACAAAACAAAACTAAACTAAACTAAACTAAACTAAACTAAACTAAACTATACTCAGCCTTTACTTGAATTTCGAGACTGTTGACAAGGGGTCCAGGTTAGAACTCACCACAGTGTCTTCCCCCGCTCCCCTCTGCTTCCCCATCTCTCACCCCACATCTGCCCACCGCCTTTCACACACGGAATCCCCACGTTCCCCCTTCCCTTATTGTTTTGCTCTTCCTTCTTCCTTTATCTCAGTTCTTCATCGCATTGATCTTAGCCTCTCTCCTCTTGCCCTCCCCTTCCCTCCCTCTCTGGGCTCCTGCCTCTCTATGCCTTTCCTCCAGTTCATCACAGCTCAGGAGGTGGGAGCCCGGGTAGCAAAGGGTGGATGGAGTGGGGGGCAGGGTAGGGAATGTACATGACATTGGCACATGAATAAATATGGTACCCTATCTGCACATAGGGGACTGGTCCATGAGCACCCAGCACTACCTTCTATTATTCTTATTCCCAAGTCTCACACACAATTTGCATATCATTACCATATTCATCCTCCGCTGTTGCAGCAATCCTGTGTCACCTGCATAGACTCCAGCACGCGGAATGACCCCAGAGGTACGTGTACACACAAGCGCATGCACCCGGGCACACATGTCCACACATGGACAGTGTCCAGCAGCACACAGGCGTGAGCCCCATGAGAAAAGCTTCACTAGTGCAGACAAGGGAAAGGAGCGCCACCCCGCAGCTCCCCAGTGTGGTCCTCCATGACCCCTGGCTTCCCCTATCCTTCTGCACCACAGCCTGACTTGCTCCACCCTCTCCCTCCTGCATAGTCTTTGTGCCCTTTCCTGAACTCAGCTCTGCCACCAGGCTCTGCAGGGACCTTGTTATTTTTACAGCTTTAGGGAGCAAACTCTCGGAGAGAAGGGATGGCTTTGCTAAGAGGGTAGGTGCCTAATGCCCTGCGTCACTGCCAGCCCAGTTCCTAAGGGGCAAGCTTTCCCCGGCTCAGCTGCGATGGTGGCTCTAGTCAGCCAGGACCAGCCTGGGGGCTGCCCAAGGGACCTTCCTGGCAAGTTGGCCCAGTGCCAACTGCCCCGTCTCCCCTCATGGACGGGAACACCCTGGGCTGGCTCTGGGCTCTGAACCCAGGAAAGCTCACAGACCAGCACCCAGGGGGAGGGGATTCTGCATCAGCGATGGGGGCAGATCCTGAAATTCTTGTTTGACATCTCCCTTTAGGGCAGGCAGATTCAGGGCTTTGTTCACCTGTAAGGATCAGAGGACTTGCAGCGTGGGCCACGGGACCAAGGGGCCTACGCAGGAGGCTGGAGGGAGAGGGACTAGTCCTGGAGCTCTTGGCACCAGAGAGAGGGAGTGAGAGGGAGGACGTGGGGCTTAGGGAGAAAATGACAGAAGCAGAGCATGTCTTATGATGGTGAAGTTGCTGTCAGGTGCAGAGGCCAGGGAAGACCACCTCCTAGACCCATGTTCATCTTGCC
This sequence comes from Papio anubis, assembly GCF_008728515.1. Taxonomy (NCBI): domain Eukaryota; kingdom Metazoa; phylum Chordata; class Mammalia; order Primates; family Cercopithecidae; genus Papio; species Papio anubis. Next base: position 93,512,406 of record NC_044988.1, on the reverse strand, counting down.
CCCGCCTTTTTTTTTTTTTTTTGAGATAGGGTGTCACTCTGTCTCCCAGAATGGAGTGCAGTGGCATAATCTCCACTCACTGCAACCTCTGCCTCCCTGGTTCAAGCGATTCTCCTGCCTCGGCCTCCTAAAGTGCTGAGATTACAGGCGTGAGCCACTGCGCCCGGCCCATCTTGCCCTCTTGTTCCTTCCTCCATCATCTCCCACCTATAAACTTGCCAAGATAGCCAAAGGGTTCCTCCGACGCCTCGCACTAACTTCCATCCACTCTATGTTCTTCCTGGCTGCCTGATATCTGGCTGGAAAGACCCAATGTGACATCAGATGTTCCCCCTCCGGGGTCCCTTTCTTGCTTTCTCACCTCGCAGCCTCCTGGGCCTCTGGGCCTCTGCCAAGAGTTGTTGACAAGATTAGGAACCTTGGAGTCCTTGTCTGTGCAAGGAGTGTCTCCGGGGAAAGCCAGGGGGCACCTTTTCTGGCACAGGGCTTGGGGAGCAGCCTCCAAGGGCTCCCCCAACACGCCCACCTTCTTTCTATTGCAGAGCAGGAATGTTGATTTCAGCGCAAATAACTCATTATTTTGCTTTCCAGACCAGAAAGCCCCAAATGTGGTTAATTCCCCATAATTGGGAGTTTTTCTTAATACCCACTAGGCACCATTGTTTCCATCACAGGGTTAGTTAGTCCCCAAGAGCCTCGAGCCCAGGGAGGCTGCTCTGGGCGGAAAGTTCAGAGACCCAGATTGTGAATCTTCATTTGCCATCGACCATCTGCCTGAGCTCCGCTAGACAAGGCCCTTTCTCTCTCCGGACCTCGGTTTTCCCATCTGCAAAATGAGCAGGTGAACCTGGATGATCACCAAAGTCCTTTCCGGCTGGCTCAAAGTTTCCACGCCATTCTGTGGTGCTGACATTGTGTAACACCCAACAACGGTCTAGCATGATGTTCTAAGTCATTCCATGACATTCACAGCTATCTGCAGCACTCTCTGATGACATCGTCGGAAGGTGGTCCTTGACATTCCATGACATTCACAGCTATCTGCAGCATTCTATGACATCCATTGACATTTACAAGAATTCACAATACCCTGTGACATTCTTTGTGACATTCCGGAGCATTTTATGACATTCCTGGACATTCTATAGCACTCTGGCATTCCAGTCACGATATTCTGTGGCATTCTGTGACATTTAAATTTATACCATGTAGATTTGTCTCTCTTCCAAGGGGCCTCCCTGGTATCACTGGAGAAGCCACATCCCCGCCCCAGGACTCCTCACCCTAAAGCTCCTCCTGCCCACACTGTGTGACCGCTCTGTGGTCAGAAGTTCTTGAACTTGGGCCTCTAGAGCCAGCTGGCCACTCTAGGATCTTGATCTGGGCTTTGGGGTTGGGATGGAGGGAAACTCTCCCATAACAGCGGTCTCCCCAGGGTATTTTGCACCTAAAGAAATCATTTTCCCCTCCCCCACTGCCACCAGAGTATTCCAATAAATGGCTGTTACCTTCAGGATAAGGGTTTCCCTTGGCATAGTGTTGAGTTTAAGCATACCAGATATTTGAAAAATTTCGACCTACAGGAACAGCAATTTTATTTTATTTTATTTTTTACTTTTTTTTTGAGATGGAGTCTCACTCTGTCACCCAGGCTGGAGTGCAGTGGGGTGATCTCAGCTCATTGCAGCCTCTGCCTCCCCAGGTTCAAGCGAGTCTCCTGCCTCAGCCTCCTAAGTAGCTGGGATTACAGGCACGTGCCACCACGCCCCGCTAATTTTTAGTAGAGCCAGGGTTTCACCATGTTGGCCCGGCTGGTCTCGAATTCCTGACCTCAAGTGATCCACCTGCCTTGGCCTCCCAAAGTGCTGGGATTACAGGCTTGAGCCACTGTGCCTGGCCATGGGAACAGCAATTTTATGTGGTTCAACCTAATACAGCAGAAAGAATGTGGTAATTTCCTTCTGCTGTATTAGGTTGAACCATATACAATTTGGGAATCAGATGGCCCTGGGGCAAATACTGGTACTGTCATTTGTTAGCTGTGAAACTTGGGGCAACCTCAACCGGCCTCACTTTCCTCATCCATCAATGGAGATAATCATTGGTTATTTTTCAAGCGGTTGCAGAGAACTCAGGGAAATGCCGGGGGTGAAGAGGAATGCCTAGAGTCTGGAACAGAATAAGAAGGCTCTGGGTCTTTCTTCCTCCTTTTTCCCTTTTCCCTTCCCTTTTTCCCCTTCTCTTCCCTCCTTTTTCCCCATTCTCCCTTTCCCTAGAACAACAGTGAAACAATCCATGGGCAAAATGGCACCAGCTGAAAAAGAGAGCCTGAGCATGGGTCTTGGCTGCGTCCTCCTCGCGGTTCATCCTGGAGGATGCAGTTCTGTTCTGTGGGCCTCAGCGTTCCCATCTGTAGAATGGGCTGGAAGACCATGAGATCAACTAGGAAGGCCCTTCCGGCTCTGATGACCTGGGCTTCCCCAGCTGGGGGAACAGGAGGATGACAGAACAAGGAATCTTGAAGTCTGGTCGGGCAAGAATTGGGGAGCAAGGGGTCACCATAGATAGTCTTTGAGGACAGGGCACTAGAAAGTGGCTTAAAGTCACTGGAGGAGGCAAGACCTGAAGAAGTGCTTCTTTCTAAGCATTGAGGGATGATGACTTGGTTGTAATGCTGCTGCTCCACAGAGTTTTAGAACGACCCCGCAGATCTCCGCTAAAGCGGGTGGGCAGATACCCCACCGGTGGGCCGCATCCTCTCCAGCCCTCCAGGCCCCTGCGGGAAGGACCCAGGCTGCTGTGGAAACCTTAAGAGACTGCGCCCCCTGGTGTCAAAATGCAGTCATTGCAGCACGTGGCTTCCTGCCTGGGGAGGCAGCTTCTCACCTGCAGACCAGGACTCTACCCTAGCCAGCAAGTTTCTTTCCAAGAGGAGGCTGGGGAGCAGCGTTTGGGAAGAAGGTGGCTTAAGTTGGCGCAAGCCTGTAGGACTGAAGGCTGGTAAGGACCCTTCATTAACCTCTTGAGCAAACATTTATTGAGCACCTACTATGTGCCCAGCAGTGTGTTGGGCCCTTGGATCCAGCTTTGAATAAGACAAAACTCTTGCTTGGCAAGAAGTCCACACAATCCAGGACTCTCGGACTGGCTGAGGACCTACTATGTGCCCAGGTCTTATCTCCCAGACTCTTCAAAACAACCGTGGAGGTGAGAATTATCATCTCCATTTTATTTATTTATTTTATTTTTTGAGACTGAGTCTCACTCTGTTGCCCAGACTGGAGAACAGTGGTGCGATCTTGTCTCACTGCAACCTCTGTCTCCCAGGTTCAAGCAATTCTCCTGCCTCAGCCTCTCCAAGTAGCTGGGGTTACAGGTGCGCGCCACTATGCCCAGATAATTTTTGTATTTTTGGTAGAGACGGGGTTTCACCATGTTGCCCAGGCTGGTCTCAAACTCCTGACCTCAGGTGATCCACCCACCTCGGCCTCCCAAAGTGCTGGGATTACAGGTGTGAGCCACCGCGACTGGCCTCATCTCCATTTTACAGGTGGGTAAACTGAGGCCTGAGTCCACACAAGTGTAACGGCCAGAGCTGGGATCTGGACCATCAGACTTGGATCTGGGCCATCTAGAGTATCCCATCACACAAGGTTCACGTAGCAGAAAGCATCTGGCCCTCCAAGCAAGTCACTCGCCTCCTCTGGGACATGGAGCCAGTGAGGTGCCTGGAGGATTACACAAGGTAGGGGGTGTCCTGATGCCCTTGCCCTGTCTGTGCCCAGGGAGACCTCTTTCCAAAGAGTGGGGGTTGCTCCCTGGAAGTGGGCATCCTGGGGCTCCGGGCATTGTTCTCATTGTCTGGCCCTCCTCTTTGTCTCAGGAGCATCCTGAGCTTGCTTCTCCCCAGGCAGAGCCGAGGGCCAGCTGCCTGGAGAGCAGGGCCTGCCGGCCGCAGGCTCATTAGGGCCCTCGCAGACGCCCCTCTCCCGGGACTCCCCACCCAGGGTCTGAGGGGGAGTTTGACAGGAGTCTAAAAATAGCTGCTGTTTTGTTCCTTTGTTGGAGGGGAGGGGCTGGCAGAGGGATTCAGGCTCCTCTTAATGACCAACCCACCAAGAACAAAGGCTTTTCTTTGCATTGGCTCTGCTTCCAGCAGCAGCAGGCCCCAGCTCCAGCCTCATCCTTGGGGCTCGCGTGGAACCCAAGCCACTCCTGAAGAGCCAGCTTGAGGGCAAAGGCAGGTCCAGGCCTCTGACCAGGGCAGCCCCAGCCCAGGCTGACCGGCAGGCACATGGTGGGCAGTGGGGTCTGTGGGCAGGGCTCTGTGGGGGAGGGGTCTGCATGTGACACTGTGTGTGATGTCAGATCTCCTGGCAAGGCTGATGGAGTGTGGGATGGCAAATGACCGTGCATGGCTGGTTGTAGGCAGGTGACTCTGTGGGACTGTGTGTGACTGTGCCTGGGACACTGTGTGGTTGTGTGAAGGCGACACCATGAGGGACTGTGTGGACCCTGCTGTGGAAATTGCATGACTGTGCCTGTGACACTGTGCGATGGGACTGGGCATGAGCAGGTGAGATCGTGAATGACTGTGTGGCTGTGCAGGTGACAGCATGAGTGAGTTTTGGCTGTTCATAGTGAGACTCGCTAATGGGCAGGTGACGTTGTACCTGTTGGATTGACATGGGGTGATGGGGCTGACGGTACAGGGGACACTCTGTGTGACTCTGTGACTGTATTGGTAACACTGGGAGGTGGGGCTAACCGTGCAGGTGACATCGTAAGTGGCCCTGGGACTGTGTGCAGGTGATCATGACTAAACAAATGTCAGGAAACTGGCAGCTCCCAGAGCCCGTCAGGCGCCTGGAACAGCTTCCGGCCCTCTTCTCACCTCCCCTTCTCTGGGGCAGCTCATGGGGCTCTCCCTTGGATGGCTCCACCTGCCTCGCCTGCCGCTCACCTGCCACCTGTGTCTCTAGGCGTCCCTCTCTGCATCATCGGGTTCAGGGGACAAGGCCTCTCACCACCCAGCACAGGAGCTGCACTTGGGAGAATAACTGGAGCAAAAGCAAACACACCACACTCCTGCTGGGACCTGCCCAGGAGAAAGGAGCCCAGAGGGGAGCCCGGGGCTGGCTGGGAGGGCTGCAGCTTGATCTGTAATGTTTGGTTCATTTTTAAAAGGGAGAACACATGCCTGTATATTTGCTGTGAATCTAGGTGGAATGATTATGTGTGATTATTATACTATTCTCTTGATTTTTGTGAATTTCTAATCTTTCAAAATAATGAACAAAAGCAAACCATGCTGATGATAGAATTTGTTATACACAAAAGTTAACATTGACTTCGTGTCAGGTGCTGTGCTCAATGATTTACATGGGTTATTTCACTGAATATTTACCATTGCCCTAGGAAGGAGGTCCTATTGCCATCCCCCATTGTATGGATGGGGAAACTGAGGCTCAGAGGGATTGATTAACTTGCCCTCCAACACATAGCTGGTAAGTGGTGGATCCAGGATTCCTAACCCAGACTTGCCTACCAACGATAATTTTCAGACATATTCCTCCACCGCCTGATACTTCCTCCTTCTCTCTCCTCCTTCAATGCTTTTAGCAAAAAAAGAGAGATAAATACAGTTTTAAAAATAAAAATAAAACCAATAGAGTAAAACATCTCTCTCTAGGAATCCTCTCTGCTGGATTCCTCACAGCATGGTGTCTGGGATCCAAAAGTGAGCATCCTAAGAGAACCATTTGATAACCACTGTTATCAAGTGATCATAGATCCTTTCAGGCGTTTTCTATTTACATGTGCACGCGCGCGCGCGCGTGTGTGTGTGTAGCTCGCAGGATCACAAATGTTATTCACATTACAATTTGGAAATGTGGATAGATGTTGTTTCTTTATTTTGTCTTCTTGAGCCCCACAGCCATTGGTCAGTGGGAACAATAGAACACTTTCCCCTGTGTGTGGATTCCATTTGTCCAATCCAATCATCAAAATTTGTCCTTCCTGTAGTTCCTGATCTCCCCAGAGAGCTCCCTTGTCTCGCTTCTCTCCAGTGGTTGTGCCTGGATGCTCAGGGGGACGTGTGGCTTAGGTGGCTGTATTCGTCCATTCTTATGCTGCTATGAAGAAATACCCAAGACTGGGTAATTTCTAAAGAAAAGAGATTTAATTGACTCACAGTTCTGCATGGCTGGGAGGCCTCAGAAAACTTACAATCCTGGTGGAAGACACCTCTTCACAGGGTGGCAGGAGAGAGATTGAGTGCCAAGTGAAGGGGGTAAAAGCCACTGATAAACCATCACCCCCATGATTCAATTATCTTCCACTGTCTCCCTCCTATGACACTTGGGGGTTATGGGAACTACAATTCAAGATGAGATTTGAGTGTGGACCCAACCAAAACATATCAGTGGCCTTGTGTGGGAGAGGAAGAGTTGGGGCCATAAGCTCAGAGCCACCATCTGCCTTCTCTGGCCTCTGGGACTGTGTCCCTCTCCCTGGTTGCCATGTGCCCTACAAGTGCTCAGACTGAAGGCTAAGGGTACTGTAATTTCTCATCCTCCATTCAGGCCATAGCCCAAAAGTCCCCCCCAGCTTCCCTCTGGCCTGAGGTCATCCTCTCTTGCCTCGCAGTGGCCCTGGCTCTTACCACTACCTCTACACCACATAGGAAAGCTTCAAGTCTCCCAAAGTGCTGGAATTATGGGAGTAAGCCACTGTGCCTGGCCTATTTCATTTTTTTTTTTTTAATAGTGCTACAGTGTACCAGAGTATAGATATACCAAAATTTAGTATCCATATTTCCTCTGAACAAAAGCTTTGAGTCTCCCTCTGCTGGCTGCCACTGCTACTAGGGGACTGCGCCAAGTGCCCCATGTGTTAACAATCAACCCTAATAATAAATCAACCCAAAATGTAATGGCTTCAAACAGCAGTCATCATGTAATATCTCTCCTGATTCCTCTGAGCTGGGAATTTGGTGAGGGGGGGTTGGCTGGGCAGTTCTGGCAGAGTTGCTCCTGAGGTTTTAGTAAAATGTCAGCAGGGCTGCAAATGATCTGCAGGCTGGACTGATCCATTTGGAGGATCCATTTTAAGTTGGCTCCCTTATATTTCCGGCAAGCTAGCATGGACTATTAGCTCCTCTCTGTGGGGGCCTCTCCACAGAGCAACTTGAGCTTCCTCAGAGCATGGTGTCTGGGATCCAAAAGTGAGCATCCTAAGAGAACCAGGCAGAAGCTACGTTATCCTTATGACATCGTCTTGAGGTCACATAACATCACTTCTGCCATATTGTGGCCACAAGGGTGAACGCTGACTCAGTGTAAAAGAAGACTGTCAAGAACTGTTTAGGGTGTGAGATTTTACCATACTTGCAAGCTAACAAGTTAGCCTGCCACAGCTTCATGGATGCTGGTAGAAGACATGCGGCTCCCAGGTCTGACACAAAGGACAGTTCATGGTTCACAGCAATAGCAGCAGCCAGAGTATCAGCATTTTCTCATTGGTTTCCAAGCCTAAATTCACACAGATCAACATGAAGAGCCCTAGAAATCCTGGGTACACACAGTGGACTGTGTTACAGGAGAGGAACCCCAAGTTTAGGAGGCCCAAGCCTTCTCTAATGGGCAGTGAGCATGCCTGTTTTTGGCTTTAGAGGGAGAGACTCTGGCTATCTTTCAAGGCTGTTTGCACCAGAAAGAAATTATCCAAAGATGCCACAAAACATGGGCTGTGGTAGCCAGACTCCAAGATGGCCATTATTGGTCACCTTCTTGGGTAGTCCTTGCTATAGATTTAATTGTGTCCCCCTAAATTCATATGTTGGAGTCCTAACCCCCAATGTGACTGTATTTGAAGGCAGGGCTTTCTGAAGGTAATTAAGGTTAAATGAGGTCAGAAGGCTGGGGCCCTAATCCAACCAGATTGGTGGCCTTATAAGAAGAAGAAGCAATCTCCCTCTCATTCTCTCTTCCACCATGTGAGGACCCAGTGAGAAGGTGGCCATCTGCAAGCTAGGAAGAGAGCCCTCATCAGCAACCAAATTGTCTGGCACCTTGACCTTGAACTGACAGCCTCCAGCATTGTGAGAAATAAAGTTCTGTTGTTTATGTCACCCAGTCTATGGCAATTTGCTATGGCAGCTTGAACTGATTGAGACCTCTCACATTCTGGCATGATTTGTGAGCAAGGCATGACTGCCCTTTGCTCTGGACTATCTTTTCAAGGCAGATGGATGGTTCCCTGACGCATTATTGCATACTCAGAAAATATTTTTATAACCACATTAATACTTTTCAAAATATTAAGCCCATTCACACACGGTTTTTTTTCAGAAACAAAAATGGGGTTGTCTAACACATTGCTTTCTCTTTTCTTTTCTTGCCTTTTTTTTTTATTTATTTTTTGAGACGGAGCCTCACTCTGTTGCCCAAGTTGGAGTGACTTGGCACGATCTCAGCTCACCACAACCTCCACCTCCCGGGTTCAAGCAATTCTCCTGCCTCAGCCTCCCAAGTAGCTGGGATTACAGGCACCTACCACCACTCCCAGCTAATTTTTGTATTTTTAGTAGAGACGAGGTTTCACCGTGCTGGGATTACAGACATGAGCCACCGTGCCCAGCCTCTTTTTTTTTTTTTTTTAACCTGCTACCTTAAACTATTAAGGGTTAATAACATTGTTTTTAATTTTTCTTTTTATATTAGAAAATGTGTTATGAATTGTGTAGATTCTCTGTCCATACTACAGATCTACTCCATTCTTTTTCTTTCTTTCTTTCTTTCTTTTTTCTTTTTGAGACAGAGTCTTACTCTGTCACCCAGCCTGGAGAGCAGTGGTGCAATCTTGGCTCATTGCAACCTCTGCCTCCTGGGTTCAAGCAATTCTCTTGCCTCAGCCTCCCAAGTAGCTGGGATTGAAGGTATCTGCCACCATGCCCAGCTAATTTTTGTATTTTTAGTAGAGATGGGGTTTCGCCATCTTGGCCAGGCTGGTCTCGAACTCCTGACCTCAGGTGATCTACCTGCCTCAGCCTCCCAAAGTGCTGGGATTACAGGCGGCCTGGCCTACCTCATTTTTTAAAATAGTGCTATAGTATTCCAGAGTATAGATATACCAAAATTTAGTCATCCTTATTTCCTGTAAACAACATTTGTTTCTAAATATCATGTTGGTGCAAAAGTAATTGCGGTTTTTGCCATTACTTTGGCACCAATGTAATTATTTTTTTACATTAGTGATTCTTTAGGGAATGACCTTACAGACATATCTTTGCATGCATGTGCTAGTGATTGTGCAAATCGATTTTCACAAGTGAAATTGCTTGGGTATAAGATGTGCACTGTAATCCCCAAATCTGTCAATTTTGATAGGTATTATTAAACTGTCCCCTTCCCTCCAATATCAATTTATATTCCCTCCCACAGCATGTGAGTGAGCTCAGTTCCCCACACCCTCTTTGTCATTGAATATTACATTTTTTAGTTTAGTAAACCTGTTGGGCAAAAAGTGATTGTATCACATGTTTTAATTTTCATTGTTACTCGACAGTTTAAGCTTTCTTCATCTATTTACGGGCTTTTGGTGATATTTCTTTTTGAAATACTTGACAATATGTCTAGCCCATTTACTATCAGGTTGTTATGATTTTGTTATTTGTTTGCAGGAACTCTTTGCATGTCATAGATATTACTCTTAGTCTGTAATATAAATTATAGATAATTATTTCTAGTAAATTTGTGTCTTTTTTTTTTTTTTTTTTTTTTTTGAGGCAGAGTCTCGCTCTGTCACCCAGGCTGGAGTGCAGTGGCGCAATCTTGGCTCACTGAAACCTCTGCCTCCTGGGTTCCCGCCATTCTTCTGCCTCAGCCTCCTGAGTAGCTGGGACTACCTGTGCCTGCCATCGCGCCAGGCTAATTTTTTGTATTTTTTTTTTTAGTAGAGACGGAGTTTCGCCGCATTAGCCGGGATGATCTCGAACTCCTGAGCTTGTGATCTGCCCACCTCGGCCTCCCAAAGTGCTGGGATTACAGGCATGAGCCAGCACGCCCAACCAATTTGTGTGTCTTTTAAATTTATTTGATTCCTTTCGCTGCACAGAAATCTTTCATTTTTATAGAGTTGGTTTATAGAGTTGGAATTGGATTTTCTTTCTTTCTTCTTTCTTTCTTTCTTTCTTTCTTTCTTTCTTTCTTTCTTTCTTTCTTTCTTTCTTTCTTTCCTTTCCTTCTCTTTCTTTCTCTTTCTCGCTCTCTTTCTTCTTTCTTTCTCTTTCTTTCTTTTTTTCTTTTTCTTTTTTTTTTTTCTGACAGAGTCTTGCTCTGTCACCTAGGTTGGAGTACAGTGGTGTGATGTCGGCTCACTGCAACCTCTGCCTCTTGGGTTCAAGTGATTCTCCCACCTTAGCCTCCTGAATAGCTGGGATTACAGGTGTGTATCACTGTGCCCAACTACTTTTTTTTTTTTGTATTCTTAGCAGAAACGGGGTTTTGCCATGTTGTCCAGGCTGGTCTTGAACTCCTGTCCTCAAGCAATCCACCCACCTCAGCCTCCCAAAGTGCTGGGATTACAGACATGAACCACCATGCCTGGCCGAGTTGGATTTTCTGGATAACTTCTGAGTTCTTGCAAAAGCCTGTTATGGAGCATAGATAATAACCCTTTTAGTAAAGGTGGTCTTGCTCTCTGAGCATCATCTGAAGGTGCAAGTGGTTTGAGGTCCTGAGACTACAGCCGAAGGAGGCCACCTGTCGTACGGGAGGGCAGCGTCTCAGAGGGTAATTGGTGGAGGCAGCAGGGGCCCCAGTGATATTTTTTGACCAAAACAAGCTGAACTCCTGGGAGCAGTTCCCTTTGGAGGGGCAAAGCTTCTTAAGGAGCCCCATGGGGGAGCCTGAGAGGAGCTGCCCTGTGATACTTGGCTGTCTGGGAGCCTGTAGGAGGAGCCGCCTGTACCGACAACTATCAGTCTCTGCCCTCGATCTGGCTTCAGCAGCATACGCTCACAGCCACACGCAGCCATTCCTACCCAGAAGCATGCACATGTGAAACACATGAAACAATGCACACACCTACATGGGCATACGTGCATACACACATGCCCATATTCTCAAATGGTTACACATGCACGTTTACGGATGCCCACATGGACAAGGCACCTGCACATGTGTGCACAAATACACTCAGATAAGTGTGCAGGCATAAGCGATGCAGTATGAACACATACCCAAATGTGCACACCGGCTGTCTCAGCCAGGACCCCAGCAGGGAAAGATCAGCACAAACAAGGTGAGGAAAACATTATCAAGGGGCCATTTACAAAGGCGAGGGCAAGGCTAAGGGAGACCCCCAAAGCCACAGCGAAGCAACTGGGGGCTGGCCATAGCAGAGAGTGCTAGGCCTGAAGGGTCCAGGGGAGTGAGCAATTGCAGGAGCTGGTAAGAGTTGTGGCTTTGCGGAGAGAGATGCCACCCGAGCCGCACTCCCATGGGGAAGGAGCCAACCTGCCCCATCCCTCCCTGCCCTCTGATCTCCTGGCCAAGCCTCTCATTGGTTGAACCCAGAAAACAAGGAGCCTGGCTGATGTGCTGCGCAGCGTCAGCCGCCTTGGGGCCCAGAGCAGGGCAGAGGGTAGATCTGGGGGGCAGACAGAGAAGATACCCCGGCACTTATGGCGATCCCCATCAGCGCACGGTGACGCGGGCACCCCGAGAGAGATGCCTGGTGCACGCATAGCCACGTGCGCACTGAATCGCCTGTATGCAATTGAAAGCTGTGTGCATACTACCGCAAAAGCCCAGCGGCCCATGTATGCTTAAGAGGAAGGCTGAAATCAACACCCTCCACTGGCAAAGGCTGGGCCTGAGATGAGCCCCCTCCCCCTGGCCACCTCCTCCCATGCCCCCAACACCCCCAGAGCCCTTTGTTAATCTTGGCAAAGGCCACATCCCAGCGAAACAACGGGCTGGCCAGGCCTGCACAAATCACTGGCTGTTTGGGAACGTTTCAGAGGCCTGCCTGAGTGACAGCTGAATTGAATCCAGATTGGGCGAGGCAGGCACTCCTGGAGGCAGAGCTGGGAGGTCTCCATCTCTGACTGACTCTCACCCCGCACAGGCCCCTCCTGATCCCACTGACTCCCCTAAAGGGGCATCCAGCTTAAGCTAGAGCAGCTGAGTCCCCTTCACTCCATTCAAAGCCTTGCCCCCCACCCCCATCTAGTGCACCCCCAAATTCTATCCATTGTACTTTCTAAGCCCACTGCTGCCAACATCCCAGTCCAGGTTGCCTCTTCTTTGGCCTGGAGGCCTGCGGGAGTCCCAGGGAGCTGCCACTCTCAGCCAAAGGGATCTTTCTGAAATGTAAATCAAATCATTTTCTTCTGCTTCAGAGCTTTCAATGGCTTTCCAAACACTCCTCCAGATAAAGTCCCAGCTTATCTCCCAGAATCTTGCACCATCTGGTCCCTGACCCCATCCCCAGCTTCCCTGTTCACCAGCCACCCTCTCCATTCCAAGCTCTCAGTCCTCTAGGTGCCCCCAGGCATTTGCACGTGTTGCTGTCTCTGCTGATAAGCCTTTTCCCCAATGCTTCATCTACTGACTCTTTGCAAACTAGAGCTCCTCAAACTTACTGTAGGGTAGGACCAGGTTGTTTTTTAATTCCAATCCATTGTGGATCTATGTTTTTGCAGAACAGCAATAAAAATGAGGTACTCAAACAAGAAATTTAAAAATGAAGTGAGGTATACTCTTGGATAATAGCTGAGCAGTTTCTTATAAAGTTAAACATTCACTTACCATATGACCCAGCAAGAGAAATGAAAACACATGTCCATGCAAAAGGCTGTATATGAATATTTTCTGTGGTTTTCTTTATAATTGCCAAAACCTAGAAACAACTCAACTGTCCTTCAATGGCAAATGGATAAGCAAACTGTGGTACATCCATACAAGGGAATACTATTCAGCATTGAAAAGGAAAGAATTGTTGATACATGCAACATGGATGGCTCTCAAACACATTATGCTAGGTGAAGGGAGCGAGACTCAAGAGATTATATTCTGTATGATGACATTTTGGGAAAAAGAAAAACAAAAAACAATGGGGACAGAAAACAGATCGGTGGTTGCCAGGGGCTAATTTGAGGGGAGGGGGGAAATGATGGCACAGGAGCATGAGGAACTTTGAGAAGCATGGGGTTGTTCTGTGTCTTGGTTGTGCTGGGGGTCACATGACTGTACAAGGTTGTCAACATTGATAGAACTACACACTCCAAAGGGTGAGTTTTACTGCATGTAAATTATATGCCAATAAATCTGACTTTAAAAAATACAGATGAAATTCCCTTTTTTTAATTGTGGTAATACATGCAAACATAAATTTTCCATTTGTTCTAACCTTCATTTTAGGTTCAGGGGTATGTGTAAAGATTTATTACATAGGTAAACTCTTGTCATGGGGGTTTGTTGTACAGATTATTTCATCACCCAGGTATTAAGCTCAGTACCCAATAGTTATCTTTCCTGTTCCTCTCCCTCCTCCCACCCTCCCGCCTAGAGTAGACCCCAGTGTCTGTTGTTCCATTCTTTGTATTCACGTGTTCTCATCATTTAGCTCCCATTTACAAGTGAGAACATGTGGTATTTGGTTTTCTGTTCCTGTGTTAGTTTGCTAAAGATAATGGCCTCCAGTTCCATCCATATTCTGGCAAAATACATGATCTCATTCTTTTTTATGGCTGCATAGTGTTCCATGATGTATATGTATCACATTTTCTCTCTCTGATCTGTCACTGATGGGCATTTAGGTTGACTCCATGTCCTTGCTATTGCAAACAGTGTTGCAATGAACATACGCATGCATGTGTCTTTATGGTGGAACAATTTATATTCCTCTGGTTATATACCAGTAATGAGATTACTGGGTCGAGTGGTAGTTCCACTTTTAGCTCTTTGAGGAATCGCTGTACTGCTTTCCACCATGGCCTCCTGGGTTCAAGCGATTCTCTTGCCTCAGCCTCCCGAGTAGTTGGGACTACAGGCATGCACCACCATGTCCAGCTAATTTTTTGTATTTTTAGTAGAGAAGGGGTTTCTCCATGTTGGTCAGGCTGGTCTCAAACTCCTGACCTCGTGATCCGCCCACCTCGGCCTCCCAAAGTGCTGGGATTACAGGCATGAACCATCGTGCGCAGCCCAACCCCTTTTAAGTGGACAATTCAGTGGCCTTAAGTACATTCACATTGTTTTGCAACCATCACCCATCCTTTTCCATCATCCTAAACTGAAACTCTGTCCCTATTAAACACTAATTCCCCATGGCCCTCTCCCTCCAGCCCCTTGTAACCATCCTCTACTTTCTGTCTCCATGGATTTGACTGTTTTAGGTACTTCATGTGGATGTAACCATACAGTATGCCCTTTTGTAACTGGCTTCTTTCACTTAGCTTCATGTTTTCAAGGTCCATCCCTGTTGTAGCACGTGACAATACTTTGTTCTTTTCTAAGGCTGAATAATATTCCATTGTACACATATACCACATTTGGTTTATGCATTCATCTGCCAAGGGACATTTGAGTTGTTTCTGTCAGTTGACTATTGTGAATAATACTGCTATGAATACTGGTGTATGAATACAGGCCCCATATTTTTTAAAGTATTAGATTCAACAAACATCAAATCACCTTGTCAATTTTCTAAGCACTTACTCTTAATTTTGCTGCCCATCTCCCTGGTCTGACTTTTGAGTAACAGCTGGCCTGGTCCCTGGGCTGGCCAGAATCTACCTTTCCTGAGCCCACAGACTGGATTTGCTCCCTTCTCCCATCTCACCCTACACTTCCCTGGGCTGCACCACACCCTGCTGTGTGGCCTGCTTGGAATCTGGAGCTCCCAGGGGTTGGCCTAGCTCAGCGTCTCCTCTGTTTGCAACCTTGGGGTTGGGATCAGGCTCAGGTAAGGGGCTTAGAGAACATGCAACCGAGTGCAATCCTCCTGTGTCCAATGCGACAGTCAGGGAGGAGGGCTTGAGCCCACATCTGTGTGACTCCAAATCCCTGCAACCAAGTGCAATCCTCTCTCATCCAACGGGACAGTCAGGGAGGAGGGCTTGAGCCCACATCTGTGTGACTCCAAATCCCTGCTCCTCGCCGAAAGGTACATGCAGTAGCCATAGCCCCCTTGTCCCCTGGCTTCTGAGTTAGAGGCAGGATGCAGGGCCTGCCCCTCTCTAGCCGTCATGCTCAGGATTCTTGCAGAAGTTTCCACCCTCTTCCAAGGTCAAGATAGAGTCACCCAGTCAAGAAGAACTAAGTGTTACTCACCTTGTGTTGGCTCCTGGGCTGAGAGCTGGGGATACACAAGTGAGCCATGGATGATCATGGGTGCTAATATGTGTGTTCGTATATATGTGCATGCATGTGTACTACATATATGTTAACTGGGTGGGAGGGGCTGTTGCTATGTGTGTGTCTGTGTTCCAGATAACTCCAAATTTGATTTTTTTTTTGAGAGAATAATTGTCTCTTTTCAAAGACCAAGAATCAGCAGAGGAGGTTTTAAAGAGTGTTTTGAGCTTCAATCTCATTCGTCATGGCTACCCAGGACCCTGAACTTCCAGAGCATCGTGAAAAGTTAAAAAAAAAAAAAAAGTTGAAATAAAGACATGCCCATGCTGACACACATGTGCTTGTGCATAAACGCACCAGACTATGCACTTAACCCCAGACTGGCTCATAAACACATCTTAGATAGGCATATAAACCCATAGACAACCACATACCCACGTACCCACAAACACACACAAAACTAATCATAAATGCTGATATTTATTGTTTCTGATAGATCAGCCACTGTGTTAAGTATGCTAAATACAGTACATTACTCTATTTAATCCTTTTACAAAAATCAATAAAGATGGGCATTATAATTTTCATCCCCATTTTACAGATGAGGAAAATAAGGCTTAGCGAAGTGAAGTGACTTGCCCAAGGCCAAAGAGCTGGGAAGTGGCTGAGCTGGGATTTGAACCCTAGTGGGTGTAAGCAGAAGGCCAGAGTGCATACACTATTTGTTAACACACAATTGCATACATCACATGCCTGTGAATTTACACAGCCATCACATGTACTGACACATTGATATACACATATAGTCACATGGACTCACAGGGACACCTCCCACTGGCATACTTGTGCACAGAGACATAAAGACACACATATACACATAAACACATAGTCTGATATTACCAGACTCAGAGACACATGTAGTAATGTAGACCACATGCAGTTGCATACACTGGGTTGACTGATACGAATGTGCAGAGCTAGGTCCTAGACTTAGATGTGAGTCTTGGCACAGACTTCCCTCCCCTCTCTGCCTGCCCTGTCCCTTCTCAGCAGGCAAGAGCTTGGGGTTGGGCAGTGCTGTGTTGATCCCTGCCAGCTGATGGCTCAGATCCTCCAGGGACAGGCTGCTGCCTCCCGCTCCCATGCAGCAGGTAAGTGGAGCCACCCTCAGGGCTGGCATCACAAAGCGCCACACCTGGGCCCCTTCCAGGAGAGGCTGAGCTCAGGAAGCCTCCAGGTGTCCAACACAATGGTGCTCCCTAGCTCTGGTTCATGCCTCCTGCTGCTCCTGGCTCCCTCTCCAGCCACAGGTGTGGATTATGGAGGCGGTGGCCCACCCCTGACTACCTCTCCTGCCTCATCTTCCATTTATTCCCCAACCCAAGACATCCCACTCCGCAATGCACCTGGAGCACAGAGCAACTATCCCTACTTCTCCAGCCTAGGGGTTAAGGAAGGCTTCCTGTGGGAAGGGGTGTCTCCACTGGGCTCTTAACCTGAAGGTTGAACAGGAATTATTCAGACAATTCAGAGAAGAAGAGAGCTGTAGCCAGAGGGCAGCATGTGCAAAGTCCCAGAAGTGAGAGACAATAACGTCTTCGGGGACTTGCAATTGATTCGTTTTGATCGGAGGGGAACAAAAAGGATTGTAGAGTGATCACTCTTGCTTAGGGGCTGCTTTGTGCTCTGCAAGACTGGGCCTTTCTAGCAGGGGGTAGGGGTGAGCTCAGAACTACAGAGGCCCAGGGCAGCTGCCACAGCAGCCACCAGACCACAAAGCACAGCCACCGATGCCGTCTCGGACCTCAAAACACTGGCTCACTACTCTTGGGGCCCCTGGGCAGCCCAGGGCTTGTTTGGCCAACTCACTGGCCAAGCTTGCCCTCATGAGCCAGGCCAATGGCACTGCAGGGTGGATATTCCTAATCCCATTCTTCAAATGAGGAAATCAAGATTTACAGAGGTGACTTCTTTTTTTTTTTTTGAGACGGAGTCTCGCTCTGTTGCCCAGGCTGGAGTGCAGTGGCCGGATCTCGGCTCACTGCAAGCTCCGCCTCCCGGGTTCACGCCATTCTCCTGCCTCAGCCTCCCGAGTAGCTGGGACTACAGGCACCCGCCACCTCGCCCGGCTAGTTTTTTTTATTTTTTAGTAGAGACGGGGTTTCACCGTGTTAGCCAGGATGGTCTCGATCTCCTGACCTCGTGATCCGCCCGTCTCGGCCTCCCAAAGTGCTGGGATTACAGGCTTGAGCCACCACGCCCGGCCAAGAGGTGACTTCTTAAAGCAAGGATATGACTTGTCCAGAGCTGGCCATGCAAAAAAAACTTCCTTTGGGAGTAACTGGAAAAGTAGCCTGGCAGGATGGTCCCAGGACTGGGGAGAGGTAGGGTGAGCTAGAGAGACTGAGGGGACTAGGAAAGGGAGACTCAAGGACTTTGAGGCCAGATTCCCTTGGTTGAGAGTGAATCTCTGCCTCTCTGATCTCCATGGCACTCTTCACTTTGCTTCATGCCACTCTCAGCTCCAGCCCCCTCTCTGAGAGTCCAGAGTCTCCCATGTCCATGTAGGCAGCCCCAAATAAATCTCAGAATCCCAGAAAATGCCACTGAGTTTTATGAGTCCAAAATAATTTCTCTGTGAGGCAGGTTTATGGCTTCAAGCATGATGACTCCACCCTTAATGAAACAGAAGGAACTCCCTGCTGGGCTTCTGCCCAGTCTCCAGCTCAGGCCTTCACCTGAGCCCTAGATCCTTGACCCTCCAAGGGGCGACAGACCTCTGGTCGGGAGAGAATGAGTGCAGGATCAGGGATTGTACAAACCACGTTTTCATCCTAGCTCTGCCCCATTACCAGCTCTGTGGCCTTAGATAAGTCCTTTCCCCTAACTGGGTCTTCATGTCAGAATGGGATGATGTAACCACCTCAAGGCAGTAATAAGGTTGTAATAAAGTTACAAGGTTGTAATAAAGACTAAATGAGAAAACGGATGGAAATGGCCAAGCACCATGCTTGGCTCTTAGTAAATGTTCTAAAAACGGATAGTGATTTTTAGGTAGTTCCATATTTTCTGTGGGAAAAAATATGAATCCTTTAGTTTGCAATTCAAGGATCCTCTAAATGGGGCCTCAGCCCCGCTCTTCAGACTCATCTTGCCCATGGCAGGGAGTGGGCCCAGCAGTGAGCCCAGGGAGCAGGTGCTGCTAGACATCAATTGGGCAGCACCCCTGGAGGAGAGGGATGGAGGCCACTGATGCCCCATAACCTGTGCTGCTCCAAAAGGGCTCCAGGATGGTGGACCAGAGCTTGTGGGTGGAGACTTCTATGGCTCCATCTTAGGTGACCTGTGCGACACCTCCTCCTCTTTCTCAGCTAGGGCTGCCACCATCTCCCCCAGCCAAAGCCTTGGCCATGTTTTGAAGGCAGGCATGTGGCTGGAAGTGAACAATACACTTCATTTTCCAGTTTCCTACTCCCAGTGCTGACAGAGGCCTACAAATCAGCCTGTCACAGGACTTGCCTCAATATCACTTGTGTTTGATTATTGTCCTAGAGAAATCCTTGGTGGATTCCTCGCCCTGCTGAGAATGTGAGGTGGGACAACTTTGAAGACATGTGGAGACAGCATGGAAGAAGAGCTAGATCGCTAGCCAGATAATTCCAAGTTCAAGTTCCAGTTCTACTGCCATGTGCACTTGGACAAGATGCTCTCTGTCACCGATCTTCAGTCTCTGCATCTGTAAAATGGGTGGATTAGTGCGTTTTCATGCTGCTGATAAAGACATACCAGATACTGGGTAATTTATAAAGGAAAGAGGTTTAATTGACTCACAGTTCCACATGGGTGGGGAGGCCTCACAATTATGGCGGAAGGCAAGGGAGAGCAAAGTGATGTCTTACATGGTGGCAGGCAAAGAAAGAGAGCTTGTATAGGGAAACTCCCCTTTATAAAACTATCAGATCTCGTGAGACTCGTTCGCTATCATGAGAACAGCACAGGAAAGACCTGCGCCCATGATTCAATTACCTCCCACTGGGTCCCTCCCATGACACATGGGAATTATGGGATCTACAATTCAAGATGAGATTTGAGTGAGGGCACAGCCAAACCATATCAGTGGGGTAAAGGATGACTATGCTGCAAATTCATCGGGCACACTAAATGAGATGATATATGCACAGCACTGGAATGGTGCCTGGCATACAGCAGACACGCTTGATCAGTGTCTGCCTCTCCCGGCTGTTAGCACTAGCACCCAGGACAGCTCCCCGGTCCCTGCCTGGCTGCTGTCCGCGGTGCTGATAAAATATTACAATCTCTACCATTCTCCCCTGTGCCCGCAAGTTCATCGGCCTCTGTGACATTCTCAGAGGTGTCAGAGATCAAGGGGGTGGTGTGCATGCTACTTTCACAATTTTCTGTTAGACATTTTTCAATAGGCTCAAAATATAGTTGTAGAATGAAGGCTATCGTTCCCGTGCTGGGTAGATTTTGTTTCTTTTTCCTCCTGTATATTTCACTGAATGCCCTTTGTGTTGGGTCCAAGACCCCAAGCTTAACAAGTATAGTTATACTAAAAACAAGGACAAAATGGAATAATATTGATTGGCAACTTGTTGTTAACCAAGCCCTCCCATCAATCCAGTCTCATAAACCATTGTCCAGAAATCTAAGCTTTGTCAACAGCATGTGAAACATTCTTGCTTCCTCTTCTTCTTTTTCATTTCTGGTAATCTGTAGCAGGAAGGGATAGGATAAGCAGCAGGGTTCCCACATCTCTTAGCTCCTACCTTTTACTCCAGGAAGAGAGGTGGTCAGAACTGCCATGATTCTCAGCACTTCTTCCAGCAGGACGAGTCAGGTACACACACAGAAGAAAAGGAGCATGGAACTTAGAGTTGGATTTGAATCCCAGTTGGACTTAAATTCCTGTATTTGAATCCCAGCTCTGTCACTCACTAGTTCAGTGACTTCAGCAACTTCTTTTGAGACAGAGTCTCACTGTGTCCCCCAGGCTGGAGTGCAATGGTGCAATCTCAGCTCACTGTAACCTCCGCCTCCTGGGTTCAAGCAATTCTCCTGCCTCAGCCTCCCAAGTAACTGGGATTGCAGGCACATGCCACCACACCCAGCTAATTTTTTTTTTTTTGTATTTTAGTAGAGACAGGGTTTCACCATGTTTCCCAGGCTGGTTTCGAACTTCTGAGCTCAGGCAATGCACCCGCCTTGGCCTCCCAAAGTGCTAGGATTACACATGTGAGACATTGCACCTGGCCAAGCCTCATTTTCTCACCTATACAGTGAGGTTAATAATCGTACCTCATCTATAGGGCTATCAGGAGAACCAAAGGAGAGGTTGCTCCTGAAGTGTCATCAATATCCCAGTAAATGCTCCATAAAGTGGTAGCTATTATCATTTCAGGGATCATTTCAGCCTCTCAAAAGGGAGACATTTTGTGTCTTCCTATGAAGTCAGCTGTGGGCTCCTTAACGCTGGGGCTCTCCCATGAGGCCCGGCTTCTCTCCCCTCCCATGGGCTTCCCAGCCACCTCCAGCAACTCTGAAAGTTCGGTGAGACCAGCTCTTCTGAATCTCATAGAGTTTGGGTTTGAATGCTGGATCAGTGCTGACTCACTGCGGCTCTTTCAGCATGTCATCGAACCTGTCTAGCCTTAGTTTTCTCATCAGTAAAATGGTGATGATAGTATCCCCATCCTCGTGAGGCTGTTGCAAGGAGAAAGGTCTTAGCACAGATGCCATGGCAAATGTCCATCACTGATTAGCCATTATTGTGGTTCTCGGTTTCCTGGTTTTTATTTCCACTATCTTTTCCCGATTTTTGTTTCCGCTGTCCTTTTCTAGGGATGCTCTGCCCGCTCTCTGACAAGTTGGAGATTAGAGGGTCATACCTCAAGCTACTGTCACCTCTTTGGAAGCAGAGTAAACACTTGTGTTTGGAGCTCACCTAGTGTACCTCATGTGGGGAAAACATACAGGGAGCATGTCCTGTGTTTGCTGGGACCAGGCCTCTGGGAGTCTTTATCTCATATCTTAGGTTGGAATCCTCAGTGGAATGTTCAGCCTCTGTGGTTGTCCTTGTTGTGTGTGTATGTGTGTGTGTGTATGTGTGCGTGTGTAAGATTGTGTGCATGTATTCCTGTGAGTGTGGGAATAGGTGTGTCACATGACTGTGACTTTCATGAAAGTGAACATGTAACTGGGTATGTAAGAATTTGTGCAAATTAGAAATGGTGGTGTGTGTATGGCTGTGTATGTGTGTGGTGGGGGCGTAGCTGTTGGACAGGATGTCAACTCTTCAGCCATCTGCAGGTGTGGGGGTCCTGGGCAATTCAAGAGGTTGCTGACTTCTAGCACCTGACACTCTGAGCAGTACCCTCCGCCTGTTGTTTTAGGAATAACCATGCTTCAGTGATTCCAAATCCTGCTTGCTCAGAATTTTCCACAATCTGACTCAGGTGAGGGATTATGAAAAAGTTGGCCAAGCACACCAATAATACTGAAAAGATGATCAGTTTTTCAAACAAAAGGTTTTCCAGGACTCTAAAAACCACTCGGTTTGGACCCTAGTTTAAGCGAGTGCCAAATTGCAATCACCAGTGTTTTGTTTTACATTTTTATTTTTGTTTTGCAGGCTGGAGTGCAATGTAGTGCGATCTTAGCTCACTCCTGTGAAACCTCATGCCTCCCAGATTTCAAAAACGATTCTCCTGCCTCAGCCTCTCTAGTAACTGGGATTACAGGCATGCACCACCATGCTCAGCTAATTTTTGTATTTTGATAGGGGAGGGTTTCTCCATGTGTTGGTAGAACATTCTCCAGAATACAACCTCAGGTGATCTGCATTGACCTCCCAAAGTGCTGGGATTACAGACATGAACCACTGCACCGGGCCACCAGTGATTCTTATCTGTTCATTAAAGCAACTCTCTTAAGGGACTGTGTCTCAACAATAAAGGGCTAGTCATTATTTTGCATTAGTTTGAAAGCAATAAAATTTTTGCAATGTTCCATAATTCTGACTTATCACTAATTCTCAAACACCACCCCCCATAACAAATCAGGAAAGTTCTATTATTTGCAGCAATATGTACTACACTCAAGGGAAATAATTTCTATGTCACCATTTAGAATTCTATGACAATAACATAACATCATATACTCCCTTCATCCAAGGAACAGGCAAGGTTTTTGAGCAAGTAACCACCCATTGTTTTATCTGGTTCCCTGTGGGGCAGGCTATGATATCCATTGTCATAGGAAATGAATGTCTGCCCATAGTGGAAGTGAGCTGCAAACCAGGCTCACAAAGCCACCTGGCCAAGGTGCCCAGAATGAACTCCAGTGGATCTCTGTGGCCTCTGTTTCCCAAGACACAGTGAGTTGCCTCTAGAAAAAAGCCAGAGGTGGCTGCAATCTGGCCACTTTGGGAGGCGAAGTGGGTGGATTGCCTGAGTTCAGGAGTTCAAAGAGACCAGACTGGGCCAATGACCGGATGGATAAAGGGAAGGAAGGAAAGAAGGAAGGAAGGAAGGAAAAAGAAAAGAAAAAGCCAGAAGGAACTCTGACCCCTGGCTGTGGAGCAGGAAAGATTTCACAGTTCTGGGCAGTTTGTGATTTCATCCACCCCAAGGCGTTGTTTCAGAAGATAGTAAGAGGCAGAGAGGTTTTGGCAACAGGAAGAAATTTGTCACCAACCTGTTTCTTCCCAGCCTCCTTTTAGTTCTTTCGCCTCTCCTCAGACATGTCCTAAACACCTACTGTATTACAAGGCACAATACTAAAATATACCTAAAAGATCAAGTGGAGTCTGAACTCCGCTCCTAAGAAAAAAATGAGACCTCACTTCAAGAAATGAGATTCAAACCAACGACCACTGAAGCAGGGAGGGTGGTGCAGGGGACTGTCAGAGGCCAGGAAAGATTGGCTGGTCTGAAAATACAAAGTAGCCAGGTGGTGGTGAGCGCCGCCTGTAATCCAGCTGCTCTGGAGGCTGAGGCACAAAGTCATTTGAGGAAGACCTAAGGGGAGGGAGGGACATTGTGAGGTGAGCCAAAGGATCACTGCCCTCGGCCCTGGGAAGAGAAAGAAGAGAGGAGAGGAGAGGAGAAAGATGTAGGGATCCAAACACAGTGGACAGTGCACGCCAGGCTGAAGATTCTAGATTTTTCCTAAAGGTATCCATGCAGTACCATAACAAATTGTTATCAAGCGAAAGAGCAACAGGTTTCTAACTACAGGTACCCGAAAGAAAAAACAAGCTAGCAAGGTCACATACAAATCTTAGGAGTGGCTCTCTGTGGCCTCCAGCACATGGAAATGGCTCCAGAGAAGACCATGCGGCAGAGAGGTACACACACGCTGTGCAGTCAAACAGATCTGGGTTTGAATTTTAGCTCCATTATTTTATTCATGCATTCATTGATTCCATCAGCTAACAAATATTTCCTGAACACCTACTATGTGCCATGCACTGCTCGAGGCACTGGGGATACATCAGTGACCAAAATGTGAAGCCCTTGTTCCCCGAGACCTTGCATCCTGCCGTATCCAGTGAACAAACTCATTAACGTGTAACATGCCAGATGGTGCTGAGTGCCATGGAGGGAAATAGAGCAGGGAAAGAGACACAGAGAGAAGGAGGGATGCTTTTTTAGACCAGGTGGTCAAGGGTTTCTTGAGGTCAGGAGTTCGAGACCAGCCTGGCCACATTTCAGTCACTGATGTATTCCTGGTGCCCTGAAGTGAAGCAGAAACGTGGAGGCAGTGAGGAACTGATCTGTGGCAATGTCCCAGGCAATGGGGACAGCAAGAGCCAAGGCTTGGAGGCATCATGAACTTGTCATTGCTTGAGGAATGGAAGGAGCCAACCAGCCAGAGAGCAAGGGAGGGAGGGTGACAGCAGATGAGGCAGGAAGGGGCGGTGTCACAGTGGGCCTTGCCAGCTATGTTGGCGGCGGTGGTGGACGGGCTCAGAGCCGATTTCCAGCCCCTTCCAGAGGGCTGAGGCCAAAGAACCAGAAGCCACAGTTCCCAGACATTGCTGGTGATGTGGACCTAGAAAGCCCACTGCAGCAGTAGGGATGAACCCCTGACCAGGCAGGCTGAGGAGGAAAAGGGAGAGGAGGAGATGAAACAGCAGCTCCTTGAGTTCTTCCAGGAATGTTTGCTGAGGCCGGATGCGGTGGCTCACACCTGTAATCCCAGCACTTTGGAAGGCTGAGGTGGGTGGATTTCTTGAGGTCAGGAGTTCGAGACCAGCCTGGCCCACATGGTGAAACATCATCTCTACTAAAAATACAACAACGACAAAAAATAGCCAAGTGTGGTGGCACATGCTTGTAATCCCAGCAACTCAGGAGGCTGAGGAAAGAGAATTGCTTGAACCTGGGAGGCGGAGGTTGCAGTGAGCCGAGATCACGCCATAGCACTCCAGCCTGGGAGACAGAGCAAGACTCTGAAAAACAAAAAAAGGGAGAAGAAGAATTTTTGCTGAAAAGGAGATCAAATAAATGGGTGGCCCCTGGAGGGACATGTGGGGTCACGGGAAGGCTTTCTTTCAGAGGACGTCAAGGCATGTTTGTATGATGATGGAATGCATCTAGTGGAGGGAGACAGTGATGGTTCAGGAAGGAGAGGAGATCATGGCAGACAGCAAATTACTGCTGGATAAGAGGAGAGTTTTGGGGCATTTCCAGGCCTTGAGCAGTAAAGGTAGTGAACAGGTGGATCCGCTGATGCAGGAAGGCTCGAGGGCCCAATGGTGTGCACGGGCTGTCTCAGAAAAGCAAATGGCAGCCAGGCACATTGACTCATGCCTATAATTCCAGCACTTTGAGAGGCCGAGGCGGGTGGATCACCTGAGGTCGGGAGTTCAAGATCAGCCTGTGGCCAACAAAATTCGAAACCCTATCTCTACAAAAATACAAAGTGTAGCTAAGGTGCAGAAATTAGCACATGCCTGTAATCCCAGCCTACTCAGAAAGAGCAAGGACAGAGAGAATAAGCTTGGACAGGAAGTCAGAGAGATTACAGTGAAAGGCTGAGATCGGCCACCACTGCACTCCAGCCTGGAGTGGGACAAATTAACAAAGAAAGAAAAAAAACAAATAAGCTAAGAGGCCCTAGGACTTTGTTAACTGAATTATAAGGCTCATCCTTAACAAGTAGAGCTATAATTAGAAGCACATCATGGAATTGTGATGCACAAATCAGGGCCTTTTATTCAGTGGGCCTTTTGTTTTGTTTGTTTGGTGGGACAGATCTTTTCTCATCACTTTGGGCTGAGTCGCGGTGGTGTGATCGCTGGCTGCAGT
This sequence comes from Papio anubis, assembly GCF_008728515.1. NCBI lineage: Eukaryota > Metazoa > Chordata > Mammalia > Primates > Cercopithecidae > Papio > Papio anubis. The sequence continues at coordinate 93,486,704 of NC_044988.1, read as the reverse complement.
CTCTCGCGTTCCTAGGCTCAATCAATCCCCTCCCACTTTCCGCCCTCCCATGTAGCTGCTGGGACTACAGGTATGCGCCACCATGCAGCTAATTTTGTATTTTTGTAGAGATGGGATTTTTGCCATGTTGCCCAGGCTGGTCTTAAACTCCTGGGGAGCAAAAGCGACGTCCCCTCCCACCTTAGCTCAAAGTGCTGGGATTGCGAGGCCACTGTGGCCTAAAGCCAGTTATGAGAGCATTTATGATTGCTCAGTGAGAGTAAGGAGAGGCCGGGGCCAGGTGCAGTAAACCGGGCTGGTTGGGAGGCTGGGGTTGCAGGCTGGGAGGTGGGGCCGGCCCTCAGGCAGCAGGGAGACCCTGTCTCTGCAAAAAACCAAGAGTAACAGGCATGGTGGTGTGTGCCTGTAGTCCAAGACAACCATCAAATCAGGATCAGTCGTCAGATCTCGATCGGATCGTCCAGATCATGTGTGGTCATCTGGGGAGTCACACAGAAGGGAGTCATCTTGGCCAGGAAGGTTCTGAGTATGAATGGCGTTGGAAAAGCCACCTAGTCAAAGTACCCCTGGAGGCAGGTTCTTGGCACTTGAGGAGCCTCAGTTTGCACGTCTGTAAACTTGGAGTCCTAATTCCTATTTTGCGAGTTTACTGGGAGCATAGAGTAGGGCACCTAAAGCACCTGCCCAGTGAAGGAAAAAGGGGCTGGCTGAGCTGTGTTCTGGGCCTCTGGGATTTGTGAAGGAAGGAAAACCCCAGAATGGCTCTTGCTTTTGGCCACTGGGGAGCTTGGCTGGGCCCCACCCTTCCCCCAGCCATCCTCCTCTGTGAACTGGAATGGGGGGAGCCCAGCTCCAGGTCCAGGACACATCCCCCCGACTTCCCCCATCTACATATTTATCACAATACAGCAACTGCATAATTTAAAGCAGTGTTAAAAAATATTCCAATGTGTTATGTGATTTTGCATTCCTGGGTGAAGAAAAATTGCTGCAAGAAGGTGGTTAATTATTTCAAAAGACAAATTCCATGAAATAAAATAAAAATAGACTTCTTGTCCAGAGAGAAAGTGAGAAAAAAAGGAGGGGGAGAAATGAGGCATGTTCCCTTCGGAATAGAATATGGTTGCTTCTTCAAGTGGTGAGTGAGGCAGACCTCCCTGAGCCCCTGTCACCTGCCAGGAGAGCAGGAGACAAGGGGCAGGGAAGCAGGAAGCAGGGGGAGCAGTGGGGAGGCTGTGTCTGCCTGGAAGTTGGCAGCGCCCCGACAAGAGAGGGAGTGTGATGATGAGGGAAATGGCTAAGGTGAGGAAAGAGGTGAGGTGGCACCGCCAGGCATTGGTAAACGTGGGCATGGAGGGGAGGGAGGAGGCAAGAGATCTTCTTATTGAAGGGAATGGTGAATGGCGGGGCCTTTTGTTGGCATCCTTGATAAACTCCAAGAAAAATCATTCTCTTCCCTCCCTGAGTCCTGATCAATTTAAGAAACAAAATCAAGACTTATGAAAGCCAATGTCACCTTAGTTCTTGATCCAGGCCAGGGATAGGATACAGGTTTGGATGACAGGCAAATGGGCCCATTGCTGAACCCCAGCAGAGGACACACGTAACCCCCTGGGATCCTGCCCAGGAAACTTCAATGGCGTAAAGGAGCAAAGGAGAATTCCCGCTCTCTGTGGGCAGTGCCGAGCTCAGCGTATTCTTCCCAAATTCACCAATCAGAGTCACTCAGGCATGACCTCCACAACATGTTTTGTGGAAATGGGAGACCCGCAGGGCAAGCAGGTTTGGGGACGGTGATTAATTCAAAGTTGGCTGTGGGAGGCTGTGGTGCTGTGGCACCAAGGCAGGAAAGGTCCACTTGGCCCTTAGACACATCGCCTGGAACTTGCAAGAGACCCAGAGACATTTGTGCCAAAGCTTATGAGTTTCCCTCCCACTTGCCCTTTCTATGACTTACTTTCTTTTCTTTCTTTCTTTCTTTCTTTCTTTTCTTTCTCTCTCTCTCTCTTTCTTTCTTTCTTTCTTTCTTCTTTTCTTTCTTTCTTTCTTCTTTTTCTTTCTTCTTTCTTTTCTTTCTTTCTTTATCTTCCTTCCTTCCTTCCTCTCTCTCTCCTTTTCTCTCTCTCTCCCTCCTTCCTTCCCTTTCCTTCCCTTCCCTTCTTCCTTCCTTCCTTCTTCCTTCTCCTTCCTTCTCCCTCCCTCCCTCCCTCCTTCCTTCTTTCCTTCCTTCCTTCCTTCCTTCCTTCCTCTCTCTCTCCCTCCTCCCTTCCCTTTCCTTCCCTTCCCTTCTTCTTTCCTTCCTTCTTCCTTCTTCCTTCTCCTTCCTTCTCCTTCCTTCTCCTTCCTTCTCTTTCCTTCTCCTTCCTTCCTTCCTTCCTTCCTTCCTTCCTTCCTTCCTTCCTTCCTTCCTTCTTTCCTTCCTTCTCAGGCAAGGGTCTGGCCCTGTTGCCTGGGCTGGAGTGCAGTAGCACAATCACAGCTCACTGCAGCCTTGAACTGGGCTCAAGCGATTCTCCCACCTTGGCCCCCTGAGTAGCTGGGACAACACGATGCCTGGCTTCTATGTGATTTCTTGAGCTTTAAGGCAGCGCCAGGTACTTTGCATAAATATTCTGGATGCACAGTTACTCCTTGCACAGCCTACATGCCTCCTCTGGGGAGCCTTCCTGGCTTTTTCCTCTGTATACATCTGGTACCCACACCCCCTTCTCTCTCCCTCACTGCATGACTCTCACTATGTTGTAATGACCGTGTGTCGCTTGCCCACTGGCTCCCCACTCTGATTCTTCTCTATTCCCTTTTCCTGGCGCAGAGGAGGAGTCTGTGAGAGTTTGTTGAATGAATGAACGGAGTTGATCATCAGAGGAGAGGGGGAGATGAGCCCTTTTCTTTATGACAGCAGCCGTGATGTCATTGTCAGCATCACTTTTCCTTCTGTAATCAGATGGTCTCTCACTGGGCACAGAGTCGTTTGCTCTTCCTATGGGTAGGGGTGGGTTCACATCCCAGTCTCTCCCCCACCTCACAGGGATGGCCTCAGGCAGGTGACCTTGGTCAGCATTCCTTAACCATATTGTGATCAGTGTGTGGCCTGTGGCAGGCCATTTGTAATGATGTAATGAGGTAGGGGAAAGTGTTTCTAGGAGATAAGGCCGCAGCTGGGAGCTGGCTGGCCTGCGAGGGTGCAGACACCCTTCCTGGGGAAACACTGCATCTTTATCAAGGAAAACTCCCCCATGGGCCTGTTTGGTCTGGCAGTGCCTCTGGGCAGGACCGGGAGGAGTTCAGACAGCTAAGAGTCAAATGGCCTTACCTGTAAAGGGAGTTCAGAGCTGCTCATGGGCACTGTGGAAGAGGAGAAAGACCCAGAGGGAGACCCGCTGCAGCCAAGGAGGCTGCATAGAGGCAGTCGGTGAGTTCTCCATGGTGGGAGGGTCTGATGTGTGTTCCGGAGGGATCAGGGCTGACTTCCATGCAGAGCTGCTGCCTGCTCAGCTCGGGGGTTCCCCACTGTTTCCTTTGTCGCCTGTTACACTCAGCAGCCTTGAGTGAGTTGTTTAATGGGGCATGAAGGAAGAGAGATGGCCATGCAGGGTGCCAGGCTGTGCCCAGCAGCCTGGAGAGTGGTGGCCTGGGAGGGAGCTGGGTAGTAAGACTTGGGGCCACGGGAGAAATGGGTGCAGTTTGGGTTTGAGGCCACCCCCTTCTCCAAATAGAGTGAATCAAAGCGAGAAGGTGACCTCGAGGGGCAGGGCCAATGTTGGGGCAGAAGCAGAAGGGAGGCTAGGTCCTGCTGTTCGTGGACCAGGGGTGCATGTTTTTAGATATTGAGGGTAATGGTGATCCCCAAATCACGAAGGCCTTGGAGGCCCATGGGCAGCACTAATAATGTCACATGCCAGATGATATAGGGTCACCTCTGTGATGACATCATTCCTACTTACTTGCTATCTGTTTGGTTTTTTGAGTAGAAGAGGAAAAGGGGTGACATTTCGGCCAGGGCCTGCGTGTGCCAGGTTCCTGTGTCATGCCATGGGTCACGTATGTGACAGCAGAAAAAGGTCTATCTCACAGGCGTGGACATAGACAGCAGACTGGACTGGTGTGGACAATGGACAGGGTTCTGCCGTCTCCTGGGGCCCTGAGAGGCACCTACTCATCCAGTCCCTGCAGACCAGGAGGTGTGAGAGCAACAAAATCTTACTCGCTGCGGGTATTGGTGTTGCACACCCCGAGACTACAAAGAAGTAAACTCCTTGCCCTCGAGGGGTGGCTGGCATGGTGTGCAGCTCTGAGAGGTATAAAGATGGGGGGTATGAAGACCTGCAGGGAGTGCAGGTCTGTGTGTGGGTGTGCATTTCTGTGGGGGGTGTAGATAGATCTGTGTTGTGAGAAAGGTAAGACTGCCAGCCTGAGAGGGGTTCTGTGATTTCTATTGTGTGTGGGCACCCACGCAACACCGTGTTTGTGGTTAGTGAGAGTGCTGGGTGTGTATTGTGCAGTTGTTCAAGGCGGGATGTGATGTGTTTATGGGACGGTGAGTGGGCCAGGTGTACTTACACGTGGGTGGTGGTTACACCTATGTGCTTGAGGTCACTCATTTACAGGTGTCGTTTTGTGTGTGTTTAGACTATAATTGGAGGGTACGGGAGTATACGAGTCTGTGTGTGTGTGTGTGTGTGTGTGTGTGTGGTTAGTGCACCTTTGACGATGCATTACTAACCATGAGAACTTGGACAAGTTATTTAACCCCTCTGTGCCTCAGTTTCCTCATCAGGGGGATGGTGAGTACCCACCTCATAGGGTGTTGCGAGGATTCAATGCAATGGTGTGTGTAGAGCACTTGGAACAGTGCCTGACACGTGGTAAGCGCTCCATGAACACTTGCCATTGTCGTTACTGATGTGTGAGCCTGCATAGATGAGCATGTGTGTGTCGAACCCCCTTGCAGGAGTGCGAGTGCCCAGTCTCATGCGGTGATTCCTGGGACAGGGAAGTCAGATGCAGAAGCATGGCAGCCCTGAGCCCTGTGGTGAGCATGAAGCCAAAGCAGCTGAGGCTAGACCCAGGCCCAACTCCTCTCCACTGCCTCCCAGGGACACCAAGGGCCATCTTGGTTCCAGGGGCCATCCTGTCTCCTGCCCCTGCCACCTACCCAAAGATCTGACGGGAGGTGGGGGCTGGAGACAGACAAGCCGAGAGACCCATCCCTCCTGTGCTGCAACCTGACAGCTGTGGCCCAATTAAAACCAACAGTTCACAGGTGTTCCTGGTAATGACTCACGCACAAAAAGCTCCACTCCCTTTAGGGCTCTTTAAAAAAAATTTAGAGCTCTTTAAATTTTATTCACCCACAACATCAAACCTAGGGAGGAAGTCATAAAAGAGGATGGCGGAGGAGGGGCACTGCACACACGTGTGTGTGCACACGCTTGCTCACGCATAGACACGTACATTGTACACGTACCGATAATCGGCACACCCATTCGCACCCCTTGGCCACTCCAACACACACTGTCACACACACACGCATTCCCAAACATCCACACGCCCAGACACGTGCTCAAACACACAAACACATCCAGGCACATGCCATCCAAATCCACACCCACCAACACATAACCCCCAGGGTGACCACACACCTAGCACAAGCCCACATATGCCTTGACTGTATTGGTTTCCTATTACTACATCACAAATTACCACAAACTTGGTGGCTTCCAATAACATATATTTCTCATCTCACAGTTTTTGCCGGTCAGGAGTCTGGGTGTGACTAAGCTGAGACCTCTCCTGGGGGTCTCATTGGCTGCAGTCGAGGAGATGGGTGGGCTGCATTTCATCTGGAGGCTCTACTGGGGAAAACTCCCCTTCCAAACTCACTCAGGCTGTTGGCAGAATTCATCTCTTTGTGGCTGCATGGCTCAGGGCCACGTTTTTTCTTTCTTTCTTTCTTTCTTTCTTTCTTTTACTGGCTGGTGGCTGAAAGCTACTCGAATTTCCTGACCCTGTGGACTTTTTTCATGTGGCCAGTAGCTTCCTCAGCGAGGAGAATTTCTCTAGTTCGTGCCAGCAAGACAGTGTCATGTATATACATACATGTGTGTCTGTACGTGTACATGGGTATGTGTGCCTGTATGTGTGTGTGGTATCCTAGTCACCTTTGCCGTCTTCTTTTGGTTAGAAGTCGGAGTCACACACTCAAAGGCAGGAGATGATGCAGGTGTGAATGCCGGTTCTCCCCTTGGTCTGTCTGCAACACCAGCTCCCGTGCTTGGATCACACCGCGGATGCACACACTTGAAGATCATGTGCCACAGAAGCTCATTTGCCAACCCTTTCACCAACTCTGGTCCATGCACTCAGCAGCCTTCAGGCCACCCTTGAACGTTCCAACAGAGCCTCTACAGACAGGGGAGTCCCTGATAGTAAAAATACTTCGTGGGCCAGACACCCTCCAAAACAAAGCAAAGCCACTGCCGCGAGTCCTCTGCCTCTGTTACCACCGCTTGCAGCCTTTTCTGGCTTCCACCTACAGGTCCTCCCTTGTCCCCACCTCTCCCCCACCTACTGCTCACAGTCCCGACATCCACATGGGCTTTGTCCCTCGACTCCACCCCTGGTCCTAGACTGAATCTGATGTCCACTCCCACTCCCAGCCCCAGCCCCACAAGGTCCCTACTGGGTCTCATCACAGCCTGGACACGACCTAGTGGGACTGGCTGTTCCTGTTAAAGTAAAATTCACAACACTTTGTAAATTTCCAGCACTTGCACCATCCCCCATAGCTTCAGCACAGATCAGTGCTTTTGTGTCTTTGGCAAGTTTATTCGATTGTTTGAAAATGTTGATTAACAATGCAGGATCAGTCGGGCACAGTGGTTCACCCTTGTAAACTCAGCACGCACTGTGGGAGGCCAAGGCAGGAGGATCTCTTGAGCCCAGGAGTTCAAGACCAGGCTGGGAAACATACTGAAAACCTGTTTCTACAAAAAAAAAAGAAAGAAAAAGAAAATGAGCCGGGTGTGGTGATGTGTGTTTATAGTCCCAGCTACTGGAGATGGAGGATGCTGAGAGGGGAGGATTGCTTGAGCCCGGAGGTTGAGGCTGCAGTGAGCTGAGATCACACCGCTGCACTCCAGCCTGAACGACAGAGGAAGACCTTGTCTCAAAACAAAAACAAATGAAAAAACAGTGCAGAACCCTGTGGCACATCACTAGAGACCTCTCCAAAGGCTGATCTCGTGGGAGGAAATGGCAGAGTTTCTGGAGCCCTGGGAAGTGGAGTGTTGTTGGGCAAGTCCTTCTGCTTCTCTGAGGCTCAGTTCCCTGGTTTATAAGATGTGAATAAGAATTACGCTTAGTATCAATAAAGCTAAACTATCTATCCTGTGACCTGACAGTTTCACTTCCAAGTATCATCACCACAGAAATGCACACAGGTGTCCATCAAAGCACAGTTCTAGAATGTTCACGGCAGGACTATTCATAACAGTAGCAACGGAAAACAAAACGTATGTCCATCCAAACAGAATGGAGACACACATTGTGGAACATTCACTCCATCCAGCAACAACAAAAACATGGACTTTCCTGTGCGTCAACATGGGTGATCTCATCATGCTGAGGGTAAGAGGCCTCATATGAAAGGGAACACACACTGTGATTCCATTCAGAAGGCGTTAAAAATAGGCAATGCCAAGCTATGGTGTTAGAAGTCAGGGTGAGAAGCGAGGCAGTGACTCACACCTGTAATCCCAGCACATTGGGAGGCTGAGACAGGCAGATTGCTAGAGCCCAGGGATTCAAGACCAGCCTGGGCAACATGGCGAAACCCCATTTCTACAAAAAAAAAAAAAAAAGAAAAAGAAAATTAGCCAGGCATAGTGGCACACCTGTGGTCCCAGCTACTTGGGAGGCTAAGGTGGGAGGATCTCTTGAGCCTGGGATGTTGAGGCTGCAGTGAGCTATGATCACACTACTGCACTCCAGCCTAGATGACAGAGTGAGACCCTGTCTTAAAAAAAAAAAAAAAAGTCAGGGAGATGGTGACCAGGAAGGTGACACAGGGACTCAGGTTACAGACTGTGTTCAATTTGAGAAAAGCTATTGAGCTATGCACCCAGGATTTGTGCACTTTTCTGTACCTGTGTTTTACTTCAATTAAAAAAAAAAAACTTCCAGAATAACAAAAGAATGCCTCATGCCTGATTTGCACCTGGTACATCATAGCCACTATGTTAAGCCTAGCTGTTTTCTTCTCCTTTCTGCTTCACGAGGGGGCAGAAAGGAAACCAGAATGGTCCGTCTAGTGTTAGCATTGGCCTTGCACCAAGCAGTAGTCTCCAGGTTGTCTCTCTCCCCGGACACACTGTGAAGCATCTTTGGTTTGGTTCTAAACATTTTTCACAAGCTTTGCTTTTTCTTCGGCCTTTAAACCTTCAAACCCACATTCCAACCCTCCCCTGCTCCTCGGGAATTCTTCCTAATGATGCTCCTCCGTCCGCCCCGAAAGCTCTGGGCATTCGCAGTCTCCGGCTGTCCCTCCTCTCCTCGTCCATCCCTCACAGTTGGATTGTCAGAATTTCCTCTCTGAGATTCTGCTATCCCATGCATCCTGCAACTTCATCATCAGCCTCTGCTTTCCTGTGGATTCTCTGATATCCACTCTTCCAAAAACTGTGAGACCAGGCAGACCCAGGCGCTGCCGGAGATGAGGGGACACTCAGGCACCTGTGTGCCAGTGGGCTCACCAAGCCTAGGGGGATAAAATCCAGTAATGACTTTGGAGCTGACCAGTGGGCCCGATAAACCTGGACTCACACATTTGAATTAAAAATGGAGATGAGGACAGGTGCGGTGGCTCACACCTGTAGTCCCAGCATTTTGGGAGGCCAAGGCAGGTGGATCACCTGAGGTGAGGAGTTCAAGACCAGCCTGGCCAACATGGTGAAACCTGTCTCCACTAAAAATACAAAAATTAGCTGGGTGTGGTGGTGGGCACCTGTAATCCCAGCTACTTGGGAGGCTGAGACAGGAGAAGCACTGGAACCCACGAGGCGGAGGTTGCAGTGAGCCGAGACGGCACCACTGCACTCCAGCCTGGGTCACAGAGCGAAACTCTATCTCAAAAAAAAAAAAAAATGAGGTGAAAGCTGTTGGAGTTCTGCTTGGTGGAAGAAGAGACTTGCAGTCCCTCAGCTCTGGAGCCAGGTGACAGTGACAACAGGAGCAAAGCTGGGATGAGTTGACGTGGAACAGGGGTCAGCAAATTTTTCTCTGTAAAAGACCAGATGGTAAATATTTTGGGCTTTGCTAACAAAACAATCTACACTTTTGCTAACAAAACAACCCCTAACGGTTGGGGTTGTGTTCTAATAAAACTACAGTGCTGTTATTGACAAGACAGGCTTGGTTTGCTGGCTCCTGACATGGAAGATAGTCCAGGCTTTGAGAAGCTCCTTGGGCCTCTTGGTGCTGTGAAAACAGCAGGCCTAGAATCCTTTTGTGAGATTAACAAAATCATACCACCTGCTTCCTCTTGGTAATGAGAATTCATCTCAGAATCCCTTCCCTGTTCAGCCAGCCTGGCAACGAAGGGATTCAGGTGGACTCCAAATGTGAAAGGTTGGCCTTCTCCAGGGGTCATTCCCATCACCATACAGAGTGGTGACCCCAAAATAATGAATTGGCCCCACACCACCAAGACCACAGATGAAATTCCCATGGACTCCTTCCAATCTCTCATGCCCGTCAGTTTCCTGCATCCCTGGCTTCTTCTGTGGCTTCACGATCCTAACACAGATCCTCATCACTCCTTTCCTGGACAATTGCAGTGGCTGACACTGGTTCTTCCTGTCACATGCTTTCTTCCTCTATGTCACTACTGGAATAGTCTTCCCTAAATCCAGCCATGCCATGCCTCCAAAACCTTCCATGGCTCCCCATGGCCTATTTGTAAAGCCCATACTCCTTGGCTTAGTGTAGCAGAATTTACTACTTGGCTGCCCAGTCTCCTTCCATTTCTGGGACTCCTGTCCTACCTCTAGAAACTTCTCCTAATCTCCTACTCTCAACACATACACACACACACCGACACACACACACGTATATTCACACTCATCATTCCACCCAAGATGGTGGCATGAGCAACCTTGATGGTCAATACAACCCCACCCTGAGCCACAGTTGATTGGCCCAGGGCTGGACAAGGGCTCAAGCCAGATCAGTCAGAGGCCTTCCCTGGAGCTTCGGATTTGGAACTGAAACAAGAGACCAGGCTCTCTGGATAGTTGGCTCTTAGGACATGAAAACTCGAGTGGCCTTATTGGCCATGTTCTGTCATGTGGACCCAGGAGAAGAAAAAGCCAGGTGTCAGAGAGGAAGGGGAGCAGAGCAGGAGCCCGGAGAGAAGCAGAGCATGGGATAGAGTCCACCAGCTCCAGCACCAGGCGTGTCCTTAATGAGCCAGCTGGGTCCTTCTCCTCACCTCCACTTGGATGCAGCTTCCCACAGGTGGCTCCTATGACTTCTGGTAGCAGCCAGGGGTGAAATGTCCATTGTTTAACAGTTGGGCCTGTGGCCCTGATAATCAGTGCCATTGGCCCTGGGTAAGGTCCCAAAGGTCTCCTCATGGTCAGGTCATTAGCCCTTTAGTTGCTGGAGAGCAGAGAGGTCCAGACATCCCAGGGGAAGGCCACAGTGGCCTGGTGTCAGGAGTGGCAGTGGTGGGCTCTCCAGGGACTTGGGCCAGCAACTTATGTACCAACTGAACTGAAGTGTTATAATATCTTAAGAAGATGTCAGCTGAAATGAGTCCTGATTGCCAGCAGAACTGACCTATGCAGCCCAGTCCATCACACTCTGACTCATCCTGTAGTGGTCTGCTTGGGCTTTCGTAACAAAATACCATAGGCTGGGGGGCTTAAACAACAGAACTTCGTTTATCACTGTTCCGGAGGCTGGGAAGTCCAAAACAAAGGTGACAGTCAATTTGGTTCCTGGTGAGGGCTCTCTTCCTGGCTTGCAGACAGCCTCCTTCTTGCTGTATTCTCACATGGGACATACACAGAGAGAGATTTTTAATAAGGGCATTAATCCCATCATGAGGGCCCCTGTGACCTCATCGAACCCTATTATCTTCCAAAGGGTCAATCTCCAAATATCATCATATTCTGGATTAGAACTACATATGAATTTGGGGGAACACGAACATTCAGTCCATAGCATCACCCTACCTTCAACATTCACTCAACAAACATCTATGAGTACCAATTCTGTGCCAGGTGCTGGGGCATCAGTGGTGTTGACAACAGCACTGGCCTCTGCCTTCCGCCTCCTTCATGCAGCTGTGCTGGTCTGGTCACCAATTTCTCAGTATGCCCCCAAGTGAGGCCATTCCCTCTGGGATGTCCCTTCCTTTCTTCTCTGACCTGTTAAAGTCACCAGGCCCCAGGCGGGGCACAATGACTCATGCCTGTAATCTCAGCACTTTGGGAGGCTGAGGTGGGTGGATCACTTGAGGACAGGAGTTCCAAACCAGCCTGGCCCACACAGCGAAATCCTGTTTCTACTAAAATACCAAAAGTTAGCCGGGTATGGTGGCAGGCACCTGTAATCCCAGCTACTCAGGAGGCTGAGGCAGGAGAATCACTTTAACCTGGAAAGCAGAGGTTGCAGTGAACTGAGATCGCACCTTTGCACTCCAGCCTGGGTGACAGAATGAGCCTCTGTCTCAAAAAACAAAACAAAACAACACAGCAACAACAAAAAGACACCAGGCCCCAAAACAACTCCTCCCATCAGAAACCTCAGACCCCCGCAGTCCGTGTGGACCCTCCCTTTGCCACTTTTATTCCTACTGCTGCACCCAGGTCTTGCTCTTCCATGATCTACCGTGCACCCACAGAACTGTACCCTCAGCAGATCTGTGTGTCTGCCTCCCCACTTGAGCACTGCACATAGTAGAGGATTTAATGGACCTTCTGATGGGTTGCTAGTGATTCAGTTGTATTCTGCAGGTGTGCTTTGCTGATGGCAGCTTGGTGAGCAGAAGGGACAAACAGAATGAGTGGTAATCCTACAAGGCAAAGCTGATTACATCTCTCCCGCTTTAAACTTTTCACTACTTTTCCCATCCATTTACCCCAGGATAAAGGTCAAGGTCAAGCCCCATAACCTTAAGGGTCAATCAGCTGCTTCCTGACCTGTGCCCTTCCTACAGTTTCAGCTTCACCTGGAAACTCCAACTACCCCGAATTACCAGCCTTGGCTCCCATCCCTTGCCTCTGAGCCTTGGCATGTGCTATTCCTTCTGCCAGCATCATTTCCGCAGCACCCTCCCCTTTCTTCTGGCTAACACTCAGCTTCCTCCAGGAAGTTGGTCCTGATTCCCTCCCACCTGCACTCCCAAAGGCCAGTCCATAGGGCCATGTACTTCTCCTGTCAAACATTGAACACTGTCATCATCTGTTTAACTGTCTGTAGTCTTCATAAGGGCTATGTAGGCAGCAACTGCCTCTGGTCAGCCTAACTTGGTACCCGCAGGCCCTACTAGAGTGCCTAGAAGTGGCCTGCGGACCACCAGCCCTGGCAGCATCATGGGCGGTGCTGTTAGAAATGCAGCTTCTGGACCAGGTACAGTGGTTCATGCCTGTAATCCCAGCACTTTGGGAGGCCGAAGCAGGTGGATTACCTGAGGTCAGGAGTTCAAGACTAGCCTGACCAACATGGCGAAACCCTGTCTCTACTAATATTACAAAATTAGCCAGGTGTGGTGGTGCATGTCTATAATCCCAGCTACTCCGGAGGCTAGGCAGGAGAATTGCTTGAACCCGGGAAGCGGAGGTTGCGGTGAGCCGAGATTGCACCATTGCCTCCAGCCTGGGTAACAAGAGTGAAACTCCGTCTCAGGAAAGCAAGAAAGCAAGCAAGCAAGAAAGAAAATAGGAAAGAGAGAGGAAAGGAAGGAAGGAAGGAAGGAAGGAAGGAAGGAAGGAAGGAAGGAAGGAAGGAAGGAAGGAAGGAAGGAAGGAAGGGAGAGAGAGAGAGAGAGAAAGAAAGAAAGAAAGAAAAAAAGAAAGAAAGAAAGAAAGAAAAAGAAAGAAAGAAAGAAAGAAAGAAAGAGAAAGAAAGAAAGAAAGAAAGAAAGAAAGAAAGAAAGGAGAAAAGAAAGAAGAAAGAAAGAGAGGAAAAAGAAAGAAGAAGAAAGAGAGACAGAAAGAAAGAGAGAGAGGAGAAAGAAAGAAGAAGAGAGAGAGAAAGAGAAAGAAAGGAAGGAAGGAAGGAAGGAAGGAAGGAAGGAAGGAAGAAAGGAAAGGAAAAGGAAAGAAAGAGAAAGAAAGAAAGAAAGAGAAAGGCAGCTCCTGGCCGGGCGTGGTGACTCACACCTGTAATCCTGGCACTTTGGGAGGCCAAGGCGGGCGGATCACTTGAGGTCAGGAGTTAAAGACCAGCATGATGAAACCCTGACTCTAGTATAAATATCAAAATTAGCTGGGTGTGGTGGTGTGTGCCTGTAATCCCAACTACTCAGGAGGCTGGGGTAGGAGAATCACTTGAACCCGGGAGGTGGAGGTTGCAGTGAGCCAAGATTGTACCACTGCACTCCAGGCTGGGTGACAAAGTGAGACTCTGTCTCAAAAATAAATAAATAAATAAATAAATAAATAAATAAATAAATAAATGCAGCTCCTAGCAACCCGGCACCCCCTCCCACCTACTCCGCTATAATCTGTTATTTAACAAATCCCAGGGGACTTGTGTACACGTAAATCTGAGAAGCACTTATCTAGGTCAGTGGTTCTCAAACTTATTTGCACATTGAAATCACCTGGGGAATTTTAAAAACTACTGATGCCTGGGTCCCACCCACGGAGATTCTGATGTATTTGACCTGGGGAAGGGCTTGCATCTCTGGGTTATTTTAAAGTTCTCCATGTGATCCTAATGCACAGGAGGGCTTAAAAAAAAAAAAAAAGAAAGAAAAAAGAAAAAACACCTAGTCTAGTGCTTGGTAAATACCCATTGAATAAATGAGCCTACGTGTCTTGAGCATTTTATATAATCCCAACCACCACCCTGTGAGTGCGAATTAGTATCGTCCCCATTTCAGAGAGTGGGGGGGTGAGGCTCCGGTGGAGGAAGAATTGCAGAAAGTAAGCGGCAGAGTGCAAAGCCCGTGTCCTTTGTCCTGCTCTGAGCTGCCTCCCTGGACAAGGACAGAGTCCCCAGGAATGAGACTCAGCTCCATCCTGGCTCCTCCTCTCTGAACAGGCAGAAGCCCCTGTAGGCGCCTGGGAAAACAAGCCCCTTGGGGCACCGGGAGGCAAAACACACATAAATAAAACTTGAACCCCAGTGCCCGCTGTGAAGATTAGGCATATATTTATAAAAATCACCAGAGCTACCGTTCCTCGGTTTCGTGTTTCATTTACGGCGAACACAAATAGCTTTAGCACGAATATCTGGAATCAAAACAGAGCCGCAGGTTCCGGAGCATCTGTGCCATAGGAGGTGCAGCGTGCACTGGGATAATTTTAGCCGAATGTGTTATAAACAAGATCTGCAGAACCGCTCGGCGGGCTGAGTTTTGAAAACTTAGGATTCTAAATGTATAAATTGTTTGGAACATTTAACATCTAGTCATTAAGCAGTCACCCCCTTGCCCTCCGTTTTCAGCGAGAAGCTTGCAGCACGGCAGCCTCCAGCTGACACCCCCTTCCCGGGTATTAAATAGGGACCACTAGGCTGTGATACACACACACGCACACGCACACACACACGCAGGCACACACCAGCTGGTCCAGATCGTTCCTTGGAAGGCAGGAGCAGCACCGAGGCAAAACATCCGTTCACCGCTGTGCTGCAAAGAACGCTTCTCGGGGACTGAGGCCTTTTTTTTCCTATCAAATTTTTTAAGCCAGTCTTACACCTCAGGTTCCAAACACCCCCGAGAATGGAGGGAGGGGGGTAGAAAGGCAGGGAGGGAAGAAGGGAGGCACTGGGATGCTTATATATTATCATGTAATCTGCACTGAAACCTACACGGGTAAAGACAGTGTCCCCTTTTCACAGGGGATAAAATTGAGCCTGAAAAAAGTGACATGCCCAAACCAAAGAGCTGTCAGAAGGCACAGATGAGGCCAGGCACAGTGGCTCACACCTGTAATCCCAGCACTTTGGGAGGCCAGGTGTTCGAGACCAGCCTGGTCAACATGATGAAACCCCATGTCTACTAAAAATACAAAAATGAACTGGACATGGAGTTGCACACCTGTAATCCCAGTGACTTGGGAGGCTGAGGCACGAGAATCACTTGAACCCGGGAGGCGGAGGCTGCAGTGAGTCAGGATCAGGCCACTGCCCTCCAGCCTGGGCAACAGAGAGACTGTCTCCAAAAAAATAAATAAAAAAAGGAGGGTAGGCACAGATGAGATTTCAACAGAAAGGGAAACTGTTTAAATGGCAGCTATATGGCAGACAGGGCATCTTGATATTCACCTGAGTTGTTTTTTTTTGGGATACCTAGAATCCTTCTTTTTCAAAGAAGGATTTTTCAAAGATTAAACAGTATCTTTGGAGTCACAGCACTATATGTACATAGTAACAACTGAAATAGTACACAAAAGGTTGTGATCAAAACACATTGCTCTCATCCTGCCCCATCCTATGCCCATCCAACCTGGGAAAAGCAACTTAAAAAAGAAAAAAGCCAGGCACAGGGGCTCATGACTGTAATCCCAGCACTTTGGGAGGCTGAGGCAGGAGGATCACTTGAGTCTGGGGGTTGAAGACCAGCCTGGGCAACATGGTGAAACCCCATATCTACAAAAAAAAATATATATATATACACACACATACACACACACACACACATACACATAAAAAAATTAGCCAGGCATGGTGGTGTGCACTTGTGGTCCCAGCTTCTTGGGAGGTTGTGCAGGGAGGATCACCTAAGCCTGGGGAGATCAAGGCTGTAGTGACGCATGATCACGCCACTGCACTCCAGTCTGGGTGACAGAGTGAGACCTTGTCTCAAAAACAAGAAAAAAAAAAACTGCTATTTGCCTCTCTAACTCTCTGGTGAGTAACTATTGCACTAGTCAACTTGCTGTTCTGGTGGGTAACTAGTTCTAGTTAATTTGCTGTTCTTACATAATATCAACCCCATGATCTGAAAGATGGGGATATAGCTCAGTCTGCCTTTCTTGTTTTCCTCCCAATGTTTGAAATTTAAAAGTTATATTTATTCATTCATTCATTCATTCATTCATTCATTCATTCATTTTTTGAGACAGGATCCCACTCTGTCACCCAGGGTGGAGTGCAGGTGGCATGATCTCGGTTCACCACAGCCTCGACCTCCTGGGCTCAAGCAGTCCTCCCACTTCAGCCTCCTGAGTAAAAAATTATTTTTAAACCTTCTATTTGTTACTTACAAAATTTTAAGTGATATGTAAATGATTTACTTAAATCATTGCTTCTTGTTCACAACTCCTCAAACCCGGGAGGCAGAAGTTGCAGTGAGCCAAGATCACATCATTGCATTCCAGCCTGGGCAACAAGAGCAAAACTCCATCTCAAAAAAAAAAAAAAAAAAAAAAAAAAACTTGACTCACCATTTTGAAAGTGAGGATTTTTGCACTCCTACCCTTTTGTCTTCCTGTCAGCTGCATTTATTTTTGCATTGTGCAGGTCACTAGTGTTTATGTTCTGATCATCAGCTACAGCCAACACTTCCATGCTTTGTCCATAGTTTGACTCCAAAAGTTTATGTTATTATGACTGTTTAAATATTACCTTTGCTGAGTCAAGTAATACCTTAGGATTCTATTTCTTCTCTTAAAATCAAATGTCAGGACCCCTGAGTAAATGATAAGAAACTCTTCCTAGCATTGTGGTCAAATTGATGCTCTTTTCTTATGCTTCATCAAACACTCAAAACATTGCCACACTTTAGTTTGCTTTGTATTTGGACCATGTATTTGGACTTTCTTACACACTTTTGTTTTTCCTGGAGTTTCTAATTGCCTTTCTTTTCCTTCTTACACTGTTTTATTTTGGAGACTGAGTCTCGCTTTGTCACCCAGGCTGGAGTGCAGTGGTATGATCACGGCTCACCACAACCTCTGCCTCCCAGGTTCAAGCAATTCTGCCCCAGCCTCCCAAGTAGCTGGCATTATAGGTGTGCACAACCATGCCTGGCTAATTTTGATATTTTTTAGTAGAGATGGGGTTTCACCACATTGACCAGGCTGGTCTCGAACACCTGATCTCAAGTGGTCTGCCCACTTCAGCCTCCCAAAGTGTGGCGATTACAGGCGTGAACCACTGTGCCTGGCCATCTTTTATTTCTTATACTTTATTGTACCTTCAAATTTTTCAAATTTTCTGTGACTCCACTCCTTAATCATGTCTCCCATTTCCTTGGACACTTCCCTTTCTGACCCATCCATTCTCTTACTGCCTCCTGGACAAGCTGTTTTCTAACCCTGCAATCTCACTGTCATCCTGGGACTTTCCATCATTGTGGTCTTGGGTTGGACCCAGTATTTCTGAATCCTGTATCTTCCTCTTTCTTGGTTTATTGCTTTATTTTGCTAGAATACAACTTCAGATAAGCCATTAAAAGGGGGTACATGAAAAGTAAATTTTCTGTATCGCTGCATGTTTGAAAATATTCTTTCCCTCACCTTTGACTGACGGTGATGGTTAAAGAATCTAAGTTGAAAATCATTTTCCCTAAGAATGTTACAAGTATTCATTCTCCATCTTTTAGAACCCAGTGTTGCTGGGATGGCTAGAGCTAGTCTGACTCAATGCCTTCGTTGGCTGATTTCTTCTCTCTTTGAACATTTTTAGGATTTCCTCTTTACCCTGGTCTTTCATGAAGATGTGTCCAGGTAAAGATGTATTCTCTCATTGTGCTGGGTACCTGGTGGGTCCTTTCAACGTAAAGACTGTCTTTCAGCTCTGGGGAATTCTCTTGCTGGTTCTTTGGCTAATTCCTCCTCTCCATTTTCTGCTCACTCTTTCTACGGCTCAAGATGGTCCAGGTAGAGCTCATCTTTGACATTGTGACCTACATTCTGGAAGACATCTTCAACTTTGTTTCAGGCTTTCCAATTTTTTTTCCTACAGTCATAGTTTTAATCCTTCAGAATTATCTCTTGTCTCCTGATCACTTTTCATGAAAACCTGTCTTTGTTTTATGGCTATAACATTTTCTAATATAATCCTCTGCTCTCTGAATTAGTTCTATTTCCTCCCAGGTCAATTTTTTCTGCTGAGCTTGATCTTTCTCTTTCATGATGCGGATTCCCTTCATATACCTGCAGCTCCTTGGGCATTTGTTCATATTTACAAAAGAACTGGGCATCTGGTGTGGGTTTCTTCTGCTGTTTTGTAAGGAGGGTTAGTTTTCTGCTAGGCCTCTCACCAACTGAAGATTTTGACTGTGTGGTCTGGGTCGGGTGGGATGAGCAGTGCAACTGACAGGCTTCGTTTCAGGTAAGTATGCCAAAAGCCAGCTGTATATCAGGTCCCCCACATGCCAGAAAGAGGAGACCTTCATTTTGAGTCATGAAAATGCATACTGGGAGTCTTAACTTTGCCAGGCAACTTGCTCACTCTCTTTAGAGAAGAGCTTTCTGCTTTTTAGCCTTGGTGTAAAAGCTGCAGCCTGCTTTCAACACAAGGTAAGGGATGGGGCCAGAGAGACAGTCCTAACCCCTTGTACAGACCTGCAGGTAATGCCCTGTCCTCAGCCCCTCCTTCCCTTCTGCACTCCACCAAAGCTGCCAGTTCTAGGGCAGAATCTTCCCGTGGGCCTCTACTCCCACCTCCCCTGTGACCCTCCTGGAGTGAATTCTAGGCTGGGCCCATTCCATCAGCAGCCCACTCCCATCTGTTTTCTACCTTTCACACATTTGCTGAAATCTCTTGTTTCAACAGAAAGATGGTGAAACCACCATCCCCCACATTTGTTCCTGGGGACTTATTCCTTTTTTAACTTCTCCACTTTTATTTTGGTGGTGCATCAGGAGCAATGGGAGACAAAGGCTGGGCCTGCTGGTCTATCTTGAATTGGGAGTGCCGAATGCCTGGATTCCAATAGCAGTGACTGGTGGGCACCTCATTTCACAGATTTTAAATAGTAATGAGTTTACATGAAAATAAAGTAGTTTTGTATAAGGTAACTTAAAATCATATAATTTACACGAAGCAAATGACTTTCCACTAAATGGTACTGCCTTTACAGAATTTAAATAGATTTAAAGTAGGTTCTAAATTCGAATGGCTGCTGGTAACTACATTTAAAAGATGGCTTTGAATTCCTTACCATGGCCACCTCTCACAATGACCCAATGAGTCATTGCCAACCCTTTGCGGATGATAAAACGGAAGATTAGAGAGATTGAATGACTTGCTCAAGGACACATAGTCAGAAAGTAGCATCTCCCAGGTAAGTTTCCGGGATTTAGCAGGGCTGAGGTCAGGATGGAATCTGGAAGATAAACTTCAATCTAAGAGGGCTTTAACCTATAAACGGGAGAAAATATTTGTAAATCATACATTTCATAGTAAATTTGTATCCAAAATATATAAAAATCTCTACAACTCAATAGTAAAAAGACAAATAACTCAATGAAAAACTGGGCAAAGGACCAGGTGCAGTGGCTCTAGCCTGTAATCCTAGAACTTTGGGAGACCAAGGCTGGCAGACTGCTTGAGCCCAGGAGTCAAAGACCAGCCTGGGAACTACAGCAAAACCCCATCTCTACACAAAACATAAAAATTAGCCAGGCAGGGTGGCACGAACCTATAGTCCCAGCTACTCAGGAGGCTGAGGTGGGAGGATCACTTGAACCTGGGAGGTCGAGGCTGCAGTGAGCCGAGATGGAGCCACTGCACTCCAGCCTGGACAACAGAGTTAGACCCTGTCTCAAAAAAAGAAAAAAGAAAAACCTGGACAAAGGATCTGAATAGACATTTCTTCAAAGAAGTTATACAGTGATCAGTATATGAATTCTATCTCAATAAAAGTGGTTTTTAAAAGAAAAGAAAGAGGAAAACTAGTTGGGAATAAAAAAGAGGTAATAAAACCAGAATATCATGGCCGTGGTTCAGTGATGGGATGGATGGAAAGGGGAGAACTGGGGTCAGCTGAGGTAGGGGTGGGGACAAGAGAGTCCTTATCAGGAGTAGGGAGGTGGGTGCACAGGAGGAGACAGGACCAAGAGGACAAGTCCATGAGCCATTTTAACAGTTACCCTTATCCTTTGGGTGGCTGCACCTGACTTAGAGTGTCAGTAATCCTTGCGTTATGGAGTCTGTGCCCACCTCTCCCCAGGCTGGGGCAGGATGTGGTCCTCTCCTGGGAAAGCTCCTCCCACCCTCACCCACCCCTACCTCCCAAGAACAGGCTCCATTTTTTTTTTTTTTTTTTTTTGAAATAGAGTCTCACTCTGTTGCCCAGGCTGGAGTGGCACGGTCTCTGCTCACTGCAACCTCCATCTCCCAGGTTCAAGTGATTCTCCTGCCTCAGCCTTCCGAATAGCTGGGATTACATTACAGATGTGAGCCACCACACCTGGCTCATTTTTGTATTTTTAGTAGAGACGGGGTTTCACCATGTTGGCCAGGCTGGTCTCGAACTCCTGACCTCAAGTTATCTGCTTGCCTTAGCCTCCCAAAGTGCTGGGATTATAAGCGTGAGCCACTGCACCCAGCCAGGCTCCTCTTATAATAACAGTTAACATTCATGGTAGGCACTGGGATAAACTTAACAAATTGTGTTTGCTTTTGAGACAGGATCTCATCTGTCATCCAGCCTGGAGTGCAGTGGTCCAATCACAGCTCACTGCAGGTTTGACCTCCTGGGCTCAAGTGATCCTCTCACCTCAGCCTCCCAAGTAGCTGGTACCACAGGCATGCACCGCCATGCCTGGCTAATTTTTTATTTTTGTGTTTTGTAGAGACGGGGTCTTTTTATGTTGCCCAGACTGGTCTCAGACTCCTGGCCTCAAGGGCTCCTCCCATCTCAGCCTCCCAAAGTGCTGGGATTACAGGTGTGAGCCACTGCGCTAGGCCAATATATACTTTTTATTATAGAAAATTTTAAACACGCACAAAAGTAGACAAGATGGTCTAATGACCCCACTATGTACCTATGCCAGCTTCAACAGCTATCAATGTTTTTCTAATTCGTTTCATGTATGCAATCCATACCACCACGTGCTCAACTCTGTGCTTACATATGTGATCTTGTGGAATCCTTAGAACAAGCCCATGAAGTGAGTGCTCCACTTAACCCCATTTTTCAGATGAGGACACTGAGGCTCAAAGAGATAAGATCACTTTCCTATAGAGGTAGGAATGCTGGAATTCAAACACAGGACCCTTTGATTCCAGATCCTGAGTGTTGTTGTTTGAGATAGCTTCGCACTGTCACCCAAACAGGAGTGCAGTGGTGTGGCCTCAGCTCACCACAACCTCCACCTCCCAGGTTCAAGCAATTCTCATGCCCCAGCCTCCCGTGTAGCTGGTATTACAGGCGCGCACCACCACGCCTGGTTGATTTTTGTATTTTTTTTTTTTTTAGTAGAGACAGGGTTTCACCACATTGGCCAGGCTGGTCTCGAACTCCTGACCTCAAGTGATCTGCCTGCCTCAACCT
This sequence comes from Papio anubis, assembly GCF_008728515.1. Classification (NCBI taxonomy): domain Eukaryota; kingdom Metazoa; phylum Chordata; class Mammalia; order Primates; family Cercopithecidae; genus Papio; species Papio anubis. The sequence continues at coordinate 93,465,022 of NC_044988.1, read as the reverse complement.
CCCAAAGTGCTGGGATTACAGGTGTGAGCCATCATGCCCAGCCCGGATTCTGTGTTTTCATACTATCCTCAGCTGCTTGCCAAAGAAGGAAAAAGAAGGATAAAGAAGGATGTTCCCATGTTCTCACCAGCAAACCCCAATCCCAACCCTCTGCCTCTTGCCATCCCCCTTCGCCAGAAATGGGGCTGTTTGACTCATCTTGGAATGAGTGTTGAACCAGGGAGGCTAAGAGCTGCCTGTGCCAGGATGGAAAGCCTGAAGTAGGTGTTCTGCTACAGCTAACTGTGACCTTGGGCAGGTCACTGTCTCTCACTTAACTTCAGGTTTCTCCTCTGTCAAACGGGAATAAGACTAACTCATCAAATCATTGTTGGGTTTCAAGAATACAAAAAATGAAAAGTGCCTGGCACATGTTAGGTGCTCTGCAAATGGCAGCCATTACTTCTTTTTTTTTTAACAACAGGAATGTCGTATTGACTTTTTGGATGAGTCTGCAGGCAAATCTAAGTGCAGCAGTTAGGGTGGGGCAGGGGGTAGGCAGAGTAGGGAGAGCCAAACCCATCTGGGAGGAGCCCTGTTTGGTTGGGGTGGAGACTCTTTAGAAGTCCAGAGATCTTGTCTTTTTTTTTTTTTTTTTTTTTTGATAGAATATCGTTCTGTCGTCCAAGCTGGAGTGCAGCGGTGCGATCTCAGCTCACTGCAACCTCTGCCTCCTGGGTTCAAGTGATTCTCCTGCCTCAGCCTCCCAAGTAGCTGGTATTACAGGCCTATGCCACCACACCAGGCTAATTTTCGCATTTTTGTAGAGACGGGGTTTCACCATGTTGCCTAGGCTGGTCTTGAGCTCCTGACCTTGGCCTCCCAAAGTGCTGACATTACAGGCGTGAGCCTCTGCACCCGGCCTCATATCTTATCCCTTCTTTAGTGTCTCAGTGATTGTAAGCCCCCAGCACTGGGAATTCAGGATGTCCTGTTCCAGACTGCATTACAGCACTGGCTCTGCAATAATAATGACTACAAATAATGGCTGCCATAGCCTAGGCCTTCACTACGTGCCTGACCCTGGGGCTTACTCTGGCTAATAGAATGCACTAGAAGTGACATTTTGTGATTCCCATGCTAAGCCTTAAGAGATCTGCAGCTTCTACCTTCACTTCTTGAAATGCCCCTCCTTGGAATCCAGCCACCATACTGTGAGGAAGCTCAGGCAGCCATGTGGAGAGGTCCATGTGGGAGAAAACAGAGGTCCCTGGCCTGTAGCTCAGGCAAAGATTCCAGGTGCATCCACTGTCAGCTCTGTAAGCGAGGTGATTTTGGATAGCCCACGCCTCTCAGGACCCCAGCTTACACTACGTAGAGCAGGATTATTACCTGGTCAACCCATAGCATAATGAGAAAGAGAAAATAGTTGATTTTCAAAGCATAAATTTGGGGGCTGGTTGTCATGCAGCAATAGGTATTTAAAACGTCCCATTTTAATGATGTGGAAACAGAGGCTCGGAGTAGATAAGTAACATACCCAGGGTCATAGCTAGGATTCACGGAATCTGGATTCAATTCAAATTCTGCCTAACTTCTTTTCTTTTTCCTTTATTTTTGCTACTGGCAGGATCAACCAGGTAAGGCCTACCTAACTTCAAAACCTGGGGTTGGCTGGGCAAGGTGGCTCATGCCTGTAATCCCAGCACTTTGAGAGGCCAAGGTGGGAGGATTGCTTAAGCCTAGGAGTTTGAGACTAGCTGTGGCAATATAGTGAGACCCCTGTCTCTACCAAAAAAAAAAAAACCTGAAGATTAGCCAAGCACGGTGGCACATGCGTGTAGTCCCAGTTACTTGGGAGGCTGAGGTGGGAGGATTGCTTGAGCCCAGGAGGCAGAGGTTGCAGTGAGCCAAGACTGTGTCACTGCACTCCATCCTGGGAGACAGAGCAAGACCCTGTCTCAATAAAAATTAAAACATAAAATAAATTTTTAAAAAACCTACTGTCTTCTGAGAGCAAGATATTGCCTCTACTGTTTAGTCTTTGAAACAGCCTAGGGCTGGATGACACAACACCCATTTCAGAGAAGAAACAGACCCAGACAGAAAGAAGAAAGATCCGATTCTATGCATGGGGGCCTGAAGCTTGTCCTGCACCCCAATAGCCGCACTCCTACCTGAATGCATATGTGACATGAGGCCGTCTATCTGTGTCTCTCTGGACGTCTGTGTATCTGTGAGCATGTGATGTATGTGTGTGCTGTCATGGTGGCGTGTATTGATATGTACCTGTGATGCGATTGTGTGCTGGGGGGAAGCCTGTATAGCCTGTGGCATGTGTTCGTCTGTGTTTTCGTGCGTGTGTGAGAGGGTGTGGTATACACGGAGGCCCGTCTGTGTGAGTGGTGTGGGTGTGTGAGCGTGCATGTGCGGGATGTGTGTGAGATGGGTGGCGTATGGCACAGTGTGCGTTCCAGGAGAGGAGACCCGGTGCCTGGTCTCGGGCGTGTTTTCCCTCCTCGAGCATCCCAGCATCTTGCTGACACTGATCTGGGTCTGGGAACATCTTTCCTGAATAAACATGATGTCATTTCCATTCCATTCAGCCTGCGCCGGGACAGCTGCTGTCAGCATCACTGAGGGAAATGCCACCTCGGCCCTGACAGCTGCCACTTGGCACACTTTGTAGAGAGCTTCTCCGGGAAGGAAAAAACCAGCCAGTCATGCAGATGCTATTTAAAGTATGTTGCATCTTGATGAGAAATGTAGAGGAAGCTAGAGTGTGCTGGGGGCGGGGAGAGTAGCTCAGGACCCTGGGCTGGGGGTGGGGAAGGCTTGGGTGACCAAGATACAGGGTCCATGTATCTCAAGCTAATTCCTACCTTCCATTTTACAGATGAGGAAACTGAGGCCAAGACAGGCACAGGGACTGGCCCAAGGCCACAGAGAGCAAGTCAGAATTGCAGAATGTGAGAGCAGGACATCATGATCAAAATCTTCAAATCTAACGCCCATATTGTACCAATGGAGAAACTTAGACCCAGAAAGAAGAAGCAATTTGCCCGCATCCGTGCAGGAAATCAGTGGCAGAGCTGGGATCTGAGCCCAGGTCTGAGGCATGGGTATTTGATCTTTGGCTTGAACACACTAACCATCTCTGTCTTGCATACAGTAGGAGCTGAACAAATATTTGTTAAATGACTCATATTGCTTTGGATAACTTAGAAGTGCACTGAATTGTTCCATCCTCTTCCCTGCCTTTCAGATCCAGGAGCACCATGTGTCTGCCCCATGCTGCTGCTCTGGGGGTGTCCCCCATGCTGGAATTGGTTTCTACTCTACCAGGAAGTATGTAAGTTGCTCCCGGTCAGAGAAGGGGACTTCTCACTCTTTTAAGTTGGCGCCTTGAGAGTTCAGCAAACCTAGGCCTAAGTTTGACCCCTACTGTCTAGCTAATCTCTCTACCCTGGCCAAACTCCTAACTGTCATTTAAGGCTTTTTATCATTCCGCCCCTTTCTACCTTTTCTTGCTCATCCCCAGCATCCAACTCAGAACCTGAAACAGAACAGGTTCTGAAGGAATGTTTATTGAATGAATGCCCTGCACAGTGACTCACTAATGGGCCCTGGCCCAGAAAGCCAGCCTGTCCCCCGAGAAGCAAAAGGAAAGAATGACACCAGCGTGACATTGAGTTCCAGGCTAATTAGAAGCCAACCTCTAGTAATTCATAAGATTCAGCCAAGTTTGTCTTTAAGATCTTACCTCCATCCTTTCCGGGCCACCTCACCTTCCCACTATCATACCCAGGCCTGCTGCCTCTCTGATGCGTAAATCACCCGCCAGGCTCTCTCTCGGGGGCCCAAGGCTCTAATATAACTTATTTCTCCCTTAACCTCCAGAGAAATTCTTTTACTCTAATTGAGACCGATTGTCTTGAATGTTGGGAAAGCAACCTGATTAAACATGTTCATAATGACACATGAAGGACTTGTATGCCATCCAACTTTCTTAGAGATGTTGGCAAAAATGGAAGAAGGAGAGAAGGAAGGAGTTGAGAAATAGTGCTAATAATGAGATTTAACAATAAAGCAGGATTGGAAGTGAACTCAGACAAGAAGCACTTTCCTAATGTTTACAAAAGCTTTGAGGCTGGGTGTGGTGGTTCACGCCTGTAATCCCAGTACTTTGGGAGGCTGAGGTGGGTGGATCACTTGAGGTCATGGGTTCGAGACCAGCCTGGCCAGCATGGTGAAACCCTGTCTCTACTAAAAACACAAAAATTCATCAGGTGTGGTGGCGAGCACTGTAATCCCAGCTACTTGGGAGGCTGAGGGAGGAGAACCGCTTGAACCCAGCAGGCAGAGGTTGCAGTGAGCTGCGATCTCCCCATTGCACTCCAGCCGGGACAAAAGAGGGAGACTCTGTCTCAAAAAAAAAAAAAAAAAAAAAACTCTGAATGGCCCGAAATATGCATAATGGATTCCCTGTGGTTCCATTACTCTCTGTCATTCTGTCTGGCTGCTTTAGCATATTCCTGCTGTTTGATATCACTCTGATAGAAACCAGCTTTGTGGATATGTAAAATTTAGATGCTTATGTTTAACTTATTAAAAGCATGCATTGTATTTATTTTACTTTTGATGTATTGAAAGCATAGCATAGGCAAGGCTGGGCACGTTGGCTCACACCTGTAATCCTAGCACTTTGGGAGGCTGAGACGGGTGGATCACCTGAGGTCAGGAGTTCGAGACCAGCCTGGCCAACATGGTGAAACCTTGTCTTTACTAAAAATACAAAAATTAGCCAGGCATGATGACGCGTGCCTGTAATTCCAGCTACTCAGGAAGCTGAGGCAGGAGAATCACTTCAACCTGGGAGGTGGAGCTTGCAGTGGGCCAAGATCACACCATTGCACTCCAGCCTGGGTGACAGAGCAGGACTCCATAAAAAAAAAAAAAAAAAAAAAAAAAAGAAAGAAAGAAAAAAAAAAAAAAAGAAAGAAAGAAAGAAAGAGAGAAAAAAGAAAAAGAAGAAAGTTATTTGCTTTTATTGAAGTCTGACATGTACGCTGATGGTGCGCAAACAATGGTGGTTACACAGATCCAGGCAGTGGCACCAAACTGCACTAACAATCATTGCATCCTTCGCCACCACACATATTTAACACTGTGGTTTTAAAAAAAATACCCTGATGAATCGATACATATTATGACTATTATTAAACTCTAGACACTTCTTTTTACTACACTGTGTGAAAAATTGGGAAGTAGCACATAAAGCCCTTCTGTTGCAAATTTCAATACAATGGTTGTCTCAATAAAAAGCACTTGTGTGATTATTTGAATTGTAGCTGAACCACCCACTTCTTTCCTAGAACAACACTTGCGCTTGAAAGCATGACTAACAGATAAATTTGGGTTAATCAAACTTTGGTATTTGGCAGACATTTTCTCAAAAGTCAAAGAAGTGAGCCTGTCACTTTAAGGAAATCAACTATTGGTATTCATTGCCAGCAATAAAATTTGAGGTTTCAAGAGAAAACTGAGTTTGATAACTTCTTTATACCTAAAAACTGATGAGATATTGTCAAGTGTGATTTTTTAAAATATTGTCTATTGGGATGTGTCAGTATTTGGAAAATCTGCATAGTTCAGTAAACTAGTATTTTCCAAGTGACAATTCATGATGTTGTGAAATCATGCATAAGTGAAATATCCATTCAGAGTGCAAGGTGGATTTCATGGAACAGTATGGAAAGTTTATTGATAGGATTCAGAGTCTACATTGCAACTAACGTTGAAAAGGCTACTTATCAAGTTTTGGTGTACTATCAAAGTATAACATCCATAACTGTCTTAAAAAGTTAGGAAAATACTCCTCCCTTTTCCAACTACATATTTGCATGAGACCACATTTTTTTCCATATACTTCAATCAAAACAACATATCACAACAGACTGAATGCCACAGCAAGTATAAGAATCGAGTTTTCTTCTACTAAGCAAAACATCAGAGATTTGCAAAAATGTAAAACAATACCACACTTCTCACTAAACTATTGTTTTGGAAAATGTTGTTTTTCGTAAGAATTGGGCTTTTTATGTTAGCAGGTAATGGATTGTTCTTTTTCAATAAATAAATGCTTTTTTTTTTTTTGAGACAGAGTCTCGCTCCGTCACCCAGACTGGAATGCAGTGGTAAAATCTTGGCTCACTGCAACTTCGCTTCCCTGGTTCGAGCAATTCTCCTGCCTCAGCCTCCCGAGTAGCTAGGACTACAGGCACCACCACACGTGGCTATTTTTTGTATTTTTAGTAGAGATGGTGTTTCACCATGTTGGCCAGGCTGGTCTTGAATTGCTGACCTCTAGTAATCCACCCACCTCGGCCTCCTAAGGTGTTGAGATTACAGGGGTGAGTCACCATACCCGGTCAATAAATACATATTTTAAAGTTTTTAGTTTTAATTGTTAATATTATAAATATCAATAAATATATACAACATGAATACAAACTCTTTGACCTATAATACATTTTATAAGTGTAGAGGGGTTCAGAGACCAAATGTCTGAGATCCACTGAACAGGGTAATTATCTCCATTTTATAAAGAGAGAAGCTGAGGTTCAGGGAGGCAAAGTGACTTCTCATCAATCACCCAAACAGTGGATGGCAAACCCTAATTCCAAAGCCCACATTCTTCCCCACTGCGCTCTGCTTTTTAGTTTGACTCTCAAGCATCATTGCAACAAATGCAGGAATCCTGCTTTGCAGCTTTCAAAGGGCTTTCTCTTCCATTATCTGCTCTGATTATCGCAACAGCCTGGAAAGGTTGAAATTATTTACATTCTTTCTGAATAGACAGGGATACTGAGGCTCAGAGAGGTGTAATGTGTTTGCCCAAGGCCCCACTGGGAGGAAGAGAACTGGGATTCGAGCCAGGCTGATCTGACTCTAGAATTTGCCTTCTCCAGGACATTCTGTGGTGACTGAATGGACGTACCATTCGCACAGGTCTTTGTGCAATCACTTGTTGAAAACACGTTGTTTCAGGTCACCCTGTGTTATTTATTTGAAACGTGCTTGATAATTGGAGTCAGGTCGTGCTTAATAATTGGAGTCAGGTCGGTTTAGAAATCCTATATACAGGGAAATTCAAGTGCATTTAGAGAGTGTGGAGAGATTACAAATGTCAGGTTAAAACATCGTAACTACTTTTGTCTCCTAGAACCATGAGCTGATTTCTAACCACTCAAACAAATTAACTTTCCTACACTGAGTGATTCGTGTGCTGAAAAACATAATGTTCATGTCATTTGTCTTAGTTTGGACTCCTCAAGACAGTGATTTGGGTTCAAATGATTTATTTGGGAGATGGTGCCAGGAAGCATGGTGAGAAAGAGAAGTGAGACTGGGAAGGGAACAAAGTTGACAAAGGATATGGTGATTCAGGGTGACCACTGTGGATAACTGGGGCTTAAGACCACTGAGGATCCGCCAGAGACTGCATAGGACATGTCTTGAAAGTGTCCAGCTGATAAGCAAGGAAGCTGGAGTATTTATTCACTAGTTCCTGTTCTTTTTGAGACAGGGTCTCACTTTGTTGCTCAGCAAGTGCAGTGGCACGATCACTGCTCACTGCAGCCTCAACCTCCCGGGCTCAAGCAATCCTCCCACCTCAGCCTCCCAAGGAGCTGGGACTACAGGCACACGTCACCATGCCCAGATTATTTATTTATTTACTTACTTATTTATTGTAGAGATGGGGGTCTCTCCATGTTGCCCAGGCTGGTCTCGAACTTCTGACCTCAAGTGATCCTGCCTTGGCCTCCCAAAGTGCTGGAATTATAAGAATGAGCCACCACCTCTGGCCTCATCCTTCATTTCTGAGGACTGTTCTGGGGAAATAACCCTCCAGAACTCCCAACGGCTCACAGGTGGGCTGAGCATCCCCAGAGAGCTTCCACAGGTGGGGAGATACAGGGAGCTCCTGCTTATAGGGAGATGTCTACAGGTGATCTTGGGGTTAGCCTAAAGAGAGAAGCAGAGTGTCCACCGCAGGTGCTGCAGCCCCATGGCCACACCTTTCACATTCGACAAATCCTTGTAGGAGTCCCTCTATGCCAGGCCCTGTCTTGGGCACTGAAGCTGCAGAGACAAGCGACCAACGCAAGCCTTGCCCTTGTGACATTATCTTGGGCTGACCTCTCTTTCTGCACCCTATTGAGAAAGAAGAATGGATCGTGATGTTCTCACAATAACAACCCATGTTGGTTGAGTGAAGTAACATGAAGCATTTAGAAGCTGAAAGACTTATTTTTTTCTTAGATGAGACTAACATGGACCTATGCCTGGCATTTTATTTAACAGATATGTGTATAAGGTTAAAAGTTCAATTAAAAAAAAAAGACGGAGAAGAGAAGAGGGGCTCCGGGAAAAGGGCAGAAGGAACACAGTAGATGCATAGGAGGCTTGCATCATGATAGGAATTGCAGCTTTTTTTTTTTTTTCTAGTTGTAGACATTGCAAGATTTTGCAAATTGTAAGAAAGCCAATGGTGACAATCGTGTTGATAAAAGCAATAGCTACCAGGCGCTTTGAACACATGTTGTCATTTGATTCACATGACAACCCTGATGGTTGGGGACTGTTAGCTTCATTTTACAGACAGGGAAACTGAGACTCAGAGAGGTGCAGTGTCTTGATCAAAGACATGGCTGGCTTAAAAGTCAAGTCTTTCTAAATCCAAAGTCCTGAATCTTTTCACCAAGTCAAATAGCGAAGGGGAAGAGTGAAAAAAGGAAGAGGAAATGGCTAGGAGCAAGAGGAAGAGGAAGATGAAGGGAATGAGAGGAATAAGGGCAGAAAGGGAGAAGCTGTAGGGAGGGAGCCACCTATTACCTAATGAGTGTCTTCACTCCATCTAGGAAGAAGCACCCCTCTGGGCCCTTGCAGTCCCCTAAGCTTGGCCACAGTTGAATCGTGGTGTAAAGGAAAGGGTACTCCTTCTTGGTGATGGCTGAAGCTCTTAGCAGGGTGAACAGATTGGCAAGCAGAGTGACAGCTGGTTCTCAGGTGCTCTTCCCCCCCTCACTTGGCAACATTGAGCAGGGACATGAATCAGAAGAGGAAAAAAAAAAAGCACGGTTTGAAGGTTCAACAGGAAGTAGGAGAGTTCCTCACAGGGTCTGTTTTTGGAGCTCCCACAAGTAGAATCATGAAGTCTCTCAGTGTCTGGAAGTGACAGGAGAGCATTTTTGGCCCAAGAATTTGGCAGAAAAGAACCAGACAGCCTCTTATCATTCACACTTCTATCTTCCATCCTTCTTATTCATCTACCCTTCCATCCACCCACTCATTCATGCTTCCCTCTTCTACCGCCCCTCCAGGCATGTATCCAGTCCATTCATTTATTCAATTACTCAAAATACTCTTGGAACCCAGTCTGTGCAAGACACTCTGTTGGATTCTGGAGACCCAGAGGTGACTCAGTTAAGATCCCTGTCCTCTCAGAGCTGACGGTCTGGTGGGGGAGACAGACAGAGTCAAGAATGACTCCAAGAGAAAATGCAAATCATCAGGATCTTCAAAGAGATGCAAACCATAGACACTAGAAGCAAAGGAGAGGAGTAAGGAGGAGGAGAAAGAAGAGGAGGAGGAGAAAGGGAGGAAGAAAAAGAACAAGGAGAAGGGAGGAAGAAGGAGAAGGAGGGGGAGGAAAGGGAGGAAGAGGAGGAAGAGGGGAGGAAGAAGGAGAAAGAGAGGAAGAAGGAGAATGATCATACATATATATCACACTCTTAGAGGAATCATATGAGGGCAGGAAGATATGGGAGAACCAAATGAAGGAGGTAATGTCTGGACTGGGCTTTGAAAAATGAGTAGGATTTATTAGGGAAATGCAAATCAAAACCACAATGGGGCCTGGGCGCGGTGGCTCATGCCTGTAATCCCAACACTTCAGGAGGCCGAGGAGGGTGGATCACTTGAGGTCAGGAGTTTGAGACCAGCCTGTTAAACATGGTGAAACCCCGTCTCTACTAAAAATATAAAAATTAGCCTGGCATGGTGGTGGGCACCTGTAATCCCCGCTACTCAGGAGGCTGAGACAGGAGAATCACTTGAACCCAGGAGGCAGAGGTTGCAGTGAGCCGAGACTGCGCCATTGCACTCCAACCTGGGTGACAAGAGTGAAACTCTGTAAAAAACAAACAAACAAACAAAAAACCCACAACAAACCCCTTGGATGGCTCACATCCATTAGAATGGCTACTATCAAAAGAAAAAAAAAAACCTCAAAATGAAACAAAACAGAAAATAGCAAGTGTTGGCAAGGATGTGGCACACTGGTGCACTGTTGGTGGGAATGTGAAATGGTGTAGCCATCATGGAAAAGAGTACGGCAGTTCCTCAGAAAACTAATAATAGACTATCATAGCATCCAGCAACTCCACTTCTTGCTATGTACCCAAAAGAATTGAAAGCAGGGTCTCAAAAAGATATCTGTATACTCATGTTCACAGCAGTATTATTCACAAAACCAAAATGTGAAAACAGCCCAAGCATCCATCAACAGTTGAATGACTAAACAAAATATAGTATATACATACGATGGAATATTCTTCAGCCTTAAAAATGAAGGGAGCTGGGCATGGTGCCTCATGCCTGTAGTCCCAGCACTTTGGGAGGCCAAGGTGGGTGGATTGTTTGAGCCCAGGAGTTTGAGACCAGCCTGGCCAACATGGTGAAACCCTTTCTCTAGGAATAATGCAAAAACTATCCAGGAATGATGGTGCACACCTGTAGTTCCAGCTACTCGGGAGGCTGAGGTGGGAGGATCACTGGAGCCTGGGAGGTCAAGGCTGCAGTGAGCTATTATCACGCCACTGCACTCCAGCTTGGGTGAGAGTAAGACCTTGTCTCAAAAAATAAAAATAAAAATGAAGGAACCCCTGACCCACGCTACAACATGGGTGAACTTGGAGGATATTCTGCTACGGGAAACAGCCAGTCACAAAAAAATAAATACTATGTGATTCTACTCACATGAGGTTCCTAGATTACTGAAATTTGTAGGCACAGAAAGTAAAATGGCCGCTGCCAGGGACTCGGGGAGAGGAGAATGGGGAACTTTTTAGTGTTGACAGAGGCATTACTTTGGCAAAATGAAAAGAGGTTCAGTTTTCCAAGAGATCTGTTGCACAAGAATGTGAATGTACTCAACGCTACTGAACTATACACTTAAAAATGGTTAAGATGGTAAATTTTATGTTATGTACATTTTACCAAAATAAAAAAATGGGCAGGATTTAGACATATGGAGATGGGGAAGAAGTAAATTCCAGGCAGAGAGAACATGTTGAGAAAGTCACGGAGGTGAGCAAGATAAAACCAAGAGGCGGGGAGAGAAAGGCTCCATTTGCCTGCGGCATAGAAAAGAAGGAAGAGGCTTGGATAAGACACAGCTTCCTTAACGACCTGGGTGGGCGACAGAAAGAGAACTTAGATGGAATTGAGGAGAATGCATGTATAGGATGGATGACTTAATGAAGAAGACATAGCATCCACCACTTCTCAGAGACCCTGCAAGGCACCACCTGGAGCCCTCATCAAGTCATATCAATTTTCTAATCTGCAAGATGGTGATGATAAGACCTGCCTTGTGAGGCTGTTTGTGAACATCAATGGTGATTATGGCTGGGAAAGGGCTTTTTATGCCAGAAAGTCCTGAAGAAGAATAGCCATTGTTATTACTGTGTAGAACAGCTAAGCCCAAAGCAAAAATTAGAGTCTGGTTGGTTGTGGAACTGCTAAACTGGTCATCTTTAGCATGAGTTAGAAATTATGGAAGTTTTAGTATTGGGTTCATGATTGTCGAAAATAAGTTATTTTGTTTTTTGTTTGTTTTTGGTTGTATTTTGTTTTTTGTTTGTTTTGTTTGTTTCTGTGTTTTGAGATTGTCTCGCTCTGTTACCCAAGCTGGAGTGCAGCGGCATGATCTCGGCTCACTGGAACCTCCACCTCCCAGGTTCAAGCAATTCTGGCTTAACCTCCCAGGTAGCTGTGATTACAGGAACCCACCACCTTGCCTGGCTAATTTTTTGTATGTTTAGTAGAGACGGGGTTTTGTAATATTGACCAGGCTGGTCTCAAACTCCTGACTTCAGGTGATCCATCTGCCTCAGCCTCCCAAAGTGCTGGCATTACAGGTGTGAGCCACCACACCTGGCCAGAAGAAGTTATTTTAGATGTAGAAGAGCCTAGAGAAGGTGGTGGTACAAAGATCTCGTGGTGAAAGGGATGGTTTTGAGTCGTGCACTAGTCAGCTATTGACTGCATAACAAACAGTTCCCAAACTCAATGGCAAATAAGAAGTACTTGCTTCTTACTCATGAGCCTGTGGCTGTGCTATGGGATTTTCTGGGGTTGGCTGGGTTTGGCTCTAGGCTTCAGGTCAGGTTCAAGTCAGCTCCACATGGCTCTCATTTTGGGGGCAGCAGCTACCCTGAGCATGCTCTTCTCATGACCACTGTAAGATGCCCAAGAGGCCAAGCAAACAACACAAGTACTTTTAAAGTTCTGGGTGCATCATGACTGCTAACCTTTCCTTGGCTGAAGCAGGTCACAGGGCCAAATCCCAAATCAGGCGGTGATGGACACTGCCTACTGTACTGGGAGGCACTGCAAAGTCATGTGGCAAAGGGTGTGATTGTGTAATCCGATTACACACAGAGTGAGTGAAGAGTTAGGAGCAACCATCCTGTCTTCTACAGATGTCTATGGGAGAGAAATAGACCCAGAGGCAGAAAGAACTGGGATTCGCATAGATCCAACGAGGCCCTAGACCCAGGTGTGCTGCTTCTGGGCCCATCAGACAAAGAGTAACCCAGGGCCAGGGGTGGTGACTCATGCCTGTGATCCCAGCACTTTGGGAGGCCAAGGCAGGAGGATCACGAGGTCAGGAGTTCAAGACCAGCCTGACCAATATAGTGAAACCCCATCTCTACTAAAAATACAAAAAATTAGCTGGGCATGGTGGCGGGTGCCTGTAATCTCAGCAACTCAGGAGGCTGAGGCAGGAAAATCGCTTGAACTTGGGAGGCAGAGGTTGCAGTGAACCGAGACCATACCACTGCACTCCAGCCTGGGTGACAGTGCGAGACTCCGTCTCAAACAAAATAAAAAAAAGAGAGAGAGATGGGGAAGGGGGACTCTTACCCCCCTACCTCTGGCTCCCATTTCTCCCCTACAGATTAGAGAGCAGTTTGGACACCTTCAGGGGACAGCCAAGGACAATCTTGCTGTGCCTAGCAGCAGAGTGGGCATGAGGAGGACCTCTACATTCTGCAACACCTTGTTCCACTGTCTTGTTTAACCATCATTATTCTCTGAGATAAGTATCATTACTTCTACGTTGCAGAAGAGGAAATGGAGGCAGGCGATTATCATATGGCTTGCCAAAGTTACTGTGCTAGTCAGTGGCGCTACAAGGGCAGCAGGCAAACTCAATTATTTGAATCCCTTGTTTCACCCCTCAACAGGATTAGACAAGTCTCTTAAGCTCTCTGTATCTCAGATTCACCATCCATAAAATAGGAATTAATTTAACTCCCTTACCATAACTGCTTGTTAATACAACTACCTTCTAAGCTGTAGCACCTGACATAGGGTAAGTACCCAACACATGTTGGCTAGTATATGGTCCATGTCGTGTCAGCATTTTTATTATAAATATGCACTTCATCTTTTGAAATGACTTTTTTGAGATACATTTTACATATAAAATTCGCACACTTCTAATATGCAATCCAATGGCTTTAGTAACTTTACCTAGCAGTATAACCATCATCATAAATCAGTTTTAGAACATTTTTATCCCCGCTTAAGGCCCCTCTGGCCTGTTGGCTGTTAATCTCCATTCCTACCACCACCAGCCATGCATGACCACCAATCAGCTTCCTGTCTCTATGGATTTGCCAATTCCGGACATTTCCTAGAAACGGAATCACACAATATGTGGCCTCTTGTATCTGGCATCTTTCTAAAGGCTTGTCCCTACCATAGCATGAGTCAGCGGTTTGTTCCCATTAATTGCTGAGTAATATTCCATTATGTGGATTTCCAAGTTTTGTCTATCCCTATTCGCCAGTTGATGGATGATTTAGATTGTTTCTAGTTTGGGGCTACTATGAGCAATGCTGCTGACCTCAAGTGATCCGCCTGCCTTGACCTCCCAAAGTGCTGAGATTACAGGCTTGAGCTATCGTGCCCGTTTTATTTATTATACTTTTCTAGTGGGTGTGTAATATCTCATGGTTTTTTGGGTTTTTTTGTTTTTTTTTTTTTTTTGCTACTGTTGTTTTGTTTTTTGAGACAGGGTCTCGCTCTGTTGCCCAGGCTGGAGTGCAGTGGCGTGATCTCGGTTTACTGCAGCCTCCTTCTCCCAGGTTCAAGCAATTCTCCTGCCTCAACCTCCCAAGTAGCTGGGATTACAGGTGCTTGGCACCATGCCCAACTAATGTTTGTATTTTTAATAGAGAGGGGGTTTCACCATGTTGGCTAGGCTGGTCTCGAATTCCTGGCCTCAGGTGATCTGCCTGCCTCAACATGCCAAAGTGCTGGGATTACAGGCGTGAGCCACCACGCCCAGCCTCTCATGGCGGTTTTAATTTGCAGTTCTCTAATGACAAATGATGTTGTGCATCTTCTCATACACTTAGCAACTGCATTTTACTTTTACAATGAGGAAAACATACATAATAAAATAAGAGGTCAAATGAGTAGCCATCCCTCTCTAATGAGTGAAAGCTCTCCCTGCCCTTTCCCCACCTCCCCTTCCCTACCTCACCGCAAATGCGCAAACACCCCCATCTGTCTAGGGCAGGAGGAGGGAACAATACCAGCACCTGTTCGGCAGCAAAGGGACCCTGGAGGCTGGGGCTGCTGAATATAAGGGGACCCTCTGCCCTGCCCCAGACCTTCTCTTCTTGCTGGGCATCTGCCCAGGGTCACCCAGTGGGGCCCTGGGGCATGTCAACTTGGAAGGTCACAGAAAGGCATGAATCCCAGGGACCACTGTGGGGTGCCAGATGGAGGGTCTGGCCCCCGCTGCCTCCCTCCTTCCGTTCAGGGCTGGGACATGAGGTTGGCTCAGTCCACAGCTGCCTCAATTCCACCTGGGCTGCAGGCCCCAGCATGCGGGCACTCACAGGAGAACTGAATATGGGATGTTGAAGGCAGGGTCCTTACCTGATCTCTGAAAGAGTGCCTGGCATTGGCCAGTGCCTCTTCCCTCCCCTACCTGTGCAGGTGTATGCAGCCCATGGTGTATGGTAAAGTACCAGACCTCACAGCAGACCCCGGCACTCAACCCTGAGGACACAGAGAGGAAGGACACCCTGTCTCTGCCCTCAAGAAGCCCTCGGCCAGGCACGGTGGTTCATGACTGTAATCCCAGCACTTTGGGAGGCTGAGGCGGGCGGATCACGAGGTCGGGAGATCGAGACCATCCTGGCTAACATGGTGAAACTCCATCTCCACTAAAAACACAAAAAATTAGCTGGGCGAGGTGGCGGGCTCCTGTAGTCCCAACTACTCGGGAGGCTGAGGCAGAAGAATGACGCGAACCTGGGAGGCTGAGCTTGCAGTGAGCCGAGACCACGCCACTGCACTCCAGCCTGGGCGACAGAGCAAGACTCTGTCTCAAAAACAAACACAAAAACAAAACAAACAAAAAAAGAAGCCCTCACAGGCCGAGGTGACAAGTGCTATGAAAAGATGTGCAAGGGGCCTGGGATGCCTGGCAGTAGCATGAGCAGCAGGTCATTGCTGGGTGAGAGATGTAAGCTGTTTCTGATCCTCCCAGTAGCCTTGTGAGGTGGGTCCGGCGGGTGTTATCTTAACCAGCCTGCACTTAACCAACTCGCTGGACCAATGACTGCCCTCCATCCCCCTGCGAAGGCACACGGATGCTGCCCAGAAATGCTGATGGCTTAAGCTTCTAGAGCATTCTCGACCCTGCCCAAGCTCTCCTCCCACTGACTCAGCTGTCAGCTCCCAGAATCAGGAAAGTGTGCACTCAAAAAGCTTTGGCTAATTTGTATCTATTGTCGTAATTATATTTAGCTAAACAAACAAAAAGTAATGAAATCTGACTGCAAAAGAAAGTAATGTTTTGAGAAACACTAAATCTAATGCTTTGGAAATATGCAATAGAGATGCATTGCTAAAAATAAATCTGTAGATTTAGTTTTGGGAGAGATTTGGGATGAGGGGAAGATAATAACAATGTGGAATTCCAGATTCAAACTGCTTTGCCAGTGTCCTTGCATTCCACTTACAGATCATTTTAAAAAGGACTGAAAATCGTCAGCAAGGCCAACGGGTACAGTCAAAACAAACAAGGCAGAACTCCAGCAAGGAGACCTGAACCCAAAGCAGCAGCTTTGGCCTGCACGGATTGTTTCATATTACACCAAATGGTTAAGGTATTTGTGAATCTATTTTTTAAGATTCCCCCTTTTTTTTTTTGAGACAGACTCTTGCTCTGTCGCCCAGGCTGGAGTGCTGTGGTGCCATCTCAGTTCACTGCAACCTCTGCCTCCTGGGTTCAAACGATTCTCCCACCTCAGCCCCCCAAGTACTGGGATTACTGGCATCCACCACCACGCCCGGCTAATTTTTGTATTTTTAGTAGAGACGGGGTTTCACTATGTTAACCTGGCTGGTCTTGAACTCCTGACCTCAAGTGATCCTCTCACCTCGGCCTCCCAAAGTGATGGTATTATAGGTGTGAGCCATTGCATCTTGCTACCTTTTCTGCCAATCTTTTGATTACCTGACCAAGGACTTGGAACCAATCAGGTTCGCTGAGAGGTTTCTAGTGGGTCATTATGCCCTATTTATTTATTTATTCATTTATTTATTTATTTTGATATGGAGTCTCATTCTGTCTCCAAGGCTGGCGTGCGGTGGCACAATCTTGGCTCATTGCAACCTCTGCCTTCCAGGTTCAAGCAATTCTCCTGCCTCAGCCTCCTGAATAGCTGGGATTACAGGCATGGGCCATCATGCCCAGCTAATTTTTTTTTTTTTTTTGTAATTTTTAGTAGAGACGGGTTCATTTCAGCCCAAGAGGACAAGAGGTGGTCAGCCCTGCCAGATCCTAAGGAGGGGCCCATGTTGGCCAGGATGGTCTCAAACTCCTGACCTCAGATGACGCCCACCTCGGCCTCCCAAAGTGCTGGGATTACAGGTCTGAGCCACTGCGCCGGGCCTCATTATTCCCATTTTACAGATGAGAATAAGGCTGAGAGAGACCAAGTGTCTCGTCCAAGGCCGCATAGATGAGAAGTCCTGGTGTTGAACCCTGGCCTGGGCGGCTCCTGAGCCAGGATCTTCCTGCCCCAGTAGTGGCCTCTAATAGTGGGTTTATGAATGTGAATCCAAGACTGAGGGTGAGGGTGTGCCAGTCGTGTGGTGACTGAGAGTGTCTGCGGGTGGTTGCATGAGAGTACGTGTGAGTTTGGGGATTGCGTATGAGGCTCAGAAGCCAGTCCTGGTCCCTCCTGCGTGGCCGCCATCCCCATGGCCCTGTGACATCTGCTCTCTGCAGAGACAGCTCTAAATAACCCTGTGGGAGGAGCTGCCGAGATCTGGGGTCCAAGGAGGAGGCTTGTGCATAGACAAATAGGGCATAGCCCAGGAATGACCCCACCTCGCCTGCCCTTCTGGTCCAAGAGGGCAAGAGGTGGTCAGCCTGCCAGATCCTAAGGAGGGGCCCAGCCACACTGGCAATCTCAGGCCCTGTTCCCTCCTCGGCCCCAAAAAGGCTGTCCACATGGGCCCCCTAGACACGTCCAACCTTCCAGGTGGCAGCCTCACCCTTTCCCAGAGGGCAGTGGGTCTGCATTGTGTCCATGATTCCTGCAATTTGGGGCCCCTGAGTCCTGCAATTCTTCCCTAGAACATGAAGGGCCCAGGGCAAATTGAGATGGTGCCTAGGGAGAGGCAGGACTGAACTCACCACCGCCCACTGATGGCCTGGGAGACATGGGCGCTTGTCCTCTCCAAGGCTCAGCCTCCCCATCTGTGAAATGGGAGTGGCAACACTGGCCTTATGAAAGGCAGGAAAGGCTCACACTCAGGGCTACCTGGGTTCAAACCTTCATTCTGACATTGGCTAGCTGTGTGAGCTTGCGCAAGTGACTCACCCTCTCTGTGCTTTAGTTTTTCTCATCCACAAAATGGGGAACTAATAGTATCTACTTCTTAAGGTGCCTGTGAGGGTTAAATGAGTTCATATATGTAAAATCCTTGGAGGATGCATGCCCACAGGAGGTGAAGGGCTCTGTGTATTTGGTATTACTCTTGTTCTTCTTCTTATTTTTTACCTTGCAGGGTTCGAGTGAGCATGACACGGAATGGATGCAGCAGTGTCTGCTGGAGCCCAGGACATCTTGGCTGCTGCTTCCAGCCTCGGGGGGGAAGGCAGGGAAGACACAATGAGGACAGACCCAGGAACCTCCCGGTCACTGTGCCAGCCTCTACACATGCATCCCTCCCACGGGCTCAGTGCGATCGGCTGACAGTGTGTTTTGTATCTCCTGTCTCCTTTAGTCTGACAGCGGCGTGGGAAGGCACAGAGAAGCCTCATCCCCATCTTCCAGATGAGATAACTGAGGGCTACCAGGGTCTTTTTCTGCCCCCAGGAGGTTACAGTGGAAAAGCGTTCAAGTCAGAAAGACCCTGAGTGCTCCTCACTCTGCAGACCAGGAAGGCTTCCCTCTTCCCTGAGGCCGTGGGGCAGGTCTCTGAGACCTGCTGGAGAAGGGCTTGGAAACTGCATGGAACCTCAGACAGAAAACGTGCTGTGATTGCTGAGCAATGCCTTCCACGGATGCAGGAGTGTGACGTGGCGACGTGTGACTTTGGTCAACCTGTTCCCAGTCATCTGCCTGACCTAGTGTGTGGCTTAGAGACGGGAGCCACTTGCTTATGGCCCCAAAGGAGACAGTGTTCGGCAAGGGCAGACCCTGCCTGGCCCAGCTTTCTCCCTGCCTGCCCCTGGATCGTTTCTGCTTTCTTAACTCGGTGCCTCTGCCATTGATGGTCTTGGCTGCTAGGAAGCCAGTCGTTCAGAGGGGACTGAGGAGTTGGTCAAGAGGCAGCCCCTGGCCTTGCCTCTGCCCCCATGGCCTCTCACTGTGGTATTTATGTTACCCAGGAAACTCAAGAGCTGCGCCAGAAAGCGGTAGGAAGAAAGCAGGACTTTGGTATACCATCTAGCTCTACTCCTCACCCACGGTCTCTGGGTGCAGACCCAACAAGGCTGCTCCCACCTCGCCTGGGGCACTATGCGAGTTTATACAGCCGATAGCAACAAGACCGCCAGAGCCAGCAGGAACACGGGAAATACACACAGATGCACACACCCATTGGGCAAATATTGGAAATTCACTTTTGTACACAGATACCTATATGGTCACAGGCAAATATAGTAACAGAGAATCCAGAGAATAGAGTGTAACAAATGACTCGGGCACCCACCACCTGAGTCAATACATGTTAACAATCTGTTAGTTTTGTTTTAGATGTTTTTAAATAAAAGAAACAGATGTTGAAGATTTTTTTTCTCGAAACGGAATGTCCCGCTGCTGCCCAGACTGCCATGGTGCAGTCTCAGCTCACTGTAACCTCTGCCTCCTGGGTTCAAGTGATTCTCCTGCCTCAGCCTCCTGAGTAGCTGGGACTACAGGCACACACCACCACATCTGGTTAATTTTTTGTATTTTTAGTAGAGATGGGGTTTCACCACGTTGGCCAGGCTGGTCTCGAACTCCTGACCTCAGGTGATCCGCCTGCCTCGGCCTCCCAAAGTGCTGGGATTACTGGCATGAGCCATGGTGCCCTGCCGAAGATATTTTAATTGAAGTCCTTTTTATCCCTCTCCTGTTTCATTTCCCTTCTCTACACAGAGGCAGAGGCAGAGGCTGGAGTGCCATGGTGTGATCATGGCTCACTGCAGCCTTAATCTCCTGGGCTCAAGAGATCCTCCTGCTTCAGCCTCCAAAATAGCTGGGATGACAGGCACACACCACCATGCCTGCCTAATATTTTAATTTTTTGTAGAGACAGGAGTCTCACTATGTTGCCCAGGCTAATCTTGAACTCCTGGGCTCAAGCAATCCTCCCGCCTTCACCATCCAAAGTGCTGGCATTACAGGCATGAGCCACCGCACCCAGCCTCTAAGTTCATTAAAACCATAAACAACATATAATACTGCTATTTGTGTGCTTTAAAATTTTACATAGATGGTGTCAGATATGGTTAGGTTTTGTGTCCTCACCCAAATCTCGGCTTGAACTGTAATCCCCACATGTCAAGGGAAAGACCAGGTGGAGATAACTGAATTGTAGGGGTGGTTCCCCCATGTTGTTCTCATGATAGGGAATGAGTTACCATGAGATCCAATGGCTTTACAAGGGGCTCTTCCTGCATCACTGGACACTTCTCCTTCCTGCCGCCTTGCGAAGAAGGTGCCTTGCTTCCCCGTCTGCCATGACCGTAAGTTTCATGAGGCCTCTCCAGCCATGCTGAACTGTGAGTCAATTAAACCACTTTCCTTTATAAGTTACCCAGTCTCGGGTATTTCCTTATAGCAATATGAGAACAGACTAATACAGTGTCAGATTATAATCTTTCTTTTTTTTTTTTTTTTGAGACGGAGTCTCGCTCTTGTCGCCCGGGCTGGAGTGCAGTGGCCGGATCTCAGCTCACTGCAAGCTCCGCCTCCCAGGTTTACGCCATTCTCCTGCCTCAGCCTCCTGAGTAGCTGGGACTACAGGTGCCCGCCACCTCGCCCGGCTATTTTTTTGTATTTTTTTAGTAGAGACGGGGTTTCACGGTGTTCGCCAGGATGGTCTCAATCTCCTGACCTCGTGATCCGCCCGTCTCGGCCTCCCAAAGTGCTGGGATTACAGGCTTGAGCCACCGCGCCCGGCCAGATTATAATCTTTCAACTCACTTTTGTATTAGTTTCTTAGGGATGCCGTAACACAGTATCACAAACTAGGTGCCTTCAAATAACAGAAATTTATCCTGTCCCAGTTCTAGGAGTTAGAAGTCTGAAGGCAAGGTGTCACCGGGGCCATGTGCTCTCTGAGACTCTGGGTAAAATCCTTCCTTGCCTCTTCTGATTTCTGGTGGTGGCCGGCAATCCTCGTCATCCCTTGGCTTGGAGTTGCATCACTCCAATTCTTGCCTTTGTCATCACATAGCATTCTCCTCTCTGTGTGTGTCTGTCTCTAAACATCTCTCTTCTTATAAGGATATCAGTCGTATTGGATTAGGGTCTAATCCAATGACCTCCTCTTCACTTGAATACATCTAACAAGACCCTCTTTCCACATAAGACCACATTCCTAGGTACCTGGAATTAGGACTTTAACGTGCCTTTATAGAGGACATGGTTCAACTCATAACACTTTTAAAAATCAAAATTATACTTTTAAATAATTAACCAGTGTTCAAATATGTAACTCAATTACAAAACTCAATGTAGCTCAATTTAGTTTACTATATGGTGTTCTACTTTATAAACAGATAACACAAGCCAGGTGCGGTGGCTTATGCCTGTAATCCCAGCACTTTGGGAGGCCAAGGCAAGTGGTTTGCCTGAGGTCAGCCTAGCCAACATGGTGAAACCCCCGTCTACTAAAAAAATACAAAAATTAGTTGGGTGTGGTGGTGCATACCTGTAATCCCAGTTTCTCGCGATGCTGAGGCAGGAGAATCACTTGAACCTGGGAGGCAGAGGTTGCAGTGAGCCGAGATGATGCCACTGCACCCTAGCCTGGGCTACAGAGTAAAGCTCCATCTCAAAAAGAAAAAAAGTAAAAATAAAAATAAATAAATAAATAAATAAATAGGTAACACAGATTTATTTAATTCCTCTGCTGATAGACATGTGGGTTATTCCAAGTTTAACATCCATAATGCTTCCTTGACCAATGTGCTAGGGTTTCTTTAGAGGTCATTCTTAGCAGCAGAACTACTGGTCACATGGTATGCATATTTGTGACTTTTATAGGTATTGTCAAATTGTAGTATCTTCAAATGTAGTAGTTCACCTTTCCCAGCATCTTCACCAACTCAATAGTGTCAAACCTTCCAACTTTTGTGAATCTGAGGGGTATAAAATGGAATCTCTTTGTTGTTTTGTGGGAGTTTTTTGTTCGATTTATTGAGACAGTGTCTCACTCTATCATCTGGGCTAGAGTGCAGGGGCATGGTCTCGGCTCAGTACAGCCTCAACCTCCTGGGCTCAAGTGATCCTCCCACCTTAGCCTCTGAAGCAGCTGAAATTACAGGCATGCACCACCATGTCTGGTTACTTTTTAAACATTTTTTTGGAGACAAGGTCCCACTATGTTGCCCAGGCTGGTCTCAAACTCCTGGGCTCAAGTGGTCCTCCCACTTCAGCCTCCCAAAGTGTTGGGCCACCTTGCCTGGCCTCTCTTTGTTGTTTAATCATCAACGAAGAGAGGTTAAGCATCTTTGATTCTTATGCTTATTCACTCTCCCTGTTTCCTTTTTTGTGTTCAGGTCCTCTGCCCATTTTTCTACTGGGCTGTTTGTCTTTTTCTTGTTGATTTATAGGAGTTCTTTGAATCTTTTGGATGTTAACCCTGTATCTGTTACATATGCTGCAAATGCCTTCCCACAGACTATTGTTGGAATTTTAACTTTGCAAGTAGTTTATCTATTGTATAGAAATATTTGATGTGGCTGAGCTTAAACTTCATATTTTCCCCTATGATGCCTAGCTTTTGTGACTTAAGGGCTCCTTCCCTATCCCAAGACATAAGGAAATTTTCCAACTTTTCTTCTGTAAGCTGTTTTTCACATTTAGGTCATTAATTCATCTCAAGTTTATTTTTGTGTATGATGTGAGACAGGATCTAAGGTTCATTTTTCCATAGGGATAGCTACTTTTCTAAACTCCATTTTTGAATAGCCCATGCTTCCCCTCCACAGATGTGTAATGCCTTTTGATCATACACCAAGGTCCCATATAACTTAGATCAATTTCTGGTTTCCCTCTTCTGTTCCATTATTTGTCCATTGCTGTGTTAACAACCAGGATGTGTTTATTATCAAAGCTTTATCATAAATTAGTACATTGGCTGGGCGTGGTAGCTCATGCCTGTAATCCCAGCACTTTGGGAATCTGAGGCAGGTGGATCACCTGAGGCCAGGAGTTCGCAACCAGCCTAGCCAACATGGTGAAACCCCCCTCTCTACTAAAAGTACAAAAAAATTAGCTGGTCGTGGTGGCAGGTGCCTATAATCCCAGCTGCTTGGGAGGCTGAGGCAGGAGAATCGCTTGAACCCAGGAGGTGGAGGTTGCAGTGAGCTGAGATCGTGCCATTGCACTCTAGCCTGGGCAACAAGAGCTAAAATCTATCTCAATAAATAAATAAATAACTGGGTGCAGTGGCTCACACCTGTAATCCCAGCACTTTGGGAGGCCGAGGCAGGCAGATCACGAGGTCAGGAGATCGCGACCATCCTGGCTAACACGGTGAAACCCCGTCTCTACTAAAAATACAAAAAATTAGCCGGGCGTGGTGGCGGGTGCCTGTAGTCCCAGCTACTCGGGAGGCTGAGGCAGGAGAATGGCATGAACCCGAGAGGTGGAGCTGGCAGTGAGCTGAGATTGCACCACTGCACCCCAGCCTGGGTGACAGAGCAAGACTCCATCTCAAATAAATAAATAAATAAATAGGGATATTGGTTTGGTGAAGACCCCTACCTTGTTCTAACTCAGATTGGCCTTCACTATTCTTGCCCTTTTATCCTTCTGTGTTAAATTTAGGATCAGCTTAACAAGTTTGATGACAAATCTTATTGGAATTTTAGTTGATTGCGCTGATTTTATGAATCAATTGGGGAAAAATTAAAGTATATTTGATGATATTGAGTCTTCTTTTCCATGAATATGGTACATACCTTCATTTATTCTTGAATATGTATGTGTTCTTCAATAATACTTTGTATTTTATCCGTAGAGTTGCTACACACCTTTTGTTAGTTGATTATTAGGCCCTTACAGTTTTCATATCCTCTTTCTTGTTACATTTACATTTTCTAATTGGTCATTGCTGGTAGGACACTCTGGATTTTCTAGGTTGATTTCATACCCAGCAACCCTAATTTCCTCACTTTATAGTTTCAGACAGAAGGAGAGGGAGTTTTGAATTTGATGAGTTTGCAGGGTTCCGAGGCAGAATGCAGTGTAGACAAGGGGTTTAGAGCATGGATTTTGCCATCTGACAGGTAAACCTGGGTTTGAATCCTGGATCTGCCACCGACTAGGTGGATAAGTTACTTAACCTCTGAATTAATAAGCATTCCCACCCCCAGGTTACTATGAGGAGTCAGGGAGACAAAATGCATTCAAGTGCCTAGCATGGTGCATCACACAAAGAAAGTGTTTAATTGATGCTGGTTCTTGTAATTGCTACTAACTGGCTTCTCCTGCATAGCTGGGGAGATCATTATCCATAGTCAAAGAAATCAATGCCTACATCTACTCATCATTAAGGAGCTATCTGGAGTTGCCAGTCATCAGCAGCTTGATCACAACTTAACACCCATATTGTCTACCGATTTGGAGCTCACATTTAAAACCCACTTGTTTTCTTTGTCTATGCCATTTTAATATACACGGTCTCACAATTAACAAATAAATAGCCTGTCATCAGCCATCAATCTGAGAAACCCTGGAGGACCCCTGCCCATCTATTTGGCCCACTCCCCTTATATCCTGAGCCACCAAGTCAGATCAAACCAAACATACCCTTCAAGTAATTCCTCCAGCTATTTGCTCACGATGTGGAACCAGACAAATGGGTGGACAGAAACTTATCTGTATTTATATTATCAGTAGACTCACTACATCTTCTAATGTGTTCTAATCACCTGTTTTCACAGGGTCCACATCCAGTATCTCTGAAGCCCAGTATCCAGAAGAGAACTTGACAGTGGGTGAGGCTGAGAAGGGAGAGTGGGAAGGCAGGAGGAATGAATCTGGCTGTGAATCAGGGCTTTCTAAAACACAACTGACGGAGGACCAGAGAGAACACTCTAAAAGGATTCTGAGCTGGGCGCGGTGGCTCACGCCTGTAATCCCTGCACTTTGGGAGGCCGAGGCGGGCGGATCACCTGAGGTTGAGAATTCAAGACCAGCCTGGCCAAATGGCAAAACCCTGTCTCTACTAAAAATACAAAAATTACCTGGGCGTGGTGGCAGGTGTCTGTAATTCCAGCTACTCGGGAGGCTGAGGCAGAGAGAATCGCTTGAACCTGTGAGGTGGAGGTTACAGTGAGCCAAGATCATGCCATTGCACTGTAGCCTGGGTGACAGAGCGAGACTCTGTCTCAAAAAAAAATTAAATAAATAAATAAATAAATAAATAAATAAAAGAATTCTGAAGGCGCACATAATGTTTCAAGTCATGACTAAAGCTCATGCATTTTGTTCATAGAAACTGTCCCTGCCCAAAGCTCCGCCTCCCAGGACTGCCTCCCCAAGGGCCGCAGTAATTGCAACAATAGGATCTGGCTTACAGCAGGCCCTCGGTAAATATCGCTGAAAGTCCACTGCGTGCCAACCACTACAAGAAGCCCTTTCTAGACATCAGCGCATTGACTTATCCCAACAAACCACAAAGAGAGTGGATATCCCTACAAGGAAACCACAGCAAAGAAGGGCCAGGGCCAAGATAAGGACTCAGAACCATTCTGTGGTTATTGGTTTAGTTTTGGGGTTTCCCCCCTCCCAAATGAATGAATGCTACCATAGACGGATAGGCATTACTCTAGTTTCAGTAAGTAACTTCGCTGGCCCTCTGAGTACTGCCGCTGGGCTGCTGAGTCATTTAAACACACTGCTGAGCATTTCCACCAGACTGAGAAGTATTCGATTGGGCTGCTAAGTGCTTCTGCTCAGCTACTAGGCATGGGGGCAAGCCCTGAGCTCACTGGGGGTGATTGGATCACCCGGCTGTGCTCAGGGCCCTGGCACTGGTATTTCCCTTGGGGAACCCCACTGGCAGAACAACAACTTCCCAAACTCTAGGCAGCAGCTGCTCCGGCTTCATGAAAAAAGCAGAGCCTGGCTCCCCTTGTCTCCCCCTAGTTCTCAGAGAGCCTGAGGCACAGCTGGGGCCAGGTTGGGGGTGGGAGGAGGTTTCTGGAGCCCTGATCCACAGGGTTCTCCCTGGCAGAAGCTTTGGGGCTCAGGGACCTTCCCCTGATCCTTAAAACCTGCCAGTGTCAGTATTGCCACAGACCGTAATGTAGGGGCTGAAAGAGGAGGCTCCCAGGCAGATGCCCAAAGCCATCAGAGGCTCAGAAGCCATTGAGTCCACCATGCCCTAGCCCATTGCACAGGTGGGGAGAGTGAGGTCCCCAGTCAAACTCTTTATAGGAGCACCTATCAGATCTCCCCCTGGTGAGAGCATCCTGGAAGACCTTACCCTCCCTTTCCTGGGAGGGGGCCTGAAAGGGCCCAGGTGTAGCCCATTCCCTCCCTGCCCCATGCCCAACTTGACCTTCCCCTCAGTAATCCAAGTCACACACCCCAGAAGCTGCCACTGGGGCCCCAGAGAACTCTGGGCTCACCTCCCAAACAACTTTTTGTATGTACTCCTTTTAAAGTTATAACAAATCACTTGTTGATTTTTCCAAGTTTCTCTTATAACGAAAGTACTAAGTGCAGGCTTTGTTAAATATACACCACAGCTATGACCTAGCAATTCCACTCCTGGGTATACACCCAAGATGTGAGTGCCACCAAAAGGCCTGACACACATGTTCATAGCAGCCTTGTTCATAATGGCCCCAAACTGGCAAACTGGAAACAACCCAAATGCCCATCAACAGGAGACCGGATCAATGATTCGTAACACATTTCTACAATGGAGAACTACACAGCAGTAAAAAAGGAACAAACCACTGATACATGCAACATCATGGGTGAATCACACCATTATAATGATGCTGTCTTTCTGCTCCTTAGCTCGGCTAGGTCCAGGGTCTTGTCTCGCGACCAGGAGGAATTAGGCATGCAGACACCGGAGAGTGAGTGGAGTAGAGTTTATTAAGTGAAAGGAAAGCTCTCAGCAAAAAGAGGTGACAGGAGGGATGGTTCTTCTGCCCAAAGGCAGGGAAGACCCCAGTATGGCTGAGCCCAGAGCTTTTTATGGGATCATAACAGGGAATGCATGATGACTGGTTTTTGAGTATGCAAAAAAAGGTTAAAGCAAAGACACCACTCAAAGGTGGGCATGACAGTGTAGAAAACCAATTAGGAAAGGGTAGGTAAAATAAGTGAAGGACTGGGACCAATCAGAGGAAAGCATGCCAAATGGTAAGGTGGGTTTTCAATCCGGTCTGAGGATTTACCCAGGACTGTCTCTGGCTTGAAGGTCAGGTGTCACTGGAGACCCACCCCTATCTGCCTAGGCATTTGACTGCCTCCTGTCACTATCAATAACACGGAGTCAAAGACGCCAGGCACAAAAGAGCATTTGCTATATTATTCTACGTCCACGAGGTTCAAGAACAGGCAAAACTATTCAAGATGATAAAAGACAGGACCATAGTTATCTCTGAGGGCAGATATAGACCAGGAATGGGTAAAAAGGAACTTCCTGGGGCGCTGGAAATGTCTATGCCTTGATGTGGGTGTGGTTACATGGTTGTGTATATATATGTAAAAAATCATCAAATGTTATATGCTACTTTCAAAAATAATCCTGTAAAGTATATATCAGCCAAAGCAAAACAAAATACAAGCTCGCTGTTAGTCAACAAGTACAGAGGCCTTTAAATAAATTCCAGCTCTCCCCACTCCCAACTCCAGCCATTTCTCTCTCTTATTCCTATGTGTCCATCCCCAGCTGCAACCTGGAGAAACTTCAGGCCCTGATGAGACACCCTGCTGGGGACCTGCCCCCCGACCAGCCCTCCCCTGAGAGACTTGCCTATCCTGCTGCTGCCATCCCCGCCAGGAGAGTTCCAGGGCCTGTGCCGGGGACTCTGCTGAGCTTAAAGTCCACTCCGGGTACTGGGAGATGGACCAGATGGGTTTTCCTGCCTCGGAGTAGCTCCTGTCCCCAGGTATCCACCACTCAATTGATGGAGGTGGGCGACTCAAGCTTCTGCTCCCCAGCCTACGCCATCTCCTCATTCATCCCTCTGAGTCACAGTTTTCTGTTCCCCTTTCTTGGGTCCTTTCTTCAGGAGGGCTATTAGGAGGAGGAGCTCCTGGGCTTGGCAGGAGGTTCACATGATACACGTTGTCAACTCTGCCCACTTATACACTTCCTAGGCCATCCATAGGAGCATTCAGCCACCAAACGGTGAGCAACTGGGCCTTCAGCCTGTCTCAGTCATTTCCAGGAGCCCTCCAGCTTGGAACAAAGCAGAACCATTCTGGGAGCCCACACCCCAAGTTAAGATCACCCAGGAATTCCAAAGAGATGAGGGGGAAATATGAAAGTGAAAGTGTTCCCCTGTCCTGTTTTTATACCTTGCATGACAGGGAGCTCACTCTCTGCTAGGGCTGCCTCCCCGCTCCCTAGTTAGTCCTGACCATGAGAAGCCTTTGCTCACACAAACGGGAAATCCGGGGCTGATGGCTGCGCCTCTTGCGTGACCACCTCATCCAGGTTTGGCCAGGGCTTTTCTAACTTTAGCACTAGAAAGTCCAGTATTGAAGGAAAACCCTCAGTCCTGAGCAAACCAGATCAGATAGTCCCATTATCCCACCCCTGCCCCGACTTCTTGTCCCACCCTCTGGGTCACTTAAGAAACATCATCTCGGCCGGGCGCAGTGGCTCAAGCCTGTAATCCCAGCACTTTGGGAGGCCGAGATGGGCGGATCACGAGGTCAGGAGTTCGAGACCATCCTGGCTAACACGGTGAAACCCCGTCTCTACTAAAAAAAAATACAAAAAACTAGCCGGGTGAGGTGGTGGGCGCCTGTAGTCCCAGCTATTCGGGAGGCTGAGGCAGGAGAATGGCGTAAAAACCCGGGAGGCAGAGCTTGCAATGAGCTGAGATCCGGCCACTGCACTCCAGCCTGGGCGACACAGCGAGACTCCGTCTCAAAAAAAAAAAAAAAAAAAAAAAAGAAACATCATCTCAGCTGGGAACGCTGGCTCACGCCTGTAATCCTAGCGCTTTGGGACACCAAGGTGGGTGGATCACCTGAGGTCAGGAGTTCGAGACCAGCCTGGCAAACATGGTGAAACCCCCATCTCTACTAAAATACAAAAATTCCCCGGGCAGAGTGGTGCATGCCTGTAGTCCCAACTACTCGAGAGGCTAAGGCAGGAGCATCACTTGAACCAGGGAGGCGGAGGCTGCAGTGAGCTGAGATCGTGCCACCACACTCCAGCCTGGCAACAAAGCAAGACTCCATCTAAAAAGAAAAAAAATTCATCATCTCATCATCATACGTAGCAGAGCAGCTCCCTCACTGCAATCTATTGAACGTCAGCCCTCGACACAAGGGTTTGTATTTAACAACAACAACAAGAAAAGAATCACCATCTCAGGGCTCCTCTCCATGGCACTTGGACAGGTGCCATGTCCAAGCCCAGCACCGCTCCACTCCCCCAGGCCTCACTGTGTACCATTTGTTCATTCATACATTTACCGTATTCGTGGCTATAAAAGCTAACATGGGCCCGGCATGGTGGCTCAAGCCTGTAATCCCAGCACTTTGGGAGGCCGAGGCGGGTGGATCACGAGGTCAGGAGATCGAGACCACCCTAGCTAACATGGTGAAACCCCGTCTCTACTAAAAATACAAAAAACTAGCCGGGCGTGGTGGCGGGCGCCTGTAGTCCCAGCTACTCGGAGGCTGAGGCGGGAGAATGGCGTGAACCCGGGAGGTGGAGCTTGCAGTGAGCCGAGATCTCACCACTGCACTCCAGCCTGGGCGACAGAGCGAGACTCCGTCTCAAAAAAAAATAAATAAAAAAATAAAAAAAATAAAAGCTAACATTTGTAGCCATTCAGAATGGCCTAGAGACTTAAATTCTCAGCCCTGGAGTCAGACCAACCTGAAGTCACTTCCTGGCTGTGTGACCTTGCATATGTTCCTTAACCTCTCTGAGATTTAATTTGCTCATCTCAAGGTGGAGACAATACACCTCTACCTCACAGGGTGCTGTAGTAAATGAGACAGTGAGTGGGAAGTGCTTACCCTGGAGCCTGGCACTTACTGAGCACTTGGTAAATGTTAGCTTTTATTTAGTATTCATTCATCCAAAACCACAGTGATGATGTATTTACTCTATCGGGGCCCTAATCCAAGCACACAGAAATAACCCAGACATGTCACCCCCATCCCCACACACACACACCAGGATGCTCACAGGCTGGTGTGAAGAGCAGAGGTGAACGCAGGTAATTACATAGAGGTCATCATGAGAAGGGCGCGGAGGAGACAAGGTCGAGGGAAGAACTGCCTGGGAAGCTTCCCAGAGATGATATTTATCTGCACCTTGCCTGAGAGAAGCTTGGGAGAAGGGTATTTCATGAAGAGGGACTAGCAAGGGGTAATGGCTAGAATGCCGTACACAACACGGCGCACTGAGGAGGTGAGTGACTAACTCAGTACTGAAGGGTCTGGGTTGTACGTGGAGGAGGCCAGAGAAGGAGACAGCCTAGAAAGTTTAGAAAGAGCTTTTCTTTCTTAATAAAATAGGAAAATGTTTAAACACGATAAAATATTAATTTCAACCTAAAAGCCAGCATCATGCTTAAAGAGGAAACACTGAAAGCGTTCCCATTATGATCAAGAGTAAGAAAATGTGTCTGTATTTTTTGTTTTGTTTTGTGGTTTGTTTGTTTGTTTGTTTGTTTGAGATGGAGTCTCGCTGTCTTCGGCCCAGGCTGGAGTGCAGTGGCGTGATCTCGTCTCACTGCAACCTCTGCCTCCCGGGTTCCAGCAATTCTCCTGCCTCAGCTTCCCGAGTAGCTGGGATTGCAGGCGCCCACCATCATGACCGGCTAATTTTTGTATTTTTTAGTAGAGACGGAGTTTCACCATGTTGGCCAGATTGGCCTTGAACTCCTGACCTCAGGTGATTCACCTGCCTCAGCCTCCTAAAGTGCTGGGATTACAGGCGTGAGCCACCGTGCCTGGCCATCTGTTTTTAACATTATTACTTAACATTGTTCTGACAAAGTACCAGCCTACACAATTAGACAAGGAAAAGAAATAAGATGTATAAGAATTAGAAAGGAGGAGAAAAATGGGTTATTATTTACAGAATCCACTGAAAAGCCATTATACATAATATAAGAGGCCTTGTATGGTAGCTCATGCCTGTAATCCTAGCACTTTGGGAGGCCAAGATAGAAGGATTGCTTGAGGCCTGGATTTCAAGACCAGCCTGGGCAACATAGCAAGACCCTATCTCCACAAACAATTAAAAAATTAGCGAGGCATGGTGGTGCACGCCTGTAGTCCCAGCTACTCAGGAGGCTGAGGCAGGAGGATTACTTGAGTCCATGAGTTCATGGCTGCGGGGAGTATGACCATGCCATTGCACTGCAGCCTGGGCAACAGAGTGAGATCCTGTCTCAAAAAATACATAATAATAATACAAGAACTCAGTATGGTGGTTGATTGCAAAATTAGTATATTGTAATTAATAGTCCTCATCAAAGTAAAGAACCAGTTAGAAGCGATAGTGAAAGAGAAGTTCCTGTTTATGATAGCAGCCAAAAGGACAAAATATTTAGAAATCAATGCAACAAAAATAAAATGTATGAGATTTATTGGAAGTAAACACTAATAAATTGCTGAGGGACACAAATGAAAACTTGAGCATATAAAATGGTTGTGTGTGTTGTGATAAAAACGCCAATAGGATTTTTAAAAATAAGCAAGCCGATAAGTTGATTCTAAACTCCATATAAACAAGGAATATGATATAAACAAGGAAAATATAAACAAGAAAATTTTGAAAGAAAAGAGTAATGACTGGGTACTAGTCTAACACATATTAGAACATAAGATCCATCTATGATATTTTAAATACTGGTATTGGCGCATTTTAGGCAGATGGATCAATGGAACAGAATAGAAAAATTGAAAGTGGCCAGGTGCAGTGGCTCACTTCCGTAATCCCAGCACTTTGGGAGGCTGAGGCAGGCAGATCACCTGAGGCTGGAAGTTGGAGACCAAACTGGCAGCGAAACCCCACCCCCGCTAAATATACAAAACTTAGCCAGGCATGGTGGTGTGTACCTGTAATCCCAGCTACTCAGGAGGCTGAGGCAGGAGAATTGCTTGAACCCGGGAGGCGGAGGTTGCAGTGAGCAGAGACACTGCACTCCAGCCTGGGTGACAGAGCGAGACTCCATCTCAAAAGAAAAAAAAAAAAAAAGAATGCATAGCTGTAATAGGTAGAATTGTGCCCCTGCAATAAAAGATACATTTAAGTCCTAACCCCTGGTACTGCAAACATGCCCTTAACTAGAAACATCGTTGTAGATGTAGTTAAAGCATGATGAGGTCATACTGGATGAAGGTCATATTGGATTAGACCCCAATCCAATGGTTGGTGTCCTCACAAATGAGTGAAATTTGGACACAGACATAAACATAGAGAGGAGGCCATGTGAAGACAGAGACAGAGATTAGAGTGAAGGTGCCACAACCTCAGGAATGCCAACAACCACCGGCTGTTAGGAGAAATGTGTGGCATGGTCTGTTCACCAGCATCACCAGAAGAAACGTGGCCCTACAGACACCTTAATTTAGATTTACCGGCTCCTGAACTTCGAGAGAATGAATTTCTGTTGTTTTCAACTACACAGTTTGTGGGAATGTGTTAGGATAGCCCAGGGAAACTGCTAAAGCACTCAAATGCTGCATACGTTACAGGAATTTAGTATATGATAAAAGTGGCATTGCTAATCAATGACAAAAAGATAGATTATTTCATCAATAGTGTTGGGACAACCAGAGTCACCCAGAGAGAAAGAGCAGAATCCCTACCTCACATCTTCCACAAAAACAAATTCTAGAATGAAGAAAACCTAGGGGTACTTTACATTCATATAGTAAAGAAGGCCTTTTAAAGTATGGATTTTAAAAAACTGAATCCAGCAATAAAAAGATTGATAAATTTAGCCACATAAAATTATTTTTAATTCTGCATACAAATAATATAAATAAAGTCAAAAGACACATATAGTATAGACATATCATATGTTATCAACAAAGGGCTGATATTAAGAGCTCCTGCATATCAGGAAGAAAAAAAAAACCCAACCTAATTAAAAGATAGGCAAAGGATATAAACAAACAGTTCCCAGGAAAGGAAATGTAAATGATTCTCAGTCATATGAAAACATGGTCAACCTCTCTTGTAGTAGGAGAAATGAGATTACAGCTACGAGATATTATTTTATATCTAACAGATTGACAAAGATAAAAAGGTTCGATAACACGCTGTGTTGGCAAGAGTGTGGGAAACAGACATTCTCATTCATTGCAAGTGGGAGGGCAAATTGGTGCAACCTCCCTGAAGAGCGATTTGGCAATATCTAAGTAAATTCAAAATCTGCATACCCTTTAACCCAGCATTTCCATTTCTAGGAATTTACCATACAAATACACTTGCACACGTGCAAATTGATGTAGGAATGGGGATATGTGTTGCAGTTTTGCTTATAATAACAATAGATTGGAAACAGCCTAATTTCCTGTCCATAGGGCACAGTGAAATCAATTATGGAACATCTGTTCAGTGGAACACTATGCACCGGTTTAAAAGAAAGGAGCATTTTATATTTCCAGTATGGAGAAGTCCCTGTGATACCATAGTTAAGAGGCAGGCAGCAGGGAAGCAAAGTATAGAAAAATCTGTCCAATGCAATACCATTTTGTAAGGCTGGCTACAGTGGCTCACACCTGTAATCCCAGCACTTTGGGAGGCTGAGACAGGAGGATTGCTTGAGCCCAGGAGTTCAAGACCAACCTGACACGTATGGCTAAACCCCATTTCTACACAAAATAGAAAAGTTAGCCGGGCATGGTGGTGCACTCTCTGGTCCCAGCTACCAGGGAGGCTGAGGTGGGAGGATCGCCTGGAGCCTGGGAGGTGGAGGCTGCAGGGAGCCATGATGGTGTCACTGTACTCCAGCCTGGGAGTACAGTGAGAAACCCTCTCTCAAAACGACAACAACAACACACACACACACACACACACACACCATTTTGTGAAAAATACTTTATGAACATGTCTTCACAGGCATAGAATATCTCTGGAAAGATGGGCAAGAAACAGGTAACAGAGCCTGCTTTTAAGTAAGGAACTAGGATGTCCGGCTAGGGAAACTGCCTATTTTACACATACTATGTGTATGTGGTAACCACTCAGAAAAAGAGAGAGAAATGTATATAACTCAGAAAAATCACCAAGAAAGCAAAAGAGTAAAAGTTTTCATCTGAGATCTGAGATTGTCTATGTCAGCTTCGATACTTTCTTGGACAAGTTATATTCGCTATCTAAACCTTAGTTTCCCCACCTGTAAAATGGGGACAAAAATATTGTCCACCTCAAGGATATACGTGGGGAGGGGATGGGGAGAGACAGCAAGCGTGCAAAAGCGTCAGAAGGTTGACACTTGGTGAGTCTAGCAAGGGCCTGTACCAGTTCATTGTACTATTGTGCACTTCCGGAATTTTGAAAAAAATTCAAAACAAAAAGTTTCTCCCGCCGCCCCCTCCCCCACCCCCACCGCGCTGATTCCTGGACCCTTTTTTCGAAGCACATTGTACTCTGAGCACCACTAGTCTAGCACAAAGCTGGAGTTGGAAGCCAGGGGACCCAGGTGACGAAGCCACCCCAGTGTCACTGCAGGTTCCTTACCCCTCTCTGTGGGCGGGGGTGAAGGGGGTCCTTTTCCTGCTGGACACCTGCAGATGGGAGGTTGAGGACCACTGCCCCTGCTTATGTCTTGCAGGGAGAGGACCCAGCTGTCCCCTCTGGGACTGGGAGGACGGACCCCCGGGGGTGCCAATCCCCGCCCCCAGCCCACCGCTGGGGCTCTCTCCGCGGGGCCTGTGCTGGGACACGCAGGGAACCCCGGCCCTGGCACAGCCCCTATCAGATTAGACCGCCTCCCCCGCGCTGGCAGCCCCGAGCCGGCGAGGAGTTTACGTAAGCCCGGTTGTTGATGGAAAAACAAAAGCAGCAACAGGCGTTTCCCGGCCTGCTAGTTGGGAGCCGCGGGCCCCAGACGCTGGCTCACCCCAGAGAGGACCCGTCCTGACAGCTCCCCGGGGGCTCGGGCTGAACTCCGGGGGTCCCATGTGTTGGAAGACCAGCTCTCAGGGGGCCACCCAAAGGCTCCCTGAACCCTAAGCCCAGACCACCCTGCACGTGCGCTCAGCAAGCAGGAGTCAGTTAATGAGTGCTTGTTCTTAACCCTTCTCCTGCCAGCCCCAGCCGCACCACCTGCGCACCCCCAACCCGCACCCCCTGCGCCCCTCCCCTCCGCGCCCTCCCAACCCCCCGGAGCCCAGCTATGGCCCCACCCCCGCCCCGGGCTCAGAGCCCAGGGGACCCGGTCCAGGCATCCATCAGCAGCACGCCATGAACGCCTGCTGCATGCCCGGCCCTGCTCAGGGGCGGCGGTGAGGGAGGGATGGGAACCAGGAAGGCACCGCGGACTGGGCCTGTGCTGAGAGAAAATTAGGGTAGAACTCCTCTTTACACGGAGCCTGCTTTCCTCATTTAAAATTAAGGAGAGGTAGCTACTCAGGAGGCTGAGGTGGGAGGATCGCTTGAATCCAGGAGGCGTAGGCTGCAGTGAGCCGAGATGGAGCCACTGCCCTCCAGCCTGGGCCACAAAGTGAGACTCTGTTTCAAAAAAAGAAAAAAATAAAAAATAGAAGGAGAGCTAAGGCAGACCTTCACAGAATTGCGGGACGAATGAAAGGGGACAAGTGAGGGTGCATCTCACCCCCACCCCACACCCATCTTTGCTTAGAGGGAGGCGGATGGCCAGGGTTCATATCCCAACTCTGCCAGCTGCATAATCTCACACCTTATACCTAAATCTCTTCATCTGTAAAAGGAGACTAATATTTGTACCAACCTCAAGTTTTGAGAATTAAGTGAGACATTTCGAGGATTAAAAGAGATAAATACTACACCCTTAAATCATAACTAATGTCTGGCACAAAATATCCCACAGGACCGAGTCTCCATGGAATGTCAATATGTCATGGCCACCTGCCTTTCCGTCTCAGCACAGACATGTGCCTTTCAGGGTGGCCTCGTGAACCTCCCACCCTGACTCCACTGGTCCAGTGGTCCAGTTATATTCCCTCGCCAGTTCCCATCAAGCCCCTCTTTTCTTGTTTTTCCTTTTTAGAGACAGGGCCTCAGTCTGCCACCAGGCTAGAGCACCGTGGTGTAATCACAGCTTCCTGGAGCCTCGAAGTTCTACAAGTGATCCTCCTGCCTTGGCCTCCTAAAACTCTGGGATTACAGGTGTGAGCCACCACACCCAGCCTCCCATCAACCCACTTCTTTTGATAACCTCTCTTGCCTGTGGAACCATGTGTTCCCTGCCAGCCTAGGCACCTACTTTGTGCCAGGCCCAGTGCTGGCCCTGGGCACTCCATGGTAAACCACATTTTGGTCTGGTCCTCTGGAGGTCCAGGTTGAGAGGAGTGGAGATACATGTATACACAGAGCCAGGACCAGTGAAGAAACCCAGTAGAATGTGGAATGACTAGAGGATGTTATAAGAATCACAAAGGATCATGTGAGCACAGTGTTAGCAAGCAGCCCAATGCACAGTAGCACAGTAGGCATACCCCCCAAACCATAATTGCCTAAAATCATGCTGTTTATTAATGGAAAGACCTAGAATGCTGACTCTGCCATCTACTTGCTGTGTCACCTTGGAGAAGCCACTCTCTCTTTCTAGGCCTCAATTTCTCCCGTTCACCCAAGGGAGATGCTAATATTAAATACTCATCTTAAGACTCTAATGAGAGTTGCTGGGTGCAGTGTCTCACGCCTGTAATCCCAGCACTTTGGAAAGCGGAGGTGGGCAGATCACCTGAGGTCAGGAGCTCAAGACCAGCCTGACCAACATGGAGAAACCCCATCTCTGCTAAAAATACAAAAATTATCCGGGTGTGGTGGCACATGCCTGCAATCCCAGCTACTCAGGAGGCTGAGGCAGGAGAATCACTTGAACCTGGGGAGGCGGAGGTTTCGGCGAGCCGAGATTGCACCACTGCACTCCAGCCTGGGCAACAAGAGAGAAGCTCCATCTCAAAAAAAAAAAAAAAAAGACTCTGATAAGAGTCAAAGTCAATGCACATGGAAGAAGTACTTTCTGGACTATTAGAGGGTTAATACTATCAGCAATGACTTAACCTATCAACATCAGTGGGAGAATACAGCCTGGGATACAGGACCTGGCATCAGAATCCAGCCTGGACACCCCTTGTTTTGTGACCTATAGCAAATGGCTCAGCCTCAGTTTTCTCGTCTGTAGAGTGGGGATAACAGTACCTACCTCCCAGGTCACCACAGGGAGGGAGCCAAGAAGATCGCAAAAATAAGAGCAAATACTTGCTATACTTATTCAATGGCAGGAAGGGTTTTTAAGTATATACTTTAAAGTATATACTTGACCGAGGTAACACAGCTGGACAACATTGCTGGGAAATAATCCTGGCTCTGGCTGACACTGTGGTCCAAGGTCCTAACCAGTGTGCATCACTGCCTCCCAGAACTTAGCAACAGCACATAGTCAGGCCTCAGCAAACAGTAGCAATCATTCTGTTTCTTTTAATATGTTGTGTTGATATCATCATCATCTTAATTACTCATCAATCCCTTCCCAGAGCAGGACAAGCTGGAGCGCTTTGAGAGCTGGCGCCAGGATCCTAAAATGTGGCCAGAGCTTTGTTTCCTCGTCACACCCAACCAGAGTCAGCCCATGGGACCATGCAGGGCTCAGGTGGGTCCAGTTCTGGGGCTGGGTGCCCGCGTGAACATGAGTATCACGTGCCCCTCTTTGCCCAGTCTGGCGTTGGACACCCACCCGGCTCCTGGAGCAGGGCAGGGCCAGGAGGGGGAGGCAGGGGCAGACACTGGGCCTTTTGTGTCCTGCTCCCCACGCAGCCCAGCCCAGAAAGCTGTCCTCACCCCAGCCTCAGGCTGGGCGAAGGGTGCACAGGGCCCTCCTGGGAGAGGAAAGAATTCGGGCTGGAGTCGGGAGTCCAGCCAAGACCCTGGCTCCACTGCTTTTCGGCCAAGTGTTCCTGGGCCAGTGCCCCTGCACTTCGGCCTGGCTTTCTTGTCTCTAAAATGAGGCATAAAGAGCTGGCCTTTGGTGCAGGTGGGGGTCGGGGAGGCAGGAAAGGAAAATATTGGGCCTGACGGTGCTGAGGGAAGCAGACAGGACAGGGGTTCCGCCACCCTTCTGGTGGGTGGAAACTGATTAGGGCTTTCACTCCCTCCTCAGACAGGCCCAGCTCACCCCTCAGCCCCAACACACACTCCAACCTGCATCACACGAGCCAAAGCCACCCTGAACAGCTGTGTACACCTGAACGATCAGCACATGGACTCACACAAAACTCTGAACACAGACACACACATCTGAGTACACATACATCTGATTACACACACACACACACCACTGATCACAGACACACTTGCAGACATACTTGTACACATCCCCCTAAAAACGTACACAAAAACACACGTCTCAACACAGACAGACGCTCCCACACTAACACCGCAGCACAGCCACACTCAGATTCGCTGACAGCAGCACACACCACAGACCTCCACCCAGCCCCACAGCAGCCCCACCCCCACTCATCACAGGCCATACACAGGGTCCAGTCCTCCGAGGGCCCCGCAGGCAGACCCTGGGGGCACCCAGGATGGGGGTGTGGAACTGCACAACCCTCACCCCTTCCATACTGGAGGATCCTCTCAGGCTTGAGCCCAACACCCCTGCCCAGAAGCCCAAGGAATGAGGCTAAGGGATAGGAGGACCCTGGGGGACCCACCGCGCCAATGCCTGTGCCGTGGGCTGCCACCTGCTTAACGCAGTACGGCTTAACGCACACGTGAGGGCTCAAAAGCGTCACTCCCAGTTTTGGAGCCCAGGAAAGCGTCCGGAGCCCGAAACAGCTCTCCGGAGTCCCTGACACCCCTCCCTGAGGGGAATTTCCTCCGCGAACACCCCACCCAGCCTGGAGAGGACGAGAGGGAGAGACCCGGGGCGATGCCGCGGTGCCCCGCCAGGGGGCGCCCTCATCCGGCCCCTGCGGCGGCTCTGTCGCCCCAGACCCGGCGTCCCAGCTCCGATGGCCGCGGTGCCCGGGCCGGCTCCCCCGGGACCGTGCCTCGGTCCGCGCAGGGGGCGCCCCCGCAGGATGTCTACTCTGCCCACCTCGCCGGATCCGACCTCGGCTCTGGCTTCCGCCCCTGTTTCCCAGTCCCCAGGGGCCTCCTCTGACAGCTCCAGGCCTGCGGCCACCCCCCTGCCCGGAACCACCCCAAGCCCACCCCCACCCCAAGCTCTGAGAACCACTGCGGCCGTCCCAGAGTGGGAGCCCTCCCTCGCCTCTTTTCAAGGGGCAAACACGCTAGAGGGGCCTGAATGGAAAGACGGAGCTGAATA
The DNA here is from genome assembly GCF_008728515.1 of Papio anubis. NCBI lineage: Eukaryota > Metazoa > Chordata > Mammalia > Primates > Cercopithecidae > Papio > Papio anubis. The sequence continues at coordinate 93,425,277 of NC_044988.1, read as the reverse complement.
AATAGCAACAGCTCCCAGGAACGGAGGACTGTGATGAGCCAGGCACTCTGCTAAACGCTATGGCTGCGTGAGTTACACCATTCAACGTTCACAAAACCCTAAGAAGTAGGTGGCATCACTACCCCCGTTTTACAGACGACAAATCCTGGAAGCTCAGTACTTTGCCCAGGATCCCACAGCAGTAAGTGGCAGGACAGAATCCAGCACCCAACCCCTAAGGACTAGATTTCAACCGTAGTCAACGCTCAAGCTAACATTTACCCTCTCTAGGACTTAGGAACTATTTAGGAGGGATTCATCCGGGCCAGGAGTAATATGAAGATGGAGAGGCTGAGTCATGGAGCTTACAGTAGCAGGAAAGAGAGGGGATAAAATACTTTCAAAACATATGCACCCACAGATTCATACTGAGCCGGGCAGTCACAGGCCAGCCCCATGTGGCCCTGTTGATGTTGGGGTAGGGATGCAGGGAGAATAGACAAGTACCACTGGGGTTATTCCCTCTGCCTCCACCTCGCCAGATGTCCCATTACCTGGTGGCTTTAGGAACCCCCTCACATCCACCCCTGCCCCCTTCAGCCCTGCGTGGTGAGGAGGGAGGAGGTGACATCAGAGAAGGTTCCAGAGAGGAGGGGACACTTGAGCAGAAGTTTTTGGGAAGACCCCCAGGTGGAGAGCCCACCCAGCACGCAAAGTATTGGTGAGTTTGGTGCACCTGGCTGGCTTTAAGCCCAAAGATGGGTAGGTAGGTCCCAAGTCCTGCACCAGAGAAGTGGGCAGGGACTAACTTGTGACCAAGCCTCAAATGCCAGTTTGAGGACACGCTTGCTCAGGATAGCTGGGAAATTCAAAGAAGAGAAGCACTGGATAAGTGTCCCAGGTCCCTTTCATGCCTCCTCCATCTGACTGGGAGCCCCTTGAGGGGAAAGACCAGGCCAGTACTTGGATGTCTCAAAGACGTCAAAAACTCAGCAAATCTAAACCACAAATCCCCAATCATCTTCCCCCTTCCTCTTGCTGATGACTTTCCTCATTGTAGTGAAGGGCCACAGCATCCACCTGGTTAGGATCCTGATCCCTCCTGGCTCTCCCTCCCCCTATAACTGGTCCATTCCCTCTGCCTCCACCTAGCCAGATGTCCCATTACTTGACAGCTTTAAGAGGCCCCTCACATTCACCCCCTGCCCCCTCCTCCCCTGCCTTCATTTCTATCTTCCTGGTGCTCTTGGAATTGAGACCCAGACATACTCCCTGGAAAGCCCCTGGCTGTGTCCTCAGCCCCACCTCCCACTACCTTGGCCCTTGCTCTGACAGCTCCCGCCAGCTGGCTACCTTTTAGAGCTGTGGACCTCTGGGCCTCAGGACCTTTGCACATACTATTACTCGTTTCTCCTCTCCTCCCACTTGTGAGTTAATTTCCATACACTTAGCTGGTTATTGATAATTTTCTCCAAGAAGCTCTCCTTTTTCTTGCCGGTGTCTACACTCTCATGGTCTCACACAGGCCTCATCACAGACATCAGTAAGTACTTTTGAGGGTGTTTGGCATTTGTCTTCCTTGGTAGACTCTGAGCTCCGTGAAGGCGGGGACCATCATATTCACTCATGACCCCACTGCCCAGCAGAGGGCCTGGCACTCACTAAGTGTCCTTCAGCCAGACAACCCCCTGTCTGCTGCATCCCAGCTAGGTGCCCATAGGTAAGCCCCTTCTCCTCTTTGAGCTTACCCTGATCATCCCTAAGATGAAGGATGTGCCTGTCAGAATCCTTGAGGGACTTTTAAAAAAAATGCATAGGTCGGCCGGGCGCGGTGGCTCAAGCCTGTAATCCCAGCACTTTGGGAGGCCGAGACGGGCGGATCATGAGGTCAGGAGATCGAGACCATCCTGGCCAACACCGTGAAACCCCATCTCTACTAAAAAAATACAAAAAACTAGCCGGGTGAGGTGGCGGGCGCCTGTAGTCCCAGCTACTCGGGAGGCTGAGGCAGGAGAATGGCGCAAACCCAGGAGGCAGAGCTTACAGTGAGCTGAGATCCGGCCACTGCACCCCAGCCTGGGCGACAGAGCGAGACTCCGCCTCAAAAAAAAAAAAAAAAAATGCACAGGTCATCGCCATCAATCATCATCATTAAGTTGGAAGCAGGGAATGGGTGGAGTATAGAGGTTACAAGAGTGAGTGGATGTTGGTCAGGAGCGGTGGCTCACGCCGGTAATCCCAACACTTTGGGAGGCCGAGGCGGGCAGATCACAAGGTCAGGAGTTCGAAACCAGCCTGGCCAACACAGTGAAACCCCGTCTCTACTAAAAATACAAAAAAATAGCCATGCGTGGTGGCAGACACCTGTAATCCCAGCTACGCGGGAGGCTGAGGCAGGAGAATCACTTGAACCCGGGAGGCAGAGGTTGCAGTGAGCCAAGATCATGCCACTGCACTCCAGCCAGGGTGACAGAGCAAGACTCAGTCTAAAAAAAAAAAAAAAAAAAAGACTGAGTGAATGTTGATAACTGGAAGCTGAGCAGGGAGTACATGAAGGTTCATTGTACCCTTCTGTTTACTTTGTATATGTTTGAAATTTTCCACAATAACAAGTTTTTTATAAGACACACTAGCCTGCGCTCCTCCCCAGGAAGTGGTGGTGAGCCAGCAGGGGAATGTGGAAACGCTGCCGGAGTGGTTCTGATGAGCAGCGCCAGCCAGAGGCTCTTCTCGGCTGCTTCCAGCTCCAAAGAATTGGCAGTGATTCTCTTTCTCCTGTCCACAAGGGTGCTGTTCACTAGTGGAAAAATACCACACCCTGAGCATGTGCTTCTGCCCTCTCCCCTCTCCCCCCGTCCCTCCTCCCGACTCAAACACTTCTAGGTCAATTGCTTGCTCTTCCAACTCTAAAAGTCCCCCCAAACCCCAGTCTGTGTTGGCAGCCTCTTCTGGGCTTCTTGACTTCTTGAACGCCCAGTCCCAGCTGTCCTCGCACCTAGTCTGCATCTGCCAGCCCCTAGCAAGGATTGCAATTGCCTAGGTACCCCTAGCCACCATGCGTGGCACCAGGGACAGATTGACTCATGCTGGCTGAATTCAATTGAATTGTCATGGAAATGTCTCTGTGGCCCCTGAACTGTGTCATCCTGGGCAAGTGGCTTCTCCTTGGCTTCCTTCTGTGTGAAACAAAGTGCTCATCCCTGCCTCCCAGAGGCAAGGATTCAATGAGATAATGACTGTAAGAAATCAACGCTGGTTGCAGAGTGTTAGATAGGATTTCCACCATTTGCAGAATGAGACTCTCCAACCCTGGGCTCCCGTAACTCCCAGGCTTCCTTGCTGCTGTACCTTAGCTGGCTATCATACCTGTCTCCCAGAGAGCCTGGGAGCCAGAGGCAAGGGCTGTTGGCCAAATCATCTCCACATCACCAGTCTCGGGTGCCCGGCACTGGGTTGAGGAGAGAGGGAGGGACACAGGGTAAAAAGGAAGGTACAAAGGGCCTGCTGGCAGGCCGGGCACAGTAGCTCACGCCTGTGGTCCCAACATTTTGGGAGGCCGAGGCAGGCAGATCACTTGAGGTCAGGAGTTTGAGACCAGCCCAGCCAAAATGGTGAAACTCCATCTCTACTAAAAATACAGAAATCAGCCAGGTGTGGTGGTGCATGCCTGTAATCCCAGCTACTGGGGAGGCTGAGGCAGGACAATTGCTTGAACCCAGGAGGCAGAGGTTGCAGTGAGCCGAGGTCACACCACACAGAGTCTCCAGGAGCCAAAGAGCCCACAGTGGCCCTCCCTGGGGCAGCGGCTGGCAGGTGTAGCCTGGAGTTGTCCATCCTTGCCAGCAGGTCATGCAGTCCACAGCAGCAAACACTGCTCTCCAGGAAGCCAGTGCTGCCACGTGGGACTCCAGCATAAGTACGGGGAGGAGAGGGTTTCTGTCACCCGAGAAAAAGCAAGGGAGTCCTGCTGGACCTTCAGGCCCCTGGCCTCATCACATCCCCCAGCCTTAGATAAGGTCCTCCTCGAGCTGAGCTTCACCAACCTCTCCAGGGCATCCACAGCTGGGAAGCTGCCCTCCACTCCTGAGCCTGCGGCACATCCTCTTGCCTGTGATCTGGCCTGCTCCTCAGCCAGGGATCCTCCCTTGCTCACTTCTCCATCTGATCACCTTCTGTTCATTCAAGAGCCCAACCCAACCCATCTCCTCCTTTGAGTCTCTTTCAACTTTGAGATAGTGCCTCACACCATCACTGTGGCCCCCCTGGGAGTTAGTCACACCATGAATAAAGCAGGTACACAGGCTTTCACTGAATCCCCACAGCACCCTGCAAGTGAACACCATTGGTCCCATTTTACAGATGACGAGACTGAGATTCAGAGTGGCTGAGTACCTTGCCAAAACTCTTTCAGAGCAGAGAAGAGTGCGAAGCTCTCTTCTGTCTGCTCCAGACCTGCCCACCCTGGAGGAAGGCAGACTTGGCAGGGTGGGGTAGGGCTAGGGTGGAGACCCCTGGCCCTGAAGACTGCCTAATGCCAGGCCTGGGTGTGGGTCTCAAGAACAAGGTATATCTCCATATTTATAGAGGGTTGGGTGGCCCCCAATCCCCACTACAGTCAGTATGTGGGGAGGTTTGGATAGGTCCCCAGAGCTGCAGGTGGCTGTGGTGACGCTACTGTCTCCCTCTCTCCCATTATGGTGGACAGAGCTGGCCTACCAGCCTCAGCACCTGCCTCCCCTTACCTGCTGTCACTCAGTCTGAGTCGCCGCTGATTTATCTGTCTGGCATTTTTTTTTTTTCTTTTTTTTTTGAGACCTAGTCTTGCTCTGTCACCAGGCTGGAGTGCAGTGGCATGATCTCTGCTCACTGCAACCTCTGCCTCCCGGGTTCAAGCGATTCTCTTGCCTCAGCCTCCCGAGTAGCTGAGACTATAGGCACTTGTCACCATGCCTAGCTAATTTTTGTACTTTTAGTAGAGATGGGATTTCACCATGTTGGCCAGGATGGTCTCTATCTCTTGACCTCATGATCCGCCTACCTCAGCCTCCCAAAGCGCTGGGATTACAGGCGTGAGCCACTGCACTCCGCCTCTGTCTGGCTTTTGAGCTCACCTCTCCCTCTCCCTCAGCGTCTCTCCTTCCCAGTCTCACAGAAGCCGTCTCTGTTTCTCCTGCTGTCTCTCAGTCTTGGTTTCTCTCAGCCTCTGAGTCTGTCCCAGTGTCTCCCTTTACCAAGTCTTCCTTCTCAATCTCCATCTTTCTCTCTGTGTCTCACCATCTCTCCAGTGTCTCTGACACTCTCTTCGTCTCTGTCTCCATCCCTGTGGGTCTCTGCCTCTTCACTGTCTGTGTTGCTGTTTTATTCCCTTCCTCTCTCTCCCTCCCTATTGCCTTTCTGCCTCTCTCTCTGCCTATGTCTCTCTCTCTCTGCCTTTGTATCTCTGTCACTGTCCCCTTCTGTCTCTGCCTCGCAGTCTCTGTCCCTGTCTCTGTTCCTATCTTCCCAAGTCTGTGTGTGTCTTAGTCTCTGAGCCTGTGGAGAGCAATGCCCCCTCCGAGGCGTCCCCACCCCTGGCCCAACAGCAGCCCTGGCTTCTCAACATGCTCTTATGCAGGGGTAGGAGACCCCCGGGCATCATTCCAGGGCCCTGTCCAACTGGGTGCCAGTGCTGACTGACAAGATAGGAATCAGACTCAGCTTTGTTGGGGCCTGAGCAAGGGGCACAGCAGGCTACGCGGGGGCGTCTGGGTGCCTGTGAGTATCTGCATGTGTGTACACCCAGGTTTATGAGCGGGGCTCCCTGTGTGGGGTGGTCTGGGTGTCTGTCTAGGTAGATTGGTGAGCGTCTGGGCCTGTTTATGTCTGTCTGCAAGCATCTGTGTGTGTGTGGCTTTGTGTGAGGACCTTAGCCTGTGGGTCTATCCATCCATGAATGCCTCAAGAATGTGCATGCGTGCGTGTGTGTCTGTGGGCACCCGTATGAGTTGCTGGGGGTAACTGGCGTCACGGTGTCTGTCTGTCTGCAGTCCAGGCCCTCTGCTTGCATTCCCTCGCGGAGTCATCAGTGGCAGACAGATTCCATGACCCCATCTGGCAGGTAGAAAAGTTGAGGTTCTTAACCCCCTTGCTTGGATGAGTGACTATGAACATGTGTCTGCTTGAGGGTAAGAGCCTTTGATCTGAGGGCACAGACCTGGCTCAAATCTTAGCTCTTCCACCACTAGCTGTAAGTTGGCTAATCTTGCTAAGTCTCCTGAATTCATTCAGCGAAAAATGTATTGATCAAAAACAGATTTTTTAAAATAGGAGCTATCTTGGGAGAGACTGAAGGAAGCGGCCCTGAGGGAGACTTTTGGGTGGTGAAAGTTTCCTACACCTTGATTTGGGTGGTAGTTAAATGGGTGTGTTCGTTTGAAAGACACTACAAGCTGTTCATTACAAATGTGTGTACACTGTATATGCAACATAAAAGTTTACAAAAATTTTATTGGGCTCCTACTGTTTGCCAGACATTATAACAACAACAATAGTTTTTTTGGTTGGGGTGTGTGTGTGTGTGCGCGTGCACGGGCGCACGCAATGCACTTGGGGTTTTTAAAAAACATTTCAGAAAGTGAGTCAGTCTGGGCTTGAAGCACACTCAGCCCATTCCTGCCCCACTCCCTCCCTCCACCCTGTCCCAACAATGATGGCAGAGGGAGGAGGAGAGAGAGACTCCAGTCCTGGACTGGATGGTGCTTCTGCCACTCTTGCCTGACTGTTTCCTCCTGACAGTGGCCATGATTTTCCATCTGGATGATCAAGTTGGTGGAGTCATTGCAGGGACATTTGGGTGGGTAACGGCTGACATCCAATGAAGCTGGTAGCAGAGTACTCCGAAGCAGGGCTCACAGTGAGAAATGAGGGGTGTCAGATGTCTGGGGGACAGACACCACACCTGCTTGGTGCATTCAGCAATGCCAGAGGATGCCTGGATACACACATTCCTGCTGTCCACCTGCGGAGTCCTCACATCACCTATCTGTCATTTACTACAATGCATCGAGCCCTACTCTATGTCAGGCCTTCTGCTGGGCCCTTCAACACATCTTACCTTTGCCCCCACTACAACTGCCGCGCAAGGGTCATTCCTTCATCTCATAGCTGAGGAAACTGACGCCCAAAGAAATGAAACGACTTCTTTCAGCTCACCCGGCTCAATAGTATGAATTCTAACCTCATACTGCCTGGCTCCAACCCTCCCTTCTCTCTGGGTGTGTCTTTTCTCTGGGTTTCTGAGATTCCCTGAAATTTTAGGAAAGGAACAGAATTCATTTGCTTTTGCCCTCTCTGGCGATTTTCAGATTTTGTGTCATTAGGAAAACCAGAGCTTAAGCTGCCCTTTGGTAACTGCGTTCACTACTCATAGGGAAAAGCTGCAGGTTTTTCAGGAGGCCTGCCTCATGGCCTGACATGCCTTCCAGCCCAGCCAGGAGCAGAAAAGAGCCTCCGACTTCTGCATCACGAGCATCTGGCAGGGTGTGCTCATTAAATATTTGAAAGAATGAATGAATGAATGAATGAATGAATGGAGACTTTGCATATCCTCCACTTGAGGACATATCACACCCTGTTAAGATCTCTTTTGTCTGTCCTGTGTCACCACTCTGATTCCTTGAGAGCAGGAACTGGATCTCTGTCTCTGCATCTCCATAATCTGTCCAAAGCCTGGCATAAGACAGGAGCCCCAGGAATATGTGATGAAGACGTGAAGACCTAGAATTTATCTCTGGGCTTCGGTAAAACTCTTAGGTCCTGTGAATTTCACACCCAACCAAATGGCAGCAGGACCAAGTAGTTTCGATAAGTGGTTTTATTACTGGTTAGATTTTACAAATTCTGATATTCGAACAGACTTCCACCTTAAAATTCTAAAACAACAAAGCGACCGTTGGAGGGGGTTTGATTTTTCCTTTTTTTTTTTTTTTTCTTTTTTTCTTTTTAGGACTATTCAAAGTAACAAACTTTTTTTTGTTGTTTTTTGTTTTTTACATTTTTGCTCTGGTCATAAATATACAGAGAAAAAGAGGGAGAGAAAAATGAACAAGTCATCCAAAGTATGGAGATAAAACAGTATTCCTAAGGCACGTGGCAGTCTTTGAAAATACAGAAGCTCTAGCCAACTTAAATTATTTGTTGTTTTTCCTCGCTCAGTCCACAAAACTGTACAGTGACACAAATGTTGTGTTGCAGGTAGATCTTCCAAGTTGCTCCTCGGTCCACACCGCTGCATTAGCCGGGTGCACACTTGTTTTTTTTTTTCCTCTGTTTCCAGGCGAGATCCTAAAATGTGGTTAGTTAGTTGCTCAAAGCCTCTATTTTAAAATACACTTGGAATTCAACTAAAGATAATTTCTTTTTTAAAGAAATTGTGGGGTGGGAGGGTGCGAGTCATTAGAAAAGGTTGGTAAGAGTCGTTTGTGAGGGGCTGTGAGGCTCATGGCCCTCCAGGTTGCCAGGCACAGAAGTTAAGACGGACGTCACAGTTGGCAGGGTGGGGCTAGTCAAGTCTGTCAGGGTGGTGGGCGTGCTGGAGGGGCTGAGGGAGGCGTTGGAGAGCTCCGAGGCCGGGCCCGATGGCGTCCCTGTCTGCAGCGCCGTGTCTGTCGACTTGTCCACGCCCGTGTTTTCCTGCCGTAAGAGGTTGCGCCTGAACTTGGCTCGGGCGTTCTGGAACCAGACCTGCAGGGGACGACAGGGAAGGACTATTGAGCAGAAGGCAGGCAGAGCATACCCCCGACTGCTTCACTCAGAGCTCTGCTGCCTCTGGGGACACTAATCTGCGTTTGGCGAAGAGGATCCAAAAAGTCAGGTTGGCGATGTTTTGCTTTTTGGTTTTTTTTTGTTTTTGTTTCTGTTTGGAGACAGGGTCTGGCTCTGTCCCCCATATTGAAGTGCAGTGGCGCAGTCTCAGCTCACTGCAGCTTCAAACTTCCAGGCTCAAACGATCCTCCCACCTCAGCCTCCTGGGTAGCTGGGGCTATACAGGTGAGCATCACCGGCCCCACAAACTTTTTAATTTATTTTTTGTAGAGACGGGGTCTTGCAACGTTGCCCAGGCTGGTCTCAAACTCCAGGTTTCAAGCGATCCTCCTGCCTCAGCCTCCTAAAGGGTTGGGATTACAAGTGTGAGCCACTGCACCCGACCCATATTTTGCTGTTAATAAAATAAAACAAAAATTTCACTTTCTCTAATGGGCTATGGCTGGGCTTCTCTTTCTGATAGGAGGTTCCAGAGCTGAGCTTTACTCCTGAATGTCACAGCCACGAGTCACGTATGGTGGCTGAGCACTTAAAATGGCATTAGACCAAATTCAACCAGTCTGCAGGTGAAAACACACAACCTATCTGGAGGCCGAATATGAAAAAAAAAAAAGCAGGTAGAATATCGCAATAATTTTTATATTGATTACATGTCAAAATGATAATAGTTTGGCTATACTGAGTTAAACAAAATCCATCACTAAAATTAATTTTACTTGTCTCTCTTCATTTCTTTAAGGAGGCTACTAGAACATTTAAAACTTAAAATTAAATGTGTGCCTCGAGTTGCATTTCTATCAGACACACCAAACACACACACCAGACAAATCTTGATCCTTTTCCTAAGGGTTGTTTGAGACATTTCTTTTTTTTTTTTCTTTTTCCTTTTTTGGCAGTTGCCTTTCAGCAGACAATAAACCCCACAAGTTCTTGTTGGTAAAATGTTTTAAATGTTTCGTGGTCAGTAAGTCTGGGAATGGGATAAAGAACACATGAGAATCAGGCAATAATAATGAGTTACTAAGAATGAAAGACACAGAACCTATTCCCCATCATCGGTTGGAGAAGCCGCCAGGTACCCTGGGCCACTGGGTCCCAGGTCTCAGGGTGGAGGTGGGTGGAGGTAGGCAGCGTGGGAACAGCAGCCAAATTAAAGCGAGGCCAGGGAAGTTGAAACCCGCAGAGTCTCTCTCCTGACCTGCTGCATCCCGTACCGGCTTATGAGGGACGTGCGGCAGGGCTCGGAGCTGGGGCTGAGCTCGGTGCGAAAAGAATGTCAGTGAGAGAACATGGGATTACTTTCATTTTTCCTTGGGCACAGACACACACGCGTCCACTCCCATATCTCTGCACACATGCCTGTATGCATTCAGGAAGACACACTGAAATTCATCTAAGGCCCGGCATGGTGGCTCAAGCCTGTAATCCCAGCACTTTGGGAGGCCGAGGCAGGTGGATCACTTGAGATCAGGAGTTCGAGACCAGCCTGGCCAACATGGTGAAAGCCCATCTCTACTAAAAATATTAAAAATTAGCTGGGCGTGATGGTGCGCTCCTGTAATCTCAGCTACTTGGGAGGCTGAGACAGAAGAACTGCTTGAACCCGGGAGGCGGAGGATGCAGTGAGCCGAGATCACGCCACTACACTCCAGCCTGGGCCACAGAGCAAGACTCCATCTCAAAAATAGAAAAAGAAAAAAGAAATTCATCTACACAGCCAGTACCCAAGTACAACCACCCATCTAATAGCACAAACACAGAGACCCGCTGTACCCAGAGGTCCACGCAGTACTTTGGGAGGGGCTTAGGAAATCCAGGCCACTGTTGGGGGTGGGGGGGTGTTGAACCTTCCAAGGAAAAAGGCCCGAAAGACAGGGCCCCTTCACTTCCCTTTGCGTGAGGAAAACACCCGCCAGAAGCCTCCCCATAAAACAAAGGGCCTCAGGGCACTCTGCAGATTCTGGGGTGTCCAGTTGCGCATTTCCAGATGTCCTGCATCTGCCTTGTCTTCCCAGTGTCTCTGGCAGGAGAGGGAGGGCTGACTCCTGGCCCCACCCACCCCTTGGGACCACCCTGGCTGCAGGGGCTTGTGGCCTCCAATCCCCGTTTCTGGTGGCCTAACACAATTTGGGCTCAATTAAAAGCACATCCACGAGAATCTTGGAGTAAAGTGGGAGATCCAGACCCTGTGAAGTGACGAAGCCAAGTTCCCTCCTCAGCGCTGGATCTTCCCAGGAAGAAGGCACATTTTCCCTGGCTCTCTGCCCAAAGAAAGCCCGTCACCCCTTCTGGGGGCTGGCAAGTAAGTACAGTGCTTCTCAGACCACCCTCGACATGCTCTCCCTGGGGTCGGGAGATCCTTCCCTTTCCCGGCCAGCAGAAATCTGTAGGGGAGAGACTGTGTCCTGGTGGCCTAAGGAGTAGCTGATGAAGAAAATGGATGGGGAAAGCTCCCAGAGGCTCTCAGAGGGAGGAAGTGACTTCCCCAGAGTCATGCAGATTGGGGTGGAGAAAGCTGGAGCCTTTGTGCCGCCACTTTGCCACTGTCCTGGCCTGTGTGCGTGTGACCCGTGAGCAGCCTGTGCTCTGTGCGTCTGACTCTCTGAGCAGTAGCTGGAGCGGGGAGCCTGGGTCGAGGGTGGAGGGTGCTTTGCTGGATGCTCATTTGCTCATCCATCCGGGGCTGCAAGACCTCAGGCAGGGCTGGACCCGGTTGGTTGCTGGCTGTTTGCTATTTCTCAGGCTGTTGCCCCTAACAGTGGGCTTGTAAACAATGACACCATCGTCCACAACTGCCTTCTCTGCTTTCCAGAGCTGAGGCGCTGGGAATCTGGTGGATGAAAATTCAACAACTTGATTAAAAGCCAGTCTGCTCTGGGGTTGCGTGGGGTTTGTCCTTCGTGTTAAGGCAGGGCTTCACTAGAATTCTCTCCCAGGTATTTCAAAAAGCCCACTCCTGAGAGGTGGATGGGGGCAGGGACCCTGTCTATGCTATCTTCATATCCCCCGGCACATGGCAGACACTGGCAGGGATTAAGAATCAGTAATATGTAGTCATAGGAATGGCTGACATGTATGTACCTTTTACTACGTGCCAGGCCCCATGCCACCCTCCAGCATGCACTGTGACAGGTTATTCCCATGAAAAGCCAAGTAGGTGGGTTCGATTATTATTATTCTCATTTTATAGATTTATTTATTTACTGTTATTATTATTATTGTTGTTTGAGACAGAGTCTTGCTCTGTCACCCAGGCTGGAGTGCAGTGGCGCGATCTCGGCTCATTTCAACCTCTGCCTCCCAGGTTCAAGTGATTCTCTCCTGCCTCAGTCTCCCGAGTGGCTGGGATTACAGGTGCCCGCCACCACACCTGACTAATTTTGTTTTTTCTTTTTCTTTTCTCTTTTTTTTTTTTTTGAGATGGAGTCTTGCTCTGTCGCCCCCAAGCTGGAATGCAGTGGTGTGATCTCGGCTCACTGCAATCTCCACCTCCCGAGTTCAAGCGATTCTCCTGCCTCAGCCTCCCAAGTAGCTGGGATTAGAGGCACCTGCCACCATGCCCAGCTAACTTTTTGTATTTTAAGTAGAGACGGAGTTTCACCATGTTAGCCAGGCTGGTCTCAAACTCCTGACCTCAGGTGATCTGCCCACCTCAGCCTCCCAAAGTTCTGGGATTATAGGCGTGAGCCACCGCGCCTGCCCTCACTGTATAGATTTAAAAACCAGAGAGGGTCAGAGTGGTGAAGTCACTTGCCAAAGGTCACACAAAGGGCAACCTGAGACTTAGGACCATTTGCCCTAAAAGAGTCCATGCTCTCCCTGCCACATGGTCCTGACGGAGGTAGCAAGCCCATGAATGAGTGAATAAATGAATGAATAAACAGAGAAGCAACTATGGTGCAGTGGAAAGAGCAGCTTCCAGTCCTGGGACTGCCACGTGACCTCGGGTTTGTCCTTCATCTCTGGACCTGCCTCAGTTTCCTCACTTGTACAACAAGAGGGTTAGACCACATCATATGGCTCTCAGGGTTCTGACCAGCTGGGATTCTTAGGCAGCCGCAAGCAACAAGGTGTGATCTGCCCCACCCACCCACCTTCTGAAACTGACAGGCCTCTCTTTTCACATGCCTCAAGTTCTCTGGACTGTGTGTCCGGGACAACAAGGCCAAGTTCACACAGAGAATCATCAGGACACAACTAACACCAGGCCAGGGGTGCCCCAGCCTGGTGCACAGTAGACCTCCAATAAGTCCTGGATAGATGAAGAAGCACAGGTTGCTTCTTGCCCCCTTTCCAGGCACTGCCTGGCCATGCAAGCTGTGTTTTGCCTCACAAACCTCCTTCCCCAGAATTCTTTCATCAAGAAAGCCAGGAGGGCCAGTGGGAAACCCATTTTGCCCCAGCAAATCCCCACCTGGGATGCTAAGGAAATCAGCCAAAAGATGAAAGCTTCATGCCCATCATGGCATTTTTAATAACATCAAACTAATGGCTGCATCCAAAGTGTCCACTCAGATGCGGCAAGTGGGAGTCATGACACAGCCACTCCACAATGCCACAGGGGAAATGTCTTGTGATGGCTGTTAGGTGAAAAAAAAGGATAAAAAAATTATGTCCTCTGGTATTGTCCCTTCATAAAGAAAATAATAATGATGAATACTATTCCCCATGAAGTACCAGACATCTTTTTTTTGTTTTGTTTTGTTTTTTTTTTTTTTGAGATGAAGTCTTTCTCTGTCGCCCAGGCTGGAGTACAGTGGTACGATCTCAGCTCACTGCAACCTTTGCCTCGCAGGTTCAAGCTATTCTCCTGCCTCAGCCTCCCAAGTAGGTGGGAATACAGGCATGAGCCACCATGCCTGGCTAATTTTTTACATTTTTTAGTAGAGACAGGTTTCACCGTATTAGCCAGGATGGTCTCCATCCCCTGACCTTGTGATCTGCCCACCTTGGCCTCCTAAACTGCTAGGATTACAGGTGTGAGCCACTGCACCCGGCCTTTTTTTTTTTTCCCCAGACAGAGTCTAGCTCTGTTGCCCAGGCCAGAGTTCAATGGCACAATCTGCCTCACTGCAACCTCCCTCTCCCGAGCTCAAGTGATTCTCCTGCCTCAGCCTCCTGAGTAGCTGGGATTACAGGCATGTGCCACCACATCCAGATAATTTTTGTGTTTTTAGCAGAGGTGGGGTTTCTCCATGTTGGCCAGGCTGGTCTCAAACTCCTGACCTCAAGTGATCCACCTGCCTTAGCCTCCCAAAGTGCTGGGATTACAGGCATGAGCCACTGCGCCTGGCCTCTTTTCTTTTCCTTTTCTGAGACAGGGTCTCACTCTGTTGCCCAGGCTGGAGTGCAGTGTGGTGCGATTAAAGCTCACTGCAGTCTCCACCTCCTGCCTCAGCCTCCTGAGTAGCTGGGACTATGGGAACATGCCATCACTCCTGGCTAATTCTTATATTTTTTGGTAGAGATGGAATATCACTATGTTGCCCATGCCGGTCTCAAACTCCTGGGCTCAAGCAATCTGCCCACCTCTGTCTCCCAAAGTGCTGGGATTACAGGCGGGAGACACCACACCCAGCCAGCACCGGGCATTTTATAAGCAAAGTCCTAAGCATTTTACACATTAACTCATTTGGTCCTTATAATGACCCTATGAGGTAGATGTGAATATTATTGCCAATTTGCAGGAGTAGAGACTGTGTGCCTCTTACTGCACAGCCAGAATTGAGATGTGAATTCCAACAGACTGGTTCTATGCCCTTAGCCACTACTTAACCTCTAAATTACACACTTTAATTATTGGATTCCTGTGCTCTTAGAAGGGTAAGGCTTTTTTCTCTCTCTCTCTTTTTTTTTTTTTTTCTGTTTTTCCTAGTTTTCTAAACTGTTGGTATGGCAGTTCTAGCATTTTGAAAACTTTTTTTTTTTTTTTTTTTTTGAGACGGAGTCTTGCTCTGTCGCCCAGGCTGGAGTGCAGTGGCCAGATCTCAGCTTACTGCAAGCTCCGCCTCCCGGGTTTACGCCATTCTCCTGCCTCAGCCTCCCGAGTGGCTGGGACTACAGGCGCCCGTCACCTCGCCCGGCTAGTTTTTTGTATTTTTTAGTAGAGACGGGGTTTCACCATGTTAGCCAGGATGGTCTCGATCTCCTGACCTCGTGATCCGCCCGTCTCGGCCTCCCAAAGTGCTGGGATTACAGGCGTGAGCCACCGCGCCCGGCATTTTGTAAACTTTTAAAGAAGTTTTCTTTAAAAAACCAAAAGTAATAACCACTGAACTGGACATCAGAAACCCTTGGTTCCAGTCCCAGGCCTATAATCACTTTGCTGTGGTTCTTGGGAAGAGTCACTCTACCTTTCTGATTCTTGATTTCCTCTCCTTTGAAATGAGAGGTTCAGGCCAAATCATCTGTGAAACTCCATACAGCTTAGGCCATCCAGGACTAGATTGGACACTCATCACTGACCTGGGTGATGGACAGGCAAGAAAAAGACCACTTTACAGGTGGGGAAACGGAGGTTCAAAGTAATGAAGTGACTTGCCCTGATATAAACCACACCTCCTCCTCAGAGAAGCCTTCCCTGACTACCTCCTTCAGCAGGTCAGGTCTCTCGTTGTACCCTTGCATTTTTCCTACCTAGCACGTCCACCATTTTATTTCTTTTCTTTTTTTTTTTTTTTTTTTTGAGACGGAGTCTCGCTCTGTCGCCCAGACTGTAGTGCAGTGGCCGGATCTCAGCTCACTGCAAGCTCCGCCTCCTGGGTTTACGCTGTTCTCCTGCCTCAGCCTCCCGAGTAGCTGGGACTACAGGCGCCAGCCACCTCGCCCGGCTAGTTTTTTGTATTTTTTTAGTAGAGACGGGGTTTCACCGTGTTACCCAGGATGGTCTCGATCTCCTGACCTCGTGATCCGCCCGTCTCGGCCTCCCAAAGTGCTAGGATTACAGGCTTGAGCCACCGCGCCCGGCCTTATTTCTTTTCAAGAGTTAAATAAGAATTCTATGGCCAAATAAAATTTGGGAAATGTTAGATTAGACAAAGTTGAGTCTGTTCCAGATTTCTCAATGCCTGTATTAATGCTAACATGCTCTGATCTCCAAGAGAAAGACATAGTCAACCTTGAGCCTTTCCCAAACCTATATGATCTTAGAATCATTTAAAAGAAAAACACAGAGATTAATCTTAGTACCTTGTCAATTGTTTATCCCACACCTTGCTCCACAATGCCCTCTGGGTGGATGTTCCAATGGGGTCTTGTTCACCGTCTTTTTTTTTTTTCTTTTTTTGACAGAGTCTTGCTCTGTCACCCCGGTTGGAGTGCAATGGTGCAATCTCGGCTCACTGCAACCTCTACCTCCTGGGCTCAAGCGATCCTACTGCCTCAGCCTCCCAAGTAGCTGGGATTACAGGCACGTGCCACTGTGCCCAGCTAATTTTTGTATTTTTAGTAGAGATGGGTTTTACCATGTTGGCCAGGCTGGTCTTGAACTCCTGGCCTCAGGTGATCCACCTGCCTTGGCCTCCCAAAGTGATGGGATGACAGGCGTGAGCCACCATGCTCGGCCAGTCTTGTTCATTGTCTTGTTCCCCGCTGAATCCTCAGTGCCTCCAGCCTGCCCGGCACATGGCAGTCAATATATCTGTCAAACAGGTGAGTGGCCAGAGGAAAGCTAGAGTTCTCAACTTCTAAATTCTCACACAGGTTAATTATAACTAACTAGTCACCTGAAAGATGCTATTTATTTATTTATCTTAGAGACAGAGTCTTGCTCTGTTGCCCAGGCTGGAGTGCAGTGGCACAATCTCAGCTTACTGCAACTTCCACCTCCCGGGTTGTTCAAGTGATTCTCCTGCTTCAGCCTCCTGAGTAGCTAGGACTACAGGTGTGTGCCACCACGCCTGGCTAATTTTTGTGTTTTTAGTAGGGAACGGGGTTTCACCATGTTGGCCAGGCTGGTCTCGAACGCCTGAACTCAAGTGATACGCCAACTTCAGCCTCCCAAAGTACTGGGATTACAGGCGTGAGCCACCGCACCCAGCATGAAAGATGGTTTTTAAACTGTTGGTGGTTAAAATGTATTTTCTTCCAAAGGCACACCAGGGAACCCCTACGGAGACCTCCACCCACCCAAATCAATCAGCTCATCACCCGCTTCCCCAAGCTTAGGGCATCTTAATATTCTGCCTCCCTGGCCCTTCCACAGGAAGGAAGAAAAGCAACTCAGAGCGACTTCTATGTGGTGAGACATGATCTCCATGCATTTGTTAGGCTTAAAGTCTTATAGGACCTCCGTCTAAGTGGACATTCTGTCTCCTAGTCACCTCGCCCACTGATAGTGAGTATTGTGGCTGCCATGCTGCTGCTGATGGCAAATGTGAGCACCTTTTATGTGATGAGCACTTTACTAGAGGTTTCTGCTTCCCTACCAAGACATGGCATCTGTGACCTACGCCTTCCCTCCTCTCCCACTGTTCTGCTGCACTCTGCAGCCAGATCCAATAGGAGAAAAGTCACAATCCCTCCATGTGCAATATTGGAAAGAGCTTGGGAATCAGACCAATCTGAACTTGACTCCTGGCTTCATGACTGACTAGCTGTGAGACTTAGGGCCAGGGTTCTAGACCCTCAGAACCTCAGTTTCATCATCTCCAAAATGAAGATAATCACATTTTAAAAATGTGTGCAAAGAGGGTTGCAGACTGAACTGTACCGTGTAAATGAGCGCACGAGACTGAACTGTACTGCGTAATGAGTGAATGAGATCAGCATGCCTGGGTCCTGACTCTATACTCTGTAAATTACACAGTACGTCATCTTATTTACTCTGTGCAACCACCAGTAAGGTATCCTTCTCATCCCCATTTCAAAGATAAGGAATCAGGTTCAGAGAGGATTAAAACCAGTCTGTTACCTTTCAAAGCCATACTACCAACTGCCTCACCTAAAACTGCTCCCATCCCATGTTCCCCAGATTCCCCATCAGCAGTCGGGGCACCTGCGGGCAAGCCCTACCCTGCCAATGCCTGGCTCCTGTAATCAGCAGCAAATCACCTCATCTTACTAGGTCTTAAGCTTCTCATCTGTAAAATGGGCAGAAAAATCTTAAGGTAAGGTAGACACGTGACTGGAAAGATAATGCTTTGTAAACTGCTGCATCACCATGTGCAATAAGGAATATTTGGGATTTGTGCAAATGTGGTCTGGGAAAAACGGAGAACAGTGCTACACGTATGCCTCACCCCCACTATACACACCCTAAATGAAACTCACACTCAGACAGTCATTGCCAGATTGGCTCAAGGAAGAAAGAACTATGTCCATTGATCAGGCAGGCCTGGATTTTGATCCAGCTCTGCAGGTAACTAGCAAAGTGTGATTTGGGACAAGTGGAGATCATTTGGGCCTCCATGTTCTCATCTGGATGGTGGGGGAAGAGGGATCATGATGCCTGGCACACAGCGTAGTTGGTCCTTCCTCTGGCTCCCTCAGTAGGTGCCCCAACGGATCACACCATGAGGAAACTGTACATGGGTCTGTCTCTATACCTAACAGGTGAATTTCCTCAGGGCCAGGACCATGGTTTGTTCGTCTCTGTGTTCCCAGGGCCTGGTGCCAATACATACTTCATCAGATGAAAGAATAAGAGGTACCTCTCCTGGAAATCTGATTTGTTCCTAAGTCAGGTGACCAAGCCTCCTGCCTCCCCAGGGCCAACAAAGACTGGCTCTCACTGGAGATTCTGATTCAACTATGGGTACTTACTCTTCATTTCATTTAATCTGAATAACCGAGAGAGGTGTGCGCCCTAATGGTGCCCTTTCTACAGATAAGAAATCTATGGCTCAGAGAGGGTAACTAATTTGTCCAAGACACACAGCCAGAGAACCCAGCCCAGGTCTTCCTGAACCCGGTTCCATCCCCAGCTCAGGCATTAATTCGTAGAACTGCCCTCCCTCTCCTGGCACCACTCCATAGAGCAAGTTTGTCTATGCCCAGGAGGGCTTTGAATGTGGCCCGACACAAATTCGTAAACTTTCTTAAAATATTATTATTATTATTATTATTATTATTATTATTATTTTAGCTCAACAACTATCGTTCATGTTAGTGTATTTTGTGTGTGGCCCAGAACAATTCTTCTTCTTCCAACGTGGCCCAGGGAAGCCAAAAGATTGGACACCCCTGCCACGGAGCAACTGGATTGGGGAAGGACGAAGGGTCCTACTAACCAGAGAAAAGGCAGCGCAACCCCAAGTCCTCAATCCGAACTCACCCACGGCTGAAGGGAGGGGGCGCCAAAGAAGGTCCTTGACCTAACCCCAAGAAGGCAAAGAACGAAGGAAACAGACGAGAGAGACCTGCTACCCCAGCGAGTGTAGCCATGTCCTCCATTTCACTAGGAGCCCAGGCCAGTGGGACTCGAAAGCAAAACGGACCCTGAGGGAGGGGCGGGCCCAGAGAGGCGCATCAGCATCCCATTGGCCGGCGCTCCCTCCCTCTGCTACGTCACTCAGTCCTCCCTCGCAGGAAGCTCGTCGCCCGCTCCCCGTGGGCAGCGCTGCGCAAGGGGGCGCCTCGGCAGCCTAGGGGCCCCAACTCCTGGCTCCCCCCGCAGCTGCAGCTGCGGTTGCGCCGCGTCACAGCCTCAACCGGCCCCATAAAAGGCCTTTTTTTCTTTTTTAATTTTTTTTAAGTTTCTGACAAACTCACAAGAACTGTCTTAGGACGGCTGCGCAGCCCTCCGTCTTCGTCACCTCCCAGCCCTGAATCCCGGAGACCTGGGGCTGGAGGGTGGGTCAGACTGGCCTGGACTCGAATCCCACCACCTTCCCTCCTGTTGTGAGACTGTCCGGTTACTTCCTCCCTCGGTTTTCTACCCTCAAAATGTGTGTCGCTGGCACTATAACCACACGTTCTGAAGAATAAATTGGTTAAACTTGCTATAAAGGGAGGAGGCATTGTCTTGCCTTCTCTTCGTACGAATGGGGAAACTGAGGTCCAGCTACCAGAATAATTGCTCATACTAGTGAATTCATGCCAGCTAATGAATCTAGTTAATGCTATTATTGGCTACCATCCACTGAGCAAGCGTCAGGGCGCACCACAGGCACGTCATTTCAGTGGCTCCTTGAACAACTCCGCTGCATAATTTATTGTATCCATTTCATGTATGAGGAAACAGACTACAAAAAGTCAAGTGACTTGCCTAAGGCCCTAAAATGAGTAAAAGGAGGAGCTGACGGTTTGAGGTGTGGCTCACGACTCTGCCACAACTTTGGGTCATGCAGAAGCCTGAGACCTCCTCCTGTGCCTCCAGACTAGGGTTCTTAACATCTCTGAGGGTGTGGAAATCTGGTGAAAGTTCTGGATCTTCTCTATTAAGAAGTTACCCACACATGTAAGTGCAGTTCTGCTCAGTTTCACAGGCACCCAGCCACTCCCCACCCCACCATGTCCTCTGGGCAGCCCCACCCCCACTTGCCCACCCGCGGAATCTGCCCACATACATCCCCACCACCAAACCTTGCTTCCAGGAGAGTCTGGGAGGCAGAAGATAAATCTAGAGAGATGCCTGAAGGAAGAGAGAGGGGGGAGTGAGACAGAGGCAGACAGCAAGAGAAGAGAAACTAGAGTGGGTGAGAAGCAAGAAGCAGGAGCTAACGATAGTCACCTTGGGTGGACGTCCTGGGATGGGGTGGGGCGGCCTCTAGATTTATCTGAAATGTTTGAATCTTTTATGACATGAACATGTGTAAAATGAGTGTCACTTGAATAACAAACAGAAACTAAGAATGGTCTACAAGAAAGAAAAGAGACCGAGTATGGAGACAAAGAGGATGGAGCCATACACAAACAGAAAAACAGAGAGGTCAAAACTGAAAAAGAGAAAAGCCAAAGTAAGGAAGAAAGACTGAAATACAGATAGAAAGAGGCTGGAGAGGTGAAGAAAGAGAATGAGGAAGATAAACACACAGAGAAGCAGACACATGGTGGAAGGTCCTTCCGAGGCCCACGGCGGGGGGTGCAGGGTTCCACCCCGGTCCCCGGTGGTCACAGATGCCCCCACCCCTGGCCCTGGCTGACCTGGAGGACCCGCTTGGTGAGGCCCGTCTTTTGCGCGAGCTGCTTCAAGTCCTTGGCGTCGGGGTTGTGGTTAATGGCAAAGTAAGACTTCATGGTCCGAAGCTGGTGGTGTTTGAAGGACGTGCGCATGCGCTTGGTCTTCTGGCTGCTCGGGTATGGCTGGTCACGGTCCAGGTGCTCTGCGTCGTTTTCGTTGCAGCTTAGCGCTAGGGAGCAGACACAGAGCTGGTGGGTGAACTTCCTGACCCGCCCCCCATGCCAAATCCACCCTCGTCCCACCCGCGGCCAAACATTTCTATCCTTAACCCTGCTGCATGTCTGCGGCACAACGAACTGGGGACATTACCCCCATTTGATAGATGGAGACACTCTGAGGCGCAGAGAGAGTGATCCACCCAGGATCACTCTGCTAGGAACTGCAGCACTGAATCCCGGCTCTGGGAGAATCCAAAAATCATTCTGAGCCATTATGTTGTGATAATAAAAACAAAAGTAGCAGCCGCAGCAGCAACAACAACTGCTATGACTTGTTGATGGCTGAATGAACTCCAGGTGATGTGTTAAAGGGCTTTCCAGGCACATTTTCTTTAGGTACTTAAAACAATCCTAGGAGCACCAGGTAGTATTTTTGCCATTTTTACAGATGTTGAAACTGAGGCTTAGCAAGGGAAGTCACTTGACTTCTGACACAGCAGGACAAGGTCTCTGGGCCTGCACTCCTCCGGTTTCCCAAGGCACTCTAAGGATGAGTGCTTTCCGCCATCTCCCCCTACCGTGCCTGGGACTGGCATCTAGAAATTGCTGAGACAGAGACTCACGCTCGTTTTGCCACATCCAAAAGTACTGAAAGACCCCGGGCCTTGGGCACTGGGCCAAAGGTTGGAAACTGTATTTTGCAGTTTAATCCTCATCACTACCCTGTAAGATGGTTTCCTCGTTGAACAAATGGATCAAGTTAGGCTCCAGGAAGTTCAGAGATCTGCGCAGTCCACAAAGAGTGCCGCAGTGGAAGGCAAAGGAAGTCCGAGGCAGAAATAAACATGTAGTAGACACCGGTGGTGTGTGTTTGGCTTTACAAATGTCACTGTACATCATTACCGCTCAGAGAGGTGGCTATTCCCATTTTAGAGATGTGGAAACTAAAGCTAAGGGAAATGAAGCAACTTGTACACAGCCACACCACCGGTAACAGGCTAGATTGATCTTGATGTGTTGAGCCTAGATTGAGCACTGGAGTTCTCCTTGTTTTCTTCCACTACACCACGAAGGGAGGAGGGAGCCTGTCCCTATCCACAAGGGGCCTCATGGGGGCCAGGCTGCCAATGTCTGGCTGGCATTGGGGGTGGGAAATATGGGTAAAACCCTGGGTCTCAGAAAATTGCTCAGCCACTTGGCAGCTGATGGGGACCTGCAGGACCCCTCCCAAGGTCCCCTCCTCACCTCCAGAGCCATGCCACACTTAAGGTCTTGCCTTGGGGTAAGCCTCAAAAGGGGTGTACATTCAGTCCGCCTAAAGTGGGGAACTGAGAAGGTATCTTGTGTCCTTATTACATACCCATAACAGAGCTCTAGATTTAGTAAATGAAAATACAGGTTGCCCAGTTAAATATAAATTTCAGAAAAATAATAAATAATGTTTTAGTGTAAGCACGTCCTAAATATTGCAAAGGACATGCCTATACTAAAAATGTATTTGTTGTTTACCTAAAATTCAAATACTACAGGTGACACAGCTATGCTAAAAAATTGTCATTTACCTAAAATTCAAATATTACACGGGACACTTATACTACACATTTCAAATTTATTCGTTATTTTTCCAAAATGCAAATATTGCCAGGAACACTTACACTAAAAATGTATTTGTTATTTACCCAAAATTCAAATTTAACTGGGGATCCTGCATTTTGTCTGGCCACACTACCTCCAAAGAACTTTTACTCTGCGGGTGACCTCCCCCTTCCCCTGCCCAGATAGGGAACAGTCCCTTGCAGAGAGAATTTGCAAGATACAGGTCTTGCCCCTGCCTTTGGAGCTGTTAGCTAGGGGCTACACCTCCTAGGGGCCTCTTTCCACCCGCACTCAGGAACCCTCACCCCCGGGGGCTGCATTCCCACAGAGAGCACGCCCAGAGTGAAGAGCGGGGGGTCCGGCAATTTAAAGGGGATCAGAGGATGCCTCTGAACCTGATCCACCAGAACTGCTTGGAACCCGCTGAGGTGAGCAACCCTTTTCTTTCCCCCAGTCCCCAGCTCCACTGGGGGTGGGGCAGGCCTCCCTACGGGGTATCTTTGGGCCCATCCCTTCACCGAGCCCCCGCCTGGGCCTGGCTGCTGTTAATGAGCTCCGTGGGGACCCCGGCGCCCCCATGGGCCCAAGGGACCTGCCCTGAGTGCCGCCTAGGTGGGGTAGTGGTGTGGGGGAGGGGGACAGAAAGGGCAGAGAAAGGAGAGAAAAGACAAACACAGAAAGGGAGAATGGAGGAAGAGAAAGAGAGAGGGGGTAGGGACGGAAGATGGACAGAGCCAGGAAAAACAGAGGAGAGACAGAGGAAAAGAAAGCGAAGGACCCGGGAGAACGGGAGAGCGACAGCTACAAAGACAGCAAGAAATAGACAGTGAGAGCGGAGGGGAAAGCGAGTCCCGGAAACAGGCGCAGCTTGTGGCGAGGGTCCGGTGGCCGAGCTGAATCCCGAGGCTCCAGGAGACCTGGTCCCTGCCGGGGAGGCCTTTTCTGAAGCCGTTACTGGCGGGGGAGTGGTGAAAAGGGGAAAGAAGAGGAGTGGAGAAAAAAGGAAAGGAGTCGGTCCTAAGTAGCGAGGCCGAGGCCGGCCAGAGGCGAGGGCAGGGGGCGGCGGCGGGGGAGGCAGACGTGGGGCCCAGGTTTGGCCGGCGCCCCGAACCCCCTCACTCCCGCCTCCAGTGCCCGGGGGCGGGTCGAGATTCCCCAGGATCGGATCCGGGGAGGAGCGAGGGGCCGAGGGGAGGGGGAGGACCCAGGCTTTCTCTCTCCTTTTTTTTTTTTTTTCCTCTCAATTAGGCCGATTCAATGGAGCTAAAGAGCTCGTAAAATCATGAATAATTTACTCGTGATCTGTTATTAACCCATCGGGTTTCGAGCTCTTGTCGCTGGGACTGAACCTGTAATCAAATCTGACTTCGCCTCATTTTACTAAAGACGAGATTGTAGGTTCAATTGTCTAAATAATGGATTGGAATCAAATCAGTAATTACGCCGCCAGGCACACACACACAAAAAGCTGGGGCTGGGGGAGGCCGGGCGTCCGGCCGGTCCGCGCGGGACTCCCGCGGCCGCGGCGCGCAAACCCAGGCGCAAAGTGCGCGGCCCAGGCCCCTCGTCCGCTCCTGCCGCCGTTCCCGCGCCCCCAGCCCGCTGGCAGCGCCGCCCGGGGTGGGGGGAGGTTTCCGTTCCACACGGGCCCGGGCCCGAGGGGCTGCGGGAAGAGGCCGCTGCGGCCCCGCCCCGGAAGGACTTTCCGACCCCGCGGCCCTCGGCTCTGCTGTAAGCCCAGCGCTGGCCGCCCCGACGGCGCCCCCTCCCCACTAGGCCCCCAGCTCGCCGCCCTTCAGTAAGGTGACGCCGCGCCTTGGAGGGACTGTTCCCAGAGCAAGAGGCTTTGCAAGGGGTCCGCGTGACTGGGCCACTGGATGTGGGACACTGCCACAAACAAGCTCGTGTCCCCGCGGTCGGAACGCTGCACGCACACGCACAAGACCCACGCCCGCACACCGTCCACGATCGCACCCTCCAGGGTCCCCGCTTTCCAGTCCTAACTGCCCCGCGGCCCACACTGCGGCTATTTCTCTCCTGCCAGTGCGGTAGGGGAGAGAAGGGCGGACGCCAGACCTAGGAAGGCTGGGCTGGGCCCCAAGAGGCCGGGGAGGTCCCCCCTTTCCCCAGCGTAGTCCCGTGAGCCCCGAAAGAGTCAGCCGCATAGCCACGGCTGGCGCACCGAACGCCGTTTCTCCCAGGACTAGGAGCCCCGGGCAAGGTCGGAGAGGAGGGCACGGAAACAAACAGGGACACACACAGAGACAGAGATAGAGAGAAAGGACGGAGGGAGCGGAAAGGAAAAAAAGAGAGAGGGAGGCCAGAGAGAAAGTGAGATGGCTGAATGGAGGGTGTCTCTTGTAGAGGTTAAACAAGGCTTGAAATTCAGCCTCCAGCCCATCTCGCTGGGGGAAACGGCGGCTGAACAGCAAAAAGCAGAAATAACTCTCTGTACCTTCTACTCTCTTTTTGCACAATCCTAAACCTGGCGCCGAACCTGCGTGCCCAGGAAAACAATACAGCTCCCCAGCCACCAGGTGCCCTGGAGCCGAGCCCCGCGAGGTGCTTCCGAGTGGAAGTTGACCCCACTTGATAAATAGAAGCGGCTTGGTTTGGGGGGAGCCGGTCTGAACTCGGTTTTGTCTCTTTTTTTCGGGGTGGTAGGAGATTAGGGATGGAAGTTCCAGAGAGCCACATCTGTGCTAGTGCCGTCAGCAAATCTTAGATCCGCGCCACCGACCGGCCTACTGCTGCTTCACCATTCACCAAACTGGGGACTGCGTTTTCCTCCCAGTTCCGCACGCAGACACACGCCCCATGATCCTCCAACAAGCGATTTCGTTGGAGCGAACGGGGACACCCCCATCCGCCCCTCATTTCCCTCCATATTCAACTCAGATTCTTTAAGATGAAAATAACTGACTTCTTCCCGCCGTAGCCCCCTCTGGACAGTCTTGGGTTTGTTTTTGTTTTTGTTTTTTCCACTTGTGCATTAACTAAAGGGAAAAGGAGGAAGGACACAAAATCTCCAAATCTAATTCTGTTGCAAACGAAAGAAATAAAATAATTGCAAATAAACTCTAGTTCGGAAGCCCGGAGAGTCATAAACCTTTCCGGGCCTTGCAGACTTCGGGCAGATGTTGACGGCTCATTTGCCGGGACTCAGAACCTCTGCAGCTGTCCTGAGCAGGGAGGGGCGCGGGAGGGGGCAGAGCTTCTCCGGGAATGGCCTGAGGTTCAAAGATGCCGGAAATCCGAACCGAGCCCCCCATCTCACCCCACCCCACTCCACCCCGGCGCGAGGCCAGGCCTGCTCGGGTCTCGTCCTGCCCGGGCGCCCGCTTCCGAGGGTCGCGGCCCTCACCCCAGCAGGCGCCAGGAAACTCGGAGGAAGGAGCCCGGGAAAACTGAGACCTGGCTTTAAAGGAGGATCGGGCCGAGCAAAAGGACCCGCAGCCTTTGCTTTCCTGAGTTCTCCAAGCCCGAGATCCCCAAGCCTGCCGCCCTTGGGACATTTCACGCCGTCAGGCGGCACACCAGGCCGAGCTCGGCGCCCCTGGTCACAACCAGCCCTCTCTCGGGACCCTCGCCGCCCTGCCTTTTTCCTTCGCCGCCCTGCCTTCGTCGCCACAGCTCCCCGCCCTCAGCCGCGCCAACCCGAAGCCTGTTTGGTGTCAGCGCCGCCTTGCTTTCTCCATCCCTACACTTCCTGCCCAGCAAAGTGGGGCAAAGGCCCAAACCAAAAAGCCATCTCCAAAAAAAACAATGTATCAGAGACAAGGCCCTGCACCCGGGGCAGCAAGGGACCACTGCACCCTCTCCTCCCGCTCCAGCCGAGGACGCAAAGGCTGGAAGCCCAGGGGGCTAACGTCCCTTCTGCAAGGCCTTCCGGTGCTTAAGGCTCTCTATTTGCCCAGCATACATTCACTCCAGCTCCCGGCCGTCGAGGCCGCGCACTTTCCCCCAACCCTACGGGGGCGTTCCGCGCGCCACGCACTCACCAGCGTTGTAGGCCGCCAGATCTGCACCAGGGCCCGGGCTCTTGCGCTTCCTCGGCCGCCCCTTCTGCACAGTGCCCACACCATTGTAGTAGGGAAGACCCAGAGGGTTGGCCCCTGCTGCGCCTAGCCCCGCGCTCTTGGCTGCCGCGGCTGCAGCGGCCGCCGCTGCCACGTCAGCGTGGTTGAAGTGTGCGGGGTACTCGCCCTGCAGCAGCGCCTCGAAGTGCAAGCGGCAGTAGACCAGGCTGTCCTTCATGCCGAAGTGATCGCCCGTGGTCAGCATCTTGTTACACGTGGTGCACGTGAAGCAGTTGAGGTGATAAACCAAGTCCCGAGCGCGCATCACCATCTCCGAGGCCGAGATGCCCAGGTGGCAGCGGGCGCAGCGCTGCACAGAGAACCGCCTGTAGGGACCATGGAGGGAGGGGCTGTGGGAACACACGGTTGGGTACCCCTCTTTTCCTCCTCCAGGTGCCGCTGCTACTGCGGTGGGCAATCCCCTCCTCAAGATGGACAACCCGGCCTTTATTTGGAGGATGGGGCGGGGGAGAGAGAACTAGATTTTGACCCAGGCCTGGTCCTGCCCTAAAATAGTTTCCCTTGACACACTCATGCCTACAAAGACTTCTACTTCACCCAGAGTCTCCGCAAGCCCTAGGAAAGCCTTTACCTGGGAGTGGAGGGAGACACTTACCACTTATCCCTTTCTCAACCTTTACTCCTCCCTCCAAACCAGCGCCTGGGAATCCTACTGACTTTTGTAATTTGGAAGAAACACAGAGACAGGGAAAGAGAGACAACAGAGAGAATATACATAGATCTTAACCCTAAAACTGGGGAGAAGGAGAAACAGGGAACTTGGAGTCTGCTAGTGATTCTGGTTCTTTGATCTTGGCCAGCTTTCACTCCCATTTTCTCAAAAGACCTGGAAATGCACCCACTCCCACAGCTCTCCTTCCAACTGTGTTTCTGTCCAGCTTGGGCTGCCTAGGTTTAGGGGTGCCTGTTTCTATAACCTCAGATTAACTCAAGAAACTTCAAAGAGAGAGGGGAGCAAGGATCCCAACTCAAGCTTTTTTGTGGTCTGAGCTCCGAGGGGGCGGGCAGCTTCTGCTTTTTTTCGGGTTCTCTTACTTTGTAGACCTTTCCAAGAGCTCCCCAAATTGCTGCTTTAAAAGGTTATCACCCAATTTGTGCTGGCTTGGAGAAGCTGGGGCGGGGGGGGGGGTGGGGGTGGGAGTCCTGAGTAGTGAACCCTCTCCTGGGACTAAAGGGAAAGGAGAGGGCCAAACTGTAAGATTGTGCCTGAGACTGGGGGGAGGGGTCCTGAGGGGCAGTTGGGTGGGGGGCTACCTGTAGTAGTCTTCCTTGCAGTAGATGCTACCGTCTTTGCTGAAACAGGTGAGCTCCGACTCCAGGTTGAGCTTGCACTCGCAGCACTTGAGGCAGCGCATGTGCCACTGCTTGTCCACCGCCAGCAGGTAGTAGCGGTCCGAGATCTTGCCCCCGCAGCCAGCGCACAGCGCTGCGCGGTCACTGCTGATGGACGGCATGGTCTGCGAAGGGAGGGAGGCGGAAGACGGCAGCGCCTGCGTCAGCCAGAGACCCCTCCGCCGCCGCGAAACTGGCACCCACAGCTCCCTCTGTGGCCTCGGCTAGCCCTGAACGCGGAGGGGGCTGCCAGGGCATGCGGCGGGCTTCCCCCCACCCCAAAAGGCCCATTTTCATTTCTGGGCGGTTTAGAACCCAGGCCCGCCAGCGCAGCCCTAGCCTGCCACCGGCCCAGGCCGGGATCCCGGCCTAAATGGCTCTCCTGCTTACCTCTCTCCCTTCCAGTCCTCCCTGTCCTTTCCCCCAAAATGCTCGGGCTGTGTTTAGGGACCAGGACAGCTACTCCAGTCAAGCCCTCCAAGAGCTTTCCCCAAACTGTTTCTTAAATGAGCCGGGGGGCGGGGGGTAAGGTGACCATTAAGTTACCCTCCACACAGACTCCTCTTTGGAGAGACAGCAGAGTTCCTGGGCCCCAGCTCCAGTGATCCCTGGATCCTTAGGCCAGAGGTTAAGGCCAGGACAAGTCAGCCAACTTTTGGCTCCTCTGCCACACAGGCTGGGGCCCTCTTGGGTTCAGGGATGAGGTGAATGGGGTGCAGGGACACCCTCAAAGTCCCTGGGTGAAGGACAGGTTCAACCCAAATCCTCCCCTATCCAAACTGACCAGCAGAGAAGGTCTAACCGAAGAAGGGCTCGGAGGCTGGGAGGCCACTGGGGCCGCTGGTCCTGCTCCCGAAGCAGAGAAGCTTCTCCCGTGCTCCCCACCTCCGCGGCCTCCTAAAGGTCACTTCTGGGCCCGCTACTTGGGCAGTGTCTGCTCCTCTGGCCCCCAGGGAGGTCTGAGGCGAGGAACTGGCTATTTGGGGCTAGGCCTGCGGAGCCAGGTGTAGAGATCCGAATGGAGTCTCCTTCGGCGAGGGCCAGGCCAGAGCCTGAACTCCCAGCCCTGACCTGGCTAAGTCTGACCAGTCAAAGGTCTGGGGACGCGAACAACGACAAATGTTGGCCCCGAAGGCTTCGGTCTCCGAAACCGCGCAGGGGGTTGAGGGAGATCCCCGATTGCCGGAAAGCCGAGAGCGGCCCAAGCCGGCTGGAGCCCCAGTGCTCCCGGCTGGTTCGCCTTTCCCTGGCGCCGCCCGCGGCGCCGCCAGCAACCGGAGCCGAGAGGTGGAGGAGAGCGCGGGGCTGTCGACCCCGGCGCCCGGCAAGGTGAGAAGGAAGCTGCCCTGGGCCGCGGATGGGACTTTGCTTCCACTTCCGAAGAAACGCTCCCCTCTACCCGCCAGGGCGGAGATTTCGGTTTCAACCTTGTTTCCCTTCTCCGTCCCAGCAGCCGGGTTTCCCCTGAACCGGGAGCCACCGGCTTTGCATTCTGACCGAGGATCCCCAGCACCCAGTCCCGTGCCGCACGAAGGACGCTCCCCAAACTTCGGGGAGCAGAGGCGCTGACTGGCCCGGCCCCATCCCAGCTCTCAGCCCCGACCCCACAACCGCGCGCCTACCGTCTCGGTGTCGCCGCGGTCGATGGCGGAGCTGATGGCGGGAGCCTCGCTCTTGGCCCTGCGGTCCATCTCGTCGATGACCCCGTGCACCTCGGGGCCCGACAGACTGTGGAACAGCATCGCGGCGGGACCGGCGGGGCCGGGGGCGCGGCTCCTCCGAGGGAGGGCTTGCCCCCCGCCTCAGCTGCCTGGCGCTCCTGGCGCTAACGGGCCCGGTGCATCGCCACCGCGGCCCCGGCCCCGCCCGAGCTCGGCTGCGCCCCCAGGCCGGGCTCCGGGCCCCGGGCGCCCGCGGGGCAGGACGCCTCCAGCCGAGGCGCGGGGGCAGCTACATTGCGGGGCGCCTGGGCGACGGCGCCAAAGCCAGGGTCACAAGGGCACGGGGCAAGCGGGGCGGGGGGAGCAGGAGACTAGGGCAGAGGTCGGCGCCCGCCGCGGGCGCTTTCACGCCGCGGGCATCGCCCGCCCGGCTTCGGCGCCCGGGGCGCAAAGCAGGGGCGCAAACTCTGCCCAAGGCGGCGACGGCTGGGGTCGGGGTTCACCCAGAAGCTGCTAGGTGCCCGCGGCGGCCCAGCTGCCTGGACCCCTCCCCTCCCTGGGGTGCGCCCCCAGCCCAAGGCGACCCTCTTGGGCGCTGAGTCGGCGACTGGAGTAGGGGTTTCTCTGAAGCCTGCGAGCCGAGCCGAGCCACCCGGAGAATTGAAGAGGAGGAGGAAGAGGAGGAGGAGGCGGCGGAGGAGGAGGTGGAGGAGGAGAAAAAAGAGGAGGAGCAGAGTGGGAGGAGGAGCCGCCGGCCGCGGGCCCAGCCGCGCGCAAGGCTCTCCAAGCGCGCGCCTAGCCCAGCCCCGGCTCAGCAGTCCGCGCCAGCGCAAGCCTCCGCGCCTTTTCTACAGCCGCGCCTGACATCACGTCCTGCCGCCGTGCCATTGGCCGCTCGGCGCCCCAGGCCCTGGCAGCGCGTGCTCCGGGAAGGCGGGAGACCCCAGAGGGAGGGGAGAGGCAAGAGGAGCAGAGGAGAGTCGAGATGGTGGGAGCTGGTGGGCGAGGCTGGAGGGCGGAGTGGGGGGAAGGCAGGGAGGAGGGAGAGCGCGGGGTTTGGAGTTTTTAAGATACGAACAGCTTCCTGCGATATCTTCAGAAAGGAAAATTAAACCCTCTATCCTAAGAAGGCGCAGCAAGGGGATGCTTGTCTCACTGCGGTCTCCCCTCGGCCTGGAGCCGCGGCCTCCGGCACCCGCCTGGGAGGCCCGGGAAGGCAGGCCTGGGGCAGAGTTGCAAGAGCCTTCGGCCGTTTCCCATCGAGCTCCGCCTTCGGCCCGGGCTCTGCACAGCGGACTGCAGGCGGCCGCGCAGGCCTCCTGGGTATCCGGCTGAGCCTGAGAGGCGAGACCGGCGAGAGCTGTGACTCCAGGGGAGGGGGGCCAGCCAGCATATCCACGCTCCAAGCCCGCTAGGGCCCAGTCTGCAGCCCAGCGTGTAGTTTCTCGCTCTTCCCGTTCTCTCCCCAGCCTGGAAGAGTGGGGGCGAGCATGGCTTTAGGAACTCAGAAAGGCCAGGGTTCGAGTCCTAGCTCTGCCACTTACATGCACTGTAAACTTAGACAGTGACTTCTCCTCCCTTAGCCTGTTTCTGACCTTTATAATAGGAGACAAGAAGCTCTCCTCCGCATGGATGTGTTGAATGAAAGAGACTGTGGATGTAAAATGCCTGGACCATAGTAGGCACTTAGCAAATTATTTCATCACGCCCTCTCCTTTTCTATTAAAAACTTTCTCACTCCAAGATACATTCAATATCAGTGAGGTTCTTAAAAACCACAGGCCCATTCTCTGCCCACTGGGCACACCTTGTCTCAGACCCTGCTGATGGCGCCAGTCCTCCTTATCCGCCTGGCTGCACCACCTCACCAGGGGCCAACAACCTAGCGTGCTAGGTAAATCCCAACTGCCACCCCCAGCCTCCAGGCTTCATGCTCACCCTAGAGTCTCCTGGGGACTGGAGGGAAATGCCCAGGTGTCTGGTGGGGAGGGATTTAGGAAATAAAATGATTGTAGACAAAAACTGAATAAACACGTCAGTTACAGAGTCCCATCTGGGTCTGCTTCGGAGGCAGGTTTGGCTCTGTCTAATAGAGACAAGGCGGGTGTCAGTCTGAAATGACTTGTTGCCAGGACAGGTAAGGGGATAGTCAGGACCTGCGGTTTACCTCACAGGGTACAGAGTTGAGGATGAAATCATGTTTTTCGCGTGTGTAACTTTCACACACAAATATATGTGTGCACAAATATATGTATGCGTGTAATGCCCAAGCACATGAACTTGTGTTCATGTGTGCAAATATACATGTTCATCTCTGTTGGCAAAAACACAGCGAGCACGAATTTTATCTCTGTTGGCAAAATCACAGCCAGCACCACTATAGCACTAGGGTCTTACACATGCGCATCAGGTGTAAAGTGTCCAGAGCTGGGAAGAAGGATGCAACTGCAAAATGGTAAATTGCACGTTATACCTGCACTTGCGTGCTCAGGCGATTCTACTTAAATCACTGCAAGTGCTCCTACGAGGTCGTTTTGCATATTTGAAAAAACTTGAAGTTACAATTATATGTGTATGTGCTGCATGTGTACAGATGCCCCAACGCGAGGGAAGGACCACTAAACCCAAAGACGCGCGTGCCCGTGTGTTCACACAGACGTGTGCTTCGGCGCCTGCACATGGCCGGCGCGCAGGCACGCGGACGCCTACACGGATACATAGGCATGTTTTATTGACGCATCTGGGGCACTTTCTTTCAAAGAAAGTAAGGAATGAAAATCCAATCTAAGAGTCACCAGGGTTCATCTGGAGGTCGCCCAAGGGGTAGAAAAAATTTGTAACGACGCTAGAGTGTTTGTCCTTGGTGTAACTCCGCTCCCCGGAGGGCTGGATACAATACGTTTTGAAAGCTCGAGGGGCTGCCTTAGGATCTGGGGGCGGGGGGTGGGGTACTCAGCAACTCTTGTCGCGGGCTGCTCAAGAAACGTGGAAACACACTGTGCGACTTTCCACTCCCCCGTACACGCGATTCCGTCGCCACCTCTCGGACCAGCAGCCCACGTCCAAAGCTGGGCCGACCCCAGATACTCAGGCAGTCGGTATTCCCGCCCGGTTCGCTTGTCTATTCATCCCTCTGCATCAGGCTGGGACGCGCTCGGTCTTTAAGAGGCTCAAACGCATCTCCTGCCGCGGGGCGGGATCTGGGCGCCTGGGCCCCGGGGTCCAGAGGCCGGTAACTTTGCTAATCTCCCCCAGTGGCGGGGAACGTCACGCAACCGCTGAGCCCTGTCCGCGGAGACTAAACAAGGAGAGGAACAGGCTGTAAACACACATCCTGACACGTGAGTGACATTTACGCGGTGCGAGAAGCTGCAGCCAAGGGAAAGGCAGGGGGTGGGGGGAGCGGGCACCGACAGGTAAGGAACCTTCGCAGGCGCCGGAAACGGCAGCCCCTGGACCTCCCCCTGCCCCCGAAAGTGGCAACGAATCCCTAAGTCCCCCGAACCTGCCTTCTGTGGGAGGTGACAGGTGAACGGAATTCAGGTCTGGCCACTCTCGCCGCTGCCTACCTCCCCACCATCTGCTTCCTCGCAGACAAGCAGACCCGGCGCATAATGAGGTAGCAGCCTCCAGCCGGCCACCGTGACTAACTCAGAACAAAAGCGCTCCCTCCACGCCTCCTCCAACAAAGGGGCCACCAGCCCCGGCGCTCCCCGAAGGCTGCGGGGCTCCCGGCTGCCGGCTGCGGAGCTGCGGCGCGCAAACTTCCCGGGGTTCCCGGGGCTGCTGGCGCCACGGAGCCGGGGCCGCGAAGGGAGGAAGCGCAAGCCGCGCGGAGAAAGTGAGGCCAGACCGGGCGGGGGAGAAGGGAGGGAGCCGGGCGGCCGCGGAAGGAGGGTGATTGATCAGTGCGCGGTTCCCGGCGCTCTGTCCCGTTATTAGAGGCGGCCAAAGCAGGGCCACGCAATAACCTCAGAATCGCCAACTAATTGACGCTGCAGGCAACTACTTCATTGTGCGCGCTGGTTTTATGTCTTCATAGCCGGTGATTGACAAGGTGTAATTAGTCATCTCACTCGGTGATAAACATGGGCACCCTCCTCCCGCGGCATCAGGCCGTGTGTACCAGCAGAGGAAGCGATAGTTGACGCTGATATACCATTAAATCAAAATGAAGACGTTCAGAAGTGTGTGTTTGCTGTGACGCTGTGATGGTTTATTTCTCAAATACGGCACCAACAGATTTACTTGATTTGCAAGTTAACTACAACATTAACTGGTTTTATTTATTTTGCCTCTTCCTTCCTCTTCCTAGGCAGGGATGTTGCTCTTGGAGAATGTGAAGACAGTTTGCTTCTTGACAAGCGAGCGAGCGGGCGCCCAGATTTTTGCAGCCTTTCCGAGTCTCCCCCGAGGGAGAGGCGGCAGAGAAAACGCCGGATTTGGGAGCCACCAGGGAAGGATCCGCGCAGGGGAGCCGCCCTCCTTGGCCCCAGACCCGCCTGCCTGGGGCCCCCTTTGCTCACTGCCAGTGTATGGTCTGAAGCTCTGAGGATGGTGCTAGGGACTGGGGTCGGGGGAAGCCTCTTGAATAATAACTGCAAAGAAGAAAGAGGCGAGAATGTCCCCCTAACCTTGAAGCAGAAAGGACTGTGTTCTTAAAGCTGTTGGCTGCAGTCACAGGGCCAGTTGCCCGCCTCTATTCCCAGAGTAAAGTGTAGCATCTTCTGTCCTCCTGGCTTGCTTGCACCATTCAGCAAATTATACTCCTTCCTCACCAAAGTGGAAATGCTCAGGGGTGTGTGTGTGTGTGTGTGTGTGTTCCCTCTACACTGAGGCTGGTGTTAGAGATGTTACCGATTTAAACCTTCCAGAAACCTGGAGGTTTACATTTTGTAAAGGGAGGGGACAATCCTAGTCTGTCTCAACCCCAATTCTGGTTAGAGTGGCAGGGACTGAACAAAGCCACCAACATGCAAAAGTCCATCTCCAGAGTATCATACATGCCCCCAGGAAACCCCCAGTGGGATATGCTTCCTGCACTTTCCCCTTCTCTCTAACCTCTGTCTCCTGTTTGTAAGGCAGAGGAAGGGTGATTCCTTGCCACTGCACAGGAATGCAGGGTTACGGTTATCTCCAAGAAAGGGTGGAGTGAGGCTGAGTCACAGGGAGAGCAGAAAAGCCCTGTATCTTCAATGAGGACCCCCCCACACACCTTTCCCAGGCTTGTGGGCCTCATTCAGCAAAGCAGGGAGTGTTTTATATTGATGTGAGAGGCTGTCAGTCAGCAGCAAATCAGTTCAGGCATAGCTATCTCCTTCTTTATGAAATCAGCTCATTGCCTTGGTCACACTATACAGAAAATCTGCTTATCACCGCTATCGACAATAAAAATTAGTGGAGCCTTAGTTGTTTCCGAAGAGGAACCCCGTGTCTGTGACACTAGAATAGATAAGTAGCTTGGCCTGTTGCAGGCAGAGAGGAGCCCAATTCCTCCTCCTCTTCTCCCTGCAGCAATCTGAACAATTCTGAAACCGCCTCCCTGGGCGTCAGCTGAGCAGGTTGGGGAACTAACCAGGGCTCTCTCTCTAGGGCCCTGTTAAATGCACTGAACTTAAAATGAAACACGAAGTGTGAATTTCAGGTTTGAACATGATGCATCAGGAAACGTGGAGGTTGGCAGCCCTTTTCCTCCCTCCTGCTTTTCGGTAGCAGGTATTAATATTGTATTAAATGTTATGAGAAAGTAAAGGCTGTGGAGAGGAATGTGCTCAGATGCAATTTTGTCAAGGTTTTTATCTGTGATTATGATTCCAGATGTAGAAACTCCCGGAGGAGCGAAATGAGGGGCTGCTGGCATGTGACATGTGTTTTAAGGTGTTTGGCAGTGTTTCTCAAAGTGGTGACAAAATGTTCAATTTTATTACAGGGAATTGGTAAAAGAAATATGAATACTGGGTCAGAGATTGTTCACCTCAGCAAAAGGATTTACCATTATTGATTAGGGTGGGGAAAGTTTGTATCTAGGCCCTGCTTAAATCACATTGTCGACAGTTATAAATCTGTCAGATCAGATTTTTCTTAAAGAACAATTGTAACAAAATACACTAGAGCTAATTGCATCCCCTCACGGCTAATTTCCACGCAAGGATGTAAATTTCCCTGGAAGCAAAACCAAAAAAAAAGTAAATGTTGCAAAAGATGCCATTTTTTCCCCAACTGGTATAACTACAGTCATTTATTGACAATCATTTCTTTTTAATCTAGCCCAAAGTAATATCCAGTCCTAGAAAGGCTATTTTGCTAACCTGGTTGCTCTGCAAGCCTTTCAGGTTGAAGCACACACACACACACACACACAACAAAAAACAAAAAAACCAAACACAAACAAACAAAACCCCGCAACAAATTTTCTCACATAGGAAACCACATTTTGCTTAAAGGAGAATCCGAAAGATTTTGTATAGAAAAAGTGGGGACGGGGGTAGAAGAGGAAGCAGATGAACTCTTGACTGGCTGACAACTCATATTTCCAAGCACTTGAGACCACACATTTTTCCTATCACAGCCCTTCTTCATTCAAAGGCATCTCTGCCATCCTTTTCTGACGGCAGGACACTTCTAAACTCCATTTCTAAGCACAAGTTTCCCCATAAACCTTTTATGAGCTTCCCATACACTAACACCTATCGACTGGATTGCCCAGCCAGCACTGACTAGACAGGAGGTGGGTTTGGTAAACATTTCTACATAACAAAAAGGAGTTTTTAGCTAAAGATGCTGGACTTGGCTCCTCCTTGGGTCCTCAATCAGAGGACGAGGGTCTCTACCCACTTGCTGGAGCCACTGCTTTACAGATCACCCCATGTCTAGCACACCCATTCAGCCCCAGCCTCTCCTTAGTCCAGGCTAAAGAATGTTGATTTGAGCTTCCCAGCCACTGGCACTATTTTATCATCACAAAGCATACTAGGCTCCCAGCACAAAGTGCAACTTCCTAGGAAGTAAGACAATTCCTCTCCTAGAAGATGATGTAGGACGTGGTAGTTTTCTGAGGGGAACAGTGAGATTGCAGGGGAGGAAAAATGCCCAGTGTGGCCACCATCTCCCACCCTGCACTTTCAACAGGACCCCTCCCGTGCCCGAGTCCAACTTTCCACTGGTTTGATTAGCAAATCTCTACTGCTTTTGGGAAGTTGGCATTGTCTCTTTAGGTGAGGAATGAGTCATTTCCCACATATGCTTCAGCTGAAGCTCAGTCCCTTGGCACCCCTCCCCAACATTTTTATTCTTCCATTAATTAAAACAACTAATGTCCCATTGATTATCTTTGCATGAATGAAAATCATTACAAGCCCTTGCAGGTATATGAGAAATTCTGTTTGCTTAAGTATTCACACTTTGATTTCCTATAGGCTAATTTTCTCAAGCATAAAGAAATTCAAACAAAACAAAACAAAAACAAAAACAAAAGCTCCTGACACTTTGCAATAAAATATGAATGCTAGTTGTAATGAGCTTGTGCTGATCTCTTGCAGGAAGAAATGCTCAGATGGCCCTGTTTCAGTGCTGAATTTTACTATCTGGTAATGGATTCTAGACAGTGAAGGCAAACATTGATAGGTCATCAGACTCAGGTTTTGAATTTGTGCTTGTGTTGAGTCAGATGAGCTCACCCAAATTTACTTTTAAGTTACCGTGTCAGCCCTCGAAAGTAAAAAGGCAGGGGACAATCGACACTATTTGGAATTTCCCAGCTACTTGGCCATTTCAGCTTGCGTCTCCATTCCTGGGGGCTGCCATAATTAGAGCGATCTATTTTGCATTTACTTCTCTTTGCAAGCACTACATTATTCACTCTTTCCTGTGCTTATTAAACAGTGCCACCTGCACCAAATTCAACAAAGCTCTTCCATCAATCAGGCCCAGCGAAGGATCCCAGACCATATATTATCATTAATTGAAGCTCAGTTGAATTGTTGACGATAGAGTCAACAGTAAAAGCAACACATTTTCTAAGACCTGTTTATAAAAATATTTTAAACAAAAAAAAAATGCATTCCCCAAATTGTCATCTTTTACATACTCATTTCATTCTTTCTGTACAGTAATTCAAGCAGCAATTAGCAAGTCTTTTAATTAATGAACTATTCCCTGGGTGTCACCAAGGTGCCTGCAGCACAAATGTCCTCCTTCATAGGTACCAGCAGATGCAGTCAATAGTTTGTCCCCCAAAGCCTTAGAAACTGACCACCTCGATAGCCCTAACACTATAAAAAGGATCTGAAGAGCCAAAGGCAAGGCTGGAAAGCAGAGGACAATTTTCAGGAAAGGAGCCATGGAGAGTATGAATCCAAAGAAAGGGAGAGACAGGAGAAAGGGAACCAGCAGCAGAGGGGAGAGGCAGAATATCAATGTCTAAAGACATCCATGGCTAAAGAAAGGCACAGAAAGTTTCTAGTAAAGATGGGATCACCTCTGAGCTTCAGCTACGTTATAAAGGAACTCTACATCCTAATGCTGATGATTTACACATCTTTAAGAGGCTCAAACCTCACTGTGGCTTGTTCTTTTAAAAGCTTCCTGCTTTGTTCAAAATACTGCTTATCTTTGGTATTGTCAACAGCTCTGCTCTGGGAGAGATTAATTAAGTGATAGGTCAGACACAATGAGGTGAAAGGGCATGTCCACCCAATCAGGACTGATTCATCCGTTTCTAGGTGGATCAACTTTTTTGAGGGATGCCAATTTTGGTTCAATTTCCACGGGGTTTTATCAATAGGGATGCCTCAGCTCCTCCAGTGAGGGGCACTTAGCTGGTAAAGACTGGTCTGCAGATAGAAAAATTAAAAATCTACACTTTGTTTTTTTAAGATGTGGAAACAAAACATAACTATTAATTGTCTGTATGCTTAAGTTTTACCGATCTGGGAGAAGGCTGATTTCTTGAATCCTTTTACAAAATACAAAATAGCTAATTGGGTGGTTGTAATTAAGATTGCCATGCACCACAAAAAAAATAAAAATAAAAATAAAAAGTTCGCTTTCTCTCCTCCCACTCACTGTTTTTCATTGCTCCTTTCTTTCAAGTCCACTTTTAATTTCTAGAAGGTAATATCAGAGAAAAATAGAAAAGGGATTGGGGGCGGTGGAGAGAGAAAGAATGAAAAAGAAACAGGGACGTTTTCAAAGTGTCATCAGCCGAATTTTTCCAGACCAATTAGAGGTTACCTTTAAATCTCCATCCTTCACCCCCTCCACACCTTTCTAAATAGATCTTTAGACTGGTGAGAAATTAGTTCATTGGGAAGGGTCATGTGGGTTCCTAACCAGAAGGGTTTTAGGGACCTTAGATCCCACTCCCAGAAATGACACCCTCCCCATCTCTCTGGCAGTCTGGGTCAAAATTGTGGTTGCAAAATTGTGTGTGTGTGTGTGTGAGAGAGAGAGAGAGAGAGAGAGTAAACTCCCAGCCTGTAAATAAGGCTAGGCTCAGGTAAGGTGACTATTATTGGCAGACCCCAAACAAAACATTTGGAATATTTTTACTCTATTTTTGAACACTCTTGCAAATGAGTCTCACATTTGTAAAATGCCTTTCCAAGGTATTTTGGGGGTAGGGAGGAAGTATGGGGGTGAACAATGGTTTGGGTTTATGTAACTGACCAGCCATTTCCCCTTCTCCAAAGAAATGTAGAAGGCTAGTTTCTTAAGTCTCCAATTGTTTAAATCATCTGGGATCCATCTATATTTATAAAACTGAACAGAAATACTTAACAGCCTGATCAATAGCCATTGACCGTTGGTGCACCTCGCACCCTAACATGCACAGCTTGATCATGTATATTTGATCATTGAAAAATTCAAAGCATCTTGCAGCAGTGTATCAAGCTTCCCATAAAATAGTCCGTCTCTTTCCGTGGTCTTAAAAGAGTGTGTTTTTCTCTCTCCTGCATTTATCTATCTATCCACCTATTTATCTACATACATACACACACACACACACACACACACACACACTTCCCTTCCTGGAGAATTTATTGCTCATATATTTGATGAAGAACGAGGTAATTAACTGCCTGTGAGGCTGTACATCTGGGCGGCACTTCATATCCATTGCAATAATAAAACACTTCTTTCACATTTTAGCAAAAGAAAGGCTAGTCCTGCCCACAGATTCAGAGGACCCCAGAGTCTCTCTCTGCAAAGTCTCCTTGTTATAAATCCTGCCTCCCTCTTAAGTGATGGCAAGCACAACTGCACCAAGGGGCACTAAGTTGATATGTGCAAAAGCATCACTGGAAAAGCTTGTCCCTTCTCAGAGCTTCAGCGTCAGCTTGTGGGGGTTTGAAACAGACACAGCTGGCTCCTCCATCCCCAGCCTGCTTGGCAGCAAACCGGGGCAGGAGTCCAAAGGACTTATCCTGTGAAGGGCCACAGGTAGAAGAGATATATTTTGGGATTCCCAAGGGTTGTTGTCTTGAGCATGTGTCGCTAAGAACTAATTACTCCCAAAGGACCCGATCCTGCAGATTTTTCTGATATTCTGGGGTCAAAAAATGGATTCCAAGTTTCTCCAGAAGGTATCCCAGATCCATCCAAACTACTCCAAGATCCTGGCCAGAGGAATACAAGCTGGCATAAGCCTGCTCCAAGCCCCTAGCACAGTTCTTATAACCCCAACCTCAGAGGCCACCCCTACCCCCCAACCAAACAAATTACCTGCAGAACCTCCCATCTCGGGAGTCCCCTGCTCTATATTCCCGA
Organism: Papio anubis; assembly: GCF_008728515.1. Taxonomy (NCBI): domain Eukaryota; kingdom Metazoa; phylum Chordata; class Mammalia; order Primates; family Cercopithecidae; genus Papio; species Papio anubis. Next base: position 93,384,761 of record NC_044988.1, on the reverse strand, counting down.
CCGTTCCCCGCACAAATTATTCGGGGCCCTTCCTTTTAAAAGCAGCAGCATCTGGGCTGAGGCTCCCTCCTTTAAAGGGTGGGGGGAGGCTTCATATGATAATATGTGTAATATGATATGGAATGACAGAATGCATGACAGTTGCCCATAATACAGAGAAGTCAGTCAAAGGACAGAGGGGACATTTGGATAATTACCATCTATTGGCTAGTCAATCACGCGAACAGAGAGAAACTGCACAAAACCCACAATGGAGTTGGGAAACAAAAGAGACCCGAGCCAGACTCAGGATTAACCGGTCTAAAGCGATCTAAATGCTTTTGTATCTGAAGAACTGAGGCTCCCGGGTTGCCCCCCCACCCAACAATCCCAGGGAACTAATTGCGGGGATCAGAGTTAAGGCTCTCTCCCTCCTTTCCCATTTCTCTTTGTAGACTGCTCACCACGCAGAAAAAAAAAAAAATGATTTCTCTCTCTGTGTTCATTAAACTATTTTAAAGTTAAAGAGGTGGGGGAGGGGGATAGATGTAGCTCCTCAGTCCAGAAGCTGAGATTCCTCTGCCAACGAAGAGGCTGGGACAGTCTCGGTTGGTCTCAATTCTTTGTTTCAGGGTAAAGTCTTCCTTCTTTGCCCCGTGGAAACAAATGCCCCATGCACCTGGGCTTCGGCTGGGCAGCTGCCCCTTTCCTGCGGGCTGCCAGGGATTGCTGGTGCCTTGCTTTGGGTGAGGAGTCCCCATAGCTGGCCCGTGCACTAGAAAAACACAAGGTAGATCCCTCCAGCTGAAGACAAATTGATCTGCACAGCCAGGATTGGGGGGGTGAAGGGCAGCACAGGAATGGGTCTAGCCTTGGAAATGGGAAAGTGAGCCACAGAAGGTGCTTGCAAATTGTGGGGACAGAGAATTTCCTTTGAAACTGGGGAGTGAGAAAGAGGAAGAAAATCCTTCTAAATTGGGAGAGGGAGAAGATGTGCTTAACTGGGAAAGACGAATGAAAAGACTCCTGCTTGAAAAGAAGGGAGGCAAAGAGGTGATTCCTCAAAAGAGACACAGGAAAATAATGTCTATAAAATGTTAGGGATTCGAAGAGGATAGTGACAGAGGAAGAGAATTCCTTAAAAGAGAAAAAGACCTGGACAGAAGATCTCTGTACCTGAGAGTGACATTCCCCCACGCTCCAGACAGAGCGGCAACTGCCAGCCACTTCCCACCGGGTCCTCCCTTTGACAAGCCCGACTCGCCCAAAGCCCTCCCAGCCCAGACGGGGCCCTAGCGTGCTCCCGGCTTGGTGGCAGCGGTGGTTCCCGGTCCGGGTCCGCGGGTGCCTGCAGTGGCCCTGCCGGCACCCCGCGCAGCCCTCCAGGCCCCCGGGGCGCGCCGAAGCGCTTCCTTACCTTGGCGAGTCCTCCGCAGCGGGTGTGGCCGGCTCTGCGGGCGGCCCCGGGCCAGGGCCGGGGGGCGGGGGGTGGGGGTGCCGGGCTTGGGGGGAGCGGCAGGGTGAGGGCCGGGGGCGCGGGCACGGTGCCCAGTGGGGGTGAGGGGGCCGTCGGCAGCCCCAGGGCCCTCGGGCGGGCCGGGCCGAGCCTGAGGAGGTGCGCGGAGGGCAGGGCCGGGGAGGGGCGCCGGGGCCCGGGCTGGGGGGTGGAGGGCTCCCTCCTGGGGCCGGCGGGGTGCTCCAGCCTGCGGGGCCGGCCCGGAGCCGGGTGAGGCGCGCAGGAGGGAGGCCCGGCGCCCGGGGAGCCGAGGACGGGGCGCGCGGATCAGAGGGGCCGTTTTCTCGCCTCGGCTGACAAATCAATCAGGGCCGGCCGGGAGCCGGGAGCTGCCACCCGGGCTGCGGCGCGCGGCTCCCCGCTCGCCCCGCGCTGCCAGCTGCCGGCCGCCTGCAGTGGGCGCGGGCCGCGGCGCGGGCTGGCTGCGGTCATTAGGCTGCGGGCGCGTGCGGCCGGGGGCGGGGGCGGGGGCGGGGGAGGCGGTGAGCGCCGGGAGGGGGCGGCGCGGCGTCTCCCGCGTCCCCGGCCCCCCCGCCCCTCCCGCCGCCGTCCCGCGCCCGCTAGCGCTCGGCGTCCCCCGCCCCCTGCTCCGTGGCTGTCACCAGCTCCGGCGACCGGTACCCCCGGCCGTCCCCGCCCGCCTCCCCCTGTCTCTCTCCATCTCCCGGTCTCCGCAGCGTTTCTCTGCCTCCTTCCTCGCCTTTCCCGGCCTCTCTGGCTGTCCCTGGCTCTCTTCCTCACTGACTCTCTCTTTTTCTCTTACCCCTCTCTCCTCGGCTGCTCTCACCACTTCCTCCCTCCCTCTCCGGCTTCCTTCTACCTCCCCTCACTCTCCCCCCTTTCTCGCCTTGCTCTGGGGGACTTGCTATCTCTTTCTCTGTCTCTCCTTGGAACAGCGGCCCCCAGAATGCAACTGAAGCCATTTCCCGGCTTCAAGTCGCTCGCCGCCGGGGCTGCAGTTTCCTATCTCTAAAAGGAGTTGCTGAGCAGCTCTAGGTGGGGTGGCGATGGGGGACGCAGGAGGTGCCCCATGCCTCTGGTCCCCTGTTGAAGTTCACGCCTCCTCAAATGCAGCGGCCACCCAGGGCTCGCTGGGCGCCATATATGCCCCACAAAACACCTTTCCTCAACCTCGAGGACAAGTATCAGAGGCCAGTATCAGAGGCCAGTTCCGCGGGAATAGTCAATGGTGGTTTCCTCCAGAATCCCTAAAGCCCCTCCTGAAAAGTGACTGTGGTTCCTCTTCCCCTGTCCTCAGGTTTTGACTGGGCACAACCTGAGTTGGATCTGATAGGCCCTGTCACTTGCTGGTTCCTCCCTGGTTGACACCAAGCAGAGGGGCAATGCTCTCTCCCTGTCCTTAGACCCAAGCAGGAGTAAAATCTATCCTCCCTCCTTCCCTCCCCATTCCCCATCACACCATGATTGACTTTTAAGCTTCAAGGATGTTTCCCTGGACAGGTGTGGCTTCAGAGTCAGAGAAATGTGAGTTCAAGACCACTTGCTTGGGTAAGTCACACTGCTCCAAGTTTCAGCTTCTTCATCTGTGAAATGGGAGCAATAACTACGTCCTTTTCAGGATTGCCATTGGGGTCATTTGTGGAATCCATAAAGTGCCCAGTCCATAAGTTATTTATTCTATCCAGCTTTTATTCAAGCTTTTTGCTTGGCACTGAGGAGACAGCAATTCACGAGGCAGGCATGGCCTCTGCCTTCAGGCAACTTGCATTCTAGGTGGCAGACAGACTGTGGACAGCAATTACACAATTTCATGACAGTTATACAAGTGCCATGGAATATAGAGAGTATGATGAGACCAGCTATCCAGGGAAACTGACCTGGTCTGGGGCTCAGGAAGGCCTTTCCCAAAGGTGATGACATCGAAACTGAGATCTGAAGTCAGTTGGGGCACCAGGATCACGGTTGGTAGGAAGTGGGCAGGGGATGCTAAAAGAGGTGGTGGAGGGAGAGAGTTCCTGGTGTGAGGGAGCAAGGCCAGTGGAAAAGCCTGAGTGGCCGGTGTGGGGTGGGGAGCCGGATGAGGCTGCATAGGTGGGCGGGGCCAGGCGTGGGCGCGCAGTGTCTTGTAGGCTGTGCTGGGAAGTCCCTGCCTCAGCGCATAGAAACTGCTCTTGTGAACTCTCAGTCACATGAGTCCTGATTTCTGAGCTGGAAGGAAGAAGCCAGGCCAATATGCAGACTCATTCTTTGCTTTTGGTTATTCCTGGGGGCTGCCATCTCTTCTTCCCTCCTCTGCTATGTCCCAGCACTGTGCACCCATGTCTACTATGGCATCCATGCCCCCACCCGACGGTGGCCTCTCTGGCAACACATGCTCAGGCTTGGTTTCTCTCTGTGCCCTTAAATCAGGCCCACAGGAGGCATCATCCTTGGCCACTGAGCCCCTGCTGTGTGCCAGGCCCTGTGCTGGGCATGGCCCTGTCCTCACAAAGCACTCCTTTTTCTGGGAAGACATTTTTGAGCACACAGGGCTGCAATGACCATGATGAAGGAGTCCCACAGGGGACCTGAGGCATGAGGCTGGAAGCTCTTTGAGGGCAGGTGCGTCGTGTGTTTTCTCACCTGGCACCGTCATTAGGGTGTGGCACTGTGTGTGTGGCACCAAGGTGGACACTCGGAAACATGTATTTGGAGGATGAAAAAGAAAAGCGGAGTTTAAACACAGAAGGATGAAGACTCAGTAGCTCAGAGAGCCACAGGAAAGGGGGAGGAGACCTGCCTCTGAAGCTCTGTGAGGAGGAGGCAAAGGGTTCTGTAGTGGGAGGGAGCTGATGCTTCTGGGGCTCCTCCTCCTGGGGCCAGGCGGGTGCTGGGCACTTTTGTGCAGTTCCCTGGGCCAGCCTCCACAGCGCTCCGCCTCAAGGGCACCATTGACCCCGCTTTTCTGTTAAAGCGCTAGGGTCCAGAGGGGTTGCGTCACTGGCTTTAGGTCACACAGCCAGTAAGAGCCTGCGCCCGGATTTGAACCCCGGTCCGCCTGCTCCTCTTTGCTAAAAGGAGGGAGCAAAAGAGGAGGAGAAGGCAGAGGAAGGCGATGACTGAGAACAAAAGAAGAGCAGTGGCAAAGGAGTGAGCTCCACGAGTAATTTTTCAACTTAAAAACAATTCCCATTTCCCAGCCCTGCAGAGGCAGGCGCAACGGATCTGAGGCGAGGCCGGCCCTCTGACTCGCAGGAGCCTGCCGAGGGGCCCCTGCAAGCTGCTTCAAAGTCGGCCTCTTCAGCACAGGCGCTTTTAAACTTCACACGGGAAACTTTCCAGGGCTGACTTTTTGCACTTTGTTTCCAAATCAAGAGATGGGGAAGTCCCTCTCAGCCCAGCAGGGAGGAGATCGCACTGCGAGACTTGCCCTAGGGTTTTGGGCTTGGCACTGAGCTCCTCAATAGGGCAAATGGGCTGATCCCCCGATGTAGGGGTGGGGGGCCCTGTCCCCTGCCCGAAACGGGTTCCCAGGAAGAATTCAGGATGTGGGCTTGGCAGCCAGTCCCCCCCACCCCCCGGCCCCAGGGGGGATAAGGCCTCTCTTCCTGTATCCTCCCAAATCTGCTTCTACCTGGGTTCTGGGTGGCTTTTGTGGATAAGATGCGACCACCTCATGAGGATCATGATGTACTCCTTGCTCTTCTCTGCACAGCAGTCTCAAAACTAAGCCACACTGTCTCCTCTGTTCACCGTTTCGAGAGGCAGCAAGGGTCTTCCTAACCCTCAGCTCCCTCTGATTTTTGGAATTCAGATTTGGATTTTGGATGTACATCAAGAGGCTGGCTCCATGCATTTTAATTAAGCTGTCTTTTTTCATTTATTACTAATACACTCCTCTTAACTATGATTTATTTGTTAAACAAAGCACCATAAGCCGTCACTTATTCATCTTAATTTCAACAAAATTAAAGTAGTCGCTGTTAGATTGCACCTAATTGCACTTGCAATGAAAAGAACGGAGATGTTAATCAAAATAAATTGAAGATAAACAATAAAATCATTACATCTTTGCGGCGGTAAGTGTAACTAATCAGTTTTGACTCGAAGCGACCGAACAGGAATAATGAATGTGTCACCAAAGGCACGCTCATTAACGGAGGCTGCCGAGACCTGGTCCTCAGGGCAGCAAACAGCCACCCTGCCCATGTGGCTCTGAGGGTTCCTGCCTCCTGGGCTGGGCAGAGGGACCCCAAGGAGTAAAGGGATCCAGGAGGAGGCTCAGAGAATGGAAGAGAGTCATGGATGGGGGTCTCTGAGGCTGCCCTGCTACGGAGGGGTCCTCTCACTCTGATGGGAAAGAGGTCCCAGGCTCGTTACTGGACAGCCCAGGTAACCAAGGATGGGGGTGAAGGCAGCTGGAAGACAGACAGACAGCCCGATATCCAGGGAACATAAACAGGCAGATGCACTGCAGGGGGCACAGTAGAGAACAGTCAAGCATTAAGAGACAAAGCTGGGTGTAGTGGCTCACGCCTGTAATCCCAGCACTTAGGGAGGCTGAGGAGGGTGGATAACCTGAGGTCAGGAGTTTGAGATCAGCCTGGCTAACATGGTGAAACGCTGTCTCTATTAAAAATACAAAAGAATTAGCCGGGCATGGTGGCGCACACCTGTAGTACCAGCTACTCAAGAGGCTGAGGCAGAGGAATCGCTTGAACCTAGGAGGCAGAGGTTGCAGTGAGCCAAGATCGGTACCACTGTACTGCCTGTGTAACAAAGTGAGACTCCATCTCAAAAAAAAAAAAGAGAGAGAGAGAGAGAGAGAGAGAGAGAAGGAGAGTTGGGCACAGTGGCTCACACTTATAATCCCAGTACTTTGGGAGGCCAAAGCAGTTGAAACACTTGAGGTTAGGAGTTCGAGAACAGCCTGGCTAACATGGTGAAACCCCGTGTCTACTAAAAATACAAAAATTAGCTGGGTGTGATAACGCACGCCTATAATCCCAGCTACTCGGGAGGCTGAGGCAGGAGAATTGCTTGAACCCAGGAGGCGGAGGTTGCAGTGAGCCAAGATCGCGCCATTGCACTCCAGCCTGGGCAACAGAACAAGACTCTATCTCAAAATAGAAGAAAAGAAAGGAAGAAAGGAAAGAAAGAGAAGGAAGGAAGGAAGGAAGGAAGGAAGGAAGGAAGGAAGGAAGGAAGGAAGGAAGGAAAGAAAGAAAGAAAAGAAAGGAAGGAAGGAAGGAAGGAAGGAAGGAAGGAAGGAAGGAAGGAAGGAAAGAAAGAAAAGAAAGGAAAGAAAGAAAAAGAAGAAAGAAAGAAAAGAAAAGAGAAAAGAAAAGAGAAAAGAAAAAAGAAAAGAGACAGGCAGAAGAGAAGTGAGGGAGAGGAATCTGGCTAAGGCCAGAGATGGACAGTCAGACAGGGACAGACAGAGAAAGGAGCTGCTGAGGGAGGGAAAGCGAGGCAGCTCTGATAGTGATGGAGGAGGGACAGGAAACCAGCTGAGTGAGGAGAGGGAGGCAGAAGAGAGAGTCAGGCCAATATGCAGAAGTGGAGGCTGTGGGTAGTCGTCAGTCATCGCTCCTGTGAGGACTATACATGCACATTTTCATCTGGAACCAGTTAAAGCTTGGGAGCTTTCAGGTTAGGATTCTGAGGACACAGCGGTCCTCAGCAGTCTGCAGGTAATTGACTGTCGGAATGGGATCCCTGGACTGGGCTCAGGAACACAGGGGGAGTGATCATGAGTACTGAGGCAGAGGGCCACCTGGAGGGCTCCTGGGCTCATCCTCCCACAACAGGGCTTTCATAGGCCTAAAGGGTCCAGATGGGGCTCCTTCCTCATGTCACAGGCCTCTGTGCCAGCCTTTGGGTTGCTGGCCTGGACACCAGATGCTGTGCCAGAGTTGCTCCGGTTGAGGTGGCCTTAGCAACACTCCCTTTCCAGTCTGGGAAGATCCAGAATCTGGGCAACTTTGGGAAATGGGGAGATTGGAAGATGCAGCCATCCTGGTAGGACTAGGGGCAGAGACCAGGAGAGACAGTCTGAAAGATAAGTATTTTTTGAGTACCTACCAGGTGCTTAGCCCTGGGCTGGATCTGGGAAATACAAAGATGACCCTGTAGTCCCAGCTACTGGGGAGGCTGAGGCAAGAGGATCACTTGAGCCCAGGAGTTTGAGGTTACAGTGAGCTGTGATCACACTACTACACTCCACTCAAGCCTGGGTGATACAGCAAGAGACTCTGCCAAAAAAAAAAAAAATAAAAAAGAAATATACAGATAAGTCAGATATGACCTTTCTGTACCTCAGTTTCCCCATCTTTACAAGTAGGGTTAATAATAGAACCTACTTCATATATTTATGATGAGGATTAAATGAGTTAATGCTTGTAAAGAGCTTAAATGGTGGTTGACCCTTGGAAAGGGCTTTATGTGTTTGTTAAAAATAAAAATAAAGTAAGTCTCTGCCCTTACGAAGTGCAGAGTTCAGTGGAGGAGCCGGACTCGTTAGCAGTCAAGTTCTGTCGAAGGGGTGAAGGATGCTCTGGGCCCAAAGTGGAGAGAAAGCGTCCAGTGAAGCAGGAGGAGTAGAAACTAGTCAGATCAGGGCTCGGGGAGGGGAAAAGAGTGGTCCAGGCAAAGGTGACCATGCAAAGGCACATAGGCAGGAAAAGACAGGATATGCCTGGGGCTGTCAAGCAAGTTGGAGGTGAGGCTGAAGACCAGGGACTTAGATCTTGATGAACCTTGGCAGGGAGGATGGAAGAGCATTTGAGGGACATGCTGGGTTTTTTTCCTGGCTGCTCTGCATGCGTTTACTATATTTAGGGTGGGACTTTGGGGATTGTGTCCTACTCCTTTCCTCCTCTTCTCTCCTCCCAGTCCAGCGGTTCTGGTAGAGGCAGTTCCCCTAGGACTCCAGGAGAAGTGACATGTGACCCAAACCTAAGCCAATCCATGCTTTCCACTGCTGTGGCCACAGTGATTGGCTGAGGGACTGGCAATCTGGCCCAATGGGAGCCCATCTGGGCTTTGGCTTGAGGACCTGGGAGAGGTCTTTGATCCATTCTGCTGGTCTCTAATCTGACAGGATGTAGGGGCTGGGGCCGCTGTCACCACCTCACAACAATGGGGCTTCTGAGACCGAAGCCAACACAACAGAAGGCAGCACGGTGGAGTGAAATGAATTCCAGTGACATCTTTTGAGCCCCAAATCCAACCGAGATGAAGCCAGCCCTAGTCTCTGGCCTTTTTGGATTTGTGATCCAATAAATTCCTTTTTGTTTAAGCCAGTTTAGGTTGGGTTTTCTGTCACTTGGAACAGAAAGCGTTCTAGCTGATACAGGTTTCAAACAGGAATGCAACGCCGTCATGTGTTTTAGCAATGTCACTTTGGCAGCCGTGGTGCAGCAGAGGGACTGGAGGGAGTGAGGCTGGAGGCAGCCAAGCCAGTGGGGAGGCCAACATGGTCATCCCAAAGAAGGCTCGTGACCAAGAGGAGGCAGAGCTAGGAGCTCCCCTCTCCGCCGCTGGATTCACTTCCGTGAGATGCCATGGCTTTCATCATACCATAAGTGGGTGGTTGAAAACAAGAGAAATTTATTTTCTCATGGTTCTGGAGGCCAGGAGTCCAAAATCAGGGTGTCAGTAGAGCCTTCCTTCTGAAGGCTGTGAAGGAGAATTCCTTCCTTCCTTCCTTCCTTCCTTCCTTCCTTCCTTCCTTCCTTCCTTCCTTCCTTCCTTCCTTCCTTCCTTCCTCCTTCCTTCCTTCCTTCCTTCCTTCCTTCCTTCCTTCCTTCCTTCCTTCCTTCTTTCTTTCTTTCTTTCTTTTCTTTCTTTTCTTTCTTTCTTTCTTTTCTTTCTTTCTTTCTTTCTTTTCTTTCTTTCTTTCTTTCTTTTCTTTTAGACAGAGCCTTACTCTTATTGCCCGGGCTGAAGTGCAATGGTGTGATCTGAGCTCGCTGCAACCTCCACCTCCCTGGTTCACATGATTCTCCTGCCTCAGCCTCCTGAGTAGCTGGGATTACAGGCACCTACCACCACACCTGCCTAATTTTTTCCTTTTGTACTTTGAGTAGGGGTGGGGTTTTACCATGTTGCCAAGGCGTGCAGGCTCCTGAGCTCCATTGAATCTCCCACCTTGGCCTCCCAAAGTGCTGGGATTACAGGCATGAGCCACCACACCTGGCCTTGTAAGAGAGAATTCTCAACAAAGAATTCCTCCTCCAGCTTCTGGTGGCTCCACGTGTTCACTGGCTTGTAGCTGCAACCCTCTAATTTCTGCTTCCATCTTCACGTGGCTTTCTTCTCCTCTGTATCTGTGTCTTCTCCTTGTCTGTCTCTTATAAGACCACTTGTTATTCGATTTTGGGCCTGCCTGTGTAATCTAGGAGGATCTCATTTCAAGATCCTTAATTACTTCTGCAAGGACTCTTTTTTTCTAAATGAAGTTACATTCACAGATTCCAGGACACGGATATCTCTTTTTGAGGGTCACCATTCAACCCACCACAACTAGCAAGGAAAATACCACAAGACTAGAGTGAACATTATGAAAGGGAACAGGAGGCCAGGGAAGGTGAGGCAATTCTGAGAGGGCACTGGGAGGCACAGAAATGGAAACCTCTGGGCTGGGAAGAGTCCATTTTAGGGCATCAAGAGAACTTGTGCACAGGATTCCCTAGGGAATCTAGGCAAACCAGAGAGAGCCAAGAGCCTAAGGAATGGACAAGGGTGCTTTGCATTTTCAAAATCTGGAAGCCAAGAGATTCTGCAAATATATGGGGTGGTGAGCTTAACATCACTCTGGGCAAGGTTCCAGCAAACTCAGGGCTTGCAGAGCACCTAGGAAGGAAAGTAATTCCCGGGACCCCACACTGATTCCTTAAGAACAAGTCATGCCAGATCAGCCTCATTTCTTTCTTTGTTAGGGTCACTGGATGGGTAGACTTAGGAATGGCATGACGAGTGATCAGAATGAGGCCAGCTTGCGATGGTCTTCTTGTAAACAGGACAGAAAATGTGTGATGGATTCAAAGATGATTAGGAAATTGACTGCCCATAAGGGAAGGGAATTAACTGATAGGTCTCTGTCTCCTGTAGTGAGGTGCCTCAGGTCCTCTGTTAGGTCCTGTTCTGCCTATTCAAGTTACATGAGACAATGGTAAACAGTGGAAGGCCCACCTGTCCAATTGGCAGATGGTTTGAGGGAGGAAGAGCCACATGTTATGTTGGGAAATACAGCTCCTTTTTCTTTGAGCGCCTACTTTGCCAGGCACTGAGTTTGGCTCAGGCAGAATGATGGTGGATAAGACACAGAGAGAGAGAGAGAGAGGTATAGTTACTCTCATGGAACTTACTGTTCTGTAGGGGAATCAGACAAGCACATTTAGTGTAATAAGTATCCCAAATGACTGTGGCAGGATGGGTTTCCAAGATGAGAGGAGACATGGAAAAATAGAAACACCTGTCCCTGGTTCTAAAAAACCAACAGTGTCACCTCAGGAGAAGGGAAACCTGGGTCAGTAGTGGTTGGAATGAAGTGGAGAGGGCAGTGATGTGTGAGGGGACATGTGCCCTGCCAAGTTTGGAGGGCTGATCTACTCTCGAATTTCACATGTAGCCTTTCAGCCATACAGAGCAGCAAGGGGGAGAATTCAATAGTAGGGTAGCAGGTGATGACAATGCTAGGGACAATCAGAGGCAGAAATAGAAAGAGTTTTTGAATCGTCCTGTTTTACAAGGTGACAACCAGAAAGCCAAGGGTTGCAGTGGGGATGGCTCTGAGGGAGGCAGTAAAGTATCCACCAGCCTCGCCCCAGGCCACGCTGCAGCTGACTGTGACTTAGGAGCCCTAGGAATCACTCTAGAGCAGCATGTGGGGTAGAGAGTGTATGGTATGCAGTGCATCTGACCTTGCTGGGAAATTTATCTACTCCTAGGCCAAGGACAGAAGAAATCCTACAAGTGTAGTGTCTTAGTCAATTCTCATGTTGCTACGAAGAACTGCCCGAGACTGGGTAATTTATAAAGGAAAGAGTTTTAATTGACTCACAGTTCCTCATGGCTGGGGAGGCCTCAGGAAACTTACAATCATGGCAGAAGGGGAAGCAAACATGTCTTTCTTTACATGGTGGCAGGAAGGAGAAGTGCCGAGCAAAGGCGGAAAGCCCCTTATAAAACCATCAGATCTCGTGAGAACTCAGTCACTATTACGAGAACAACATGGGGGAAACTGCCCCCATGATTCACGTATCTCCACCTGGTCCTGCCCTTGACACGTGGGTATTTCTACAATTCAAGGTGAGATTTGGGTGGGGACACACAGCCAAACCATATCGTATAAGAAGGAGGAGGACTGTGAGCCCACATCATCACCATCTCCCAGACCCTGTCCCTAGCTCAGTGCCTGGCACATGACCGGTGCTCAGTGAGGACTGCCTAAAAGAGAAAGAGCTATTTCCAACTCCAGTTCTCTGTGGCACCCTTCTCACTTCTCAGAGCCTCTGTTTCCCCATCTGTAAAGTGGGTCGAGATGATCAATGCACCATGTGAAAAAATTGTGTGAGCATTAAAGCCTTGTTCAAATACAAGGATTTAAAGGAAGATATAAGAAGCAACCTCCATATTACTGCTTTCTGGAAGTGCCCTTTAGTAATAGTTTAGTGTCTAAAAACATTATGAGAAAACAATTTTCTCATAAACACTCTTCTATTCGATTATGAAAGGATTAACTAAGCTGTAATGGCTGACATTTTTTTCCCATAAGACACCATAAGGCACACAGTGATATTTCACAAATGTGTGCTTCCTTCCCTACCTTCAACTCATAGTAAGGAAAGGAAATTTCAATGAAGATAGAGCCATGGGGAGGGGAAGGGTTTGGTTTGGCCGACCCAGAATCCTCTCTCAAGTGTCCTCAGCTAGGACCCTGAAAACCCTGCTTAGAAGTACCTCACCATCTCAACTCCTTTCCACCCTCAGTCCTGGAAGCTCTGCCTCCTTCACTCTTGTGCCTAACCAGGTAATGACATGGTCTTGAAAACTCTAATCACTGACTGTCTGCTTTGTGCCAGACAGAGGGCTCAGGGATTTCCATGCATTCGCTTAATTTTCCTATTCACAGAGTCAGCTATTATCCCCTTCTGTAGATTAGGAAGCAGGCATAAAGGAGAGATGTGGCTTTCTCAAACTCACACAGCTGGCAACTGCCAGAGCCTGGTCTCAAGTCCAGATCTATCTGATCCCAAAGATGTTGTAACCAGGACACCAACCTGCCTGGGTGAGACTGTGAAGGACCAGTGAGGCTGTGAAGACAATGGTGCCCTAGGGCTGGGGTCCCTGGGCTGGCAGCAGGCAGAGGTAATTCTTCCATGTGGTGCTACTCCAAGGTAGTGGTGCTACTCCAAGGTAGTGGTGCTCCCTGGAAGTGGTGCTTCATCCAGACAGCTCCATGAAACAGGAGGTGGTACCTGGATTCTTTTTCGAAGGGGGAACCAGAGGCAGGAACTGCCCCACTAGGGATGGCTGGATGCTGTGTGTCTGCACTGGGCCAGGAACACATCAACTACACCCACCGCCATGGAGGCCAGCACAGCTCAGAGGAGCCTTGGGTTAGGCACCAGAGTCTAGAGGTGGACAGAGCCTGTATTGACTCCGTGCTGGACAAGGGAGGAGGGATGGAGGAGAAGTCCCCATTTGCCATGGGCCCCTGTTTAAGCTGAAGAAATGGAGGCTTTAAAACTTACTATATGAGTAATATAAAAATTAAACCCAGATTCACCATATGAACCAGCAATTTCACTCTTAGACATTTATCCAAAAGGACAGAAAGCAGAGGCTCAAACAGATATTTGCATACTTATGTTCATAGCAGCATTATTCATAGTAGCCCAAAAGTGGAAGCAATGCAAGTGTCCATTGATGGATGAATGGAGAAACATGATGTCGTCTGTACATACAAGGGAATATTATTTGGCCTTACAAAGGAAGGAAATTCTGACAGATGCTACATCATGGGTTAACCCTGAGGACATCACGCTAAGTAAAATAAGCTAGTCACAAGAAGGCAAATACTGTATGATTTCACTTATGTGAGATACCTAGAATAGCCAAATTCATAGAAACAGAAGAAAGAATGGTGGTTGAAGGCCAGGAGCGGTGGCTCACGCCTATAATCCCAGCACTTTGGGAGGCCGAGGCGGGAGGATCACGAGGTCAGGAGATCGAGACCATTCTGGCTAATACAGTGAAACCCCGTCTCTACCAAAAATACAAAAAATTAGCCGGGTGTGGTGGCGGGCGCCTGTAGTTCCAGCTACTGGGGAGGCTGAGCCAGGAGAATGGCGTGAACCTGGGAGGCAGAGCTTACAGTGAGCCGAGATTGTGCCACTGCACTCCAGCCTGGGAGACAGAGCAAGACTCCGTCTCAAAAAAAAAAAAAAAAAGAATGGTGGTTGACATAGACTAGAGGGAAGGGAGGGGCAAGAAGTTACTGTTTACTGGGATTAGAGGTTCAGTTGGGAAGATGAAAAAGTTTTAGGGATGGACAGTGGTGATGGTTGCACATGTGAATGTACTTAACATCGCTGAAATGTACATTTAAAAATGGTTAAGCTGGTTAGTTCCATGTTATGTGTGTTTTTCCCACAATAAAAGAACCTGATGTTTTTTCCTACTTCTAATAAAAATTCTTCCTAGACTAAAAAAACAAAAACAAAAAACCATGCTACATTTTTTATTTTTATTTATTTATTTATTTTTATTTTTTAATTTTATTTTTTTTTTTTTTTGAGACGGAGTCTCGCTCTGCCGCCCAGGCTGGAGTGCAGTGGCGCGATCTCGGCTCACTGCAAGCTCCGCCTCCCAGGTTCACGCCATTCTCCTGCCTCAGCCTCCGAGTAGCTGGGACTACAGGCGCCCGCCACCACGCCCGGCTAGTTTTTTGTATTTTTAGTAGAGACGGGGTTTCACCATGTTAGCCAGGATGGTCTCGATCTCCTGACCTCGTGATCCGGCCGCCTCGGCCTCCCAAAGTGCTGGGATTACAGGCTTGAGCCACCGCGCCCGGCCATGCTACATTTTTTAAACTTTATTTTTTTTAATCTTTATTTGTGTGCTCCCCATGTGTCAGGCAACTTACTGAACACGTTCCATTTGTCATCTGTTTAGTCTTTTGCAACAGTCACAGTGGTCATTATTTCTCCCTTTTCCAGATGAGGAAACTGAGTCTCACAGATACTCCCCGTAAGCCTTACAGCTAGGAAGTAGCTCGAATCCACGCCCTTAACTGCTGTGCTCAGCCAGGGATCAGACTGGCTCAGAAACATACATCTAGAGATGGGCAGGCGGCACCGGGCTTGTTAGACTCTCCTTGGCACAGAGGCAGAGTGAAGAAGTGGGAAAAAACCGAAGCCCTTGGCATGCTTGACCTCTATGCAGAGTGGAGAGGCAGCCTGGAGGCTGGCAAAGAGGGCCAGTGGGGAGCCGTCCTTACAGAGGACACCCTTTCATCTTGTAAGTTCCTGGGACAGCTTCTCCGCCCTGCATTTAACTGCCTGCTGGGAGTTGCAAGGAATCCAAGCATATCCAATAAATGTTTTATTCTACCCTGAGTTGGCCCTCTTGGGCAAAATAACCTCCTTTTTCCAGGAGGAAATGAAGGGGCAGGTTTTTCTAGGACACTTACATAGGGATTTGTCTCTTCATTTCACACAGAATAATCTTTGGCTCAGAGAGGCAAAGCAACTTGCCCAGGCCCACACAGCAGGTTGGCACCCAAGGTCTAAAAAAAACCCAGGGTGTCTGACTTGTGGCTGAGAACCCAGCAGATACTCCACTGCAGAGCTCTCTGAGAGCCTCCCTGCCTTGGGGGGCCCCTTCTCTGTCTTCTCGTGGAGATATACTTGGCAGGGCTGTGGACACAGGAAATCTCCATGATATCAAATATGCAGAGAACCTTTTTTTCCTGCCCTGGATTGCTGGGTCATTAACAACCTGTGTAGGTGACTCTTCTCAGGAAGGCCTTTGGGATCTGATCTGAGCATGCCTCCAGCCCCATCTCTCGCCATCCTCTGCCCAATCCCTTCCAACTCTTCCCAGCCCCTGTGCTCACTCCCACTCAGGCCTTGGTCTCTGCTGCTCCCCTCCTCTGGCCTTTCTAACCCCGCCCAACTTTGCTGACCTAACCCCGACTCATTTCTTGGGTCTCAGCTTAACTTTCTCCTGGAAGCCTTTCCTGATCCTCAGCCTGTTCACCTCCGGCCCCCTCTACCACACTCACACACACACACTGACACTCACGCACACTCAAACTCACACCCACACGCTCACACAGGACTCACCTACTATTCATGGTTGTGTTTCCAGTGCCTAAAACAGAACCTGGCACAGGGCAGACCCTGAGGACATATTGAGTGATTAAATAAATCTGTAAAAATATATTCAGATTCGGTTAGCAATCAGGGATTTGCCATGAAGCAGCTGGAAAGGCCTTGGGCTCCCCAGGACTCAGATTTCTCCTGGGCAAAGTAGATATCACAGAAGAACCTTCTTCACAAGGTGTTTGGAGTGCATGAGAGAGTCTATGTCACGTGCCTGGCACTGCACCTGGGTCATGACGGGGGCTTGAGTGGGCCTTAGTCAGGTCCTGTTACTGCCTGGAGGCCTGTGCCCTGACCTTACCCCTCAAGCCCCTCCTACTGAGGAAAATACCATGTGCGGAGATTAGCATCTGCTTAGGAAATCTGTGAGCCTCCTGAACTAGAAATTTGAGGCGCAGAAGCACTTTTGTCTTCAAGGACTTTACAGTCCAATGGGAGGGAAAGGCACCAAATGGGCCACAGCAGACAGTGGCCAGGTGGGAAGACCCGAGGGTGGCTTCTCAGAGAGGTGATGCTTGAGGTTTGCCAAGCAGGAAAAGTAAGCATTTCCCAGGCAGAGATTTGGGTAGAGGGGAGAATCCTGCAGGACAAGGTGAGATGCTGCCTCTTAATAAAAACATAAAGAAAAAAAAAAATAAACACAACACATGTTCCCCCTAAGTCCATAGAAATAAGAGTCATTGGATTTCAGGGTCAGGTGGAACTTGCTTGCCACCTGAGTCCTCTCCTTAGACCATGTGACAAGTGGCTGGCCCTTCAGAGCGTCCAGTGCTCACCTGCAGGTTACGCACAATAAGACCAACCTACAAGGGCGCTGGGAGGATTTGGTGAGATTCTAGGTGTGCAAGTCCCAGCACATAGTAGGCACACAACCAAAGCTAACGTCCTTCCTCTTTGGGCCCAATTATCTGAAGGATTTGGGTGTGAGTAGTGCTCTGTCTATTCTGTGACTGTATTAACCAGACCTACTCCAGAGGCGGCCTTCGAGACTTTCCAGAGCACAGCGTGGCCTCTCCAACAGCCCTTATTAAACACATCCTTCAAAATGGGTGGGGTGTCATCACCTGTGAAGACCTGACATCTCTGCAGGGGCAGCTGGGCCTTTGTAGCTGCACATCAAAGCTGCCCATCCCTGGTCCCGGGGTTTATCACCACAGTGACACAGACCCATGACCTTGTGCTCATGAAGATGTGCCTGCTGCAAACCTTCCATCCATCTGACTAGTCTACCCTTCAGGACACAGGGAGATGCTGACTTTTGCAAAGATGCGAGGCATATAGGAGCAAGCTGAAGGGCCCAAAGAGTTTGCAAGGTGTCTGGATAAATGTGACATCCTTTCCTTCCCAGTGCCCTTCAACACCACTCTTGTTCCCCATGATGTTACATTTTGCTAATAATAATCACAGCTACCATTTGCTGACCCTTACGCTGGTGCTAGGCACCTTGCCAAATGCTTTCCTTGAAATATTCCCCTTTCCTACATTATGAGATATATACAATTGTCAGTCCCATTTTACAGATGAAGAAACTGAGGCACACAGAAGTTACATCACTTGCCAAGTCATCCAGCTGGAGACTGGCAACCTGGTATTTCCCACGGCCAAAACTCAGCTCTCACCCGGGCCCTCTTCTACCCAAAGACATTTGCTGGCTCCCTGCTGACATTAGGACAAAGTCCAGATCCCTCAGCCTGGCATCCTAGGTCCTTCATGAGATCTCCACACCTAATCCCCTAGCTCTACCCTTGCCACTCAGTCCACCTGAGAGAATCACTTCTCCCTTTTTTTTGAGACAAGGTCTCACTCTGTCACCCAGGCTAGAGTGCAGTGGTACAATCTCAGCTCACTGAAATCTCTGCCTTCCAAGTAGCTGGAATTACAGGTGCATGCCACCACGCCTGGCTAATTTTTGTATTTTTTGGTAGAGATGGGGTTTCACCTTGTTGCCCAGGCTGGTCTCGAACTCGTGACCTCAAGTGATCCACCTACCTCAGCCTCCCAAAGTGCTGGGATTACAGACCTGAGCCACTGCACCCGGCCCCACTTCTCTTTCATAACCCTACACAGCTGCCTGGAGCATCCTTCCTGCCTTTGATGAACTCCAGCCATTCTTCAGCAGCTAGCTCAAGTATCAGACAAGCCAACTCAATCTCTCCTACTTGGGGCACCTGTGTGTGTGTGTGTGTGTGTGTGTGCATGCGCCCACCCATTTGTATTGCAGTGCATTTGTTTCTATGTCTGTGTTGTTCTCTAGGCTCTGAGCTTCCTGACACCTGGTGCCCAGTTTAATCCACCTTGGTCTCCCCAGCCCCAAGCACAAGGTCCAGCACAGAGCAGGTTATGAGAAATGTTTGGGAATGAATGAATGACCCAGTGGAATGAACAAGAGCTACAGACGTGATATCAGGAGGCTCAAAATACTGCCACTGGGAAAGAAGAGGGCGAGGGCCTGTGGGAAAGGTCAGCATGCCGGAGGCACGCTCCAGCTCCCTTTGGCTGAACAAAGACTAGGGCCCCAAGATTCTTTTCTCAAGAAATATTTTTAATAGGCTTCAGGATGATTCATTCCATGGCAGCCTCACCACACCTGTGACTTCCAAAGGGGCCTCATGCCCCTACCTTAACTCAAAAATCCTCCCTGGGCTCCACTGACTCACTCGTTCCATAAGTCAGGATAGGACAGATTCTGCTGCAGTAACAACCACCCCAGAATGTCAATGGCTCCTACTGTATGCCCATCAAAGACTGGCAGGGGACGTCTTCTCTATACTGGCCTCCAAAGGGGACATGATAAATTACTCACTAGCTCTCAAAACATGTTCAGAGGTGACCCATGTCACTTTTGCTCATATGTCACTGGCCAAGGCAAGTCATGTGACTACACCTAACTTTACAAGTGGCAGAGAAGTGCAATCCTAGCAAGTGCCTGGAAAGCAGAGAGATGAAAACGTTGAGCAAATAGCATTAAATACCACCACACCTGTTGATATTTACTGTGCAGCTACTATGTGCCTTGCACAGTAGGAGTTCCAGAGCAGGAGGTGGGATGTGTTCTGCTCACATGACACCTCGGAGAAGCCTCCTGTGACTCCGGATAGGATCAGTTACTCCTTCTCCACACTGTCTCACGTCACCAAAACTCTTCAGCACTTGGCAAATTCCCATCTTTCCTTCTTCCTTCTCTTCCTCCCTCCCTTACTTCTTTCATTTAACAAATATTTACTAAGCACCTCGATGTGCCAGGACAGTGCTTGGTGTTTCAAGATCCAGCACAAATATAACGTATTCTTGAAGACCTTTCCTGGTCCTCCCACTTAGAAACAAATGTTCCCTGCTCTGATTCCCAGCACCTTGAATGACCCTCTACTTGTCACTTTGGGCTTTAAGTGTGTGTCCACACTAACTTTGGCCACTCGACTATGAGCTTTTTGAGGACTGGGGACTGTGTCTCATTTATCTCTATGTCCCCAGTCCCTGCACTTGTGCTCAGAAAAGGGTCATTAACTGATGGGCTGGCTGACTGACTGAGTGACTGAGTGAGCAAATAAATGAATGGATGTCTCACAATAACTGGCACACCGTGTAGCCAATGGTCTCCTGCTGTACTTCAAAGTCCAAACTCTTGGTCGGACCTAGTGGCTCATATCTGTAATCCCAGCACTTTGGTAGGCCGAGGCAGGCAGATTGCCTGAGGTCAGGAGTTCGAGACTAGCCTGGGCAACATGGCAAAACCCTGTCTCTACTAAAAATACAAAAAATTAGTTGGGCATGGTAGTGCATGCCTGCAATCCCAGCTACTTGGGAAGCTGAGGCATGAGAATCTCTTGAACCTGGCAGGCGGAGTTTGCAGTGAGCCAAGATTACGCCACTGCACTCCAGCCTAGGTGACAGACCGAGACTCTGTCTAAAAAAAAAAAAAAAAAAAAAAGGTCCAAACTCTTTCCCACAGTCTACATGGCCCTGCCTGATCTGGCCCCTGACCACCGTTCAGTTCATCAAAGGCACCAAGTCCATTCTTGCGTCAGGGCCTTTGCACCTGTCATGCCCTCCTCCGGGAACATTCTGTTTCCAGTTCATCCCTGGGCTGGCTTCCTCTCCTCATTCTAGCCCCAGCTCAAATGCTACCTCCTTGGGGAGGCCTTCCAGTTAGAAGGAGCTCTGCACTGACCTCTTTATTGCACTGTCTGTTTGATTCTGTTCAAAGCACTTTCCATCTGACGTTACTTAACTCATGTATTTGCTTATGTGCCGATAGTCTGCCTCTTCTAAAATGTAAAGTTCACGAGAGCTTCATACACAGACCCCACGTGGCCTGCTGGAACCCTGGCACATAGCAGATGCTCAGTGCATAGCTGTTGAATGAACGACTGAAAGGTAAGATGTGACTATCACCTAAGAGGAGTACAGCCTAAATGAGGGGGGATTCAGCTGTTTCCTGTCCACCGACCAAGCCATAGACCTCGAGCTTCTTGCCCTTCTCATGGCTTCTCTGAAGGTTAGGGGTGGACATCTGTAGAGCAGGGTGTGAGACAGCCGTACCTCTGGGACACTTCTGTTCTCAATGCACAAATGCACGTGGAACCCCATGGAGCCACCTTTAGGTCAGAAGACAGCACTCGCTATGACAGCAGAGGGGGCCTACAGGGCCATCTCTTTGCTCAGCTGACTGCTGGCTCCAGGCACCTAACCCCTGTTCAATGCCCGAGCTTCCAGCCCTGGGCAGCTATGGCGTAATCAACAGTTTTAAAAGCCGGCCTGGGTGTTGCTTCTGTTCTGCCTTTGAGGAGAGGGCATGCGGCGGCCATCCGAAGGCTGGCAGAGCAGACACAGACTTCAAAGCCTTTGTCTTTGACTGCCGTTTTGCTGTTACAAAATGTTTTGTAGGGGCAGGGTTTCACCATATTGGCCGGGCTGGTCTCAGACTCCTGGGTTCAAGTGATCCACCCTCCTTGGCCTCCCAAAGTGTTGGGATTACAAGTGTGAGCCACTGCGTCTGGCCAGTGTTAAACTTTTAGGAAGATGTATAGCATATTTCATTTAGTAATTCTAACAATTATTATGATTTTTATGTGTGTTATTAATATTTGCATGGGAGAAGACTGGCAGTTGGGAAGCCAAGGGGCTGGAGGTAGGGTGGGGCCTAGCCGGGAACAGCCAGCACCTACTGGGATTGGGGTGGAGCTGTCTCCCCTGCTGGGGTAAAGCAAGTTTATCTCTCCTTTTTCTCTTCTGTCCTGTAGCAGGTGGGAACTCCTCAAGGGCAGGGTGGGAAGAAATCTTCCCACGGAGCCCCCAGAACCTTGATGAGACCAAATGAAATACGACTCGGTGCTCTCATGTCCCCTAAAAATGTCTTCCGTGCCCTCTCATTCCCTCACGTCTCTTCGCTCTTTTCAGGAGGCAACTTTGCAGGCTGGAAAAAAACACTTCCAATTATGCATACCTTTTGGCCCGATATTTCTCTTTATAGGCACATGCCGGGCAGACACGAACATGAACACACACACATCCATTCAGTAAATGGTTCTTTCAGTTGTTCATGCAAAACGATGTCTTGAGATCTACCGAGTGCCAGGGACTGAACCAGGTCCTGAGATATTTCCCTGAACACACAGACGTGATCCCTTGGGCTCCCTTCGAAATGACAGAACTTCATACAGGAGAGAGACATTGAATGGGCATTAATGGAAATCCTTAGTTGAAATTACTCAAAGTACCTCAAGTGAGGAGCACAGGGTATGGTGGGACAGGGCTCACAAATTCTTCTAGCAATGTTTTTTTGCAAGTGAAAAAAAGGCAGCAGCCCAAATATCCATCCCCAGGAGAGTAGCAAGGAAAACTGTGGTGCATTCATACTTTGATTTACCATGTACTTATTTAAAAGAAGGCAGGCTGGGCACCGTGGCTCACACCTGTAGTCTCAGCACTTTGGGAGGCCGAGGCAGGCAGATTGCTCGAGCTCAGGAGTTCAAGACCAGCCTGGGCAATATGGCAAAACCCCATCTCTACAAAAAAATACAAAAATTAGCCAGGTGTGGTGGCATGTGCCTGTAGTCCCAGCTACTTGAGAGGCTGAGGTCAGAGGATGGCTTGAATCTGGGAGGCAGAGGTTGAAGTGAGCCAAGGTTGCACTACTGCACTCCAGCCTGGGTGACAGAGGGAGATCCTGTCTCAAAACAAGAAGAAGAAAGAGGAGGAAGATTATATGAATCAACAGTGAAAGATATCCTCAGTATGGTGTTACATTTTTACTTGCATTTGTATTTATTTTTGAAATAGGGTCTTGCTCTGTCGCCCAGGCTGGAGTGCAGTGGTGCAATCACAGCTCATGGCAGCTTTCATTTTCCAGGCTCAAGCAATTCCCCTACCTGAGCCTCCAGAGTAGCTAGGACTACAGGCATGTATCAACAAGTCCTCCTCATTTTTTGTAGAGGCAGGGTTTCACCATATTGGCCAGGCTGGTCTCAAATTCCTGGGTTCAAGCAATCCACCCGCCTTGATGTCCCAAAGTATTGGGATTACAAGTGTGAGCCGCTGCACCTGGCCAGTGTTCAAATTTTAGAAAGGTGGATAGCATATTTGATGTAGTCATCCTAACAATTATTATGATTTTTATGTGCGTTATTAATATTTGCCTGGGAGAAGACTGGAAGAATATGTCTCATATTGTCAACAGCTGCTATTTAGGGGGAGGGGAATACCTGCGACTCTCATTTTAAAAACATTCAAATAATGTTTGAATTGTTAAAAATAGACATGCATTACCTTAGCAAAAAGAAAAAAAGTAAAGATTTGGGGGGAAAAAACTAATGCTGATTATTTTTGAGACTCTTCAGCCATCTGGAATCAAGGCTGTTCAAAGAGCCAGACCTTCCTTCTTGAAGACGAAGTTTCTTCCACCGGGGGCTAGACTCTCAAACAGGAAAGAATCACAGTCATTAGAGAATGGCAGGTTCTTGGAGGTCAGCATGGAGCAGTGAATGGAGCGTGAACTTCAACGCTGGGAAGAGGTGGGCCCAATCCCAGCTCTGCCATTCTCTGGCTGGTGATCTGGGTAGGTCCGTGGGCCTCAGTTTTCTCACCTGTAGGACAGACATAATGATCTCTTTCCGATAGGACTGTTTGCTGATTCAGTGAAATGCGACATTAGAATTCTCTTGGAAAGCAACTCCTCGGTGGGTTCTAAACAGAGGGAGTGCTTTTGCCAGACCTGGAAGCATCATATGGAATTGTTGGAACAGGAGAAATAATTTTGCTCTTGGCTCTTCCTGCAGAGAAATGAAGTTTGCTTACATCATCGACCTAAGAAAATTCAGTAACATGTCTGCTCGTCAATAAGAAGCAGTAATTTCAGTGTGCTTCCCTCAGCATCCCCCTCTGACATGGAGAAGGTATCAGAGTTTGGCAACTGAATACATGAACGGCCTACTCCTACCAAGAAGTGGCTTCTGGCTGTCACCAGGTGTGAAGCTCAGCTGAACAATTCACTGAACAAAATCCACGTCTCACTTCCCAAATCATCTTGGTATAATTGACTGTGAAATCCACCAGGCACACTTCCCCGTCTAATGCCTTGTGGTAAGGGAAAAGGCAGTGAGGCTGGCTTAAGCTATGGACCAGTTAAAACCACTTGAGATAATGTCCAGGGCTCTGGCTTGAAGAAAAGGGTGGGAAGTGAAAGCTGGAGAAAGCCCTGGCCTCGAGGTGCAGAAAGGGGAAAATTCAGTGGGCACAGCTGACCTCAGTCCTCAGACACTTAACAGGACTTTCCAATACACACTGGGGATTTGGGTCAAGCCGTGCTGGGACCTCAGGACTAGGATAGTGGGAAGGCAAGAGGGCTCTCCAGCCCTCCGAGGACATATCCTGCGTACCAATGCCCATTGCCCAGAGCTGTGTGCTGGATTTCAGCTTGGTTCAATCTGTCATCAATTTTTGGGAGAGGAAGGGGTAGCAGCACTCATTGAAGTTGGCCAGCTATGGAAGCAGGAAATGACGCGGCCCGTTTATCCACAGCAGAGCCCCAGCTAATCTGTAAAGCTTAGGATCAACACACAGTAAGTCTTCAACCGATAGTTGCTAGGTTTTTTTCTTTTTTCTTTTTTCTTTTTCTTTTTTGCAAGACAGGGTCTCCCTCTGCTGCCCAGGCTGGAGCGCAGGGGCGCCACCACAGCTCACTACAGCTTTGACCTCCCAGGCTCAAGTGATCCTTCGTCAGCCTCCTGAGTAGCTAGGACTACAGGCATGTGCTGCCGTGCCTGGCTAATTTTTTGTAGAGATGGGGTTTTGCCATGTTGTTCGGGCTCATCTCGAGCTCCTGAGCTCAAGCGATCCTCCCACCTCGGCCTCCCAAAGTGCTGGGATTACATAAACCATCACACCCGGCATACGCTAGCACTTTGTATCACTACAATTGTTGTGTTACATGGAGGCCCAGGGTTTCTTGGGCCTAAGCTAGTTCTCAGGGCACTACTTAAGGGTTTCTGGCTTCCGTGGTGAATTCCAAATCAGAGAAAAAACAATTCTTATGAGAAACTCAAGTAAAAATCTATGATTGTGTGTTTACCATACATCAGGCACTGTTGTATGCCCTTTACCTGAATTAACTCACAATTCCCCACAATACATGCTGGCGTTATATGGCCATTTTACAAGTGAAGAAACTGAGTCCCACTGAGGGTAACTTACCCAAGGTCACACAACTTGTAAGGACTCCAACCAGAGCCACCAGGGAAAATGAGGATGACAGTCACAGCCCCATTCCCTTAGTGCCCACAGGTGACTGGCTTTGTGCAAAATGCTTAAGTCCTCTCCTGTGAACCTCCCAAGTCTTCAAGGTAAACACTAGAATCTCATTTTACAGAGAAGAAAAGCGGCCCAGAGGTGCAGCGGTTTGCCTAAGCCCACGCAGGAGAAGCTGACGGTGTAAGACAGGAGTCAGGTCCTGCTGTCCGTCTGAATCCTCCCAAGGTCAGTCTCAGTCAGCAGCTCCCAAGCTGAGCACAGCAGGGACCTGGGGCGCTAAAGCTTCCCCCAGACACACGGGTACCAGATGGGTGACTGCAAAACTATTTCTGGGCCCCACCTGCCCAAGGTGTGGGACCGCTGCCTATTTCCTGCGCCGCCCACCCTGGTCAGGACAGGCCCAGAAACCTAGCAGGTGGAGGCTGCAGTTACCGGCCAGAAAAGCCCAGCTTGGGGCCGCCCCTCTGGGCTTGCTCTGATGGTCTTCAAGGAGAAGGAAATGTAGGTACCCAGTAATTAGCTGGCCTCGGGCACATCAAGCCTGAGCGCAGGTAGAGGCTAATGGGAGGGGCTCCCATGGTCCCCGCTGGAGAGGGGAGGGACGTTAGAGAGAGACAGGGACTCCTTTCTGGTTCCCTGCCACTCACCCCTCCCCTTCCCATTCCTCTTTTACCCTGAAGTCATGGGCTTTTTCTGAGCACAAACCTGACTCTATCATTCTCTGGTTAATGGCCTTTAATAGCTCCTCATCACCTTCAGGGATAAAGTCCTGGCTATTTAGCCTGCATTCAAGGTCCTGAGTGTCACCTGGCCCTTGGCTTCTTCTCTAGCCTCGTTTCCTATCATATCCTCCACCCCTACTCCAAACACACACACCCACACACACCCACACACACTCAAGGCACTCGCACATTCACATACTCACATACACTCGCACACTCACACACATGCACTCATGCATTCACACACACTCGTACACGCACACACATAGATTCACACTCATGCACACACGTGCACTCGCACATTCACACACACTCGCACATATGCACTTGTGCATTCACACACACTCATGCACACTCGCACACTCACACACAC